>NC_138346.1:14097890-14770390 GCF_046562875.1 Panthera onca | reverse complement strand
TCTTCAACCAACATCTCGTTTCCTCCGTTTCCCCACCCCTGGTGACCACTGTTCTAGTCTATATGCCTCTATGAGTTTAACTTTTTAGATTCCACATGTAAGTGAGATCATGCAGTATTTCTATTTCTATGCCTGGCTTATTTCATTGAGCAAGGTTCATCCAAGATATCACAAATGACGGGATTTCTTTCTTTTTTTTCATAACTGAAAATATTCTATTATTACCCACCCTCCCACACAAACACACATAAACACACACATATATACCACATTTTCTTTATCCATTCATCTATCAATGGACGCTTAGGTTGCTTCCATGTCTTGGTTGTTGTGAATAATGTTGTCATGAACTTGGACTGCAGGTATCCCTTTAAGATACTGACTTAATTTCCTTTGGAAATATACCCAGAAGTGAGATTGCTGGATCATATAGTAGTTCTATTTTTAATTCTTTGAGGAACCTCCATACTGTTTTCCATAATGGCTACACCAGTTTGCATTCCCACCAACAGTGTACAAGGGTTCCCTTTTCTCCACATTTTCACCAACACTGTTATCTTTTGTTTTCTTGAGAACAGTCATTCTAATCAGTGTGGGGTGATCTCCTCTTGTGGTTTTGATTTGTATTTCCCTGATGATTAATGATGTTGAGCATCTTTTCATATACCTGTTAGCCATCTGTGTATCTTCCTTGAAGAAGTATCTGTTCAAGTCCTTTGCCCATTTTTAAATCAGGATATTTATTTTCTTGCTATTGACTTCAGTTTCTTATATTTTTTGGATATTAACCTGTTAACAGATATATGGTTTCCAAATATTTTCTTCCAGTCCTCGGCTGTCTCTTCATTCTGTTGATTGTTTGCTTTGTGGTGAAAAACCTATTTAGTTTAATGTAATCTCATTTGTCTATTTTTGCTTTTGTTGCCCTTGCTTTCGGGGCAATATCCAAAATATCACTGCTCAGACCAATGTCATGAAGCTTTCTCTCTATGCTTTCTTCTAGTAGTTTTACAGTTTTAGATCTTAACATTTAAGTCTTAATCCATTTTGAGTTGATTTTTTTATATTAAATATAATTTATTGTCAAATTTTTTTCCATACAACATGAGTTGATTTTTTAAAATGGAGTGAGATAATGTCCAATTTCATTCTTTTCCACATGGGTAACCAGTTTTCCCAGCATCACTTATCGAGAGATTGTCCTTTTCCCATTGTGTGTTCTTGGCACCTTTGTTGAAGATCAAACTAAGTTTGTTTGGTTTTTTTAAGCTTATTTATTTATTTTGAGAGACATAGAGAGTGTGAGTGGCAGAGGGGTAGAGAGAGAGAGAGAGAGAGAGAGAGAGAGAGAGAGAGAGAATCCCAAGCAGGCTCCACATTGTCAGTGCAGAACCCAACAGGGGGCTCAATCCCATGAACCAAGAGATCATGACCTGAGCCAAAATCAAGAGTCAGATGCTCAACCAACTGAACCACCCAAGTGCCCCTCAAACTAAGTCTTACAGATAAGCTCTTTACTCCACTTTGTGGGTAACTTGGCTGAGAGCTTTAGAATCAACCATCTCATGTAACAATTGTCTTTGTCACCACATGTGTTGACCACGTTAGGAAGCAACCCGATCTTGATTTTCAGTGAAGTTTCAAAGTCTGCATTTTAAATAAATGCCCACATTTCAATGAATTTTAAAAGTTTTAAATAACTAGAAAACACCATAACGTGTAGAAATTTACTTTGCTACCTTGGAGGTATAGTCACTATGCCTCCTGGAAATTGTCACATGGTATATAATCTTTATCTGATGGGAGATGACGTTTTCTCAATGTACTGCATGAGAAGAAGTTTAGAATCATAATTATCATGTTTTTTGCTTTATCCTTTTTTGATAAAATTCATTGTGGAAGTTAATTGTGTCAGGGAGGGAAGAACAATATATACTAGAAACCAAAATTCTTATAATGTTAAAGAATTTTTATAAATAAAATATTCACCTTCTTTTATTGAAGGGGTTTGGCTCTGAATGTCAGGGCATAAGTCATAAAAACTCACTAGGTGGTGATATCTGAGGACCAAAAGAAACCAGGCTCTTTCCCCAGACCCCAGCCTATAGAATTTGAGGTCTTCTTAATAAGGTTATATTCTGTCTTACAAAGAACACATCTCTGAAAACAAGGACTTGAGGGCCACGACATCACAAGTGAGGAGAAAGCAAATTTAAAAGCCCTCCTCATCTAGCAACTTTAAGAAAAATCATCCTCAGGATGTTGGGTGGGAGGATGGGCTAAATGGGCGATGTACATTAAGAAGGGCACTTGTTGGGATGAGCACTGAGTGTTATACGTAAGTGACATGTCACTAAATTCTATTCCTGAAATCATTATTACACTATATGTTACCTAACTTGGATTTGAATTAAAAAAAAAAAAAAAGTCACCCTCAGTCTGGAGTTTTAAATATCTGTTGAGAACACAGCCTTTTCTTTTTTTTTTTTAATTTTTTTTAATGTTTATTTATTTTTGAGACAGAGACAGAGCATGAATGGGGGAGGGTCAGAGAGAGAGGGAGACACAGAATCTGAAGCAGGCTCCAGGCTCTGAGCTGTCAGCACAGAGCCCGACGCGGGGCTTGAACTCACGGACTGCGAGATCATGACCTGAGCCCAAGTCGGACGCTCAACCGACTGAGCCACCCAGGCGCCCCGAACACAGCCTTTTCTATCAACACAGGTATAAATAACTCCATAATGGAACACCGTTACCGTTTTCTAAGAATTAACCTGAGAAAAGATATTTTTACTTCCAAGAAGAGATCATAGTAAAAGTGACATTCTAAAAGGGCAAAGTTGAATGGTGACAGAATCATAAAACCTCAGCATCTTGAGAACAAGACTCAGCTGTGGGTCACCACCAATGGAAAAATCTATTCAATCCAATGTCTAGAAAATGGTCAGACCTTCACTAGAGAAATGAAATCCACACGTTTTGTTAGCGTTCTCTTTGCATTTCCCGTCAGAAAATTCTTTTCCTCCCATCTGTTACCGTTTACACCAATTTTCCCTGATTTTTATCCAGAGAGTATATCAAAACACAATATCACACTATCCCAGGAGTAATAGCTAACCCTTCACATATTTGAAGATGCCTTTTGGTCTACCATAAATCTTTCTCCTTCCAGAAGAAATAAGTCTGGTTTCATGTTGTCTTCATATTGGTTCTATTTGCAGATCTCGAAATCACTCTTGTGATTCCTCCAAGATTTCTCCATAGGCTAAATGTTACTTTTAACTGGGGGCACTCAGATCTATGTCCAAAGTTCCAGTGAGAGGCTGGAACTAGGTCTGAGTTTAATTGTGGATTCCCTTCTAGTTCTTCTACGTTGCAACATTCTCTCAAGATTGGGTGCCTGCCTTTGTTTTATCTTTGAGAGAGGAAGAGAGAGAGAGACAGAGAGAGAGAATATGAGCGGAGGAGGGGCAAAGGGAGAGAGAGAAAGAGAGAATCTCAAACAGGCTCCGTGCCCAGCAGAGCCCAACTCAGGGCTCGATCTCATGACTATGAGATCATGACCTGAGCTGAAATCAAGAGTCAGATGCGGGGCGCCTAGGTAGCTCAGTCGGTTGAGCATCCAACTTTGGCTCAGATCATAACCTCACAGTTTGTGAGTTCAAGCCCCGTGATGGGCTCTGTGCTGACAGCTCAGAGTCCGGAGCCTGCTTCGGATTCTGGATGCTGTGTCTCCCTCTCTCTCTGTCCCTCCCCCGCTCACACTCTGTCTCTTTCTCCTTCAAAAATAAATAAACATTAAATAACTTGAGTCGAATGCCACCCAGGAGCCCCTGCCGGCCTTCTTAAACAAGGATCACCGATGTAGGACAATGAACAAAGAGCAACTCCTTACTCTAACCATGAGTTCAAAGAGAAGGATGATTAGGAACGTGATACACACATCTATAAAGCCCGTATAAAATACAGAAATGCGTTCCAAATTCAAAAGAAGCAACAAATTGATTCAAGTTTATCCCATAATTGCACTGCATAAGGCAGTGTTGAGAGATTTAGTCCTCTCAAGTTCTGCTCTGAAATGAAACATGGCTTGTGTTGCGGTGTCTGGTGTCTATCACACCCCAGAGTTAATGGTCTCGCTTGAGAGAACCGGCAGAATGAGCTGTATGAACTGTGGTGACACACAAGAGTTCGTCACCTCCCGCAATTAACTTTGTCCAATTCATCAGTCTAGTCATTCAAGGCCTATTTGAACAATAGGCTTCAAGAGGTTAATCAAATACCTTCATTGATTAGCATTAGCTTGAGAGCAGGAAAAAGAGCAGCTGGAAGGCTTTTTTCCAATATTTACAAAGAGCCAACTTACATTTCAGTTAATGTCATAAACAAACTTCATCTGACTTCAGAATACAATACCCAGACATTCCCCTTCCATAATATTGCTGAGACAAAAAGAGTAATGGAGAGGCAGACTGATAATACTCTTTCGGAAAACGCCAACTCCAGAAATAACCACACAATCCAATGAAGTGTGTTGAGCAACGTTGACTTCCTACATTTGGCCCAAATACCTTGGCGGGTGGCCATTTTGCTTCACCAAGATCTCTCATCCCTACCCCAGAAGCCCTTCTGAGGGGTCTGGTTCTGTCCCAAACGATCCTTTAAATCCAAACATGTCAAGTTAATCCAAGAATGCCCAGTCCTCAGAATGTCCACTAGTATAATCCTCGACCTGATGGAAGATAGCCCGAATTTCTCACTTTGACCCAGAATGCAAACTGCTCTGGGCACTTTCTTAATTTTATTTCTGAAGTATGTCCAGGGAGGCACCATTTGGCCTTTTAAGGATGCGCCAAGCAGACCAGCACCGAACTATTTAGTCTGCTGTTCTGAGCCACTGTTAGCATTTTCCTTCTAGTCGAAGATAAAAGGCGAAAGCATCCGATAGCAGCTTTAGTTCTTAATGTCTTCAAATCTCCCTGCTCCTGACCTGAACCCATGGAGTAGACGCAAAACTAGCTTCTAAGGAGAGAGGTCTCCAGGAGCCTCTTCCTACCTCCAACACCGTTACCCCAGGCTAGCCTGTATTTCAGGATCTGAGCTGCAAATATAAATACACAGAATACGCTCCTTTCCTCCCATTCCATCAACTTGATAGGCCCTCTGGTGCCCTGTATCCCATGATGCCTCACTTAAACAACACTATTGCTAGAGTCCTTGCCTCCTTAGCCTCATTCCCAACTTCGGCAACCACTCTACAAACTCCTAGCCCAGATCAGCTCATCCACTCTCCTCTCTGCTTCCCTGCTGAAGCATCAGGCACTCCCGATCATAGAAAAATCAGAGGACTTTGCAGACTGGTACTACTTTAGATGTAGGAAGGTCCGGCTCAGTGAACTCCCCAGTGTTATTTGGGAACTCTCCATCCACCTCTTCCTATAAAGGGTTGCTAGGCAACTCCCCCTTCCATTTCTCAAGGGGGTTATTGCAAGTCACCGTAATGCCCCTCCTATTCCCTACTTCCACAATTACTCCCTGACTCTGGGAAGATAAAAGTCGAGAGGATAAAAACCATTCTGCAGGGTTTCCTTAGCTCTCCCGCCCCCAACACACCTGTATACTCACATGCACAAACTTGGTCACCCCCCACCCCTGCCAACTTATTTTCTCCCTGGGTCAGAGGACACGACATCATCTTCTGCCCTGGCTTTCAACCCTCACCGATGTCTTCAGGAGTGTGGATCCGTCATTCTGACACTGGCCCTCCCTTCTGAGACACGTTACACATAGATATTGAGTAATTCCAAGTTCCCTCTCATGTTTAAAAAAAAAAAGCAGTGATCCTCAGGGCACCTGGGTAGCTCAGTCGGTTAAGTGTCCAACTTCAGCTCAGGTCATGATCTCACAGTTCGTGGGTTCGAGCCCCGCGTGGGGCTCTGTGCTGACAGCTCAGGGCCCGGAGCCTGCTTTTGGATTCTGTGTCTCCCTGTCTCTGCCTCTCCCCCTCCCCCCACCACCTTTCTCTCTCTCAAAAATAAATAAACATTACCAAAAAAAATTAAAAACACAGTGGTCCACTCTGGAATCCCAACCTGGACTCAGCAGTCAGTGTCAAGAGTCCAGAAAGCGCCCATACCTTCTGGCCCAATAAGCCTGCTGTTTAAATCTATATTAAGGATGTGCCTTAAAATGCAGATAAGTATTTAGGCCCTAATGCTTACTGTAGTTCTTTATAGAAAAACACACATACATACAAAACAAATACAACTATAAACTACCTAAATTAGCAATAATAGAGAAATTTTTAAGTGGTATTTGTTAAATGATTTCAGTAAGTGAGACTGTCTATAGTACAATGTCAAGCTTAAAAGAGGAATATAAGATCGTACATGAAGTATTATAGCAACAATCTCAAACTATACTCACATAGAAATTATATAAAGACACTAAATGGTTCATAGTGTTTATCCTGGAAGAGTGGAATTCTAAATGCTGTTTTCTACTTTGTACTCGCCTGGAATTTCCCAAATTCATACGCGTGATTTTATAATTAGAAAAAAAATGCATAATGAAAAGAATATTAGCAAATTCAATAAAAATCAGTCAGCATTCTATCTGGCGGCCAAACACTACGTAAATGTCAAGGTGCTTGCAACAAATACAACTATACCTCAAGGAGACCGTACTCTACTCAAGAGACCCTGCAGTACTATGTAATCAGACAAGTGGGGCTCACAGCTGGTGTCCTGGCCACACAACTATACAAGCATAAGGACAAGGGCGGTAGGGAAGGAATATGCAAAATGATCATTGTTGCCATACTGACATGGGGGGCCCTGATAGCTATTTTTCTCTAATTTCAAAACAATGCTATTTAATTCTGACAACGAAATGAAGAAAGGGAGAGGGAGCAAAAGTGGACCTACAGGTTAGGCTTTACTCACATGAATGAGAGTATTGCTTTTACGACAGGCTAACAAACTCAATGGACCACAATCAGCATTTGTTTTATGTATGTATGTATGTATGTATGTATGTTAAATGTAATTATCGGCAAGTTAGCTAACATACAGTGTATACAGTGTGCCCTTGGCTTTGGGAATATATTCCCATGATTCCTCACATACAACACCCAGTGCTCACCCCAACAAATGTCCTCCTCAAGGCCCGTCACCCATTTTCCCATTCCCCCTGCCCCCCTCATCAACCCTCAGTTTGTTCTCTGTATTTAAGAGTCTCTTAATACAAAGGTTTGCCTCCATCTTTGTTTGAACTCTTCCCCCCCGCCCTTCCCTTCCGCAATGGTCTTCTGTTAAGTTTCTCAAATTCCACATATGAGTGAAAACATATGATATCTGTCTTTCTCTGAGTGACTTATTTCACTTAGCATAATAGCTTCCAGTTCCATCCACACTGTTGCAAATGGCCAGATTTCATTCTTTCTCATTGCCGAGTAATATTCCATTGTATATATAAACCACATCTTCTTTATCCATTC
The DNA here is from genome assembly GCF_046562875.1 of Panthera onca. Taxonomy (NCBI): domain Eukaryota; kingdom Metazoa; phylum Chordata; class Mammalia; order Carnivora; family Felidae; genus Panthera; species Panthera onca. Next base: position 14,762,892 of record NC_138346.1, on the reverse strand, counting down.
ATCAGTTGATGGACATTTGGACTCTTTCCAAACTTTGGCTATTGTTGAAAGTGCTGCTATAAACATTGGGGTACATGTGCCCCAATGAATCGGCACTCCTGTATCCTTTGGATAAATTCCTGGTAGTGCTATTGCTGGGTCATACGGTAGATCTATTTTTAATTTTTTTAGGAACCTCCAGACTGTTTTCCAGAGCGACTGCACCAGTTTGCATTCCCACCAACAGTGCAAGAGGGTTCCCGTTTCTCCACATCCTCGCCAGCATCTGTTGTTTCCTAAGTTGTTCACTTTAGCCACTCTGACCAGTGTGAGGTGGCATCTCACTGTGGTTTTGATTTGTATTTCCCCTGATGATGCGTGATGTTGAGCATCTTTTCATGTGTCTGTTCACCATCTGGAGGTCTTCTTTGGAGAAGTGACTATTCATGTCTTCTGCCCATTTCTTCACTGGATTATTTGTTTTTCAGGTGTTGAGTTTGGTAAGTTCTTTATAGATTTTGGATACTAACCCTTTATACGATGTTATTTGCAAATAACTTCTCCCATTCCATCGGTTGCCTTTTACTTTTGTTGCTTGTTTCCTTTGCTGTACAGAAGCTTTTGATCTTGATGAGGTCCCAATAGTTCATTTTTGCTTTTGTTTCCCTTGCCTTAGGAGACATGTCAGGCAAGAAATTGCTGCGGCTGAGGTCAAAGAGGTTGTTTGTTGCCTGTTTTCTCCTCTGGGTTTTGATGGTTTCCTGTCTCACACTTAGGCCTTTCATCAATTTTGAGTTTATTTTTGTGTCTGGTGTAAGAAAGTGGTCCGGTTTCATTCTTCTGCATGTCGCTGTCCAGTTCTCCCAGCACCATTTGCTAAAGAGACTGTCTTTTTTTTCCACTGGATACTCTGTCCTGCTTTGTCAAAGATTAGTTGGCCATACATTTGTGGGTCCAATTCCAGGTTCTCTATTCTATTCCACCGGCCTATGTGTCTGTTTTTGTGCCAATACCATACTGTCTTGATGATTACAGCTTTGTAGTACTGGTTAAGGTCCAGGACCGTGATAATTCCAGTTTTGGTTTCCTTTTCGACATTACTTTGGCTATTTGGGGTCTTTTGTGGTTGCTTGTGGGGTCTTTAGGATTGTTTGTTCCCAATCAGCATATTTTTAATGAAAAAGGACAGAACAGAACATAGCAGAGCAACCACATATCTTAAAGGTATGTGGTTCAAGAAACTTGTTCCTATTGTGTATACTTATACTGAGTAGTCGTGTAAAGTACATTTCTTGCTATTGGTTGTGGCTAAAAGAGGGACAGGAGGAGAAGGAGGAGGAAGAGGAGGAAATGGAGGAGGAGACAAATACAAAGACACTGAGCCTAGTGAAAAGGTTGTCCACTGAAGGTAAAAACATAAGGAAAAAATATTTTTATGCGAGGCTAGTCAGTAAGGGAATGTTAACATAAAAATAGCCCTTTATTCAGCATTAATATTTTAAGCTCTTAGAGAATGTGGGGTACCAGAAAGAATACTCACATACAAATATTTTTTCCCCCATGGGAATGCAAGCTGGTGCAGCCACTCTGGAAAACAGTATGGAGGTTCCTCAAAAAACTAAAAATAGAACTACCCTACACCCCAGCAATTGCACTACTAGGCATTTATCCGTGGGAGACAGCTGTGCTGTTTCGAAGGGACACATGCACCCCCATGTTTATAGCAGCACTAGCAACAATAGCCAAAGTATGGAAAGAGCCCAAATGTCCATGGATGGATGAATGGGTCAAGAAGATGTGGGATATACATACAATGGAGTGTCACCTGGCAATCAAAAAGAATGAAACCTTGCCATTTGCAACTACACGGATGAAACTGGAGGGTATTATGCTAAGTGAAATCAGTCAGCCAGAGAAAGACAAAAATCACATGTCTTCACTCCTATGAGGACTTTAAGAGACAAAACAGATGAACATAAGGGAAGGCAAACAAAAATAATATAAAAACAGGGAGGGGGACAAAACAGAAGAGACTCATACATATGGAGAACAAACTGAGGGTTACTGGAGGGGTTGTGGGAGGGGGGATGGGCTAAATGGGGAAGGGGCACTGGGGAATCTACTCCTGGAATCATTGTTGCACTAGATGCTAACTAATTTGGATATAAATTTTAAAAAATAAAATTATTTTAAAAAATGAAAATTAAAAAAAAATTTTCTTTTCCCCAAATATGAGAAGCAGCCATTTGGAGTGGATCTCTGGGTGTAGCAACCATGATATCGCAAACAGTGAGAAAGCCGACTTTCGATAAGAGCAGCATAAGGTCAAATAACTAAGTCCGCTTGTGACAACAGGAAGATGCCCTCTTTGGAGTAGGAGTGAACTCAAACTTCTTTTTTCTTAATGCAGACAAACTAAAACAGCAAGTAAAATGGAGGGAAATGCCTCACTCAGCCGTGGGTGTGACTCTGCCCTTAGAACAAATAGAAAAAGAAAGTAAACCACTGGACACAGTAAGAAAGCAAGGAGAAAAGATCAGTTGGCAGGTTTCTTCCCGAATTATGTCCAGTTCCATTCTGTGCCCATAACAGGGACTCAATACCTATCGGTGGGACTGTTGGATTTTGAGAAATGGCAACTAGTCCTGTAGTAATATTCTGAGAACTGAGTTTTCTTAAGGCTTAGAGAACATTATGGTTTTCTCGAGTGGACCTTTTAAAAGCCTGGGGTTTCATGGGGCATCGTAAGTTTACAACTGGAATCACTCTTCTCCAGATGCAATACATGCGTCTAGGATTTGTATCTTCCAGGAGTTCTGGCAGCTTTTCCCGACTGGTTTAGTAGTCCTCTGGTCCAAAGAGCTTAACAGCATCCACAAACAGAGAGATCCAGCTACTGTTCTAGATCGATTATAACCGTGTTACACACAACGGGTCTGGGCACTCATTCCTTCAGAGCTGCCGCCTCTGAAGCATCAGAGGGGCTTCTGGAAGGTGGGATGGGACATCCACGGTTTCTTTACCAGCCCCATGCGTTCCCCTCCTCAAAAGGGCTCTAGCCACACACAGCTCCCTCTTCTAGAAGCCCAGCAATCTTCTCTCTCTCTCCACAAAGGTCATTTGCTTAGCTCTTTCGTGAGGTGCCCTTTTTACAGATTTTACCAGCACACCCTGAGCGGCAATAAGATTTTCTAGACTACGCTTTCCCAAAAGCTACATCGTGCTTTCAGGATAAAGGTTCACTGACAATCTGTCAGTCCTCCAGCTTAGTGACCCTTTGGAAATTTGTTACATGCTAGAAATTAAAACTGTACTTTTTTTTAAGTATATTTATTTATTTAGAGAGAGAGAGAGAAAGAGAGACCGCATGCATGCAAGTGGGGGAGTAGCAGAGAGAGAGGGAGAGAGAGAATCCCAGGCAGAGAATCCGTGCTGAGAGCACAGAGCCCAACATGGGGTTCGATCTCACAAACCACGAGATCTTGACCTGAGTCGAAATCAAGCATCAGACACTTAACCGACTGAGCTACCTGGGCACCCCAAAATTTTACTTCTTTAAAACTTGTTGGGGCACCTGGGTGGCTTGGTCATTGAGCATCTGACTTTGGCTCAAGTCATGATCTCGTGGTCGTGAGTTCGAGCCCCGCACGGGGCTCTCGGCTGTCAGCACAGAGCCCGCTTCAGATCCTCTCTCCCCCTCTCTCTCTGCCCCTCCCTCACTCATCCCCTCCCCCTCTCTCTCTCCCTCTCTCAAAAATAAGTAAACATCTAAAAAATAAATAAATAAAACTTGTGACCTGTCATCCAACCAAAACCATGTGTCTCAGCCACTGTTGCGGATCACATCCTACGTATGCTGTGCATTTACCGCTTGGCCAGCCCAAATTTGATTAAGGGCATTTATCACCAGGCCGAGCCTCCAGGGGCTGCAAAGATAACACACGTATCAAGCCCAGTGCAGAGTCTAGCACAGAGTAAACTCTCAATAGGTCTTGCTATTGCCATAAATCACCCAGGAGTCAGCTCTACCCACTGATACTGCCATTGGTTTTCACTGGGGCCAAAAATTCTCTGCTCCCTCCTTTAGAATCACTGCTACCCCGTCTGTTTTCCCTCCTCGGTCCCCGCGTTGATATGGAGAGTCTCTGCCAGGCACCCACAAAGGCATTCTGTTGATTCCTGGCGTCATGATAAACCATCCAGTTTCTAGCTGACTTGCTACCTAGTCTCCTTAATTAACCTGCCTAATGCTTAATCATGAGTCTGCCCCAAAGACAGCCCAAACTTGCATGTAAATCCTTCAGAGCTCCTTTCTTTCTGGAGACCGATGGTCTTCTGATCGTGTATCTACCCATTCTCTCCCAAGTTCTCTGTGAGGTGTTTACTTAAGGGCTCCCCATTTCTTCGTGTGTGTGTGTGTGTGTGTGTGTGTGTGTGTGTGTCTCCAGTTTCCTTTTCTACACCCGAGTGATGGCAGCCCATGTTGTAAAAAAAAACCTTTTTTTAACATTTTTTATTTTATTTTTTGAGAGACAGAGCGTGAGCAGGGGAGGGACAGAGAGAGAGGGAGACACAGAATCCGAAGCAGGCTCCGGGGTCCCAGATGTCAGCACAGAGCCCGATGCGGGGCTCGAACCCACGAACTGTGAGATCGTGATCTGAGCCGAAGTCAGATGCTCAACTGACCGAGCCACCCAGGGGTCCCTGGCGATTCATGTTTTAATTATTAGTGTTTGCCTTCTCTCCTAGCTCTTTGTTTGAAAGGCAGGGCTCCTCTGTGCAAGGTAGTCACAGGGGCAGCCTGGGTTAGCAAGAACCGTGTGGCACTGAGTCAGCCATCAGTTCCCCTCTCCAGGCCCCGTGTCTTCACCTAGGGAACAGGAGAGCAGGGTCACATATTCAAATACCTTTCAAGGGCTGGGCAGAGGCAGGTAACATTTTAAACAAAGGTAAAGGTTCAGGGTAACATAAGAGGGGGTGGAGGAAACAGTGAAACTGGAAATCACACATTCCGACGAAAGGGACAGGCATAACTCAGCCATACGAAAGCATTGCCAAGAAAAACTAGGAGCCAGTCTCACTGGGTCTTCAGATTTTCTCTTTTCCAAAAGAAGCCTGAAATCTGGGTGATTATGGAAAATACTGTGATTATTTTAACATTGGCAATTAATAATAATAATTCTAAGAAAACACTATATAAGCTGAGCAAGCAGACTGTGAGTGGCTGCAGCCTCGAATGGCATTCAGGCTGCAGGCCTCATGTGACACTGTTGAATGAGGGGGCAGCTCAAGTCACAAATAGCATGCGTGCCCTCAATCGATTTCCCTTTTCTTGCGATTTCTGAATCTATCTGTTTGAGGAGGTGGTCCTCCGACCCGACAGTCTCGCTCCCACATCCCAGCCTAATAATATTGTCAAATCCATTCTGAATCAGAATCTCCTATGAACTTAATTCATCAAATTATACAGGCTTCTTTTCTGCAAGATTTCTAGTTCTGGTTTCTGTCTCCACAATAAAAGAAGATGAAATTTATATGGAAAGTCAAATCTACACAATCTGAGAATCTCATTTGGGGCTGGCAGTGCTAGCCTTTTCCTGGAAACTAAATATTGAAAAGCGGCCACGTTGGCCAACATCTTTCGATTCTTTTCCCAATCCTTGCACACCATCTGGTGGCAGAATGGTCTGCTTATGACAAGTGACATGCTCGGTGAAGAAGGCGAACGGGATGAGGAGGAAAGAGGAAGAGCAGAATTAGAGGGACAGCCAGAGAAAAGGCAAAAGGAATGAGATAGAAACAAAAGTCACCAGTCAGCCGCGAATTAAAGGATTCACTGCTGAGAACTAGCTGGGGACCATTTATGTAGGACTTTAAAGATCCTTCTGTGAAGAAAATTCCTCATAAGACTGTCTGGTATCCACCCACCTGTACTGAGCAGTAGTGTTTACTGGGGGGAAGGATGGAAGGATGGCTGGCTGGGGAGCAGCATTAGAAGATGGAACAGGTAACCTATTGGGGGTAGACTGCATCACCCCAAAATTCATATGTGGAGGTCCTGACCCCCAGTAGCTCAGAATGTGATCTTGGTCACTGCAGATGTAACGAGTTAAGATGAGGTCATATTGAAGAGGGTGAGCCTCTTCTCCAATATGATAGGCACCATTCTAAAAAAGGCGGCGGGGTGGGGGGGGGGTTTTGGACACAGGCACACACACAAAGAGCATGCCGGGGGGGGGATGGAGGCAGAGGTGGGAGTGATACAGCAGAGACCAAGAGTGCCAAGGATGGCCAGCAACCCCCCAGAAGCTAGGAGAGAAGTGTGGGACAGATTCTCTCTGGGCCCCCAGAAGGAACCAGCTCTGCAGAAACCTTGATCTTTGGACTTCTAGCCTCCAGAACTTTGAGGTGATAAATTTCTCTTGTGTAGGCCCCTCAGTCTGTGGGACTTGATGACAGCAGCTTGTCTGTGGCTTTGAATTTTATGTCTTCTTTTTTAATCTCAAAAAGCACGACTGCTGTTTTCTACGCCATTATAATGCCTATCCTAAAACCGCGTCATCTACATTCCAGAGATAAAGTTGGCAGATTCCACTCAACTTTGCAAATATTTATTCAGTGTCTACCACAGTGAGGTATTTTAAATGAAATAATCACGCATTCCTGGACGCACGAAATGCTGACGTTAGCAAGGACAACAGCGCTGGGCTGGGGCAAACCTTTTCCTCTGAAGATGAGGAAATGCAGACCCAGAGAGCTAGGGGGCTGGACCCTCAGTTGGGTAGCTACTGAGCAGCAGAGTTAAAATGATCTCCTGTCTCCCCTCCCAAGGCTCTTTGCACTCGATGCATTCAACCCCTTTGGGTTTCCAGCAAAGCTAAAATTATTACTCTTCTTCATTTTTTTCTATTTGTGCAAATAATGACAAGCAAGCAAGTCTCATGCATGCTAACACCAGAAACCTATTTACGATGGTTGACACGTGGGAACATGTGGTTGTAACCACACCAAGCACTTTCCATGCAGCACCTCATTTAATCCTCGTCAGCATGTTGTTATTACCCCCATTTACTGATAAGGGAACTGGGGCCCCCCAAAAAGTGAAGTGCCTAGCTCCAGGTCCATCAGCTAGAAGACTCCAGAGCTGGGCTTGATTCTAGAGTTCACCCCTTAAATGGTTCTACAACATCGTCTCCCTGAAGACAGCAAGTACACATCCGTGGGCACCAACTGGGCTGGCTTCACCACTTTTAAGTCAATATGATACTGAAGCACATTTGTCACTAGAAGGCAATGTTCTTCTATGACTGCCTGAACCCTGCTTAAAGCAACTTGAAACTGCAATGATATCAAATGTGAACCAATACATCTACCAGCCGTCAAGTTTCTTCTTTCTTCTTGTAAATCACTCGTGCTCGGTGTGGACAACTCACCCCAACTCTAAGATCTAGCCTCAGAGAGATCACAAACTCAGGCAGAGATCTTCCTCTTTCAGAAAGCCAAAGCTTTATTCAAAGTCAAATGTAGCCAGTAGGTTTTTTTCATTTATCTCCAAGATGAGTCAAGAGGAGCCAAAATGGCATACAAAAATTAGATGCCATCAGGTTTATACTGAGCCAATTTCATGATGCGTTTTAGTGTTACTAAATATCACCTCTCAGAATTCCGTATGTAAGTGCTGTTCGCTTCGTGCAACAATTAATTGGTTTTATCCTAACAGCATGGCACCTAGCGTGAGGGTAAAGGTGATGGGTCCAGCCATATTGGGTACTTAAAGAAAATTGCTCTTGCAAGTCCCAGGGTGGCAGCCCTGCCACTGGGGTGAAAATTGTGTGCCTGAATTCAGAAAACATGTGGGAAAGTTGACGTAACTAAAACAAGAGAGAGGAGCCATGATGACAGAAAGCTCCAAAAGGTATTTTTTAATAACGGATATAATTTTCTTGGCCTTTGAAAGGAGGACTGGACAGAAGCAACGTGGGATGCAAGGCTGTCATTATTCAAGTTCAAATAGAATGCTGAATTGTGACCCACCCTATTCTGCATCTCCCTTTCCTATAGGCTGAGCAACAGCCTTTAAAAACAAAACAGGGGCGCCTGGGTGGCTCAGTCGTTCAGCATCTGGACTCTTGATTTCGGCTCAGGCCATGATCTCTGGGTTCAGGAGATCAAGCCCCCAGTGGGGCTCCGTGCTGCTTGGGATTCTCTCCCTCTCTCTGCCCCTCCCCCGCTCATGCATGTGCAGGTGCACTCTCCCTCAAAATAAATAAACATTTAAAGAAAATAAAAACAACAAACAAAACAACTAAAAACTATTGCAATGAGAGCCAGGTAAAGTTAGAGCCTCCCAATCGATGTCTACGTTCACACACTTAAATTTAGGTCCCATCCGTGGCTTAAGCGTGACAGAACAGCCATCAGGTGGGGGCTGAGCACACGTCCCAAATGCTCCAAATTAGTGGCTGTGGATCTGAGCTGCCCACTAGGAGGTGTAAGCACTAATTAACATCACAATGCACGCTCAAGTGAACATGCCCGCTTTGCCAATGCCATAATTCCCTTTCTTCCAGTTTCCCGGCCCACTGATTCCAAACTATGGGATGACAGAAAAGACCAGGATCTTCTGGATCAAATGAAACAAACGGAAGTTTTTTAAAGTAAGGATATTAATGGTAAAATCTGCAACTTGTGTTTGTACGTCCATCTTCGATACTGCATCTTAGAAGACTTAATTTTGCAGCAGCACTGCAGGAATGGGCACTCTGGTGCTGGTTAGTTGGAAATCGCTAACTCCTGAAATTATATAGGCTTGAAACGCATGTCAAATGCAAGTCACGTAAAAAGAACCCAGGAGAAAACAGTCAAGAAGAAACCACCACTGAAAGGACTTGCCTCTGAATGGCCCAGCAAAGAAAAGGCCAGCATTGAACAGAAGCCTTGGACACCTGTCAGCGGGCTTAAGAAGAAGGCAATTGTGACTACTACAGCTTTAACACGTGTTTACGTGCAGTTTCCGGAAATGCTTCCGGACGGTTTTGTTCTCTACCATTACATTTCCAACATACATTGCTAAAGTCAGGACAAAAGCATTTGGTCTCAAAGTTTATTCTGCCAAGTAAGTGACCTACGAGAAGCTTCAGGTGTGTATCCGGCACCGTTGTAAGTTACTTTAACAAGTATATGCTAATACCTTGTTGTAGGTCAGAATTACAGCTCCCTTCTTCTACTTGGGAATATTACCCAGCCATCAAAAAGAATGAAATCTTGCCTTTTGCCATAATGTGGATGGAGCTGGAGTGTATCATGCTAAGCAAAAAAAGTCAGAGAAAGACAAACACCATACGATTTCACTCATGGAATTTAAGAAACAAAACAGATGAACATAGGGAAAAGAAAAAAAGAGAGAGAGGGGCAAACCCTAAGAGAGACTCTGAACGATAGAGAACAAACTGAGAAGTGCTGGAGGGAGGTGGGGGGGGATGGGTTAGATGGGTGACGGCACTAAGGAGGGCACTTGCTATGATGAGCACCGCGTGTTATATGTAAGCGATGAATCACTAAATTCCACTCCCGAAACTAATATTACACTAATATTATGTTAATAATATTATATAATAATATTATATAAATATAATAAATATATAATATAATATATAAACTATAAATATATATAGTTTATAATATATATTATAAATATAAAATAATATATAAATATAAAATAATAATATATAAACTAATATTATGTTAACTAGAATTTAAATAAAAACTTTAACAATAAAAAAATAAAAATTAAAACATTAAAAAAATGTAGTCTGATCTTGCCAGCTGATCCTTAACCTAGGCTGTTTGCAAGTTTGGATGAGTTGAAGTTGTTTTTTTTTCTTCCCTTTTGCCTTATGCTTTTTGCCCAAGCAGCATACATAATTTAGTTATAATGTTTTTCAGAACTTCTGCAAATGATGATGATTCTGAGATTAAATCTGAAGGCACCTTCTGTGCCTTCCCTAGTCTGAGTACATCAGAAACCTCCATTTCTAACAATGATTGATCAAGGTCCGAATCACAAATGTTACAGGAGAATTGGTACTGTTCCAAGTAAAGGCTGGAGAGAGAGAAAGAATGTCAAACTAACTTCTAGAAAAACAAAAACACAGACAGACTTGGTTACAAACACTAGAAAAAACTTCATGGCTCTCCAGCAGGCATGCTTGCCAAGTTAAAAAGAAACCAGACAGGTTCCAAATGACCACATGCTTTCATTACTAAATGTGCCAAACCCAAATAACCCCTCCTGGTAATCACCCCAGTAAAGTGAAATGCACGCTTTGTAAAATTCACGGTCACATTTCAGTTTCTGATATAAACAAAGCATTATTTTATATCATTTTACCTAGATATTTTATATCACTTGGCTGATTATTTTTATATCACATCATTTACCTGTGTTTTATATCTTTTTGCTGCATATCTTTTTACATCATTTTAGACTCTCCCTTTTACGTATCTTACTTTTGAAAGTTGACTTTTAGTCGGTTACGCATCTGACTTCAGCTCAGGTCATGATCTCACGGTTCGTGAGTTCAAGCCCCGTGTCAGGCTGTGTGCTCACAGTTCAGAGCCAGGAGCCTGCTTCAGACTCAGTGTCTCCCTCTCTCTCTGCCCCTCCCCAGCTTGCACTCTGCTCTCTCTCTCTGTCTCTCTCAAAAATCAATAAAGCATTAAAAAAATTTTTAATAAAAAAAAAAGGAAGTTGACTTTACACTTTCAGTATTTAGAACATATGTGTATTCATTTATATACACGTGATTGAGACTTTAACTGTGCTTTTGGGAGGGAGCCAATAATATCAGATATTGTTCATCTTTATTTTTTTATATTTGAATGAAAAAGTAATTGTATAAACAACATTGCAAGCTTCGCTCGCATTTCCCCCTTTGTATTTCTGCTTTTTCCAAATTTTTAAGTTTTAAAAATTGAAGTGAAGATTGCTAGGGAAACACAGAACGCAGGAGCGACTCTAACAAGGGAAGGGGCTTCCTGGGGTGCTGGGCAGCTGGAGGCAGAGCTGTTATTCAGGGACATCGGAGCAAGGACTCTGCCACACACACCCCCACCCCTGCCCAACACACCTGCTCAAGAAAATACGGCTTTGCTGACGCGGGCTTTAGGTCAAGAAATAGCCCACCGAGTATTTGTAAGCATTCCCCTCATTAAGAAGTGAAAAAATCGTTAATATAAATTCTTCTCGGAGGCAAGTAAGACCCCAGAACACAGGGAGGTGACATAGTTAGAACTGAGCTCCAAGGATTCGGAGACCCCTATCTTGCTGCGATGACTTCACTGGCAGCTTCGAGCCAACACCATCCCAAAGGCCCCGGATACCCAGGATGGGATGAAGTCTCTGCTCCCCCCGCTGTGCACCCCCCTCCCTTTGGATACATTTGAACATCTAGGCTATTACGGAGAATTTAATCTAATACTACATGGAAGTGAGGGGCGTGTTTTTTCTTCTGGTTATTCCATAGGCCCCCCAAAACACTGCAGAAGGAAGGACTCTTTTCAATCACATTTACATTACAAAGTTGCATGATGTATAATTTCCACTTTTAAATAGCTCAGCTTTTCATTAAAAGGCAGACCAAAAACGAGCCCTCAATTTTCGTACTCTGATGGTCAATCAACCAGAATGCACCAGGTTAATATTAGCACTGGAAAACCATACAGCTGCATTTCCTTAGAATACTCAACATTTTCTTTTCAATAAATTTTAACAGGCTGGTGAAGTTTTAAGAGACTTCATTAGCCAGGTCATAACAGTGACTTCATCCACTGCTCCCTTACCATCTGTTCTTAATAAAGCACCCAGACTACAATCGTAGGACAGGCCACTCCCTTGCTCAACATGTTCTCTCCGAGAAACAGCCAAGTTTTCACTGTGACCTACATGGCCCTACTCAATGAGGCCCTCTCTACCTCTGAGGTCACCAGCCACTTGTCCCCTAACTCGCCCTATCCTTAGCCACGCTGGCACACCCTACCTCAGGGCACTAGCTGTACCCCCCGCCCAGCACATTCTGCCCCCACATATCTTCATGGGTCACTCCCTCACTTCCATCAAATCCGTACAAAAATCTACTTCTCAGTAAAGCCACCCTGACCACTCTACAGGAAACGTACTACCCCATCACTGGCCTGGCCCAATACTCTTAATCTTCCAGTCTTACTCCATTATTTTTCAAAGTACTTGTGACTTAATATTTTACTTTATTATTTTATTATACTCAATACACATCATACAATATATGCCCAATGAGGTAGTCATGTTGTCTTTTGTTTATTGATGTATCCCAAGCTTCCAGAACAGTGGCTGGCACATAGTAGGCCCTCAAATAATACTTTTTGAATGAATGAATGATTATGGCAGATCTGTTCTTGTAAGTAGTTGATGAAGCAGTAATTCACTCAGTAGTAGTTCCGTAATACAAAAGAGAAAAGGTAGCGTGTAAAATGTAATTATTTGGTTAACTCACAATAGAGCTGTGAGGATTTAGAAGATTAATGCTTAGTATAATATTGATGGGTTATTATTATATAATTATGTCTAAATCAATCATTGCTTCACATTTTAATGGCAGAATTGTGCCCATGGGAGAGAAGATAAATTAATTTCTTCTAGGGGATGTTGATCTACTAATCAGCCTACAAGTATATTTGGTGCCAATCTTCTTGGATAAGCCTAGGACAACAGATGAGAAAGTAACATGAGAACACTATGAATTTTTCTTCCTATAAATTTTATAGTTAAAAAAAAAGAAGAATCCATCACATATAGTCAAAGAAAATTTCCCTTAGTGCATTTACCAAGACTATCTTGGAGTAGAGGACCTGGGTGGCTCAGTCGGTTGGGCATCCGACTTCAGCTCAGGTCATGATTTCACAGTTTGCGGGTTCGAGTTCCACATCAGGTTCTGTGCTGACAGCTCAGAGCCTGGAGCCTGCTTCAGAGTCTGTGTCTCCCTCTCTCTCTCCTGCTCAATTCTCTATCTCTCTGTGTCTCTCAAAAATAAAGAAATGTTTAAAAAAAGAGAGAAAGAGAGAGAGACTATCATGGAGTAATTGCCATGGGGATGTAACATTTAGTTGATTAACATTTAACTTTTCAACTGGAAACCAAGTATCTCTTCTTCCAGGACATTCAACGTTACCCTTCCCAGAAAATGAGAGGATCAACTATCAGAAAAAAAAAGTTACAGCCAAAGGAAATATCTTGACAACACAAAAGTACACTGGGCCGTGCTGTCTAGCATGTACCTAGATTGTGTGAATGACCGTTGTACAGCCAGCACAACGGAAGCCTCTAAGGACATGTGAAAATTTAGCTAAGTAGGAAATAAAAGAATTTTCTTAAAACCACTCATTAGAGGTAGCCATTTCATTTTTCTGTTTCCCTGGGGAAAAAAAAAATTGTTTCAATTTCCAAGCCAGTATTTTCGGAATGGAGAGCCAAGCTTTTGTCACCGTCCATCCCTTCATGTTTTGCTTATGAATTTTCCAGGTGTCGTCTGAATGGCAGAAAAGTGGCAGGGCCCACCCGCCACAGGACTCGAGAGGGAGTTAATAATGGATCCCATCAGCACTAGCATCAAGGGGGCTCAAGAGGGGTTTTCACGAAAATGTTTCTCTAACAACACTGAGAATCCTTCTAACACCAAGATGCTTTTACATCTTTGACCATACCTCTTCTCAGGTCTGGGCTATTACCTGAGTCCACTGGGTTTCCTACATTTAACTCAAAAGCAATCTTCAAGAGCTTTCTTGATTGCGAAATGAGAAAAGAGTTAGATGGATCAAGAGTCAAGAGCAAGATGTTTTAAAATTTGTATATGCGCTAAAAAAATCGCATAGAGTTCACAAAATGCTAAAGCTGAATAGACTATTGGATACAGTCTAATAGAAACTCAATTCTAGAGGAGAGGCCACTGCCCAAAGTTGCATCACTAATAAGCTGATGATTCAGGATCATTGCCTGGAGACCGTGACCACAAACACCGTTGTGTGTGTGTGTGTGTGTGTGTGTGTGTGTGTGTGTGTGTGTGTTTTAAATTCCAGGACACAGCTGTCTTTTGACCAAAGAGAAATGCAGCTGGGGCAGTGAAAATTTAGACTACGTGGCTTATACATGACAGAGGGAAAATAAATGATACCTGACCCCATCCCAACTCCTCTCTTTCATAGTTTTTGAAATACACTACTCTTAAGTTTGCAGCTGGCCCAAGGAAGCATTGTTATTTCCTTTCTTGAAATAGCACGTGAAAGGGGTGCCTGTGTGGTTCAGTCGGTTGAGTGTCCGGTTTAGGCTCAGGTCATGATCTCAAGGTTTATGGTTCAAGCCCTGCGTTGGGCTCTGTGCTGACAGCTCAGAGCCTAGAGCCTGCTTCAGATTCTGTGTCTCCCTCTCTCTCTATCCCTCCCCCTCTCGTTCTCTCTCTCTCTCTCTCTCTCTCTCTCTCTCAAAAATAAATAAACATTAAAAAAAAAAAAAGAAATAGCACATGAAGTAATGTCTACTTACCTAAATGCAAAGATCAGCCATTTTCTAACACATGGCCCCTAAGTGGCAATGAGTGGGGCAGCAATGACAGATAAGTCATCCTCAGAATCAGAGGTACCCATCTCAGTGAAAGGGGTTAGAAGGAAGGGGCAGGCCTCACATCCACAAAGGATCTCAAACTTAAAATTGGATACTACTCAGGATGTCACAGAAAAGGCCCACTGAGGTCAAAAGGCAGAGACGTTCTTCATACGGACATAAGCTTGTGCCCATTACCAGTCCAAGCTCCTGGCATACACAGTGAATCAATATATTTGTTTTGTTTTGTTTTGTTTTGTTTTGTTTACGAATCCCTCAAACATTTTGCAAAAGGCAAGACGAAAGTGCGTGGTATTTTATGCATGCTGCCTGTGCTAACTGGCTAAGCCTAAGGCTTGAAAAGGTGCCACAATGTTTACAGCCTTGTTCGGGCACTCTCTTTCTTTTCACGTGCAGGTGGCTTCAGAATATGGAAGTAGCCTGCGTTTCCTGTGCCCCACCCCCCACTCGCCGCAATCCATGCCCTGACTCCCTGTGACTCTCGCTAGGAGGAAGGCTATGCTAAGTTTGAGAAAAATCATAGATAAGAGGCTGTGGTGGGTACAGCTGGTAATAGCTGGAATCTTACACTCTGCTTTGTTAACAATAGGAAATGGCCCTTCTCTGCTTTTGTTTTTCATTCTGTCTGGTTCACAGCCTACAGCCTAGGGACTGACATTACCAAATTCTGAAACCAAATGTACTTGAAAAGTCACATTTAAACCATCCCTGGTCACCATCCTAGGCCAAAATAATCAGAGGCAGGTGCCCAGGACGGATTCTCCAAAGACCCTAACAAACGTCATGTGAACATCCACCATTTGCAAAACAATCTCAGGCTTCAAACACAGCAACTCCTAGCTGTACCTCAATCCAAATGAGGCTTGCACATTAAACTAAAAACTATAGCAAGAATTCTAAGACTGTGCAAGATATTTCAGGCTGACAGTAATAACAAAGACCCGATTTTATTTTGTTTTTAATTTTTTTTTAACGTTTGTTTATTTTTGAGAGAGAAAGAGACAGAGCATGAACAGGGGAGGTCAAAGAGAGAGGGAGACACAGAATCTGAAACAGGCTCCAGGCTCTAAGCTGTCAGCACAGAGCCCGACGCGGGGCTCGAACTCACAGACCGCGAGATCATGACCTGAGCCGAAGTCAGACGCTCAACGGACTGAGCCACCCAGGCACCCCCCAATTTTATTTTCAATGAACATCAATATAATTTTTGACTTGGACTTTTAAACCATTTTACCAGTGGGATTGACTGAGTTAGTGAAACAATACCATTGATTCTGTAAATGTTCTATAAACCACATTGGAAAATGTTTGGGTATCTTCTGCTATAAAACTAAGGACAGTCTCAGATTCACCTTGCATGGTAAATTTTAGTCCTGGGCTCCAGTGTAAGACACATATTCCTCGGGAGGGAGAGTCTGGGGAAGGTAAGTCTGGGAAAAACCGTCCAGGGCTGATGCTGGATTCAACCCAAGGAAAGCAGAGAGACTGGGTTAATTAACTCCAGAAAGACCCAAAGTAACAGATCTTTAGCTTCTGCTTTAAGGGTCAGATAACAATCACTTTCCCCCTAACTTTATGAACCGACATCAGATTCCTAAGGACTGCGGTACTAACCTAAAATAAATGATGCACAGATTTGTAAAACCAACTTAACATGTGAACCTTGTAAGAAAACCTAAAGCAATGGGTCCTAGGTTCCTAAGAAATCTGAAAAGGTTTTAACTCCACAGCAAATCCAAGCACATAAACCAATCTTATAGGTACATCGCTTTGCATTCCACAGAACACAATACTATCAGAGTGAACTTTTATCGTCTCAGGTTAATTGGTTAAATTAGGAACGTAGTGTAACGTGTGTGGTGATAAGCCTCTATGACAGAGAGTGGATGATTATTCTTTTCATCCCCATACATTTGGAAAAAAAAAACTACTTCAACTGATAACCCATCAAAAACAAATCAAGAGATCAGATGGTCCTTTTCGAGCAAAGCCAGGGTTCCGGGCCATGAACATGCAGCGTTGCTAGGAGAAGCAGGAAATGTGAGTAGCCACAAGCCATCACAATCATGATAACCACCAGCAAGGAACAGATAGTACTCATATGAGGTCATGGATAGATGTTCTATGATACCTATGTCAGGGACTCAGCTCAAAGGCCAGTAAATGGCAGAGAGGGATTCCAACACACAGATACGTCCGACTCTAAAGCCTGAGGTTTTCCCACACAATCCGCCAGTCAAAGGCAGTCTTCAAACGTGCACAGCGCCCGTGAGACTGCTGGACATACTACATGATGCTTTTGAATCTCTGTTAAACAGATACATAACACTCTCGTCCACAAGACTGCAGCCTGTTCACAAAAGACTACGGGTAACCCTCATAATCTGGCAATGAAAATAAAATAGCCCATAGTGGTGGGATTAGCTCTCTACAGAAGACACAGCTCAATCAGCCACAGTGTGGTCACAGGATGACACGGCTGGGATGACAACCAGAAAGGGCCTCCAGCTCTTATTCGACAGGAGCTGGTCTGAAGAAAGCTGTGTTAGCAGCAGTGGTCTGCTCAGAGTTCTTGAAAAAATAGGACACTTTGGAGGAATCTGTGAACACATCTCTAGGGACAAAGGCACCTGTCTGGCCTCTCCGAGTAGCATCTGTTGACTTGTTTACCTAGAGTGGAGGTAGATATGGCAGCTATGAGGAGGATCACACTACAGACACTGTCACTGGCCCCCCATCTTGCTACTCTGATCCTGCACTCTTCCAAGAAACTTTCTGATCACCATCTAACTTCTCAGGGTCCCTTCTCTCCAGGAAGACTCCAGTCTATTAACAGACCGACCCATATGAACATACTATGCCACATGACAAATTTATTTATTCGTCAATAAAGACAATCCATTGCATGGCGGACACGGTTTGGGGCACATTTATATGTGTGTCATATTGTATTGTTTAATCCACATACCTAGGTGACATATCATATTGAATACAAAAAAAAATTAGTTATTGACACTTCAAAGACTTTCATGGAGTCTTCAAAGTATAGGTGGCAGGGCTAGGTATTGAATTCAGGTAGGATTCTATACCTTTATAATAAATCCCCAAGGTCTAAGGGTAATTTAAAAGGGAAAGGAGTGTTGGTAGACTTGAAAGTCTATGCAAACTTTTAGATGCAAACTTTTAGATGAGTGATTACTCTAGAAACCAGGTCCAGAAATTTTAGCAGATTTTAAGAAGGATTTTTATCCCAGAAAACTTTAAGAACCACCAGCACGGTATTTCGTGCAGGCTACATGCATTAAGGTGACATTACTTAATTGTTACCAATTTAAGTTTCAGTCACAGGCAAATAGTTTAACACTATATTAATTGCTGTTAAAGTAACTTCAGGGCTAATTACTTGATAGTGAACCTGACCTCTGCTCAGAGCTCATTATATGATTCCTCTCCGGGTTCCTTCTATTCTTAAGACGTGAGTAATTAAGGGTGGATGGTGATACGCACATGCATTGGCCGAAGTGCTTCTATTCTCTACTTGGTGGCCTTCATTTCCCTACCCAAAAGGGAGCATCAGACTACAGCCTGCACTGGGCTGGCCCATTTTGGGGTCATAGCAATCAGCCATGTGCAGGTAGGACTGAAGATGGGCTTAACATCTTCCATTTTGAACACCTGTTTCTTTTTTATTAGACTTCCCATGTAGCATAAAGTTTTATTACGGGAGAATACAACAGATGTTTTGCGGTCACTTTTGCTGGAAATCACCATTCCTTATACCACTCAGTAGAGAAACCGGCAATGTAAGATAAGTACAGTCTGTTTTCTCATTTCTTTTTCTTGTGCAACATTTTAAATAGTTACTTTAAAATTCAGAAATCAAACCCAATTTTAGCAACGTGTAGCTATGGAATAAACTCTAAAGTCATTGGCTCCCATAAATAATTGTGTGCATTTTCAGTAAAACTGATATTTAATTATAGATCTTTCTATGATGTTACCAAAAAAAAAATACCACCCCAAGATGCTTTGGTCAATTATATCTTAATAAAACTGGGGAGAAAAAAAGATGCTTTCTAAGAAAAAGGAAATCCTACTGTGTTTATGACTATCTTATTTCACAGTTAACAAAAAAGAAGTTTAGACCTTTTTTTTGGTCACTTTTGCTCAAGGTCTAAAACTTTTAGCTTCCGTAGTCAAGACTGTAGTACAGAATATAATTCTAAATTGGAAGTATATTTTAGAAACATTCACGTTGTAAATATTTGCTAAAAATATAATAATTATTGCAAACCTATTGATCTTAAATATTCTGTTCTTTGAACTCTTACTGATAAAATATGATTATACTCACTGGTTATAAGAAGGAGCTCAGGAAAATGGGATTGAAAGGGTAGTTTTATTTAAAAAAAAAGTCTCACCATTACTGTGTTGGAAAGATTCAGCGTGGTCTTTAGAGTATCAGCATTTTGACCCTGAAACTGATAAATATGGATAAACATCACTTAATCAGACGAGCACATTATTTTAAAGGACACTTTAAAAAACTGTTTTTCTCAGACCAATAGTTACTTATCTTGCAACTGACAAAGAATAAAAGTCCTTTCCAAAGCTTTACACAAGGAGCCAGAATTGGAAGTTTTCACTTTCAGTCCCTTATGTGCCTGGGCACCTGGGTGGCTCAGTCAGTTAAGCATCCAGCTCTTAACTTCGGCTCAGGTCATGATCTCATGATCTCATGGTTTCATGAGTTCGAGCCCCATGTCAGGCTCTGCGTGGACCTTGCAGAACCTGCTTGGGATTCTCTCTCTCCCTCTCTCTCTCTGCCCCTCCCCATTCACTTTCTCTCTCCCCCTCTTTCTCTCTTTCTCTCAAAATAAATAAAAATAAATAAAATTAAATTTTTTTTTACTTTTGAGCAAGTGTAATGGCTTGAATTTTAATAGGTATGGACAAACAGCTGCTCAATAAATATTTATTGCCTGAATTTTCTTTTAAACTGATTGTTGTATGGAAACCAATTTGACAATAAATTTCATATTAAAAAAAATTTTTTAAATGATCATTGGCAAAGATAGGCTCAAATTCTTCCGAGAAATGGGTGTGGTTACCAATACAAACAAGATGAACAAAAAACTTTGTTTCACTTTAAAACTTCAAATCAGTTATACCTATATGTGCACACGCTACCCCCTACCATCTAAAAATACTACAGAGGGACGGAGATTTCATTTAGGTGTTTGTCTCAAGCAGTGCCTGTCCACTGTTCACACTCCACATCTGTGAAATGATGGTTCTGAACAGAAAACAGGAAAGACAGACCTTTCGGGACTGTCCTCCAGAATGGCACAGAGAAAATCTCCTGTCTTTCAATGCCCTCCACCAAAGCACCAAAGTACTCTACTCTTTCTTGGGAGATATCTAGCTCCCAAGTATTTGGGGTATGTGTGTGTGTGTGTGTGTGTGTGTTTTCCAACCCATTCCCCCATGCAGCCATGCCAATCTGCTTACAGGCCCTAGAACATGTGTTACTGGGACCCACCTCAGCAGCTGGCTCCTCCTTCGAGCCCCGTGTCTGAAATACACTCATCACCAAAGCACGTCTGTAACATCCTTTCAAAACCTCTCTCCAGATTCACACTTCCCTCTGAACCCTAGTGCCTCCTGACCACATCTTCATTTTTCAACGTTCTTTGAAGAAACCCATGGTTTAGCAGTACAAACTGCTCTATTTATAGGTTTCCCTCCCCGTGGGATCAGAAGTATCATCAGTTCTGTTTCCCTCATAGCGCTTAATAATCTCCATTTCCGGGGTTAGACCACAGTAGGTGTTCAGTAAATTTGTACCTAAAGCAGAATAATAACGGTGTGCTTCTTTTACACTTATGCTGACTGAAGCCAAAATTGCACTTACGATCGTGCACTTAACGATGCACTCATGACGTTTACGCGCTGTAAACAGACAGATGTGTGAGGAATGCAATGACTCACCACCTAGTTATGTACCCTCAGTGTTGGGACGACCATCAGACCTTCAGGCCAGCTGCAGACATGGAAACTGAACCTGCAAGTTGCACCTAGGACATGTCAGGCATCAACAGCAACGTAAAGACACACGGATCAACAACTCAACATCACACCCCAACCCTGCTTCTGGTTCTGACACATTCAGAAAACAGTGTACGTTAGGTTTAGAGAGACATGGGATTTTCTTGCAGCAGGTAACAGACTGTGAGAGCCAGAAAGAGTTTTTAAGATCATGCCTCAGGTCCAAGCTCGCTTCACGTGACAGCAAGAACAGAGCCAGGAAGGCAGGAGAGCAGTGAAGGTCACAGTCATTGGTATAGCCGGGTGACGGCCCTGAGTTCTCTCATTCCCAATGCGGCAACCCCTACCAGTGCTATGTTCTTCTGTCTTCCTAGTGATATCTGTCTTAAGCTGCTATTATAATGAGCTTCCCTTGTCTTGGGGGTGCCTGGGTGGCCTGGTCAGTTAAGCGACCGACTCTTGATTTCAGCTCAGGTCATGATCTCATGATTTGGCTCATGGGACAGAACCCCACATTGGGCTCTATGCTGACAGTGCAGAACCTGCCTGGGATTCTCTCCTCCGCCCCTCCCCTCTCTTAAAATAAACTTGTTTTTAAAAATGAACTTTCCTTCTTGAAACATACATGAAAGTGATTGGAGGAAGAGAGTTTGGGAGCAGACATACAGGGTAGTGGAGGGAAGGAACAGCAGATGGTATTTTAATGTTTATTTATTTTTGAGAAAGAGAGAGTCAGAGTATGAATGGGGCAGGAGCAGAGGGACAAGGGGATACAGAGTCTGAAGCAGGCTCCAGGCTGTAAGCTGTCAGCACAAGAGCCCAACACGGGGCTCGAACTCACAAACCGAGAGATCATGCCCTGAGCTGGTCAGACACTTAACCGACTGAGCCACCCAGGCACCCCGGTATTTTAAAGGAACTAACCCACTCGGAGCTAAAACACACACACGCGCACGCACACACACGCATCCTAAATACACCTGCAATTTCTGTACCATTGTACTTTGGCTGCTTAGAAGGCAACTAACTCATCCCCAAAACCAAGCAGGGAAGTGAGGCTGCTTCAAACTACTTCTGATGAACTTCCCCAAATGCTTGAGGAGGGTATTAACACTTTTTTAACTCTAAAACTAAAAAAAAAAAAAAAAAAGTTTGTCCATTTTGCTCTCTGGAAAATCCACTCATTCCCAGATGATACTGGATGAATCCTGTCCCACTGGGGCTGATAGACGAGCAAAGGTGGAGAAGGTGGAGTCGATGAGAAACCAGGCTCTCCTCCAGGACTTGCATTTCCCTCAAACTGCCTGTCTCTACGGCCTGCTTATGAACCCTTCCCACTCACATGCATATCTACAGTACGTGCTCTTCTGAAAAGCTGCAGGCAGGATCGTCCTGCCCTTCTGGTCTCAGCCCAGTGCCCATCTCTCCCGTGAGCTCATACCGTGTCCTGTTCCTGCAGCAATTATATAATCTGAACAATATACTTCAAGTGCTTAATCATCCACTCCTGCGCATGTGAGAAATTTCTTCCCCACAACACACATATCTTGCAATCAAGAAACAGATCTACACTTGTGGGTTTTTCTTTTCTTTTTTTGTATTTATTTTTTTAATGTTTACTTACTTTTGAGAGAGAGAGAGAGGCAGAGAGACAGAGCACAAGCGAGGCGGGGGGAAGGGGAGGGGCAGAGAGAGAGGGAGACACAGAATCCGAAGAGGCTCCAGGCTCTGAGCTGTCAGCACAGAGCCCGACGTGGGGCTCAAACTTGTGAACTGTGAGATCATGACCTGAGCCAAAGTCAGACACTCAACCAACTGAGCCACCAAGGAGCCCCTGGGTTTTCTTTTCTAATAACCTCCCCAGTTAAAAGAGCTCAAGGATTCACAAGTGAGGAGAAAAAAAAAAAAAAAAAGCCTGAGAAGTGATTCACGTATGATTTCTCCATTCATTACTTCCTCTGGGCAGAGCAATCAATTTAGAACATACCAACAATACCTGTTAATTGCTTCACTTTTGTCTTAGAGTAACTATAACTCCAATTAGATTTTCTTCTAGAGTCTTTTGAGAGGCAGACTGGCCTTTGGTTCTGTTTCAAATCATTTAAGGACCAAAAAGATAACTGGAAATAGTGGGTAGAAATGTCAGGCAACATTCAGTACGACTTTGAAGTCCAACGAAACATGAATAACTTGGGACCCTATTCGTATTTCATAGTGATGCTCATTCAATCATTCTTAATGTGAATTTTTTTGTGATCAGGAACTTTAAGAGGCTATGCTTAATATGCTAACCTCGATGGTAATGACCACTTCAATGTTTATTAAGAACTTCCATTTTCCTCCTACTGGAGACTACTCAGAACTCAATAAAAATCTGTCCCTCGTGCCTTTATACCTTGACAACAAGGTCTACACCAGCGAACAAAATTTGTTAGGAGGTGGGCAATGGCACATCCATCATCCTCTTTCAAAGCTCAGGTTCAATCTGAGAGAAAGACCTGGCTTGCTATATAGTCAAGTCTTCCCTCTCCCGCTTATTTATTTATTTATTTTTTTACCAAGACTGTTGATATAGACTAGGTTATCTGAATCCTTAAAGTATAAAAGTCATGAGGCCGAATAAACTTTAAAAGGTTGGATGCATGTGCAGTGCACTTAGAATTGAGGTTTCAGCTTCTTAGTAAAGAAACTGAAAGTACTTATTTAGGAAATAAAAGAAAAATGTCCTATACATACACTGGGTTTTGAATCACATTGGAAAAACACTGTGATACTACAAAAACCCTCACCTTCTCCCATCTCCCCGGTGTTTACAGTCTATGATATTTTGTTTCTTTATTTCATTGGTTCAGATAAGTTTCCTGGGGGGGAGGGGGGGCAGGAATCAACTTATAACCCTTTTTAAACATTTTGTTAGGGTTTTTTCCTGTTTCTCTTAAAAATAGCCTAGCTAACGTTTATGGAATGTGTTCCAGGTGCCAGACCGCATGCAAAGGGCTTGAACTGTATTATCTCATTCAATCTGCAGGTAAACCGAGGAAGTGGGCCCTGTGTGAAAGGGATAAACCAAGTGGTCAAGGTCACAGGGCACACATGCAGGGCTTGGGGCTGTCGGCCTCATCACGTGCTCCTCCTGGACACATGGCACTGACATCTGACACCTGCCTCTGGAAATGAACACATGAAGGCTTTAGGGGGTGGGGGGAAGCTGGGCAAAATGCCCCGCGTGTCACTTCTACAGGGAACCAGCAGCTGAACGTTTTCACAACAGAGATGTGTCTTCCAGTAACACGTTCTGTCACCTGATGAAATTCGGACATTTCTCTTCAAAGAAACCTTTTTTTCCAGCCTTTTACAGCTTCACCTCCATATAACGAAAAGTTGCTGCCTTTTTTTTTTTTGTCCTTTTTTTTTTTTTTTTTTTTTTTTTTAAAGGAAGGCTTGGGAAGCTGGGGATATGCAGCAGACACTGAAATCAGGGGCAGAACAAATCAGTGACAGTCGTTATCTGATGCCACATTTGATGGGGCCTTCCTGACTTTTTCGGGGATGTGACTTCTTAATCTTGCTGGAATGTTCGGTTCTTTACTGAATGCAGGAAGGCCAACCTTAGGTGATCTGCCAACCCATCTCTCTACTTGAATGGTTCAGTCCTCTCTGAAGTGACTAGAAACATTATTCTACATTGTTACCAAAAGTTTTCAGAGTCACTGAAGTGAGAAAGATGGTTCACATTTTTCCCCTCAGGTTTTCTCAGTTCTCATATGAAAACAGGTACTAATAGGAGTCTCAGAAGGCTGGCCAAGAGCTCAAGTCAGAGAGAAAGCCTGTGTGTGTGTGTGTGTGTGTGTGTGTGTGTGTGATTTCAGGAAACTTCTGCCTACATCCCAATTCCAGACACATCCAACCTTAAGAAGTTCCAAAACACGCAGGGCACCTGGGTGGCTCAGTCAATTAAGTGTCTGACTCTTGATCTCCGGTTCAGGTCATGATCTCACTATTCATGAGTTCAAGCCCCGCATCAGGCTCTGTGCCATTAAGCACGGAGACTGCTTAGGATTCTGTCTCCCCTCCTCTCTGCCCCTCACCTGCTTGTGCTCTCTCTCTCTCAAAATAAATAAACTTTTAAGAAAAAGTTACAAAACACAGGGAAAAACCAAACAGAGTCTTGCTGGAGGACTAATGTAAATGGAGATATTTTTAAAAGTTATTTTTCATATAATTTAGAAGATAATTAACATTCAAATGGAGAGAACTGAAGTATCTAATAAAACATACAATACGAAGTGAAAATGTATCACACTGGATGCTTAGAGCCCTTCCCAGGAATAATCATTGTTTCTTTCATATCCTCCTGGAAGTCTCCAGTTTTTACACGGGCATATCGGTCTCATTTTACACAAATGAGGAACTAATGTACAGGATTTACACTGACAAACTACACCACACCTGGACTTTTAGGGCAAACCTGGAACGGGCTGGGGAAGCCTCGATGTCCTGTACCCAAGGGGATATGGGAGAAGGACATGGTTCCTGAACTCTCTGTCCAGTCACAACTGCTTCAGGAAGTGACCAAGGGCCAGCTGAGTTGGCCCGATGAATGGACCCACCTCCTCAGGCTGAGAAGGGGTGAAATTGCAGGGCCTGAAGTGGCCACCAACACCAGGACTGCCCCCAATTCCACATGCTCCCACAGGGTCCCACATTGCCCACATCAGAAACACCTACAACTTCCATCAAGTAAAAAAATGAGAGGACGATTTATGAATGCTTTATAATATCCTCTTCTGTGTCATTGGTACAAAATATTTAGAAAGTTTCGAGAACTTTCTACCAAGAACATGGGCTCCAGGACAGCAAGGAGTTTCTGGTTTATTTAACACAACCCCGGGGCCTAGACCCAGGGCTGGTTTCCATGGACACAGGGTTCTTGCCTAGAGCAAGTCCTTAGTTTAGTGCTCTGCAGTCATCTTGAAATTCTCAACAGTTTTTTGAGCAAGGGACCTTACATTTTCATTTTGTATTAGGTGTGACAAATTATATAGCCAGTCCTACCTGGTGCACTGCCTGTCCTGGGGCAGGTGCCCAATTCACTTGTCAAATATATAGTGAATGAATGGAAGTTACTTTAGAACGTAAGTCAACAAACTACAGCCGATAGCCCGATTCTGGCCCGCCCCCTTTGTTTATAAATAAAGTTTTATTAAAACATAGCCACACCCATTTGCATCTCATCCATGGCTGCTTTCACTCTATAATAGAAGAGTTAAGTGACAGTGACAGAGACTTTAGGGCCCACAAAGCCTAAAATACTTACGATCCAGCCCTTTACAGAAAAATTTTTCTGACCCCGTCTTCGAACACCATCTCAACCTTTTCGACCCAAATCACCGAGACAGCAAAAAAGGCAGGTAGCCTTGTGAGATGTAGAGTGCTAGTCTTAAGCAACTAGCCGTACACAAGCTACTTCTTAGGTTTTTTTTTTTTTTATCTTTAAAGTGTGTATGAATTCTGCAGCGTGGACTCAAACGCATTTGTGAGTTTTTTTAATGTTTACTTATTTTTGAGAGAGATAACGTACACACACACGCGCACAAGTGGGGGAGAGGCAGAGAGAGGAGAGAATCCGAGGCAGGTCCGTGCTGTCAGCACAGAGCACGACATGGGCTGCTCCATCCCACACACCGTGAGAGGGTGACCTGACCCGAAATCAATAGTCGGACGCTTAACCAATGAGCCACCCAGGCACCCCCATTCGTGTTTTAGTGCAAAGAAGTTTTAAATCTAAAATGATCTGTGCAAGTCATGATTATCCCTTGACGTCCGCTCTCTACAAGACCAAGTACGAGGCGGCCCAGCTTGCAAACCATGGCCTTAGATTCTCCTCTTTAATAACCCAGGGCGGCCAGAAGCCTCCTGCAGCATTTAAGTACGCAGCGAACCCCACCTCACACCCATCCTTTCTCACCAGCCCGGAAGCCCTACTAAGAGAGGATCCGACAAGGACATGGACATAGGAAATCCTGAGTGCCCTTGTTCTTGTACTGCAGGTCAGTGGCCCATCGCACTGACAGACTCCCGGACACTTGATCATTTTCCCCCGGGCGCTTTGCAGAAACTAGTCAGAGCTTTTTCAGAACTCACTTCTACCTGTCGGAAAGTTCCCGGGCTCGGGACGTGGTCGGAGCTTTTTCGAAGGCCAGCTTCCTCATAACATTCAACGGCATTTCGTTTCTAACTTAAATGATTTGTAGCGCTTCCTTTTCATTGTTAAAAGTCACCGTTTATCCTGCTATCAGCAGCCACGTAATCAGCACAGTTCCTCTGGCCGGTCAGGGTGCTGGCGAGACAGGTCAGAGCTGCCCTGGGAGGCCTGAGGGGCTTGGCTTCTGGTTACCCTGCGCATTCTCTCACAGCACAGGATCTGGGGGCTCCAGATGGTCCAAAGGGAGTTTCTCCCAGGTAAATGGCTAGGATAGGCACGGGCAGGCCCCAGGGAAGAAGTAACCCCAGTGAAGTCTCCGATCACTGCAAGAACCTCTGGCCTGGCCATAGTAACAACAAAATATCATCAAAGGAATGGGTCATGGGGAGATCCCAAAATGCTTATCTCTGGGGGCTCTTCAAGGAGTTTTCGTCCTTTGTGTTGGGGGATGGGCTTCGCTTTATCTGTTACGTCTTAGTCAATAATGAAATCACTCATGGGACCCAAACAGACACACATCGAAAATACCCTGTGGCAAGTACACAATCTGCTGACCATTTCCTTCCAGCTGTTTGTAAAATGTCACACAAAAATCATAAGCTGTTGACATTATTGGCCACAGAAACCAGGAATGGGAACTCAGGAATCACAATCCTGGGGTCGGGTAAACACAAGTCTCACTGGTGTTGTTGGGAGACCTGGGGGAAGGGCTGTCTGTGGTCTCGCCTCTGGGGATAACTGACCACCACGGAGGCCACGTTGCCCTCCCTCCCTTCTTCCCAACCCCCTCCCCCCCACTAATGGCTGCCCAGCAGCTCACACGAGGCTTTGGAGCAGGACAGTGCTCCTTGCTGTAATAAACTACTTCACCCTGGAACTAGAACTTAAACTGCCTAAATAACTACGTGCTTATTACAGTTCACTTAAGCCTTGGACGATTAAATTGATATACTGGGTAGGGAGGCGGGATCATAGCAGGATCTACAGGTTCATAGTTAGATTTCTCCCTCCTCAGCCCTCTGCAACCCTCTTCATCCTTCCTGTTTCCAGGCAATACGGTGAGATTAGGACGAACACGGGGAACTCTGATGTACTTGATTTAGGAGAAGGTGCCCTCGTGCTGTTTCAAACTGACTGTCGTCAACGCTGATCAAGAACTGGCTTCCCAGTTCAGCTCGGGAAAGTCTCTAAACTAAGATTTAAAATCACACCAAAGAATCTTCGACCTTTTTGTTTTTAGCGTAAGTGGATCTCACTTTAGATATAAGCAGCATCCATTATGATCATTTGCATCACAAGAGGATGATTCTTCATATTTCAAAAATGGGTCACCCCTGGAGTTTCTTTCAATGGGTAATTCCTCTATTTTGTTTGCAACGTGGTTTTAAAAGCCATTTCAACTTATCCGAAGCATATGGACTGCATAAAGCAAGGTCCGCTTGCATTTTTAGTAAAGGCGTCCCTACAGCCCTTCAAACTTCACCCTCTAAATCCTCACTGCTATCTTCTTACAGGGAAAAATAAATAAATAAACAAACAAATAAAAGAAAATCCTCCTTCCTCCACCAACATTGTCAACCATCCAACAGTAAAGGCTTCCCACTAAGATGTTTAAATACACTGTGCTCAGAAGCCACGGGGATCCCTGAAACACAATAACCCTCTCATTGCTTCCCAGGGCAGAGGTTTCTAAAACAAAGACAGGGTGCAAAGTTGATTCAAACAAGACAATTCGGATAAAAACCCAGGCCCCAGATTCAGGAGGTATAGAATCCCTGTGCTAGAAACCTGGCCCACGGCCACAGGGATGAAGAACCATCTCCTGTGCCGAGGGAGCAAGTAGGACCGCGTAAGCACCTTTCAGTTTCCTAAGGGAAGAGTTGGCAGGAGTCAAGAACGGAGCAGGAGAAAGACAGAGGGTCACAAAGTGGCCCTCACCAAGAAGGTTCTTCCCAGCATGTGGCAGTAATAACGGAGGAGACGTTATAGTCCCCGAGCTCGGACGGGGGCAAAGATACTGCCCTAAACGCATTCACTTGCATTGACTCACAGAACCTGCCTGTGACTCCTTCACACTCTTAAAAATAGACAGCTCCAAAGACCTTTTATTTATGTAGGTTATGTATGGTTATAGTTTTTCTTTTTGTAAAATTTAAACGTTTTCTTTTTAATTTATTTTTGAGAGCGACAGCATGAGGGGGGGGGGGGGCGGGCAAAGAAAGGGAGACAGAGGATCCAGAGCGGGCTCTGTGCTGACAGCCTGATGTGGGGCTCAAACTCACGAACCTAAGATCATGACCTGAGCCCAAGTGACAGAGCCACCCAGGTGCCCCTAGTTTACATTTTTTTTCAAATCTTCTCAATGTCTGGCTCAATAGAAGACAGCTGGACTCTCCTAGCTGTGTCCCTATTCAATCTGTCACATAATCCCGGGACATGTTAGTCTCAAGCAAACTCCACACACGGTCATGTAGGAATGAATGTGGAAAAGGCACATATCATAGTGCTGTTATAAACTATTATGAAATTCCTCGGGTCTTGTGGATCTCTGAAAAGTTTCAGGGACTCCTTAGGGTGCACGTGGAGAACCCCTTCTAACAAGTTTGGAACACTTACAATCTTCGCTTTACAAATAAGCCAAGTGGCATAGAGAGGTCAAGAGACCGTCCAGGGCCACATTGCTAAAAACGGGTCAGAGCAGGTAAAATGCAAAGAGCAGAACACTCACTTTCATCAGGAATTGCCTGAGATGGTGAATGGTAGGGTTGAGCATCCCGCTGGGCCTATCCGAAGTGCTCAATCACATGAACATTTCTGGTTGGGCGAGGCCTGGTGGTAAAGCCACACATTTCTGCACACATTTCTGACTACCTGATCATACGACACCAGCAAGAAAAAAAACAAAACTCAACGGCAAGTGTTGTCTAGAGGGAGGACCCTGCCCCAGTTCATTCCCACCTCCACCCCTCCAGCAGGCAAGTGATGCTGGCGAGCTCTGCACGCTGTCACCTTGTTCCTTGGGAAACCCGAGCAAACGAACAGAGCTGCTCCATTATTTACAGCCTCCTTTTTACACCGTGCTGTATTTACAAGGAATCCTCAACAAACAACAAGAGGCATCTCCGGCCTGTGCAGCCAGGCCTCTCCCCGGGGCCAGGATCTGTGGTCTTTGCGTCCAGGGGCTTAGCATTCCACCGATGTCCTTGACTATCTCCTGCCCAGCCTGCAGCGGGCCCTCAAGCCCTCAGACTGCCGGTCGCTTCTGTTCCTACTTAGATGTGGGACCTGAGCTCACCTGGGGAAGTGCGACTGGCACAGTTCAGGCCACCTCACTGTCAAAACGCTAGCCCTGGACAGAAGGCAACGGAAGAGGCACCTGAAGCTTCCACGCGAGGGCAGGTCACGACCTCTCACCTGGGGCGCTGGAACTGGTCTCCTTGTTTCTACTTTTTTTGAAACCCCTCCTCGCACCCGAGTCCTTCAGGCGACTCCGCCAACAGTCACAGGCATTTTTTTTTTTTTTTTTTTTTGCGTGTAGAAGGGATGAGATGAGACCAGTAATCTCGCTAAAAGGCTCCCAGGGCTCAACTAAGTTACAATAAAACCCAAACTCCTTAACTTGGCTTCTAACGACCCGCCTCAACTGGACCTGGCCCCTCTCTCTCTCTTTTTGCCACAAGCAAGGATTTCTTCTCGCTCCTCTTTGCTCTCTCTCGGCTCCCACCACCTGCATGGCCCCTGCGGGATCTCGGGCATCTGAGATGTCACCTCCCGCAAAGGGCCTGCTCCGCGATCTCCTCCCGAGGGGCCTCTCCCCTCCGCCATCCGGTGGTACTGGAGGCTTGGGGAGCACTCACTCGCGGCGGTTACCTTTACTTCCCCGGTCTGCCACCCGGCTCCCCATCTCGTCTCCACACCCTCCTCCCAGAAGGTAACCCCCCTGCCAGCGAAGGTCCCCCGCGTCCCCCGCGACACCCTGCACCTGGCCGCGCGCGCCTGGCACTGACCCCGCGCTCAGCGAACGAGCCAATGAATGAAGGAGCGCGCCTGTGGCCCCGAGGGGCCCGCGCGTCCGCACCGTCGGGTGGCGGACCGGGACCCCGGGGTCCCCCCGGCGGCCGCCGCAGGTGCCTCCCGCCGGCGCGCGCCCCCGGGTCACTCACCATGGTGGCCGGGCCTCCGCCGCCCCCTCCCCGGCCGCCCAGGAGCGAGCGGCGAGCGAGGAGCGGGGGTCACCAGGGCGCGAGGCGAGCGCAGGAGCCGGAGGCTGACAGGTGAGGCGCCCGCCTCAGACCATGGCTGCTTCCCACAATGCCCTCGAACTGAAAGTTTGCAGACTCCTCCCCGCGCGGCTCCCCTCCCTCCCTCCGCCCCTCCCCTCTCCCTCCTCCCCTCCCCTCTCCCTCCTCCACTCCCTCCTCCCCTGCTTTCTCCCTCCCCTCCTTCCGTCTCTCCACTACTTCCTCCCCTCCCTCCTCCACCTCCTCTCCCTCCTCCCCACACACCCCCCCCCCCCCAGCCCTCCCAGCCTGGCTCGCAGGCTGTGGCAGGTGCATAAGCACCTGCCCCCGCCTCTGCAACCCGGGCCACTGGGAACCCCTGAGCAGGGACCCCCGAGGGGGCTGCTTTCCTGATTCTGCCCCGGGGAATATGTTATTCCTGTATTCCAGAAATGTGCATCTGCCCCCAGCACTTGCAGATACCCTTAGGGAACGTGGCAGACGCTGCTGGCTTGTCCTAAACCGAGAAGGGAGGGAGCGGCTGGCAGAGCCGGAACTAGAAGCGATCCCTTGCCACCCCCCCCCCCCACCCATTCCCGATTTCTTCCCGTCTTTGTGTATTTTTTTAATGCTGCAATCCGAGGACATAGGTCATTTTATACAGGCCCGGTTTTAGGACGTCTCTCCTAAGACTTGGTGGCGTCGAATGTCCAGTCTCTTCCCTTCTCCGCTTGATGTTTCTTAAGCCTGGAGTTTTTACCTGGGGCCGTAGGAGTGTCCAGACCCCCACGTTGTAAGCAGAGTTTTTGGTGTGTGTGTGTACGTGCTTTTGGGAGAGGCTGTTGGTTTTATCAAATACCTGAAGAGATCCGTGCGGAAAGGTTAAAAACCTTTGCCCGGGTGCTCCCTGGAGGCCAAAATTGCTGAAAGACCTTCCTAGGATTTACTGTGTAATTTCCACGGGGTGTGGGCTGAGAAGATGGGCTAGAAGGCGTGCTCCGTCCGTCCATGCACTGGTGACACATTTATCAGTGCTAACTCTGTGCCGGGTCCTACAGAAGGGGCATGGGGGGCCAGCTGAGAAGAAACAAGCTGTCTTTCTTCTGAAGCTTTTTTTTTTTAATGTTTATTTATGTAAGGAATCTCTACACCCAATGTGGGGCTCGTGAACTCATGAAGCTTTTTATTTTCATCTTTATTTATTTAAGTAAATTCTACACCCAATGTGGGGCTCCTACTCAACGACCTCAATCAAGAATCACCTGCTCTTTCGACTGAGCCAGCCAGTCTTTGGAAGCTTATAGTCTCTTGTGGGACAACAGATAATAAACCGGTAAATAATGATGATTCAAGATAATAATTATAAAGTAAGATGACTGTTAAGTGGGTGACAGGATTCTAAGGAAGGTGGGTGCAGGTGGCTGGGATGGGCTCAGGGAAGGCTATGTACCTTGAGCCTAGGGGGGCAGGTGAAGGATGCCCCTGAGGCAGTGATGTAAGACCTGGAGGTGAAAAGCCGGTGCTTGGAAGGAAAAGAAGAGAGTTGTCCTTTTCGAAAGACCCCAAAGGGGACCTCTGTGGCTGGACTTAAGTGATAGGACGTCAGAGAGATGGCAGGAACCAGAAGCCTGTGGGCCTTCTCTGCTTTAGGGCATCACGTACAGGGCTTACAGCCCCCAAGACGGCAACCGCAAAGTTCTCAGAAAGCTCACCTCCATCACGCTTCACGCCTCCTGTTGGCTTCCTTCCCTGGTGTTGTGGCATCTTCCAGAGGATTCTGGAAGAGGATATGTAACAATTTATGCCCCATCCCAATGGGGTGAGTGTGCCTTCTGACAGATGCTCCACGATTTACTGTGAATTCAGGAGAGCTGCTTTCGAACTTCTGATTGTCACCCTGGGGTGTGCTTTCTGCCTATTTTTGGCCTTTCGACTTTACCCAGTTCAACCGTAACCTTTGCGGGTCTTTTTCCTTCCACTGACTTCAGGGCGGCGCACAGCCCTACCCCACTTGCCTTGCTGAGCCTATGAAAAGCACCCAGCGCCCTCTGCTTTGAGGGTTTTGTTGCTAGTAGAAAGAGCTGGAGTATCAGTGGTGTACATGAAAGATAAAGAAATCCCTGTGGTCCTGCCGAGAGGGTTAGGTAAAAGATTAGAGCGAGAGAAAGCTCCCTCGCAGAGTAGCCTGTGTTAGGGAACGTTTGATTAGAAAATGAGGGGAGTTTGACTTCAAAACCGTTAGCATCTTGGGGCGCCTGGGTGGCTCAGTTGGTTGAGTGTCTGCCTCTTGATTTTGGCTCAGGTCATGATCTCACAGTTCCTGAGATCGAGCCCCATGTCAGGCGCTGATGCTGCTTGGGATTGGGGGGTACTGTGCCCATTGTCCAGATGAGAGCCTGAACACAGAGGTGGTGAGACCGAAGCAGGCACAGGTGGCGAAGAAGAGGGAGAGCTAAGGCTGGTCTCATGGCACCAAGCCTCAAGCTGGTTCCCCCCGAAGCCTCATACGTGACAGTGGGACACAGCAGTGGGTGGTAAGCGATGTTTATTCAGAACGCCCATATGTCTCAGAGGAATAACTTGCATCTTTTCAGGCTGACTTATTTATTTTGAGAAAGAGAAAAAGAGTGAGTGCGAGTGGGGGAGCAACGGAAAGAGGGGGAGAGAGAACCTGAAGCAGGCTCTGCGCTGCCATCACAGACCCTACGTGGGGCTGGAACCCATGAACCGTGAGATCACCACCTGAGCCGAAGCCGAGAGTCAGACGCTCAACCAACTGAGCCATCCAGGCGCCCCTGAGGAATAACTTGCATTTTGGGGTCTTGCTTCTCTATCCCACCTTTGCTCCCTTTTGAACTCCACATCAGGTCTGCCAACAATGAGACTGACCCCAAGGACGACCCAGAGGCCTGTAGCTCAAGACGGTCCACTGGAGAAAGAGGCCCCCTGCTGCAATCCGGATGAGGTCTTTAGATTCGAAATTTACTGTTATAGAAAGAGACCAGCGTGCACAGTGTGCTAACGTGCTTCGGATGAGGTTGAGAGCAGGCGAACGCAATTCTGTACGTGTACGTTTATTCACAACACAATGCCCTGGCAAGAGATCGACTCGATTTATGAGTTTCACTTCTCAGATCGCTCCGGAACTACAGGGTGACAGAAGATGGAGAGAAAGCAGTAAAAGCCACCACCAACCAGGGAGGTGGGGGAGGGGGAGAAATTAGGGACATGAAAATAAAAGTAAAACCATGATAATCCGTAAACCAAAATACTAACTTTCCAGAAACTGGGAGGGGTCAAGCTACAAGGTTAAAAAATAAAGGAAGCAATAAAAGAGAGGCCAACTTCAAAGCCATCTTATGTAATAATCCCACTGCAGCACACAAACTTGATTGGAGCCTGGCCCTGTTGGTCCCCAGTGCCCTCCTATTAATGTCCTAAGTAATCAACATCTCCAATAATCCCTTCTGCAGTATACAGGAATTCACCTTGTCATGGGGAAACAGTTGGTTTAAGGCCTTATGTTCTTTGGAAAATCCCTTTTCTTGTCAAAACAGGACATTTTTTATTCCAAGAGGAAGAACCTTACCCAACGTATTTCTAAAGAATATTTTCAGGAAAATTTTCAGCTAAAAATAATGTAGGTTCATCGTAGATTAGGGAAATCAAGAAAAGCATTGTTTTAAAATCCCATTCTCGTATCAAGAAATAACTCCTATTATATCTGGTGTATTTCAGGTTTGCGATCTGTAGAGCCAGAGGAGGGGAAAGGCGTAGTTGCTAAAACAAAAAATGGAATCCTAGCATATATACCGTTTTACAGTCTGCTGTTTTGGGGTTTGTTTAGTAACATTGTTATTAAACAAATGTTAATTGAGCATTTGCTCTGTGCCAAGAACTATGCTGGCTCCCAGGTATAAAAGAGTTAAAACAGGAGACACAGTCCCTCTCAAAGCAAGTGCAGAGGGTCATAGTAAAGACAAATACTGAACAAATAATACCATAAGTAAATATACAGTTATCACAAATCCTGTGAAAGGAAAGGATAAGGTGCTATGCAAACCCGTAGTAAAAAAAATTCCTGTCGGACGTATATTGTTTGCCTCTTCTGGATTCATGCCTCTGCTTCTGTACTCCCACACACGAGCTGGTAGCCCTAGAGGTGACACATGACCTAGTCCTAGCCAATCAGAGCATTGCATTGTCACAGTGACAATGTTCAGTTTTAATATAAGCAAATACCTGGAGTCAAGTAACCCAAGCCAATGAGACTGAATGCTGGGACACTGTTTGGAATCCTCTTGGGGCAGTATATTAGCTTTTCCTACTGGGTTTGAAGGTGAATGAGGAGGCCGGACCAGCTGCAGCCATCTTGCCACCATGAAGGTTGAGCTTCTCCATGAAGGCAACGCTAAGGAAATGGGGCCTAGAGGTAGGGAGATAATCAGGTGCTGGTGACTTTTTCTGACCTGAATCAAGCCTGAAACTGACCTTGGGTTTTACAGTTATCTGAGCTAGTTTGGATTATCAGGGTTTTGGGTAATTAAGGTGATTAGGGGTATAAAGGTTTTCCTGAGGCCAGGAGGTGTAAGGTGTGACCTAAAGACCGAATGGGAGCTAAGCAGGCCTAAGCCAGAAGGGAGGTTAGGAGTGCAATTGAAGCAGATAGGATAGCGTGTGGCTGGCCAAGGGGCCTGGAGCAGGAGAAGCTGGACGATATGAGCAAGAAAAGCTTGAGTGTGGGGAGGGGCAGATCACATAGAGCCCTGGAGGTCACTTTAGGGGTTCAGAATATGAGACCAAGAAATGAGAAACCATTTAAGGCTTACAAGCAGAGAACTGTCCAGATTGCCTTTTAAAGATGTTTTGGGGGCACCTGGCTGGCTCAGTCGGTTAAGCATCTGACTCTTGATTTCGGCTGAGGTCACGATCTCATGGTCTTAAGAGGGAGCCCCGCGTCGGGCTCTGTGTTAGGTGTGGAGGCTGCTTGAGATTCTTTCTCTGTCTCCCTCTATGCCTCTCATATGCATATGCGTGTGCACGCTCTCTCTCAAAAGTAAAATAAAATAAAATAAAATAAAATAAAATAAAATAAAATAATAGATGTTTATGAATAGTCCCATTTGCTACAATGACGGTGTAGAGAACAGCACTGGAGGCAGACAAGAGAGGACGCAGGGAGGCTTGTTTAAGAGCCTTTGCAATATTTCAGGTGAGAGATGATATTGTGACTCCTACCAGGATGGTGGTTTTTTTTTTTTTTACTTCGTGTTATTTTGTGAGAATTTCTCAAAACCAATTTCTAATCTTTTTCAACGACACTTAGAGGACATATAAAGAGTCCATTCTTGGACTAGTTATATTCTATTTCCTTATAACTGATACATACTGATATTTGGAATCTAAGTCCTTACAACTAAATACGGACCTTGTTTCTGGTTTTTATATCACAATGGAAATCTTGCACATACAAATTTGGTCCAAGCTTCTGGTCACATCAGGATAAATCCATAAAATTCAAATTACTGGTTGAAAGAGTAAACCTTTCTTCAGGACTCTCAATCTCTCTCTCTCTCTCTGGATACATATATATATATATATATATATATATATATATATATATATATATACACACACACACACACACACACACAAACACACACAGGATGTATATATACATACATCAATAAAGATTGTATCAATTTACACTGATATGCACTCCTGGCAATAATAAATACCCAGTGTAACTCTTGAATGAAGAATAAATTTCAGTGTAAGCGAAGTTCCAGCTGAATTTAGCTGGAGAAAACTCGCAACTTAGCTGGCTGGTCTCACCTCAGATTGTTGCTCACAAATATAAATAGGCCTTTGGGGTCCAGAGAAGGCTCCCCTGTCACCCGGCTGCCCTTTCCTGAAGGAATGTTTTCCACCTTCTCCTCCTGCCTCTCTCTCAGCCTCCTACTGTGCTGAGAAAATGGAAGCAATCAAAAGAGAACTTCCTCATCCTTCAAACACCAAATGTCCCAGGCCTCCCGCCTGCCCCCACCTCCACCACCTGCTCATCCCTCTGTGACTACCTGGCTGGCTGGCCCCCGGGCGTCCACTGGGACACAAGGTCCCCGCCCCCCCACCCAACAGAGCAAGGATCCGGTTCTGCAAAGGCCACCCTCTTCTGCGTCACACCTCCCCCCTTTCCACGGACGCACTCCGATGCAATGTTTAAACATGCGGTAATATACTCCATCTTTTGAAAATAAGCCCAAACTTCCTTTGGCCCCACATGCCCTGCTAGCCTCCACCTGTGTCTCTGCTCCTCTGTGCAGTCATGCCTCAAACAGTTCACCCCCACTCTGTCTTCATATCTACTCATCCCACGTTCTTTTGAGCCGACTTCCATTAGGGTTTTGGCCAAGCGACTTTGATCCAGATCGCCAGTGAGCTCGGAGTATCCAACCCACTGGGGTAGCTCTGATCTTCACTCAGGTCCATCCATTAGCAACGTGGAATCAAACTGTTCATGACCCCTTCCCGGACGCTGTTTACTTGGCCTCCGGGACACCATTGGCTCTGCTCTCTTACTTCCTTGGCCATGTCCTTCTGCCTTTGCTAAATCCCCCTCACCCTCCAGTGCTCTCAGCATTGGCCCACCCAGGGTCAGTGTTCACACTCAGTCCCCAGGGTGGCCGAGAAGTGGCAGGAGTTAGGATAGTGGGTGTTTTAAAGCTGCTGATGGAGGTTTGGACCAAGTTTTGAAGGGCACCGGTGCCCGTCGGTTAAAACTTGTTTTACTTTTAGACGCAGTGAGGTGCTATTGGGTTTTTTTCCGGCAGGGTGAGGATGTTGGGGGCGGGAAGTGTAGCGGAAAGGGTTAGCGTGTGGCTGGAACACAGCTGTGCTTGAAGGAGATTAGCTTGAGAAGGTGTTTGGCCGCAGGGCATAAGGGCACGATGTCCGAAGGAACTGTTCAAACATGCTCTATCAGGTGGGACTTTAAATGTACTTCTGGAGATTTGAGAAGAAGCTAGTAATCTGGCCAAGAAATTCAGAGTGCGCGTGTCACTTGATTCACAGACGCGCACGTGGACACGTGTGCACGCGCACAGACACGCACACACGTTGCTGTTAAGGCAAAAACTCCACAGGGATGCAGTCCCTTTACGTTACGGGCTTTATCACTTACTGAATCACCAGGAAAGGCAGGATGGGAACTGTCAAATTGTTTCCATCTCCACATGAACGTATTTCCGGCATGGTTTTCGTGCAGTGGGGATTTATGGAAAGAGGGGTGCGAACCCCAGACCCAGAGATGTGGCAGGGTCGGGACAGATCCTTGAGAGGGTAGGAAAGCCACCAAGTCAAATGCTTCAGGTTTATCGTCACTCCTCCGTGTTCTTCTTGGCAGATACCTTGAGTAGGTCCCGCCCTCTTTTGGGGAAAGTTCTGGAGTGCCAAGCCTTTTTGGTCCATCCATAAGTAGATTATATCCATTATCTCCAGAGACCACAAATTGGCTTTAAAAGCATCACTACATACATAGTACCAAGAGTGGTCTTCCCTATCATCTTTTCTGGACATGCTGAAGGATTCATACAGACACGTCAACACCTCGCTCCATATGTGACGTTATTCCAGAACGAGACGAATGTCTCTGCAGTGACCTGCGTCTCTGCCTTAGAGTTGTAATCATCTATCCAGATGATGTATATACCAGTGCATACTATTCAAGTGTTACTTCCTCACACTGTAGACGCCAGATTTTCTTTAGAAAACGAGCGTGAAGCATGCATCTCGTGTGTGTGATTATGCAAAATGCTTCCTGATGGCTCTTGCATTCTGAGCCGTAGTCTTTGGGAATACACAAGACTTACTGAACATATCAGACGACGTATGTTAGGAAGCCAACAAGGTCTTTCTCTCCAATCATAATGGTTATCTGGTTAAGGGCCAACTGAACTAAAATGGGTCGGATGGGGCAGCTCCTGGGTTTCTCTTTTGAGTTGTCAAATATGAGATACTTCAACAAGGCAGGCTGATGGTTATCGTTGCTACACCGGAAAGAAAATGGAATCCAGCTGAACCCTGATACTGGCTGGCAGTTACAATCACCATGAAAAACGCCGACTACGTCAGCGCGCAGGTGAGACCGGGTACCTCCGAAAGAACCGAGACGTTCACATGAGGGCTAGCCTTTGATTTGATCAGTGCGGGTTCTTAGGCTCGCCTTCCCCACTCTGGGTCCTGGTAGAAAAGGGTTGGCATCATTCCTGGCTGGTGCATTCCACGTTTGTCTGGTTTTTGCCACCATTTCCTCCCTACTCATATCCACCCTACTTTGGAATTCTGAAGATTCAAACAATCAAACGATGGCCACACCCCCGGCTGCTCAGCATATCCAGTGCTG
This sequence comes from Panthera onca, assembly GCF_046562875.1. NCBI lineage: Eukaryota > Metazoa > Chordata > Mammalia > Carnivora > Felidae > Panthera > Panthera onca. The sequence continues at coordinate 14,723,389 of NC_138346.1, read as the reverse complement.
ACACTGATGAATTACCCAAGGCATAGATGTGACATTGAGGGGGCCTGATTTATAGCTGGGTAGGAGGAGATACCCTCGTATTCGAGAGGCCTTCAGGTTGGTCCGAAACTTGAGGCCACACTGGTGTCCTATGTTCCCAGCCTCCGGACTCCTACAGAATATGCTGAACTCCCTGGTTGATATTAATTCATTAATTTATTAATGAATTTATTTATTTAGAGAGACAGAGCATGAGCAGGGGAGGGGCAAAGAGAGAGGGAGCCACCGAATCCAAAGCAGGCTCCAGGCTCTGAGCTGTCAGCACAGAGACCGACACGGGGCTCAAACTCACAAACTATGAGATCGTGACCTGACCTGAAGTCAGGTACTCAACCGACTGAGCCACCCAGGTGCCCCTCCCTGGGAGATACTTAAATTTCAACGTCAACCAGAGAACTGTTAGCCCTGGTGCCCCTGATGAATAGCAGTCTTTGGTTCTATAGCTTTTAGTTGTAAACTCCCCATGCAATCCTGTGACCATGCATAGACTGAGCATAAGTACAGAGTCCCTAGATAAATGTATATGTTGGGAAAGGGAACTAAACCTCTAGGCTGGTGATTCAAAATTTGGGGCAGGGAGCAGGAAGGGCAATGGAGAACAGATGGAGAACCTAGACCTCGAGTGAGTTGGGATAGGCAAAGTTTGAGAGTTCACCCCTGCCCATGGAAACATGGCCGCAGACCTGCCTGAGTGCTGGGACTGACTTACAGGAGGAGAGGAGTTACAATCAAAAGTCCTGAGTGCCGGTCTGGTTCCTCCTCCTACAAGCCACGTGACTTTGGGCAAGATGCTTAACTTCATTGTGCCTCAGTTTCCTCACTGGTAAAATGGAAATGATAATTCTTATGCTTCCTAAAGATGCTGCCAGGATTTAAAAGTCACTACTGAATAATTACAGCTCTTCTCACTATTAGTAGTAAATTTTCATTTGTGTTAACGTTATTACAAAAGCAGCTTGGGGCACCTGGCTGGCTCAGTCGGTTGAGCGTCTGACTTCGGCTCAGGTCATGATCTCACCATTCCCGAGTTCGAGCCTCACGTCAGGCTCTATGCCAGCAGCTCAGAGCCTGGAGCCTGTTTCAGATTCTGCGTCTCCTTCTCTCTCTGTCCCTCCCCTGCTAGCACTCTGTCTCACTCTCTCTCAAAAATAAATATCAAAAAAAATTTTTTTAGAAAGCAAACTTGCATACTCACGGACCTAAATACTTTTTCCAAAGCATGTTAAAACGTGACTCCCATGTTTCAAAGCAAGGGAGAGAGCTGAGCAGGAAGGCAAGGTAGCTTGATGGCCCCAGCATGCCACAGGCCAGGGGAGGCACATGGAACTCGAGAAAGAAGTGAATGGTGCAGAACGGTGATCTGCACACACAAGCGGGGGGCATGGGTGACCAGATGGTCCCAAGGCTCCGTAGGGGGAATCATGTGAATGCACACGGGTGCAGAAATTGTCACCTGAGAAAATGACAGCAAGCTGCCTCCTACATTCAGAATCCCGTGTGAGACAATACTTCCTCTTCTGCTGCCGAAAGAGCTCAAGAACTTTATTTCCTTCTTATTTCTGTCCTTAACAAATACTTTGCCATCATAAATATCCAGCTTCATACTGGCTCTTCTCTAGTATGGGTCAGTATTCTAAAAGCAGTGTTAATGGGTAATAGATGCTAGCTGTTAATCTTATCTTTAAAGCAAAACATTCTGCCCTTTTGATCTAGAATTGCAAACAATTGGCAGGAATTCACTCAGCAGCGGAGGTTTTCTGTGCAGGTCTATCCTCTCGTTCTTTTCTTTTTAATTTTTTTTTTTTAAATGTTCATTTATTTATTTTAAGAGAGAGAGAGTGGGGGAGGGGCAGAGAGAGAGAGAATCCCAAGCAGGCTCCGTGCTGTCAGCGCAGAGCCTGATGTGGGGTTCGAACCCACACACTGTGAGATCATGACCTGAGCCGAAGTCAAGAGTGGGACACTTAACTGACTGAGCCACCCAGGCGCCCCACTCGCCGCCTCTTTATTTTCTTAATCCACATTCTTTTCCTCTCACTTGTTTCCTCTCTGGTTGAGACGAAACACATTTTAGAAAATACTGAGGTTGCTGCCGATGTTGTGTACAAGTCATTATCCCTCTTATATAGATGAGGAAACCGAGGCTCAGAATGGTTAAGCTTGTGAAGGTCACCCGCCTTGTAAGGTGCAAAGCTGGAACTCAGATGGGCGATCTGAACCCTGAAGTCCGTGGTCTTTCCACTACGGTTGTCGTTCAGCACCCAGCACCCTAGCACCCAGACCTAGCTAAAGTCTTTAGCTACACTTTATCAAACTTTCCTTTATTCTCATCCTCTGCATTCCCACCTTACTGGGCTGCATTTATTCTGGCCAAACCTCGCAACATTTGTAAGAGTCTGAGGAGGGAAGGGGCGCCTGGGTGGCTCAGTCGGCTGAGCGTCCGACTTCGGAGCAGGTCACGATCCCGCAGTTTGTGGGTTCCAGCCCCGCGTCGGGCTCTGTGCTGACAGCTCGGCGCCTGGAGCCTGCTTCGGATTCTATGTCTCCCTCTCTCTCTGCCCCTCCCCCACTCACGCTCTGTCTCTCTCGCTCTCAAGAATAAATAAACATTAAAAATAAATAAATAAATAAATAAATAAATCATTAAAAAAAAAAAAAAAAAAAAGAGTCTGAAGAGGGTTCTCTGTCTTGCACACAGCGTTCATTCTTCTGTCTCCAGCCTGACGTTCAGAGTCACCACCCTCAACACGGGTTGGGGTCCTACGGATCAGACAAAAGTCCTCCCGAGACCATGGGAGCTGTTAGAATTCTAGACCCCTCTCACTAGAGCCAGGGGGCCTCAAACTTGGGTGCACACAGAATCGCCAAGGAGCATGTTAAAGATAGGCACGCCCAGCCCTGCCCAGAGAAATGCTGATCCAGAAGATCTCTTCAAGGGCTTCTAATGAGATAGGTGCAAGCGTAGATTCTACCACAGGGCTTTGATTTAATAAGTAACCTCACCACTTCTTAACTCTGCAACCTTGAACTGATTACCTAACTCCTCTGTGCCTTTTCCTCACCTATAAATGGAGATACTATTAACATGCGAAGTTTTGGAGTGAGAATTAATCACAACAATAATACCCAAGGGGCGCCTGGGTGGCTCAGTCGGTTAAGTGTCTGACTTCCCCTCAAGTCATGATCTCACGGTTTGTGGGTTGGGGCCCCACATCGGGTTCTGTGCTGATGGCTCGGAGCCTGGAGCCTGCTTCCGATTCTGTGTCTCCCTCTCTCTCTGCCCCTCCCCCCGCTCACACTCTCTCCGTCTCTCTCAAAAATAAAGATTAAAAAAAAAAAATTTAATAATACCTAAAAATTATTTACATGGTGCCTATACGTAGTAAGTGCTTAAGGAAATTGAACTGTTTTTGTTGATACCAAAGTTTGTGAACCTTTGTCGGAGGCAAAAACAAAGATCTCACTCGGACTGTTGTCTCCCTTGAGGCCAGTAGAGGAGCTGTAAATGGAGGTGATACGGAGGTGATATGTAAATGGAGGTGCACAACTCATATTTTGTTGTGAGAAGTAACCAGCAGGAAACCAGTACCCCAGCAAAAGCAGTAATAAAGCATAATTGGAAACTAGGAGGAGTTCCATGGTGGATAAAACCAGGGACCAGCGATGGAGAATAAGGGGGAATCTACTTAGAAGGGGCCTAAAGGAAGGGGCGTTGAATCTGAAGGCTGAAAGGGATTGGGAGACTTGGATTGGAGTCAGCCAGGTGACCAGGATGGGAGAGGACAGGTGAGTGGTTGGCAGAGTGGAAGGAAGGAGGGTGAGTCGGAAGCATATGGGGAGCAGAGCACTCCAGAAGATCTTGGTTCCAGGTGGGGCAATTCTTGTCGGCTCTGCTAAAGACTTGGAATGTTTTAAGGAAAAGAACCTCCTTCCTTCTTTTAGCTTTCTGAGCAAACCGGCACTCATGAGCTCCCCCTATTAAGGAATGCATGAACAGAACACTTGTTCAATACTCCCTTCTCTCCTCTCTGAATCCTATGTTCCATGGTGTCATTTAAGCACCTGGGTGGCTCAGTCGGGTAAGCATCTGACTTCAGCTCAGGTCATGATCTCACAATTTGTGAGCTCGAGCCCTGCTTTGGGTAAACATAAGCCCTGCTTCAGGTGAGCCCTGCTTCTCTCTCTCTCTCTCTCTCTGCCCTTTGCTCACTGTGCCCGCCACCCCTCAAATAAATGGTGTCATCTTTCTCAGGTCATGGCAGCGTGGTATCTGCTTACCTGAGCCCCCCAACACAAGAAATCGTTTTCCTTGGAATGTGGTGGATTAGGAGTGTTCCACATTTTCCATTGCTCCCATTTAATAACTATTGAACATTTGCCTAGATAGTCCTCTGGCGTTAAACCTATATACTTTCAGGCAAAAGGAAAAGTCTGAATGTTAACTCAGAGCTGCATTTCTGGTAACATGAAGCTCCCAGAGCAGTAAGTAACCTCTTCTATCCCTGCCAGACTTAAAGACTAGATCCTAACAGTTTTGTGAGAGGTGTAGTAAGGTTTTCAAGGAAGACCAGAAAACTGAGCTATTTGTAGGCCCAGACATGGCAGGGGAGACCCCCTGTGTTCAGTCTGAGTAATAGCTACCAGAATGAACCTTTTTTCTCCCATCTAAAGGTGTTAAGTGGGAAAATGTCCTTTATGCACCAGGCCCATTCTTAGGAACTTATTTATTCTATAATCAGTGGCCACCTTTCCAAATACAACTTAATTAACAAGAAGTCAGCTTAGATTCAGTGGAGCTAGGAAGTAGGACCAGTAAGCAGCGTCTTTCAACATCACTGAGCCTTAGTGTTATCATCTCTAAAAACAGAAAGTTTGGGAGCGCCTGGGTGGCTCAGCTGGTTAAGTGTCTGACTCAGTTTTGGCTCAGGTCATGATCTCATGGTTCGTGGGTTCGAGCCCCATGTCGGGCTCCTTGCTGACAGTGCAGAGCCTCCTTGGGATTCTCTCTCTCTGCCTCTCCCCTGCTCACTCTCTTTCTCTCTCTCAAATAAATAAACATTAAAAAAAACAAAACAAAACAGAAAGTTTGGACAGTACACAGCCCAGGGGCCTTTTCGATTCTATAATCCCAGGAGACTGGGATCAGAACCGGGGACTGGCTTCTGGCCTTGCCTTTGGCTTGGGTGGTCGAGCCACTGACCATCACCAGGTTCCAGGGTCACAGAAGAGGCACGGGAGAGGATTCAGGGCTCTCTTGGGCACTTTTCAGCTACTTTAAGCCCGTAACTTTCAAAACTTCCACCCAGCTTCACAGGCTTGAAAGAGTCACCATATCACCTCATCCAAGCCCATAGCCTCCCCCAAGCTCAGCCCTCCCATTACACTGTGTGCGGTAGAAAAGATATGGGTCCAAAAGACCAGTCAGGAACCAGGGGAGAATGATTCTGACCTGAAGCCATGGGGTGCCACCTGGGCTTTTCAAACAGCACCTCATCAAAGCAGGGCTGGGAACTGGGTTTGGCATGTGCCCGACCCTGTCTTTGCCTTGACAAGGATACCCAGATTCCCCCTGCTGGGATGAGGGACCTCTAAGTGCCTTGCAGCCCTCTGGAACTTACCAGTTCTTCGAAATTCCGTCTTCTGGCCCAGCTTGACATATCAAAATAGGTCAAATTTACTGGACATTGAGTATGTGGCAGGCAGTGTATGTGTTACTTCGTATGCACTGACTCATTTAATCTTCACCACGAGACTCTCTAGAGGTCACTACTCTCCCCACCTCACAGAGAGAGCAAATCCGAATCCAGAGGTTAAATGGCTGCTCAGGGGCCACACAGCTCCTAAGGGTCATTCCAGTAGCTGCTGTACAGCGGGTGCCCGACGAACACAGGCTCAGTGAATCAGTGTCCAGTGAAGGCTTGTATGAATCAAAATAGAACTCACTTCAAGATCCCACTGAGAAACATTCCCAGGCTGCAGATTCTTCTAGCACTTTCCCTTCCTTTCTAGACATTAGGAGACTCTAGGTCAGCAGCTCTATCCCTGGCCCTTGGGGCGATTTTCCCCTCCTTGACTACAGGGCACTCTTTGCTTCCCTTGGGAAGTCAGCCTTACCCACATCCCCAATCCTGCTCATTCAGACCTTCTTGTAAGTTCCTTCTTTAACTGGTAACAAGAGCCGAAGAGACTGGGCCAGAGAACTGGTATTGCCCAGTATCAGCCTTTCTTAAAAGCCGTGTACCAGGAACTCCAATGGGATCAGGCCACACACCCCAACTCCACCCTGCAGTGAGCTTTGCCTCAAGGGGCACATCCCACACAGCGCTCTCTCCTCCTCCATCAACGTCCCTAAAGTAGGTTCAATCCCTGCTTCATCTGCATCATTTCTAATTGAAGGGAGGCAGAAAAAAGGAACTAATATTTTTTTATCTACTGTGGATACTAGGCTATCCTGCTTTAAGTACCTTAATGTTTACATACACGATATCATTGTACTCATGTGACAGGTAATGAAAGCAATGAGTGCCCAGAATGTTTGCATAAGTTGCAAGTGTTAACTTGGCCGGTGAGTAGCCGCACTGGAATTCAAACCCAGATAAATGTGGAGCCAAAGTCCATGCTCTTTCTACCCTACGCTGTCCTGAAGGCATTCGTTAGCACTTCCTGTTGGCCTCCTCTGGGGGTCCTGCAGTCACCATTTGGGCAGGAAGTGGGAGGGTGTTTTAGAAGCAGAAAATCTGGAATTTGAGGACCATTTCTACAGAGCCCTTAAAAAGTTTAAATCAGGGGCGCCTGGCTGGCTCAGTCGGTTAAGTGTTCTGCTCAGGTCACGATCTTGCAGTTTGTGGGTTCGAGCCCCGCGTCAGGCTCTCTGCTGTCAGCACAGAGCCCGCTTCGGATCCTCTGTCCCCCACTCTTTCTCTGCCCCTCCTGCCCTCTCTCTCTCCAAAATAAATAAAATATTTTTTAAAAGGTTAAATCAAATAACCCAGGTGAAGAATTTAGCACCTTGGTCAGAAAAAAAATAGGCACTCACTGCGTATAAGCGATCCTTCCCCTCAAACCAGAACCGAGAACGGTGAAGAAAATACCCAAATGAATACGTAAATGAACAAATGATTCAATATTTATCCTCTTTGAAACCGGTTCTTCAATACTCTACCTCTTAATCTGACTGTGTTGAAGTAATCAATCGGCTCTAAGTAATAACCCAATTTTCCTAAAGTTCACCAGAGATACATAGAAAAATATAACGAGATATATTTCTTTCATTGAATTAACTCTAAGATAGCCCATGATGCCGGAAGAAAGACAGCGGCTGCAAGGCTTACATGAGGCTCACACCCTTCCTTTTGTGTTCCTTTCAACATTCGATTTCCAGGCACGAAGTGCAAACTGGCATCAGTTCTATAATGGTATTTTATGTTGTGGGATGTATATGCCCCTGTGGATCCTGCTGTGACTCGCTTTGGAGACCCAGGCCATAGGTGTAAATAAATTATGCACTTAATTAGAAGCTTCCACTGCATTCATTAGGAATGAGATGAATATTTTCAGTAGGAGATTAAAGGGCAATTGAAATGATTATGGGAGCACAGACACAACTTTGCAACTAGGGAGAATTTTCCTAAATGTGCAATTGCATTCTCAACACAGGTGCTTAATTGGGTACTAGCCTTAGTTAATACATTTCAACACATTAAACATCAGATTTTTTTTTTTTTTTAAGCTACTTTTGTCTGCTTATTGCTTTTGGAAATCAGAAAAGTGTACGAAGGCTTCTTCTTACCCTCTACCCCAATACATCACTAAAGTTTTAAATGGTTCATAGTTATACAAGTGTAATTGACTTGATATTTATAAACAATGTTTCAAGTTGTTCTAAGAAAACTGGTAAGGAGCCGGGTGAAAAAAGTATACCTCGCATTACCAGATACCAGCCACAAATTTGACTTCACTGCATAATAAAGACTTTGAAACTTTTTACCATAATTAAATATGGAGATTTGAGATTTTTAGTTTTTTTAATGTTTATTTTCAAGAAAGTGCATTTCTTTTTTTTTTTTTTTTCAATTTTTTTTTAATGTTTATTTTCAAGAGAGAGAGAGACAGAGAGCAAGCAGGGGAGGGGCAGAGAGAGAGGGAGACAAGCAGGCTCCAGGCTCTGAGCTGTCAGCACAGAGCTGGACACAGGGCTTGAATTCACAAACCCGCAAGATCATGACCTGAGTTGAAGTCGGACACCCAACCAACTGAGCCACATATCATATCATAGTATCATATCATATCATATCGTATCATATACCATAAGTATACAGACCTCTATTTACCACAGCAACAAAAACGGGGGGGGGGGGGGGAATCACTTGGGAATAAATTTAACATGAAGTGTTTTAAAACCTTATTGGAGAAAAAAAACTTTTTTTCCTGAAAGACACAGAGAAGATTTGAACAAAAGGGCACACATACTCTGTTTTGCATAGGATTACTCAACATTATAAAAATGTCAGTTCCAATAAAAATACCAAGACATTGTTTATGGAGCAGGACAAGTAGAAATAAAGTTTATATGTAAAATAAACATGCAAGGACAGTTAAGAAACATTTAAAAAAAAACATTTAAAAAACAGAGACACTTCTCTGTCTCTCAGAAATTTAAAAAAAAAATTGTTTTAAATAAATAAATAAAAGAAGAAAACATAGAGGTTTCTCTTTAACCTGTGTATAGGGAAGGGATTTCTTTTTTTTCTTTTTTTTAATGTTTTCATTTATTTTTGAGAAAGAGACAGAGCACGAGCAGGAGAGGGGCAGAGAGAGGGGGAGACACAGAATCTGAAACAGGCTCCAGGCTCTGAGCTGTCAGCACAAAGCCGGACTCCGGGCTCGGACCCAGAAACCGTGAGATCATGGCCCGAGCCAAAGTCGGACACCCAACCAGCTGAGCCACCAAGGCGTCCCAAGGGATTTCTAAAAAGAGCTAGAGTCGATCAAAGAAAAGATTGATAAATTTGACAAACAAGTATTTTTTTTTTAAATGTTATGACAGGAAACAAAAAACCACCACTAGTCAAAGTCAAAAGACAAATGAAAAACGGGAAAAAATATTTGCAACATATGCCATAGATAAAGGGCTAGTTCTCTGACATACAAAGGACTCAGGTTTAAGAAGGAAAAGATCAAAACACTTGATAGAAAAATGAGCAAATGGCATAAACACACACGTGCGCACACAGAAGCTTAAGTGACCCTTAAACATATGAAAAGATGTTCAACTTCACTCAGAACATGAGAGATGCAGATTAAAATTACAGAGATGCCATTGCTCACCTGTTAGGTTAACAAGAATTAAACAAAAATTAAGGAGCGTAACAGTGTAACAAAAATGAAGCCGTATAAAAATAGCATTTCTGATATTAGAAGAAATTAACATTAAGATGCTCGTGTGAGCCCCTGAAAGCATCACGCACTCTGTGCACTGTGTCCCCGAAACCTACTGGATTTGGAGGCCCTGTGTGTCAGAGGTTATGTTTTCATGGAGCTTTGTAGTCTGATGGGAGAGAGAACTATTTCCCATTATTCACATCAGTAAATAAATGAAGCGGATAGTTTCAGATGACGATAAATACAAAGAAAATCAGGATAATGTGACTCAGGGTTGGATTAGGGTGCAGCCTGTGAGTCTTGGTGGACAGAAAATTTAAGGAGTCAAGGCCAAGTTAAGTATCAATCCTGCACTTGCCCGGCCCTGGGGGTGAGCGTCTCTCACATTGTTTAATGACACCAGAAAGTGACTGAAGGCCAACAAGCTTCCATTTCATTTAAATTATAATTGGAAACAGGGAACCAAGATTAAAAAGCCCACAGGCACAGTCTGGAGCAGCTGTGACATTGCATGCATCCCAGAAACCAAAGAGTGCTTATCAGTCAGTAACGATCAAGGAACCGGGGAGCCTTCCAGATCTAAAATGGTATATTTGCGGGCCACCTGACTGGCTCAATCGGTTAAGCATCCAACTCTTGATTTCGGCTCAGGTCATGATCTTATGGTGGCGAAACTGACCTCTGCAGCTCAGCATGGGGCTCCGTACTGACCATTAAGCCTGCTTAAGATTCTCTCTTTCCCTCTGTCCCTCCCTTGCTTGCGCTTGCTTGCGAGAGCATGGAAGGAAGGAAGGAAGGAAGGAAGGAAGGAAGGAAGGAAGGAAGGAAGGAAGAGAAGAGAAAAAGAAAAGAAAAGAAAAAAGAAAGAAAAGAAAAAAGAAAAGAAAAGAAAAGAAAAGAAAAGAAAAGAAAAGAAAAGAAAAGAAAAGAAAAAACAAACAGTATATTTGGAATGGCTATTCCACAATGGGATAATTAAACACCCGCAGCTCCCTCTTCTCCAACTGAGGCCTCTAAGAAAATAGTCCGGAGAAGTCCCCACCCCCACTCCTTCCCTAGGGCTGACATTCCAGCAGGCATAGGGATTACACAGCAGTAATAATGCTGTCATTTCCACATTTCACCAGTTTCCTTCTTCTGTGGATATCCGCATATAATAGAAGTCTAGCAAGATGTAAAAATGTAGTGTCTCAAGCATTCCTAATTAACAGATCATTTGGCACCTCTGTGAATCCAAATATAAAATGGTTCCAAAGTCAACACAACAAAGACACAGAGAAACTATAGGTAACTCACATACCTATGCTCGGAAACCATAAGGACTTACCAGGAATTAGAAATTCTGTATCTATAATTAGAAAACTATAGGTAGGACCAAAAGCTATCTGCCTTAACAGTCTTTGGCGGCAACGGTGTTCAAGCTATATCAGATGACAAACAAAAGAACAGAAGCCATTCAGATTGAACGATTAAGGAAAACCAAGTCAAGTGGATTTGTAGGTATAAAGATACTGAAGTATCTATTGACTCAGGAGAGAGGAACTTTAGAAAGCAGTGACACTCTTTGAGAGACAGAAATAATTTTGTCTTCTACAGCAGCTAGACAGTTAAGTAACATATTATGGAAACAAACAAGCAAATAGTAACAAGGAGTGAAGAATGACAGACGCAGGGGAAGGAAGGGAATTGAGTCCTGGTTGCTCCACGTACCAGGTCAGGCAAGTTCTCTGAGCTTGAATGTATCAGAAGCTCACTAAACTGTAGTTTTCCTTCACTGTAAATGGTAGATCCAGCCTCATTCATTCATTGGGTGAAAGAAAGAAAAAACAAATGCATGTGGAGAAGTGGAATGTTAGCTTGGCGTTTGATCGGTTCTGGATTTGCTGGGTTCTTTTCCTAGTACAGGTTGAGACCAGAGTTCCAAGGCATCTACTTAGCTCAACAACTGATCTTTGTAATCATTCTGAGCTATATGGCGGCTCCACCCTTCCAGGTGCTTGGGGCAAACCTTGGAATCGGTTTTGACTTGCTGATTTCCCCTGTACCTCACACCCTGGGCATGAATAGTCACGCTGGCTCTTCCATCAAAGTATGTCCAGAAGATGACCACTTCTCACCCTCTCTGCCATCACTACTCCTGGCCAAGCTGCAATCATGTCTCCTGGGTTACCCCCACAGCCTCTCCAGTGGGCATCCTGCTTCTACTCTTGCCTCTACAAGGTATGCACAGCAGGGCAGAGGGACCTTCCTAACGTGCAAGTCAGATAATGTCACCCCAATACTCACAGCCTTTGCATGGCTCCCCCCTTCACTCTTAAAAGCCAAGGTCCTTCCAATGGCTTACCAGGTTCTACATGATCCAGCCCCCAGTGAGGTCTCATACTCTGTGCTAAAACTCTTGCCTTCCCTCACTCTCCTATAGCCACTCTGGTCTCCTTGTTTTTCCTCAGACGCATCAAGCTCACTCCTGTCTTGGAGCATTTTTGTGGAGCTATTCTCTTTGCAGGGGACCTCTTTCCTTGATTTTCACTCAGTTATCTTCTTCACCTCTTCCAAATTCTTTGAACACGTATCACCCCGATCTCTCTATTCGGCAAACTGGCCCCACTCACGGTAGCCTGCTTTTTCTTTTCTCCATAGCACTCATAACCTTCTGACACACTACATAATTTGTCTTTTTCCTAGGCTTATGGCGTATTGCCCTCCTCCCTGTGCAAGAATGAGAACGCCACAAGAATGAGGATCTGTTTCGTTCATTGATGTTCTTTTACGAATCTCAAACGGTACCTATATACAAGTGCTTGATAATCTTTCAATGAATGGTGTTACATCAACAAAAGCACTATAAACGAAATAATACACATCATCTACATCAATGCTTGGAAGCTGAAAATTTCCACAACTCAGAAGTTTCCGTGCCCTAATCATGGTACCCAACTTGCATCTACATAATGGGCAGAAATGTGGAAAAAATTGAGCACCCTTAAATACGGCCAAAATAAGAATCTAATATGCTTAGTCCAGACTGGGTTAGTTCAAACCAAATTCAATGTGGCCAAAAGGAAACGGTCAAATAAAAACTTGTAGAGGAGGTAGGGGGTTGGTGGCCTCGGTGGACAGAAACATGGAGGAAGTCTGAAGTGGATAATGAGGACCGTGACCCATTGGCTATAGGCTCTTAGAGTACCCTTATGGAAAAATCACTTGCTTCTGAAGAAGCTCACCGGTAGGGTATCGCCTTGTGTTCACATCACTTCTCTTGCTTGGAGATGGTGGGGAAGGGCCGTGCTCTGCCCTTTGGCTCCCGGATGAGTGGAGTCCAGTGGGTGGCCCTCTGCTCAGGTTACCATTGCCATGTAACAAACCATTCCACAGCTTAGCAGCTTGAAACAGCCGTTTTATTTTGTTTGAAATTTGGGTGGGTCAGAAATTCAGGAAGGGCTCACCTGGGCAGCTTGGGGCCTCAGCCGGGGCCTCTCCTCTCACAGCTGTGGGCTGGATCTGCAGGCATCTGAAAGCTCAACTGGGCTGAACATCCAAGATGGCGCACTCACAGCAAGGTCAGTGCAGCTGCTGACCAGAACCCCTCAGGCGGCTGGTTTGCCACAGAGAACCAGGTAGATGCTGCTTGGCATTTCTGATCTAGCCTAAGACATTGCGGAGCCACTTCTGACATATTTTCTTTTTCATGTTTATCCTTGAGAGAGAGAGAGAGAGAGAGAGAGGGGGAGACGGGGAGGGGCAGAGATAGAGGGAGACAGAGGATCCAAAGCGGGCTCTGTGCTAACAGCAGAGAGTCCGATGCAGGGCTCGAACTCACGAACTATGAGCTCGTGACCTGAGCTGAAGTCAGACGCTCAGCCGACTGAGCCACCCCGATGCCCCTGCCATATTCTATTAGTGGGTCACTAAGTTTGGCCCAGATTCAAGGGGAGGGAGCATAACTCCCACTGCTCGATAAGAGAATTTACAGAAATATTTAAAACCCCTACACCCATCAACCACGAAGCTGTGAAGTAGGCTGTCTTAAAGTAGGCCTTAGGATGATCAGACACCCAGAACGAGTGCTTGAGGTTTCAGGAAGACAAGCACATCGCATCGCACCCCTTGTGTGTATATCCACTATAACCTCACTACCCTTTTTCCCATCTGCTCCTTTCAGCCTGTGGAAACTGAACAGTGGCTAGGTAGATGGGATGGGGTGGGTACAGGTGAGGGTGGTGGAGGGAACAGCCATCCCCCACCACAAACTCACGAGGATGATTCACACATGTTCCTTTTCACTTTTGCACGTAATTCCCCAATTGTACACATACGGGCATTCCTTTGCTAAGTGCCTACTATGCGCCTGACACTGAGCTCAAGACTACTGTAAGAGCAACTTCCTCGTCCCAACAGAAACGAGGAGGAAAGCAAGAACTGTGGGGGCGGATAGGAGTAAGCAAGAACACAGACACCGGGGGAGGAATGACGGGACCTGGACTTAGAACCTGGGCTTCTACTGAGTGAAGAGCTGTGAGGGTTTTGTGCACAGGAATGGCATGATAAAACTTGTCACCTTTTAACAAGTGTGTTGGGAACAGGCCGACAGGGGCCGGGGCAGGAGCAGGGAGACTGGTTAGGAGGCTCCTGGAATCATCCAGATGACCCTGGACTGAACCATGGCAATAGCAGCTCAGTGACGCAAAGGGACCATGTTGGGATACATTCTGAAGGTACAGCCCATAAGCTTGTACCGAGGTTTGCGTTTGCAAACTTGCCCATGTTTCCAGCACACATGTGCAACTTGGGATCCATCTGATAGATTAATAGCTGATAGAACTCCAGAAGCAAGATATTAGATGTCGTTATCGGTTACAGACTTCCACTTGAACTCTAGGCTGTGGGAAGATATGCCACATTGCCCTGCTGATGCTGTAAAGAAATTTCCATTACCGCTTCTCCAGAATGTCAAATTCAGGATCTAAGATGTCTTCAAATCTGAAAGAGCCAGATGGGGTAAGACAAAAGGAGCCTGGGCTTTGAGGTCAGACACACTGGGCTGCAACCTTCAGTTTTGCACCCGGGTTTGCCTTGGGGCATCGTCCCAGGCCCCACTTTATACCACAGATGATGACCCTGAAGGTGGTCCCAGAATGTGCTTTTCGGCTTTCATGAGAAACCGTACGGGCCAGTATGTAATGAGGCTCCTGAGGGATGGTTTGTATGCCCAGTGCAAAGATTTAGAGAGAGATCTCAGGTATGGCCAAGGAGACTCAGGGCCTCAAGAGTGAAGGAGAGGAAGGTCGGAAACCAAGTACTTGAACTACCCGCCTGAGAATGCTTTTGACGTAACGGTAAGCTAGGTGAAGTCTAAAGAGGCCAGAAAGGAAAACGGGCTGGTGTCTCTACTTTCCCAGTGCGAAGAGATCAGTCGACTCCCCAGCAGCCGTGACGTCAGCTTGTCGTGATGGCATTACAGTCATCCCAGCCGACCTCTCTTCCTCTGTGTCTTTGGCTGCTAAGCAGCCTTCAGTGGTGATGTGGGTTCTAACTAGAAAGAAGTCCTAAAGAAACTTGGTCTGCTTGGCAGACAGAATTCTCATTGTAAACAAACTGAAATTCCACATATCAATTAAGCCACTAAGATACACGTTTTTATTCCCTATTCAAAGGGGGAAAAAAATCAAATGTTGGCAATGGTGTGAGGAGATTAGCAATAGGAATAAAATAACGGGGCGCCTGGATGGCTCAGTCGTGTCCGACTCTTGATCTCTGCTCAGGTCATGGGCTCACGGTTCATGGGATCGAGCCCCAAGTTGGGCTCCACGCTGACAGCTCAGAGCCTGCTTGGGATTCTCTCTCTGCCCCTCCTCCTCTCTCTCTCTCTCTCAAAATAAACAAACTTAAAAAAAAAGAAGCATAAAAAGCTTAAAATCTACATCTTCTTTCGGGGCACATGGGTGCCTCAGTCAGGGTTAAGTGTCCAACTCTCGGTTTCCACTCAGGTCATGATTTCTGTCTCGCGGGTTTGAGCCCCACGTCAGGCTCTGTGCTGACAGCGCGGAGCCTGCTCGGGATTCCCTCTCTTTCCCTCTCTCTTTCTGCCTCTCTCCCCCATGCTGTCTCTCTCTCTCTCTCTCAAAATAGGTGAACTTAAAAGAATATATATGCATCTTCTTTGACCTAGTAATTCCTACTTTTAAGCATTTATCCTGAGAAAATACTTGCAAAAGTGGGCAAAAACGAGCATACAAGCGTGCTGAGTTTAGTATTTTTTTTTTTTAATGTTTTATTTTTTGAGAGTGAGCCAGTGGGGGTGGGGGGGAGGGTAGGATGTAGGAAGCAGGCTCCGAGCTGTCAGCACAGAATCCAGGCAGGGCTCACCTTCAGGAACCACGAGATCATGACCTGAGCTGAAGTCAGATGTTCAACTGACAGAGCCACCCAGGTGCCTGAAAGTCTTTAAAATAGCGTATGCATGAAAATTATATTCTAAACATCCATAACCTAACTTCAGCATGGTAAACATTGGTAAAGTAGCCGCATGATGGAACAAGGGGATACTGCAGCCCAGGCTGGACGATGTTCCACTGCACACACGTGCTCCCCGCCCCCCACCTCAGTGGACTAGAACAAGGATTTATTCTTCCCTCATAAAATGGCTCCACGGGACGTTCTCCGTCAACACGTACTTCTGAGACCGCCGTGGGCCACCCACGGGGGCTGAGCCGCTTACCTGCAGTTCCCTGCTTCTGCAAGCACTTTGCCAGCTGAGGCAGGTCACGCGGCCTCACCTAGGCCGCAGTCGCGGGGCGCGTCCCACGCGTCCCACGGCCCAGAGCGCCTGTCCACCCCAACTGTGCAGCGAGTAAAAAGGCTAACGTGGGACTCCGCTTTTGATACAATAAGCTGTCCGTAATACAGTACAGCAGGTGGGAAAATGGCATGGCCCCTTAAAAATGGGTGCCCCCGGTCAGTGAAGGGTCGGGACTCTTGACTTGGGCTCAGATCACGATCTTGCGTTCGTGAGTTCGAGCCCCGCGTCGGACTCTGTGCTGATGGCCTAGAGGCTGCCTGGGATTCTGTCTCCCTCTCTCTCTCTGCCCCTCCCCCGCCTGCTCGCATGCACGCACTCTCGCTCTCAAGATAAATAAACTTAAAACAACAACAACAACACTGGAAAGACGTGCAGCATAAGGTTGACAGTATTTTCTTTGGGCGGTGGTAGGACAGAGGCTTTTAAAAAAAATCTTTGTTAGACTTTTTGGTGTTATCTTTTTATTTTCCTTTTCTGTTTATTCCTTTCTATTATATATTATTTTATTACATATTATTTATTCAATAAAGGTATATACTGCTTTGAAAAAAGCACAGTAAATGAATGCCTTGCTGGTTTCTCAATCAACTCATCAGTTCTCTTGGGTCTGAACCACGCTGTTTCTTCGCAAAACTGAGCTGTTGACGTGGAGAACTAGGGCACGGAGGCCGGTGTCTCCAGGGAGTCTAGATATGCTGAGCGATCTGACTTCAAGGCCGCACAAACTTCAAAAGAGATGATGATACCTAACCCCTAATGCTTACCTGACACACTCATTACACGCTAGCACATCAGAGCACGCGGTATGGAGAAGGCAAGTGCTTTCAAGTCACACAGACAGACAGGATCTTCTTGGTTTCCTCATCTGTAAAGCAGGGACAATAACGCCCTGTAGGAATGTTGGCAGATCAAAGAGCGTAACATAGGCAGAGCTCCCCGCACCCACGCGCAGTGTGCTAGTAAGTAGCATTATTGCCCTATGTCCAGATCAACTATAACAAAAGCTGAATTAAGCAACAGGGTAACAAGCAAGGAACATTTTATTGTGTATGCATATTCTCAAAAATAACACAAAAAAACAGAACCCACAAACAGGAGCAAAGGACAAAGTTTTCTAACTCTCTGGGACACACAGGGCACCATGTCTTATAGAAACGTAGCTAGTACAAGACAAAATGTACTAATCAACATTGCCCTTTGCTTCCCCAGTCAAAAAGGCTATAGAGTAAAACACTTTAAATTGTATTCTAATATAAATTTGTTGCACAATTAAACCTCAATTTACTCAAAGAGTTACTGTATAGTAAACTACAGAAAATAGAGTAGGCATTCAAATAATCTGCTCACAATTAACAATTAAGCAATAGACACTCGAATAAATACAGCATGTATTACTTATTTGTTAAACCTCACACTGATAATGAGCAGATGCTTTATCGTTAATAGTAACTGGTTCCTTACATTTTAGGAGACACCAGATCCAGTAACGGAAGTAGAAAGTAATTTAATGAAAACTCATTTTAGAAAATATTTCCTTGGGTCTGAGTCACTATGGTATTTATTACATATTCAGGCCAGTTTCAACAGTTTAAAAATGTAGGTACTAGCAAACTGAATTCTTTAGGGACAGAACCAAGTGACGCATTCGAGAGCACTATTTTTTGTTTACGTCCTCCAGGCAGCAGGACAGAAGCAGGACATAGTAAACAGAGATTTACAGCGTACTGAATAACGTTTCCGGCTAATGCTACGCCGGTGTCTCTATCATTTGCGTTCAACAGGGCAATTTTAGAACACATCTAGAATGAAGAATTGACATTTCCTTATCACTTACATAACTAGATCTAAACGTGAGGATTTTCTCTAACATTCTGTACTTTTGAATCCCATTTGTAGAAATTAGCGTGAGTATTCAGGAATGGAAAAACCATAAACTGTTACTTGAAGAACTATTTTAAATGACCTGTTTAAGAGCAACGCAGTCAAAATAAGGCAATAACTAGAAGTCTAGCGGTATTTTCCTTATGTGCCCAGTCAGCAGAATTGAGAAAATAATTTTTGCCCACCTCTATAAAAATATTACCCCATTTGCTCCCTAGTAAGTAGTAGAGACGAGACAAGCCTGCCATGTGTGTTTTTAAAAAGGAAAGTGATTAACAGACTCTGATGGAGACAGAAGTCAATCGAAACATTCCTTCCTTTTCTGGATACCCCTCTCTAGTTCTTTGTTATATATGCCTTTCCTCCTTGGCGTATATTAGCTTAACCCCTTAGCAGGTGCTCTCACAACCTTATATTCTCTATAGAACACTGGGTTTTCCATTAAGAATTTTTTACAGTTAAAAAAAAAAAAAAGGCTGAAAGCTATGGTGTGATATTGTGCTGTCTACCATGGACACGATAAAACCACATTGGACAGAAGTTAAAGGCAAACAGAACCACAGTTCAGTACTCTTTAACACGGCCAGAAACAGATCATATACTATTTTCCTTTCAGGACTTCATGAAATCCCCAGGATAGCACCTTTGTATGAGCTGGACCATTAACTGAACGAAATCTAACCTTCAATGCTGCCCTTTAAGATCCCACCACTCAAGCTTTCTTCCAGGCTGTGTATCATATGTTTTGGAAAGAGCTTAAGAAATGTTATTAAAGGTCATATAACACAAAAATTATAAGGAGCAACAAAATCCTTCAGTAGTATTTCTGAAGGCAAGTCAATTTTTAATGCAGATCATTCTAGATCATTCTAGAATCCTTTCCTTATTATTTGCGTCACTTGGCCATTAAGATATCTTAGTTTAACTGCCTGCCTTAAACATTATAGTCCCTCTCAGCCGTTGTGAAAAAACAGATTTAGTCCCTTCATGGTATGGCTCAGAACAACCACGCTGTCTTGATATGATCCCAACACAGTGACGCAGTAGTTTCTATCAGTATCCACCAGTAAGACTAACAAAAACTCTGTTGTTCTCTACTTTAAAATCTGTCTTTCAGAAAAGTAGGCCTCTCTCCACTCGCACAGACCTGAACAGGTACGTGTACTACTGTAAAAACAAACAGTCCAAGAAATAAATACTGGAATATTAAAAGACAGGCTCCCCCTTCCCCACCTCTTCCCCACCTCTTCCCCATCCTGGTACTAAGTGGCCACAAACTTTTAAAATGCCATTTGACACGAGAGAATTCGCTGGTTGTTATGAACGTGATTTACAAGGTAGGAATGACTGTGCAGGACCTGGTGAACAATTGCTGCTCTGGGTTGCCCATTCCCTTCTATGAAATATTAACAATATTCTTCACAGCAAAGAGTCAACACAGTTTAAAAAGCTCTGGAGTTCTTTTCTGCGGTGTATATCAAATTGCCACAATATCACAGGGGCTCATCTTGGAACTACAAACCGAACGCATGTGTCTTTTCGGAGGACTGCGCCGTTCCGTGGAACAGAACGATCGCTTCCCTTCGCAGTCATGCTGGTAGCTGGGTGGGTTTTCCATTTTCCATTGGTCGTTTCTGACTGTAGTCAGGGAGTCAGGCGGCTCGTGTGACTCCCACTGTTAACAGCACCATAAATACGTTTTGTCCTCAGAGCACGTCTGGGGCAAAGGGAAGAAGGTGGGCTGCCCGGGTTAATCTAGAAATTTTACAGCTCGCTTAGTAACAACCGTGAAGGTTGGCCGCGGCATATGGTCTGGGAAGAGGAAGCAACGAATGTGCCAAACACCGAGGGCAGATAACGGCCCTACCTGCCCAGAACAGGGATCCTTCAGAAGTTTGTCCATAACTAAGTGCACAGGATCCTCCCACGCGGACAGTAAGGAAGGAGGGGCCCTCTGGGCTCTTGAGTTCCTGCTGCGCCCCTCAAGACGGAGAGAGCATGTTCTCCTCCCCCTGCTCCCTGCTCTGACGACAGAGCCACCGAAGCCGACAGAGCCACCGAAGCCCGCGGAGGGCCCGCGAGCCTGACGGAAGGGGGCTTGCACCCGGAACTGCTTTAAAAAGCTCTAAGCATTGGCGCTCTTTTGTTCAATAGTTTTTCCTCTGAAACTCGCATTTGCCCGGTCGCTCCTTCAGCACACACGAGCTCCCTGTTCACGAGGGAGCCTTACCGAGGTCACTTCGTCCCCACAGGTCGTGCCACAAGTGCCCCCAAACACAGGTGACATGTTTTTCTTTTTTAAAAAAATGTTGCTTTGTCGTTTTGGCGGCTACTGGCCATTCCCGTGACGGGGACGGTGGCGCCATGGGGAACGGCTGCATTTGGTGAAGGGCGCCTCTGGGAAGGTGCAGGCCTCGCCCGGCTCCCGGATCAACACGGAGAAAACCCAGTTGCCAGACTGCAGCCCACCACAGGCGTCATGTCCCAAATCTGCAAGAGAGAGAAGACGCCAGCGAGGCAGCGCTCGTCACGGGCTCCCGAAGCAGAGCTCACACTGCAAACGGCTGTTAAACTGGGAAAGGGGTCAAAGGAACTCACTCTCTCGTTCTTCTGCTATGAAACCTTCTCAAGATCTACAGTGACAAAAGCACACAAACCGTTCACTAAGATGTGAAAAAAGCTTGTAAGCGCTCTCCTGTCACCTGAAGATTCCATCACAATGTTTGCTAGACATTTATTTTCATTTTTAATAAAAAGCCGACTGGGGAAAGCCCCTATTTTGAAGAATTAAGAGATAAAGCGTGTCATGATTTCACAACTCCAGAGCGGCACTGAGTCTAAAACGCTAGCTTTTAGTATCTGTTAGCGACCGAGGGATCGTAAGAAACAACGTGTGGTTATTTCTTACAAGTAGGAAACCTTCTGTCCAGGATCCCAGGACCACCAGCAAGGGAAGGACGACCGGCAGCAGGGGTTGGCTAAGGGGTCAGCTAAGGCGCAGACGAGCTGCGAGGCAGGAACCCTGGGCAGATGGCCACACTGGGTGCCAGGCCCCACCAGCTACCCTGAGGACGGATGTGGTATAGGGAAACACCACCGGAAGGAGCCACCACCAAGGGCCTGGGGACTCACAAACACGCGACTTGTTACTCAGGGTTTTCAACCGGCTGCAGGTAGCATGGCTGCTTGTAAAAAGGGAAGGCGAGCCGGCCGACCAGAAATGGGACGGACTAGAAGTCTTCCGTCCACGGCACGACCACGGAGCCATGTGCACGCACACGCTCGTCGGGACAACCAGGCAGGTTACCTTTACGATGCGGTCGGTCCCACAGGTCACCATCAGTCCCCTGGCAACGTCCATGGACATGTGGGTAATGTTATGCTTTCCTTCATGGAAGGTTGCTAGAGAAGTCCGACTGACCAAGAGAAAAGAGACCACTGAAAGCTCAGCTGTTTCTAGAGCTAAGGAGAGTCTTCTTAGCAACATAAAGGAAACACAATGATAGTGTCCACATTTGCTCCTCAAAATGTGCCTACAGTGAAGTTTATAATTAAAGGATGACAGAAGGCACGATCAGCTGCAAGACTGTTCTATAGAAGGTTTGGCAGAACTCCCCAGATAACGGATATGTATTGTTTTAGTGGGAAGGCTTATATATTCCTAGGCACTAAAAAAGCACTTTTAATAACGGCAGAGAAACTAGGGGCACCTCGGTTGGGCATCTGACTTCAGCTCAGGTCAGGATCTCACGGTGCGTGGGTTCAAGCCCCGCGTGGGGCTCTGTGCCGACCGCTCGGAGCCTGGAGCCTGCTTCGGACTCTGTGTCTCCCTCTCTCTTTGCCCCTCCCCAA
Source organism: Panthera onca (assembly GCF_046562875.1). Taxonomy (NCBI): domain Eukaryota; kingdom Metazoa; phylum Chordata; class Mammalia; order Carnivora; family Felidae; genus Panthera; species Panthera onca. The sequence continues at coordinate 14,701,437 of NC_138346.1, read as the reverse complement.
CTCACGCTCTGTCATCTCTCAAAAATGAATATATGTTAATATTATTTTTTTTTTTAATAACGCCGAGGGACTACACTGCATGAGATCCTGTCCTGTGGGTAAGACCCTGGCAGGGAGGCTGCAGGGGTCGAAGCTTCTCTGCGACCGGGAGCAGCTCTCGGGCACTGGCTCTCACTCTGCCCCTGTGCCCGCAGCCTCAGTCTCCTCGGGAACGAACTGACCCCAGCAATGCTGCACTCGCCTTTCAACTTGGGGCTCTGCCACGGTTTGCCAGTCTAGAACTTTCTAAGACGATTCAAAGGTAAGGGAAAGAAAATTAAATTTCCAAGCACAGGAGAGCAAAGCTTGCAGCACGGGATGGACCGGCTCAGCCACCGCATCAGTGCGTGCGTGGCCTTGACCCTGCGCACCGCCCTGCGTGGTGCGGGGGCTCGAGAACGTCCCTCTGCTCAACTCCCACGGTGTTTGGGAGAAATCTGCCTAGGGTCGTAGGGCGAGGGCTGACGGGCTTCCTCAGAAACTCTTCACGGAGCTGGGAAGGGGCGAACATCTCTCAGGCTGCTTCCCCCTGCAGGTGCACAGTAAGACAGAGACACGCGAACACTCACTCCTCGTCTTTGATGGAGTCGTAGCAGGAATCACACACGCGGACTTGGAACTCGAAGCCCATGACGGGGTAGCTGGAGCGCTTGCTGCTGCACTTGCCGCAGACAGCCTGCCCGCACTTCCTGCAGTGATGCTTGGGGGGGGGGGGGGGTACCGGGAGGAGGAAAAGGAGGAGGTTAACGTTTGCTTCCGCTTCGGGGCTCCCGGCTTCCCTTCGGGGGAGGGGGATGGGAGCGGGGTAGACGGGCCAATCTCAACACTTGTCAAGGAATTCCAAACCTCCTTGCTTTACTGGTCAAATACAGCTTTCGCCTCAGTCATATCATCTGTCTGGATGTCAACAAACGACATTACTAAAACCAACTTCGAGTTCGTTTAGGAGCTTAAACGACTGGAGGTTTCAGAGGAAAAACAAAATCTATTCCTACGTCAGTCAGAGAAAAGCTTTGAAATAAGGTAATGTGCCCTCATTAAGAAATAAATATCCATAATCATATGTTTTACTACTTCTTTTAATCTTCCAAACTGTGATTCTGGAAATAAGGCTCGAGAACATTCAAAACAGACCAGTTATTATTAACTTCGACATACTCTCTTCCTACTAAAAGTTTAGTGACCTGTACCTTTCCTCTCTCCATTCATAAGATGGAAATTAATGTCTTCACGTTTCCTGTAGAAGGAGGGGTTATCTATCTCCCCCATCAGTTACAACACACTAGTTACCACCAGACACTTGTTGTAGGAAACAGGCCAAAGATGGAATTCAGATTCCGTTTCAAAGCATCAGAATGTTATCCAACTGCTAAGATCACCCCTGTGTTACCTGCCAGTCTCATAATAGACCTTGCGGCAGTGTAGTTTTCTAAGTAAAATTAAAGAAAGTTCATTAATACACACAAACTTCAGGCCAATCCCTCATAGAGGTGCTAAGAAATAAAATCGGCATTCTTTTTTACTTACCTGCACAAATTCATATTCAATCTTAGTGCACTACCTTCGAGGTTGCTGTAGAAATATGGTTTTTTTTGGTAGAACTTTAGAATTACATGAATACTCAGTGATAAGAGCATCTTTGAAAGCTATAGGCTATTCAGGACATGTTTCTTTAATTAGAACAAAAAAATAAAAAAAGTACCAGAAACATGTTTAGTAAAAATGTTCCGGGTACACTTATATGGGACAATTTATGACTAATTTAAATTCCTAGTGTCAGAGTATTCCAATGAGGGCCAAACTGTCACATGTCTTTAATAAACCGCAGAAGCATAAGGCTTCCAGTCATATGACCTGCTTCATTCTAATTCTGTGCGTGGCTCGCATGGGATGCTGACGTAACAAGCAATTCTCCTAGACTGAAGGATCTCTCGTGTAGCTACAAGTAGGCACTCAGTGTTTTCTTGTGCATTCCTGATTTTCCAACGCAGGATAAAGCGACAGCACAGCTGGCCCCAGGAAAGGTCCCACTCGCTGTGAGTTACACAGAGACCGTGATATCAAAAACAAAGGGGTTTGCAGCGTTTACAGGAAGAAGCAGGATTCCAAACAAAATGACGGACTAATACCACAAATAACAAGATGCACGATTAACCTAGCGACAACTCAACGTTGGCTACTCACCTGTCTCAACCCCAGCGTCTTTGTGTCCCACATCTGTTTTATGTTCCAGAAAAAGGGCTGCTCGCATTTCTGACAAGAATCGCTCTCTAACCACTGAGGAGCCTGGGGGAGGAGAAAGTCAAAGCCACCATTAGAGCATCTCCATGTTGACTAGGATTTCTCAGGTTACTGATACAACACTTCTAGACCTTGTTGGTGCTGGCCAACGAGGAATTTAAAAAAAATTCCTCAATACATCATAGCGGTTGCCATATTCAATACTACCTGTGTTCAGTAATCTTTATCATCTTGGCAATGTTTACAGGACTGTCCGGTTTTTAATCTGTAGACAGGAAGGGGTAATTCAGTTTTCACTGGGAACTCCTAAGGGATGTCTTCGTAGATTTCTGTGCCAGAGTTGCTGAATATCGAAATCCAGTTGAGTGAAAACCCACTTCTTACAGAATCTGGGGGATGACCACCTGGGAAGTCTTGTGGGGTCACATCTCCCGGGGGCAGCTCCTGTCAGGCAGATTTGCCAGCCGGCCCCTCCGGCTCCCGTGAGCGGCTACCCTCCCTCGGGCACACGAACCGTCGGCACACCTCCGCCCCAGCACCGTGCTCTCTGGACTGTAATCCTATATGCACGTCTCGTTTCTCCCCCACGAGCCTGTCATTCGCTGCTCTTACTTGTCCTGATGTATGGACAGCCTGTCCCAGAGCAGGTCCCCAATGAATTGTTATTAAAACGGGACGATTAACAGTCTTGATGTCACTTGAACCAGAACTTAGAAAGTACTGCTCTAGACAAACCATTAGATTGCACCCGATTACAAGATGAAACTGTTAAAAGCCATTTATGAACCTCAATCACTTGTCATTACATATGTGCGATACAAAGAGGAGAGAACACGAATTTCTGTCAGGCCAAAGACTGCGAAGAAATGATTCTTTCTTGATCTTGAAAGTGCACACTCCAGAAAAATACACCTGGTGAGAGGAGACCATGACGGGAGAATGGCGGCCACCGCATTGCACCGGCCCCACCGACCCTTCTAAAACCGTCAGTAAGACGGAGAGCCTCCAAGACTGAAGCCGGGACTTCTGGGGGCTAAGAACAAGTGCCTCTGCGTCCTTCTTTTGCTTCCTATTGCTTCAGGACTTTGGGCTTTCCTGTTTCTTACTTTAGATACGTCGCGAGAAACAACTTCTGCAAAGGACTTTCTGGGGGATGGGGAGCACCACAAATAGCACGAAGTGGGCTCGGACAGAAGAGAGGTTTCTCTGGATAACCGGAGAAATACTGGAAAGAAGGGAAGGCGAAGAAAAGGGTGACAGAGACGTGCACCCACGTGGGAAGGAGGACGGCCTTGCTACAGAATTACCTCTTCCGCTTCTGTGATCAACAGAAGTGGGGGGGGGGGGGTGGGTATGGTGGCTGGGGAAGACTGCTCGGGAACAAGGCCCCTGAGGGAGGACACGGCGGGTCATGCCACCCACGGCATGGCGATGTCTGTCCGCGGGGAGGGGAAGCAGATGCCGCTGCCTGGGCTCGGGTCCGGGACGCACGCGGCACCACACACCCGTGGAAGAAAGCTCAGGGTGTCTTGACAGCAGCAATATCCAATATCCCAGCAGGAGCACCCACCTCGTGAGGTGGGGGAGGGGGGCGAGTCCACGCGTGGGAAGCGGGTGCATGGGGCCTGGCATCCCAAGTGCCCCAGGAGTCCGGGCGGGGCACCAAGTATTTCTTGTGCCTGACGCCACCTGATTTTCAACACAACCCGAGGAGACACGCAGCAGCGACACCCCCACGGTGCGAGCAAAGAGACCGTGGCTCTGGCGGCAAAGCGGCCGTAGGGGACTAGCGCGTAGCCGGCCGTCTAGGAGACCCTAGCTCGCCCGCCGCACTCGACACAGCATCCCAGAATGGGTCTTCTCTCTTTGAACGTGAGGCTCTCCGCACGTGGTTCTGGGGCGTGGCCACACTCCAGCCGAGCCCTTACCCTCAGGAACACACAATTCCATCTAGGGGCTTAGGAAAGAACATTCCTTGACTGAGCTGGGGTGGGGAGAGGGGCTCCAGGGAAGAAAGGTACGCTTTCCGCAACTTCAGATGACACACAAAAGACAACATCAGAAGTAAACAGGCTTTCTGGAGCGTTTTGTTGTAAGAAGCACCGCAACTTTCTTTCTTTTAATAGGATACAGTGCTATGCTCCAAGCTATCAGGAACCATCCTGTTCTGTGCTTATTCCCCTTAGGGAATTTTTTTTTTTTCTTTCCTGAGAAGAGCAGAAGAGAACGCCAATCAAGCACTGTTTCGCTCTTCCTTACATACCGTCCCATCTGCCTGTGCCGCACAAAAGGGGCGACGTAACGAGAATAATCCCCCGCACAGCTATTACCAACTGTTGCAATAATCTGCATGGTACTAATGTGCACCATATTGAACATCCCGCCATCTACTAGTTTAAAATAAGGTTCTCTCTTGAAGTGGGTTCATTCTAATTATTACTTACTCATTTATATTGCAGGTCAACTTCCAAAAAGGAGCCCCGCTAATTATGAGCTAGCAAGGGGGCAAATCTGCTTTCAGCCTGCCCCAATCAGTATTTCCCAGTGACTCAGTGAGAAATTCCAAGCAGCGTGGGGCTAGAGAATCTGGGACTAATTCTGTGTGCCCTTGCCTAAGGAAGACCTATAAATTGTACAAACCCTAACTCCTGGGCCAGAACCTTCTGTATCTGTGGGCTGTTTCCCTTTGCACTATACTCAGCTGGTTTAAAAAAAAAAAAAGAGAGAGAGAGAGACAGAGACACTACTAAAAACAATGCATCTTTTTGACCCAATTTGCTTCCCCACCAACACTGTCAACTACTGAGAGAGAGAAGCTTGCAGAGCGTGACGTGGAACCCGCCAGCATGCATGTGATCGGGGGGAATCTTCCACAAATGACTGAAAAGAGACGCGCCTACAAAGGAAGCATCCTGGGCGATGTGTTTTCTTTCCCTAGACGTACAAATGAACTCCACGATCGTGTACCCTTGAAGGGGGGAATCCTGCTTTTATTTTGTTAACTACTTTTTTCTAAAAGAATTTGCCAAGGATGAGAATAGTGGACTGAAATCCAAGTGGGTGAGCTCTTAGAAGACGCTCCAGCAGCACTGGCCCCAGGCGTCACCCTCCCACGCGACCCCGGGAACACAGCCTCCGAGCGGTCTGTGTGCTCAGAATAAGACTGAAATACAACGGGCCAAGAGTCCAGGAAATTGAGCAGTATGCTAGGTGTTTGCTCTTGATGCCTGCGAGAGCAGCTACTGGAAAACACAGTTAAAATAAATCTTTGCAAGGAAAACTGTATGTAATATTACACCAACGTGATAGATAATTAATAACAAGTCAGCTTAAGCCTTACCAAAATATTTTGCCGACTCTTAAGATTTTCTGTTTGGTCTCACAAGTTTACTAAAAAAGGTGACAATCACTACTTCACGTTACGAACTTCGCTTTATTATTTACGGGGGTAGTCTGTTTCCTTCAGGAGATTACAAGCTTCTTGCAGGCAAGAAGACATCGAGAGCATGGCAGCCGTGAAGTCTGGAAATGAGTCACGTCGTGACTGTTTTTTTAATAAACTGAACCCCCCGGATTACGTCTTCTGTGGCACGTGTGGTATAAGTCACGCGCAGAATCTGGTGGGACAGTGGCATCCCAACCAACGGGGCCCGGCACGGGGGCCTCCGTGCTGGATACAGGACAGCGCCCTGAGCAAACCACGTGACCTCACACCACGCAGTAGGCAGTGCCACGCAGGAGCGGCAAGCCCTTGTTTCCAGGCATCGGAGCCACCCTCGAGGGGCTCAGTAAATGTTTCTGAAGTTGAAACGGAGTCCTCGGTCCCTCAACTCTAAAATCTTCTCTTTTGAGTCAACAAAAAGTCAGCTCTTCTGCTACTTACATCCCAGGTTGGAAAAGACAGGTAATACCCACGCTGGCAGACGTGAGAATGGAAATCCTGCCTGGAAGTCATCTGACAACATCCATAAAAAGCATTGAGAACGTACACATCTCCTGTCCCGCAGGGTCTACTTTCAGAAATTTGTCTGAAAGAAATAGCTGAACAATCATACAATGACGAGGTCATGAATGCTCACTGCAGCATTGTTTAAAATAGAAAAAAAAAGACAGAGGTGCCCACAGGTGAGAGGACAGACTGGCGGTTGCCAGAGGAGGTGGTGGAGCGAGGGTGCGACAGGTGACGGGGGTCAAAAGGTACCAACTTCCAGGTTGTCAAAGAAGCAAGTCCTGGGGGCGTGAGGTACAGCCAGGAGGCTGAAACCGCGCTGGGTACTTCGAAGTCACTGACAGGGTGACTCGCGAAAGTTCTCATCACAAGAAACAAAGATTTGCAACTGCGGTGGCGGATGCTAACCGGACTCACTGCGGTGATCGTTCCCGGTATGTGCGAATGCCCAATCACTACACTGTACCCCTGAAGCTAATACAATGATATACATTGACTATTTCTCAATTAAAAAAAAAAAAAAAGAAAAAAAAAGACAGCGAGTTTGTTTAGACAATCAGAGTATCCGTCTCAAGAACCAGAAGCGGCTTTAGAAGGTGTCACCGGATGACTCTACTTCACCGAAGAGTGAACAGAGAAACGACGACACTCCTGTAAACGAGGCCCCACAACTCGTTAGCCGCGCAAACCAATCAGAACTCAGGTCTGCTGAAAAGAACACTACGTGGACACCACCCGGTAGAAAATAAAAGCAGAGAACAGTGACATACTTCCCAGGGAGACGAAAAGCACCTTGCTGCATCCCTCTCCCAGCATCCGCTGACAGGGACGCTGTGGGGCCCACTTCGCGCCCAGCGGCACCGGGGACCGTCTCCAGGCTGAAGACAGCCTTCGTGCAGTCTGCGGGCAGTGCCGGTCGCCGTGGAAACCCTCTAACGGGCAGGGGTGCGGTGCCAAGTGACACCCTGGAGCCCGTCAGGCGACAACCAACGAGCACGAGGGCGCAGAGCGGGGCTGTGCTAGTCGGCACTGACAGACGGCAGGGTGGGAACCCAAGAAGCCAGGTTGTGGGGGGGCCCCTCCACACCAGCCTCGTCTTGCTCGTTCCCTTACCTCCTCTCTGCTAACGTCCATGTTCCACACTGCGATTCCGCCATCCGACGAACAGGAGACGAGCTGCCTTGTGAGCTGAAGGTAACACAGGGACTGCACCCTGTCACTGCAAACAACACACATCGGTCACTTGTCTCGACGTGGAAAAACACAGGCTCAAATCTCGCCCCTTGTTGGAACCAGCAACCGGCATTCTGCCACTTTCAGGTGCGGTAATGTGGCCTCTGGCATACACTTTAGTCAGATGATGTGTAATGACTCTGTAACTTACTATACGGCATCAGAGTTTCTACGAAAGAAACACTACTTTCAAATCAGTCATTCAGCATCGCAGGCCACAGAGAAGACGATGGCTACAGCCCTCTGGGCCAATCCCTGTGGTCCATTCCTTTTCGGGTACGCAAGATTCACCTACTTGTTCATAACGAAGAGCAAGGAGGGGTGACGCCCTTACTGGAACGCAACCCGGAAACAATCTCCTGATCTACAGACTTGTGTGAAGGATCGTTCCTCGGCTACTTTGCAACCTGACTCTGCTTACAGTGGACAGCAACAGCCTACCTAAGAGCGAGGAAAGGAAAGGCCAATGTCCTCTTCCTCTGAACACTAGAAGGTAAGAACCTGAGTAATGCGACATCATGGCTCAGGTGACAGGGCCTGTGTCAAACCACACCCGCACATTACTTTTCAGAATAACCAAACCGGTTAGGCATCCAGTTCCAGACTGGCTTAGCATGGCATTCCGTGCAAGCTTCCCCGGCCAAAGTTCTCACCCGCAGTCCTTAACCCACCTGTGCCCTAAGCAGATATTTCAAGAGGATGACTCCTTGGGACAGACAGGTGGCAAGTGCTCTTTGGACAAAGAAGGAAGAAGACTCTGGGCTCTTTTTTTTGGGGGGGGGGGGCGTCTATAATACCAGACACGCAGGGCTAACAGAAAAGCAGTCCAAGTTAAAAGTGGACAGAGTGAGCCCCAGCATATGGCTGCCTTCACAGATGGGAGTTTGGAAAACAGAGTATCAGAATACTGATACTGCCCCGCCTCCCCCACACTCAGATTCTTTCCCCACCCCCACCAACAGTCACGCACTGGTGGCCCTGCAGCAGCAGTGTGCGGCCTTTCCTTCCTCCGATGTCCCACATGATGATGCTGTTGTCAGAGGCTCCCGAGAAGAGTAACCGCTGAATAGGGTCCCACCAGAGGCAGGCGATGCTACCTACGGTGAGAAAGAGGAGAGGTTAAGTACAGCCCTGCACCTGCGCATACACACTCAACAGCCAGACCGAACTAGGCCCGGCTGAGCCCCTGAGTAAAACTGTATCTTTGTTGTGCGAAAGGGCCTTCAACACTTTATCACGAGTCACGGAGAAGACACGGCACACCTATCACCCAGAGTTATAAGACAGTGATCTGCAGGTGGACATCAAACTACTTTGAACACAAAGATGTTTAAGGAATTTTTCTTCGTTCTGTACCAAAAAAAAAAAAAAAAAAAAAAAGATACATATTTATGAAGGGTTAGTTCAGAAAAAGCTTTTGAGGGGAAAAAATAAAAGCGGACAATATTCAATGACAAGAGACAGTGAAGATTACTGTGGTCAACTTAGGGAAGATAAATATCTAGATTATTCCAGGTTGCCGGGGCCTTGCAGGTGTCTTACCTCAAGATGCATATGTGTAAGGAAATTAAGTTAAGGGTCTCAGAAAACAAAATGGTCTGCACACAATTATGCCTTCTATCTTGGCTAAACTTGACAAATTTGATACCCTTGAGAAATCTTTCTACAGTTTTCTCTTTCAACAGATTTCTCTCTCGGTGGTTCTATTGATCACTGCTTGCCTAGAAAAAGTTGTCAATAAACTTAATAAAACCAAGCCAGTCACCCAAGTTAACACTTCTGGCAGGTGTAGAGAAAACCGATGAAGTCACATTCAAAAGCAAACAACAGAAGCTAGTTTCTCACAGAGACTTAGCATAAGGGAAAAAAAGAAGCGTTCTGCAAAACTGGCTTCAGGGAACAACTGTGCATAACTCCTGACCCTATTTAATGCTGTGCCCTGTACACTTCACTGGAGGCCTGACAGCAGATAAACATGGTCCTTCGCTATAAACACTACTAAGCAGTCCCCAGAACCCCGTCTGTCCTTAGCAACCCAGAGAACACTCAGGAGCCTGGGGACCATGAGACCATTAGTCATAAACACAAGTGGTTTCCTTAGGGGCTGTGCCTTCCTGCCCGAATACGTTCTAACTTACTTACCCCCCTTTGCTCTACAAGATCCCCGATCTGACAGACTCGTTTTCACTCAAATAGATTCTCTAGAAAGCAGAGTATAGAGTGTATTGAACGTAGGATACCTAAAACACTATTTTCATAAGTAAGTTCATCATTAGTTCTTTCAACAAATCCCCCATTCTTCCATCGAAACCAGACGGTGCTCAAGTGTCTAATTTGTTACCCAAAATGGCCAAGTGAGTTTTAGAACTCTTCCTAGAGCCTGACCAACTCACCGCACTGGAGAAATGATAAAATCCCACCCATTCTTTCCCCTCCGTCGCTAACCAAGCAGAAGCAGAACAGCCCAGACATCTCTCCTAATTGTATTGTCTACCAGCTCTTGTTCAGTGTCCTAGAAACTGACAAATTAAAAAAAAAAAAAAAATACAACATTCTTCCAAAGGTCTTACCATTTGTAAGAATTTTAAAAGATCTTCTGAAAATAATTTAATTTAAAAAGACAAAATAGACAGTATTATCCACATGAACCATCTGGACAGGGTTTTGACGACACGGAACCCAGCCCAAGAGCCTACTTACAGTTAGCCTTCACTCTTTTAGATCTATATCCCCCATCTGGCTAATCAAACCGGAACCGACAGGTCATAGGAGCTGATCATTCATGAAGCCCCAGGGCCGAGAACTAAATCCGGATGCCCAGATTAGGTGAAGAACCCGTGGGTGATCACACAGCCTACCTTCATGTCCTTTGAGGGTTGTAATAACTGAACAGGAGTTCTGTTCAAGCTTCAGCAGGGTGATCTGCCCAGAGTAATCGCCAACAAAAGCATACTGAGTATCGTAATCATATCTGTGGAGAAGCAGTCAAGGATATATAACACAATCCATCCGAAAGTTGTAAAATTGAAAAATGTGCCCTTTAAGGAAGTAAGCACAAGCCTAAAACTATGAGACAAAGAAATACCCAACTGAAATTCGGGCAACACATATTTAAAAAAAAAAAAAAAAAAAGGCTTTTCAAGGCGGAATTCTTGGGAAAATTAATACTCATTCATTTGACAAGAATTCACTGAGTACCTGTTACTATTCCAGCCAATACTCTAGGGTATTGAAAAAAAAAAGGTAAGAGCTGACAGAGAAGACAGACATGAAAACAGGTAGTCATAATCAAACTGTAATTAAGTACAAAAAGGAAAACACTCAATAATGAAAACAGCAAGAAAGAACTGGAACAAAATGGCTATTTATGAAATATCTCTGGAAATAATGCAAAACTGGTAGCAAATACAGACGCGAACCCATCTTTCTTTTGGCCTGGATGAGACAGCTTGAGGTGCAGAGGATGACTCATTTTAAGTTGCCGTGGAGGGTTTTAATCATCCAAAATGCAGTTATTTGAACAGCAGTAAATTTAAATTTTAAAAATACACGAACCATTGACAGCAACTCACTACTTTCTCGGTCACTTAATGGCCATAGAAACTGGTGGCCGAGCAGCCGTTTAAAACACATCAGGCTGCCCATTGCTTCAGTGCCAAAACTGGTTCAGAAGAACACCACAGCCTGGGCTCTGCCTTTGTGCTTCTGCACCATTTTCTCTCAATCCATATGAGAAGCCTACCCATGACAGAAACACTTCCTTAGCACAGGACGAATCAAAGTATTTTTCCCTTATCTGAATCTCAAATGTATGGTACTGCTTTGAATGCTTATTTTAAAGACCTCATGCTGTGCATTCATTTGTAGCAAACATTTTTCATAAAGGCTTTCCGTGGAAAAAAGGGATTTACCGTGCCAGACATCCAACTCTGGAAAAGGAACTACTCTGGGGGTATTTGCCTGTTGACAGCCTTGAGCGCACCGTCCCTGAGATACACCGCTGCCACGGGTCGCCTTTAAGGGCAAATTCTACAGGAAACAAGTTCCAGACAGTAGTAGAAAACTGTGAAAGCAGCAATTTGTTAGCGTTCTAAGGACCCTAAGGCATCTCTGAGAATATTAAATGGATTATGAACCCCCTCCACATACACGCCGAGCAACTATAAAACTCCTTTAAGTCCATTTATGAACTCCAGGGTCACAAATCCTTATTATATTCTTTCAGGGTCTGCAAATGATCGAATAAAAGATCGACCCCCTTTTTGTTTTTCTTTATTCAACAAAAAGGTCTTTATTCTCACCTTGAAATGCAAAGGAATGAGGGGGTGAGGGGGGTTGATTAAGGAGGTTTAGGTTTCCAAGGTTTTGTATTAAAAACAGACAGTACTTCCCGGCAGAGAACGGCAATTCACCTGATAATGATTTTTAGTAAACCAACCAACTCTATACCAAAGAAACGCGGACACAGAACTTCTTGGATTTTATGTGAAGTACGCAGGAATCGCTCAATCCCTGGATCTCAACCGCCAATTCACGATCAGATTCGAAAGGAACGGCCGCGACAAGGAGGCGCCGGGCAGGGGAAGGGCCGGCCCGCTGAAGGATACTGTAAACACGAAGCCCAGGAAGTGAAGAAGTGCCTCCCGAGCATGTTCCCGCTGCGGGTGCACATCCAGCTGACGCACTTGTCGTGGCCGGTGCTGATCACCCACTCGGCAGCCACGCTGAAGATAATCGCAGACACTCGGTTCTGATGAGCTGCGGGAACACAAAGGGAAGTCTGCGCCCTTCACGAAGAAACGTGACCTTCCGAATCCCAACGGAGGCGCGCGCCTTCTCGAGCCGGCTGGCCTGGGTGGGGGCTCACGGTCTCAATCACCCTACCACGGAAACGCCCGGGGTTCCGCGAGCCAGCTTTCGGATGACCTTCCCAGCCCCAGCTCAGCACCACACGCTTTCTTTCCGTGGCCCAGCTGCCCTGTGTCCCTACTTGGGTGGACGATGGGAAGCACAGCTCACTGAAGACTGATGCTCAAGAGGGATTCCAACAACAGATCAAAGAACAGACTTTTTTTTTTTTTTTTTTTTTTTGGCTGTACTCGAGAGAACAAACATTTTTCCTTTGCTATTAATTATCAGTCCCATATGGAATGCGGTAGTCTTTTCTTAAAGGAACAATTTTTTTTTTATAGTCTATCACTTTAGTACTTTGACCTTTTAGAAAACACTGACATTGTGAGCAGGAGAAGTTCAATTTTCTGAAATTAAAAAATAGTGCAAGCATTTTGATTCTGGAATATTTTCTGTTTGTCTGAAACTTTTTGTTATTTATAAAGACAAAGTGTGGAGTTCTGTATTCCAAAATAACAGCTGAGAAAAAGGAAGGCATTCTATCATGTGACCTGTCAAATACTTTCGTTTCCAGGTTGATTGCAAGCCACACTAGGGCAGTAACCTGTCTAGTCTACTTCATCTAGTATAGGACCTGGCATGCAGCAGGTGTTTAATAAATGCCCAGTCTGATGAATGAAGTTAGAGGCTGGACAGAGAAACTGTTTGACCTTGCTCTCAGCTGTACAGGCTGCTTCAAAAGAATTGAGGGACTCTTTCTCATACATTAATTCGAAAACACTACAACTCTATGAGTATATGGGCAAAATCATCAACAGACATTCATAAAAGATCACAAATGATCAACACTAAATAAAGCTTAAGTAACTTTTAAACTGAGAACTTTTTGACTATCAAACTGGCAAAAAACATTTGTAAGAGCAACGTTGTACAGATTTGATGAGCAGATACTTTCAGCTACTCGTGGGATTGTAAAAATTCACACTATTGCTGGGAAGAAGTTTATAAAAGAAATCTAGAGCATTAAAAAACTTGTTAATGTTTGAGCCAGCTACTCCATTTTTAGGCATCTGTCTTAAATAGAAGTAACCCAGGGCTAGGGGATTAGAGTCAGAATAATAGTCAAGACACACACACACATACACACACACGCACACATACCTGTGTATGTGTGTGTGCGCGTGTGAATGTTTCATATGCTTACCTATGTATATATACACTGTCATACAGGTCAGTGTGTGTTAGCGAAAAATGGAAGCACTACCCATGCTCCAAAATAGAAGAATGGGTAAATTAAATCCGATCATGCACCCAATGGAACAGTATAGAAAATTTTGAACGGGGATAAGCAGGAAAGGATGGCAAATATCTCTAAGACTTAATAGCCTCCTGTATAATTGGGGAAACACCACTAAAAAGTTCACGTGAAACCTAATTTTGATCATAAGAGGCAGTGTTCTAGTTCTGTGTGTGTCTATCTACACACATATATATGTAAGTATGTGTGTGTATCATAATTACCTGGGTAAGTCTTGATAAAGTTCATTTTATTAAAATCTTCAGAAACATGAAATTCCTAAAAGTAAACACATGCAATAAGAAAACAGTCATGGTTTTAAAAACAGGAACTTAACTTTCAAAACAAAGGAAAATCCAAACCTAGCTATGGCCAGAGGTGGGACTCAAGATTAACTCTAGAAGAATACTATGGAACTGCTTCTTTCATCAGGCTTGTCCTCAAGCCACTAGTTCTTTTGGGGACCAGACCGAATACGGAAGGTGCTGTGGACCAGCACAGTACTTTTCTGCAGTTCTCCCTCTGCGAGTGAGAGCTTTGTATTCCTTCTCCCTCCACTGCAGAGGAGGGCTTGTTAATTTTGCAGTCCCGGTTAGGCTGAGCATTCCTCAAGATGACGTCCGTAAAGCAAAATTACAAAGACCCATTATGAACAGAGTTCTCAGCTACACTGAAAATATGGCATTGGGTACCTCAGCAATGTAAGGGGGAAATTACGTATATTTCATACAGAACACGTACAAAAAAAAAAGGAAGTGTAGAGGTTGTGGGTGGTTTGCTTTTTTAAAATACCCTGTATCTTCCTAATTTTTTATAGACAGGGCAATACTTTATAAGTAGGAAAAAATAAAAGTATATACTTGTTAATGAAAAAATCAGCTTCAGCATAAAACGAAGACACAACTCTAAAGAAAAAGCACTATGAATGCTATTGATCGATGCTAAGTGATAAGTTCTTAAGACTCTAAGTAACATGGACATTGTGAATTGTTGACAAAAAGAAAAAAAAACTCACAAAGGAATACTGATCCCTTGCTCTCCATCTTGGTATTGGAAAGTACAAAAATGTACCAGTATATATTACCATATATATGTGTGTGTGTGTGTTCACATATGTACTATAATATATACTACATATCCTCAGATGTAAGATAATATATATAACACACAGTATATATGCCCAGTATAAATGTACTAGTATATATCACTGTATATATACTCATCTGTATTGGGTGGAAAATCTACAGATCATGTGCTAATGAACAGTAAACCGGATTCACATTGCCCCTTTGCACTGAAGAGCTGTGTGTTTTTTCTATGCTGTTCTATAATCTACCCCTGAACCGGGAGCCACAAGAAGGGTCCCTGGAGAAATCAATGCGCAACCACTGCCACCACTGGAGAAATTATTTGTGCTTCGTGGCTTCTGGTTACACACGTGCATGCACATTGGCACGGTATTCCTATAAAATTTTCAGGAGAGACACGAGAACATTTGCATTTACGGCTCCGTGAGGCATTCACCGCAGCCCCAGACTGACGGGCGAGGAGCTGAGCAAGCCTGACCCTGCCCGCCGCTGAGTGAACCACTTGGGCAGGGGGCCTGTCCTTTCCACCGGCTTCTTCCTCCCTGGCTCTTCCACACACTCGAGGCCTCTTATCTTTTCGCTTCAAAACCAAAACAAGCAAAAAAAACAACAAAACTGTTTTCAACAATCCTCCGACTTTCTTCGGCCCCTTCTCTGAGATCAGCCCACACTGGCTGCCCTCGGGCCCTCCAGCTGCTCTCTCCTGGTCGTTCTTCCACCCACCGCCCGCACGGCGCTGCCACCACTGCAGAGAAAGGGCTTTCCCTTCCTGGGATGTCCCCAGGGTCATCTTCCAGGCCTGACCTCATCCTCTCTGCTGCACCTGACAGTTACTCACCCCCATGTGAATTTCCCTGCCTCTCTGGCTTCCACGGCCACAGCGTCCTCGCTGGCTGTCCTCTGGCTCTGCCCATTCTGCCTCCGTCTCCCCCATGGGCTCCGAGCCCTCTGATTTCCCCTCCTGCTATTCCCAGGGAATGTGACCTTGGCCCTCGGCTCTTCTCAACCCACCTGTTGGAGCCGCCCGGCCACTGTTAGCAGTTTCCGCTGACACCTATGTTCAGAGAACTCCCAATTCCAGACCAAACCCTTGAGGTTCAGGCCCACGGACCCAAATGTCAAATCGGACCTCATCAACTTCCCCTCTGTATCAGCATCTTTTCTTAGAGGGCAGCTGACCGCTCACCATCACCATCCTGGCTAAAAACCTGGAAGCCATTTTCACACAGCTCTCTGTTAAGCACCCACATCCCACCAGACATCAAGCCTGCTGCCCAGACAGTTCTCGAAGCCATCACCTCTTCTCCAGCACTGCCCCCAGTGTTTCGCAGTCTCACGTCGGGGTCCTGAAGTAGCCTCTTAGCCGGACCGGCTCAGTTTCACCCTTGTCCCCCTGAACTCCACATACAGGCACGCTAAGCTCACAAAAATAGAAACCCGACGAGTCTATGCTCCCCGGCTTACTGCTCTTCAACGGCTCCCCTTCGTGCAGTGATGACCTAATGTACTTGACCCTGAGGTTCGCTGTCGAGAGAGGTCACTGAGAGGACATGACCACCAGCTGGCCCGTGAACTGGGGCCCTGGCAATCAGCAGTCAGAGACCCCTCACCCTTTTTCCTGGTCTCTGGTAAGCGTGTGTCACTTGGCCTCCCCTGTTCCCAGAGGCTGTCCCAAGGACACAGCCTTGATGGCAACATGCTGTTGGGACCATCTGGACAGTATACGTGACTGAACCCAGTGAAGGCCACTATTTAAAACTTTTAAGATTCGGGGTGGGGGGGGGGGCAGAGACTTCCTCATCTTGCAGCCATTCAAGACAAGCCTTGTACGTAGCCCCCTGGCTTCTTAAACCTGCTCCCCACCGCTCTGGAATGGCTCACCTCTTTCTTCGATCTCTCCCTACCTTCTGCTCATTCTCTCCCCAGGTAAACACAGCCATTCTTACAGCTGAAAAAAAAAAAACACCCTCGATGCTGAGGACTACAGCCGAGGCTCCCAGTGGGCTCCAGGCTTGCATATCTGATGCTAACTTGGCATGGGCGGCCACTGCTCATCCCCCTGGTCTCTCAACTGTACGGCTGGGTTCCTCGTTGTCCTCTCTCCCTCCAAATGTCCCCTCCCCACACGCCCCCAAGCCTTTGTCTTCTCAGTAAATGATACCACTGTGTACCCAGTGACTCGAGCCAGAAACCTGGCTATCACCAGCCTCCTCCTCTTCTTCCCCTCCCCACAACCGACCTTTCCCAGACGCACCTCAAATCCACCCACTTCTGTCCACTGTCCCTGTCACCGTCCTCTCTCCCAGGGTCACAGCCTGACCGTCCAGCTTCCATTCCTGCTGCCCCCCCCAAACTGATCCATTCTCCACCAAGCAGCCACAGGGATCATTTGAGTGCATAAATGATATCCTGTCACTTGCCTGCTGAAAGCCCCGCAGAGCTTCCCACAGAGTCTACAACAAAACTTAAAACTTTATCCAGACCCACCAGGCCCGACACGACCCGGCCTCAGACTGCTTCTCCCATCGCCCCCCAGCCCTTCCCTGGTGCTGAGCATATTGTTATCACACCCAAGGATGAAATCGTGGATGCTCTCACTGGCTCCAAGGTGGTGTCAAAAATATCAATCCAGCAAGCTAAACCCAGAGCAAACAGAAGGAAGAAAATAATAAAATTAGAGTTGAAATAAATAAGCGGACAATAGGAAAAACAAAAGAAAAAAAAAACAAAAAACACTGAAACCAAAACCGGTTCTTTGAAAAGATCAAGGAAATGGACACCCATTCAGCTGGAGCCAGGAAGAAACAGCGAGGACTCCAACCACTAAATCCAGCAACGGAAGGGGGACACGACTGCCAGCCTTGCAGAAGAAGCACCAAGGCTCGTGAAGGGCTGCTATGCCCACGTGACAGAATCCCATTCCACCATAAAAGGAATGAGCGCTAATTCAAACCGCAACACAGATGAACCTTGGAAACATGCTGAGTGAAAGAAGCCAGACACGAAAGGCAACGCATCCTATGTGACTGTTTACATAAAATGTCTAAAACAGGCAAATCTCTGCACTCGGAAAGCAGATTTGTGATTACCAGGAGCTGGGAGAAGGAGGCGTGCGAGTGACTGCTAACGGGTACGGGTTTCTTTGGTGGGGGTGGTGAGAATGTTCTGGAATTAGAGAAGGTTAATGGTTGTATAATCTTGTGAATATACTACAAAACCAGTGAATTACATACTTTAAACTGGCGAAATTTCACGCGAATTATACCTCCATTAAGAAAATACACATACATACACCCACGCAATTAGAATCATAAAAATACCTACAATCTATACTAACTTGAAACTTTGAATATCTAGCCCTTCGCCACAGGTAGTTTGAGAAGCGCTGCCTTAAACGGTCATATGAGCTGTTGGCTCAATGACCAGTCACCAACCTTGCCCTCTGTCCCTCTCCACGGTTACATTTACATACACTTGCACGTGTGTGCACACAGGCCGTCATGCCCACCCCCCGCCTGGCCCCCTTCACGGTTCAAGGATGGGGCTGCTGTAGGCCTCACATTCACCTTAGGAAAGCTGTGCTTTGTGGCTTAGGCTGAACACCAAACTATCAATCATGAAAACATTCTGAGCTCCGTGACTAGTTTAAAAATAAGCACTAATTAAAATTAATCCATTTTTAGGCCTAATACCCATACTGAAGTAAAAAAATCTTTGATGCCAAACAATCAGGCATCCATCGTTCTTTATTTCAACCGTCCAACGGGCGTGAACGCTGGGGGGGGTGGTCAATGTAACGCATGCACTCGGGAAGCGACCTACCATGACGGCTCCATTATCCTGGCCCACAAATATCCGTCTGCTGTCGTGATGGTAAGCCATAGCAGAGCAAGGAGCTGCCAGAAAGACAAAGACCATATTAAAGGCAAAGCTACGCATTCTAAGTCATTGTTCAAAACACGTTATTTAAAAAGCATACACGATTTAGGTTTAAAAAAGAGAGCAAGAATGTTCTGTAGAAAATAACGATGTAAACGGAAAAGTTAATGGTTATTAACCATTATTGAAGTTCCTATTGAAGTTCTTTCTGCTGCTGCAGTTTAAAATTCCAACTCAGAGGCGCCTGGGTGGCTCAGTCGGTTGAGCGGCCGGCTTCGGCTCAGGTCATGATCTCACAGTCCATGAGTTCGAGCCCCGCGTCGGGCTCTGTGCTGACCGCTCAGAGCCTGGAGCCTGTTTCAGATTCTGTCTCCCTCTCTCTGCCCCTCCCCCGTGCATGCTCTGTCTCTGTCTCAAAAATAAATAAACGTTAAAAAAAAAATTTTTTTTTAATAAAAAAATAAATAAATAAATAAAATTCCAACTCAAAAAAATCTCCTCAATTGTTTTTGCATCTCTGAACGGAGCAAGCAGGCATGCGGATTCATCTGGCTGGAATGCCCACCTGTAGGCTACGAAGTCCGCAGACTGGTGCTCGGTGCTCGGAGTGAGAAATCTGTTCCCTAAACTCAGCAGGCCGTCCTGCCCCACCACCCTTCCTCATCACAGGTAACAGAGTGGCTGGAATCATGGAAAAGGGGTTCCCAGCGCCAGAATTCCGATTCCACAGCATATGTGAGCCAAGTTAGGAAAGCCACTTTGGGATTATGTTTTCTCTTCCGATGGTCAAAAAAAAAAAAAAAAGCCGGGGAGGGGGGGGTCCCTTTGCGATGACACACACGGCCTCAGTTTGGAGTACTGCAGTGGTAAGGTGCACAGTGGTGTTATGTGACTGGGCTAGCACCTGCTTCTTCTCACATCCACAGCCCTTTCCAGGTTCTACCTATCTGTCTTCCTTCTTTCCTTCCTTCCTCCCTCCCTCCCTTCCTCCCTTCTCCCTTCCTTCTCATTCCAGAGAATGAGTCACAGAGAGGAGAAACTCCAAATCATCTCCTTCTGTTAAAAATCAGAATTAAAATGATTTGTGAAATGGAACACTTGAAATGTTTGGGTTCGCTGCAGCCTAAAGAATTTCAATTGACTATGCGAGAACCACCGTGAGGGAATACGTACCGTGAAACAAACTTGAGCTTACTTTGAGGTAACCCTTCTTACAAAAAAGTAAAAGAAAAAAAACCTTATCAATGGCATTACCATTTGAAAATGGTTTAATTTAAGGTTCTCTCTCTAGAAAGGGCTGACATTTTCCACTGAAGGACAAAAGTAAACTCGAACACTGGACTGCACCTGAAGGCAAAGACATAGATGGCTGCATGATGAGATGATGGGAAGAGGCTTTTTCAAGTGCAGAGAACTACCCAGCTGGAAGGCAGGTGTTACCGCAGTGTGCACACAGACTGAAGTCCGTACCCCTCATCCACCACACTGAACTGGGGGACTAGAAAGAATGACCAAGTTTAGGGCCACCTGGGTGGCTCAGTCAGCTGGGCATCCGACTCTTGGTTTCGAATCAGGTCACAATCTTGTGGTTTCGTGAGCAAGAGCCCCACGTCAGGCCCCGTGCTGGCGGCGTGGGGCCAGCTTGGGATTCTCTCTCTCCCTCTCTGCCAGTCCCCAACTCATGCTGTGCCTGTCTCTCTCAGACAAATAAAAGTTTAGTTTTAAAAAATTAAAAAAAAAAAAAAAGAACAATCGAGTTTAAGAATTATAACCCCAAAGGTATATGTATCTTAGTGTAATGTACTGTAAAACCTTGGTTTGCGAGCATAATTCATTCTGGAAACGTGCTTGTAATCCAAAGCACTCAGATATCAAAGCGAATTTCAAGAACCATCGGCTCAGTTGTGATGTGATGTCTGGCATCACCTACTGCTTGTACTGCAAGATATCGCTTGTTTATCAAGTTAAAATTCATGAGATGTGGCGCCTGGGTGGCTCAGTCGGCTGAGTGTCCGACTTCGGCTCAGGTCATGATCTCAGGGCTCGTGAGTTCGAGCCTCATGTCGGGCTCTGTGCTGACAGCTCAGAGCCTGGAGCCTGTTTCGGATTCTGTGTCTCCTTTTCTCTCTCTGCTCCTCCCCTGCTTGCTCTCTCTCTCTCTCTCTCTCTCTCAAAAATAAGTAAACATTAAAAAAAAATTTTAAAAACTCATGAGAAATGTTTGCTCATCTTACAGAACACTCACAGAACAAGGTATCTGCAATCCAAGGTTTCACTGTGCTCTTCAATAACCATCATAAAATTATCTTTGGCAAACCAAACACGCGTTGATGATTTCAGATTCACTGTCGTCATTTTTGCTTACTTCTAGGTTGGAACAAAATCTTAACACTTTAGTTTTAAGCTTCTTTCGATTCTTTTTATGTTCAACCCCCCCATAACAAACTGTCCATAAATATGTAAAATCCTCCCTTGTGTAAAATTTACAACGTGCTGAGTAGTTTTATGAGGCTAGAGAATTCTTACATTTAAAAAAGGAAGAAAAAAAGCTTCCCTAACTTATTTGTTTGGCATCTAAAGATGTCCTGGCTTTTTTCTTTTTTAATTTTTTTTCAAGTTTTATTTTTGAGAGAGACACAGAGAGACAGAGAGACAGAGAGACAGAGAGAGAGAGAGAGAGAGAGAGAGAGAAAGTGAGCAGGGGAGGGGCAGAGAGAGAGGGAGACACAGAATCCGAAACAGGCTCCAGGCTCCAAGCTGTCAGCACAGAGCCAACGCAGGGCTCAAACTCACGAACCATGAGATCATGACCTGAGCTGAAGTGGAATGCTTAACCGACTGAGCCACCCAGGCGCCCCTGTCCTGGCTTTTTTCTAGAAGGGAAGGTTCTAGTGAGATAAGCAATTAAAAAAAAAAAAAGTTTGGATATTCACACGGTTTTATAAACACGCAAAACACATACATCTTTAACTCAGTGGCCTTTTAAAAAGGCATCACTGCCATCCAAACTCCTATGCTTCCAACTCTAGTTTTGTAAATAAAGGTATTTTTGGGTTTTCCCTTCATTTATGCATTGTTTATGGTTGCTTTCATGCCACAGCGGCAGAGCTGAGCAGCTGCCACAGAGGCTGTGTGGCCTTCAATGTCTGGATGTTAGCTGGCCGGCCCTTTGCAGGAAAAGTCAGTGCCCACCCCGTGACTGCGGTGGGTGGCATCGCTCTGGAGCCAGACGGCAGGGACTGGAATCCCAACCACAAGCCACGGGCTTAACCCCTCTGGCATCGGTTCCCTCGCTGACCAAACGGTGAAAAGACCCCCTCCCTTGCAGAGCTGTGCGATTTCACAGAAAGGTCCTACCCGAAAAAATGAGGCACGAGTCACCTGGCAGATGTGGACACGAGGAGGGACCGTTTTCCCCTTGGCTAGAGCAGATTCTGAAAGTCCCTTTTGCTCGGTGAGGTAAAGTGGCAGAGCGACTCGAGTGCACAGAGCGGCACGCTAAGGGGCGGCTTCCTTCACTCTGTCAGGCCCCAAGAAAGAGTTTCACCTGGTGGATGGCCTCTCGCGCGTCCTCGACCAGACAACCCGCAGACGGTGTTCAGAACCAACTGCCACTTGTCACATTTTGAAACCCATTTGGGAACAAAAGTCATCGCGTTGGGGCGCCTGGGTGGCGCAGTCGGTTAAGCGTCCGACTTCAGCCAGGTCACGATCTCGCGGTCCGTGAGTTCGAGCCCCGCGTCAGGCTCTGGGCTGATGGCTCGGAGCCTGGAGCCTGTTTCCGATTCTGTGTCTCCCTCTCTCTCTGCCCCTCCCCTGTTCATGCTCTGTCTCTCTCTGTCCCCAAAAAAATAAATAAATAAATAAATAAATAAATAAAAAAAAAAAAAAAAAAAAAAAGTCATCGCGAAACAGTCATGTCTCGGCATTCATTCGCCCTGTTTTCTGCCGGCGGTGTTCTCGCAGTTTCACCAGGGACGCAGTTCCAGTGGAGCACAACACAGAAGCATCCGGAAGCACTAAGCTGAATGTGTTTGGGTGCAAACATGGGGGTGGCAGCCACCGACAACAGAGAGGCTGGGCCTGTTCTCCCCAGCTGTCACTGGTCTTTCCAGCCGCAGCATTCTGGGAGCTACTTTCCAGGGGGGACACTTAAGCCAGGTTAGCAAGGGATGGCAACAGAGAGAGCCCACGCCACGGGCCCGAGACCTAAAAGCCAAGAAAGAGCGCACACTTCCACTGCCAGGTTTGGGGAGAGAAATTACAAAGCTGTACTAAATATCTGGGATGCACACAAACCGAGGAGTAAGTGAGCAAAATACAGGACAAAGTCTCTATTCCAAGGAGCACGAACGACTCCAAGGTTGAGGACTCGGGGACGTGAAGCTGTGCCCAAAATGTGAAGTGGAGGTGTGGGGGAGAGGAGGGGACGGGAGGGAGGAATAAGAGTGGCAGCATTAACAAGACTGTCCACGAGGATGACAAATGTTCCCCGGCACTGGCAGGACCTCCTCGGGCTGTGGCTACTGCCGGCCGTCAGGGCCATCACTGGGCCACTGCAGGTGAGGAGTTACCCATCTGAGAGACGCCTCTACCCTGCTCCAACACCCCCCCCCTCCCCGAAAATTTCCCAGACGGGCTCCACAAGTACATCTGCCAAGCCATCGGTCATCACCGCTGAGAGGGGACAGGCAAGGTGACGCACGCTCCCTATGTGTGCGGACGCGGGCAACAGTCAGTCCATAGTCCTCAATTATGATTAGCTTTTCGCGGAGTCTTCTAAGGTGCTACGTCTCATAAAGTCTTATGGTTCCTTTTGTAATGGTTATCTTTGTCCCGGTATCTTCGCTTTCAGTGACTAACCACCAAGACAGAGGAGGTGCGCAGCCTGCCCAAGCTGTCCCGGGCAGGCAGAAAAAAGGAAACTCCTGACGGACTACTAATTGTTTCTGAGCACGACTGCAGGACCCGAATGCACGCGCGCGCGCGCACACGCACACACACACACACACACACACACACACACACACACACACACTGCAAGAGACAAAGGAGGAAGCGCAGCCAAGGAAAGAGGCCCTCGGAAGGATGACCCCGACTGATTACTCGGAATCAGTGTCTAACACGCCCCACTGGCTCTGGGCTAACTCTTAAGCTGTGAACGCAGTCAACAGCGTGTGCAGCGAGTGGCAAGGACCTTACAGCGGTGTTCAGACGTAACACAGCATCAAGCAGGCCCCAAAGCCTTTTTTCTTTTCCTAGGGGGTCCTCTGAATACTGGAACCCTTAACCGAGGAAAATGCCTCATTAAGGAATTAGCAGCCAAGGATGGCTTCTATGTGGCCGTTTGGGACGGCAGGATCCAAGCCCAGCTTGGGCCTGGGTGGCACCCAGGCCTCTGCTGCGGGGCTTCCTTTTCAAGAAAGGATGAAGAGAAGGAGTGGGGGGGGGGGGGGGGGGGGGGGGGGGGAAGGCAGTGCTGCTGACATCTGCACAAAGGGCTGGAACTTAAGTGTAATTTTAAGTCACTGCATCCCAGGGCGATTTCAAAATCCCAGTGCAAAGGCTGTATCTTCTAGATTGAGTTTTTGAACACATTTAACTCCTGAGAAAGTTCTCTGCGTAGAAAGGGTTGTACTTTGGACCCAATCTCTCAGTAGTACTGGAAGTTTGTGAAAAGACCGGGCCGGAGGCTGGTTATGAAGGCAGGGGGGTGCACAGAGCTCGTTTTTAGTGCCAGGATCAGCTATTACCAAGTACATGGTCACTAATAATGCAAGTTGGCAAAATAAAAACAGAGGAAAACCTGGGGGTGGTGGGCATGCCCTTCCCCCCACCTCTCCTTTCTTTTTTCAGTTTTGCTCAACTCAGCTTCAGTTAAGCCAGCAGACCCAACTTCCTTTGCAAAAGAAAAGAAGTCTTCCCGCGATTTAGCATCGTCTGTTGGGGTATGAGGCAACTAAGAAATTCATTTTGAAATCTAGTAGCACTGTTTAAAAAAATTTTTTAATGTTTATATATTTTGAGAAGGGGGGGGGGAGAAGGAGAGGAGGATCCCAAGCAGGCTCTGTGCTATCAGCGCGAGCCTGATATGGGGCATGAACTGTGAGATCGTGACCTGAGCTGAGATCAAGCGTTAGGTGCTTCACCGACTGAGCCACCCGGGGGCCCCTAGTAGTACCTTTTAATCAGGCATTTTGAAATTTGATTCATCGGGGGCGCCTGGCTGGCTCAATTGGTTGAGCATCAAACTCCCGCGTTCGGCTCGGGTCATGATCCTAGGGTCATGGATGGAGCTCCGCACTGGGCACGGAGCCCACTTAAGGTGCTCTCCCTCTCTCTTCCCCCTCCCCCCACCCCCCCATTCCCTGGCACGCTCTCTCCCTCTCAAAAATAAAAATTATATTTGAAATTTGAATCATCAAAGCATTAGACACACTTTTCTTGCTCTCAAAAAAATAAGTATTTGAAATATGAATCATCAAAGGCATTAGGCACACTTTCCTCAAGTGGAACAGCTCAGCTACTCACAGGCCATTGTGTGGTAAATGCTGGGCCAGTACTGACCGCTGTCTCTTTTCAGCCATACTCGAATGGTTCTGTGGAGAAAAGAACGAAAGAGTACTTTTTAGTAATTTTATCTTCTTTTGTGCTCCAGGGAAATGTAATTATTTATTTTATTTTCAGTAGTATTTCCCAAATGACCTCATAAGGTTAATCAGGTGGACAAACTAGAGAAATACACCAGGACCCACAAGTACAGCACATAATACATTATATGTAGTCCATACACTATTCACACATACACACACACACACACACACACACACACACGTGATCTACAGTTACATATATATGACCACATATGGCAAGTTATGTAGTAGCTCACAGTCAGGATTTCAAGTGAGTTTAATAATACATAAAATCTCATTATATGAGGATACACCAAGAAAACGGGAGAACTATGCACTGCTTTTCTTAGTAAAAAACAAACTGTGCAAATTTGGTTGCTTGCCATCTGGGCCAAATGAGGACAGCAGAAGACACAGACGGAACGACAATGCTTCTGGAGTAGCGGGACAGATGCGCATGGGAAGCAGAGCCCACAGCAGTGCTCATTTCTGATAAGTCCCAGCCTTCCTGCCCCCGGGGGGAAATCACCCCACGCCAGGTCTCTGGGCCTCTCCTTTCATCAGAACACACACAGGGAGATGAGGAAATCCTGTACACAGGCAGGAAAATGACAAATGACCAGAATAGCCAAAGATTGGTATTTTGGCTCATGTCAGAAGAACAATAAGGAACACTAAGACCCTTCCTCCTCCACTCACAGAACCTCCTCCAAGCTCCAGGCCTCTTCCTCTTCAGAACCCCTGGGACACTCGTGCCTCCTCCCGCACAGGCACGCTCTGCCTCTGCAGTGAGTCCCAGCCATCCCACTGTCCCTTCCTGTGAGCTCTGTCCCAATCCCTCTCCTATTTCTAACAGCAGCACCGACTCTGGCACACAGCTGGCACTCATTAAATGTTTTCACCTTAAACTAAAATACAGAAGGCTAAATGTTGACACGACGGGTCTCCATCTTGTTTGAAGTTCAAGGCAAGTACGACTGGTCTATGAGGATAAAAATCAGAACAGTGTTGCTTCTTGGGGAGGAAGATAGAATGTAAAGGGACACACAGGAACTTTCAGGGCAATGGCAGAGCTCTGGGGAGTTGGTTACACGAGTGTATCAATTTGTCAGGACTTGTCCAGCTGCAATTAAGACCTGTACAGATTCCTGCGTGTGATTAGATCACAATAAAGGAAGACTTAGACGTTGACCTTCACTCATCCAAATAAATAAGATGACCCAGTAGCACAGTGGGCAAATGACTACTTTGTAGAAGAGCTGAACACAGGCCTCGGGGTAGGAACAGCCATGTGTACAACATGCCCTGTCTTCCGGCCACTGCCAACTGGTCACAATGGAACCTTTGCCAACCTTCTCCACATCCCGCCCCTGATCACAAGTGGCTAGACCAGAAATGGGTGTCTGACCCTAGCTGAACCAATCAGCTCCTCCCTTGGGAAATCAGAAACAAGGAGCGAGAAAAACAGATCACTGTCTCCAGTAGTTGAAATGGCTGTTTCCGGTCATATGTTTTGCGATTTGGATTGCAGAATGTATGAAGTCAACTTATTAAAAGGAGAAACGAGCTGCAGACGGTCCAGGTGAAAGTCCCTCATGCCCAAAGCAGAGCTATTTCCCGAGACTGGGGTTTTGCGAGGCAGACACCCCAGCATCCTTACCAGAAACACCCTCATCAAGCAGCCTAAGTCAGTCTGACTTATTTCTGTTGTTTGCAATCAAGCAAGTACCATATACCGTGTCTGAAGAGACACCAAGAAGAATATCAAACACCATCTGTTCAGCTGAGCGCCATTAAACGAGGTTCACAAGGCAAGATAACCAGGCAGACTTTCTTTTGAGGTACCTGTATTGTGAAAAGAAGCTCTAAAGTGTCCAAGTTCACATCCAAAATTAAAAGAGAGGGGAGAACAGACTAAAGCATGTAGAAACAGACCTTTAATTTTTACAGTTTGTAATTCCACATGTTAAACCAAAATTTAACACTCTTCAAGGTAACATTTAGACTTCTCTGTTATGGGGTCCTTGGTTGCTGTTCATGATTACCCGACCTTCTTCTTTCCCAAACCTCAGAAGTTAAAAATTTTTCATAATACAGACCTTTGTAGTTTGGAGCCATTTAAATCAAGTTATGAAAAATAGCTAATGGCATAGAAAGTGTTCACGTTATAATGTTAAGTGAAAGCCCTCTACAAAACCAATAACGGCAGTATGATACCAATTTTGTTGGAAGATACCATCTGATCAAACCTCTAGATTCAACTACCAATTTACAGGAAATACAGAGGAACATAAACACCACCCCACGGGTGCATTCAGCAAAACTCAAGACCACAGGCAAGGCTACAGACAATGACCCAGTTCCTTCTACAAAAAATTTGCATGGGGAAAAAAATAGAGATAGAGGATCAGGCTATAATTAAAGCGGTTTTAAGAGATATATCTAGGGGCACCTGGGTGGCTCAGTTGGTTAAGCGTCCGACTTCAGCTCAGGTCGCGATCTCGCCGTCCGTGAGTTCGAGCCCCGCGTCGGGCTCTGGGCTGATGGCTCGGAGCCTGGAGCCTGCTTCCGATTCTGTGTCTCCCTCTCTCTCTGCCCCTCCCCCGTTCATGCTCTGTCTCTCTCTGTCTCAAAAATAAATAAATGTTTAAAAAAAAAAAAAAAAGATATATCTAGCAATCCCAATGCATAGACCTGTCTGGATCCTCGCTCAAACAAACTGTTAAACACACGTGTATCATCGTGAAACTGAAAATCTGAACACTGACTAGATATTTGATGGTATTAAAATACCGTTCATTTTGGGGCGCCTGGGTGGCGCAGTCGGTTAAGCCTCCGACTTCAGCCAGGTCACGATCTCGCGGTCCGTGAGTTCGAGCCCCGCGTCGGGCTCTGGGCCGATGGCTCGGAGCCTGGAGCCTGTTTCCGATTCTGTGTCTCTCTCTCTCTCTGTCCCTCCCCCGTTCATGCTCTGTCTCTCTCTGTCCCAAAAATAAATAAAAAAACGTTGAAAAAAAAAAATTTTAAATACCGTTCATTTCTTTAGGTGTAATAACGGTGTTGCAGATTTTTGCTTATTTGCTTTTTTAAGAAGTAAGCAGTGATTCCAAAATGTGATGCTGGCCCTTGCTCTCTGTTATCGGTACACCCACCACAGCCTGGCTCCGTCAGCTCCTCTCATCACCTGGTGGCTTCTTCCCTCCGACACGGTGGGCCCGCCCCGGGGCAGGTGGACCAGCGGCTGCAACTCCCAAGGAGCCACGCATTCCGTTGCCCCGTGCTGAGAGCCCACCAGCAGTTGGCGGTCTCGAATCAGGGGTCCGTGTGACAATCAGTGCCTATGACTTCCCAACCCAGACCTCTATCCCAACGAGCTGCCGTCCTCAAGGGCCCCAAGTACCCCGAGCTCCAGTTAGGCCCTCAGCCCTCCACCCTCGCCACTCTACCAAGAACTCCCCTCTCCAGATGGTCTATCTGGGCATACCGCAGCACGGGTGCCATCTCAGCATGACACAGCCTGTCACTCACTACAGAAGGCTTTACGGATACATTTCGTTACTTACGTTCAACATGAGGGATGAAGCCAAGGGAGCTGTAAGAAGTTAAAGGCCAATGCCTTGAGAAGCCTTAAATCTACCCCAGGGTCCTACTCCAGTTCCAAAGGCAGGATATAGGAAAAGGCAAGGCACCGGGAGATCAGAGCGTCGCACAGCGCCCCGTCAAGTTCACAGGCCTTCATTCACGCGGATCACAAAGGGGTTAAACCTGCCAGGTTTTTTAAGGGCCTAAAGAAGAACAGAGTACAGACACATTCTAAAACCCTTCAAATCAACTCCAAAAGTTGTGGGTCATAGACACACTGGCATCTCAAAGAAGCAAGGACTCAGTGCCACAGGCTCTTCCTCGGGTCCTCTCGTGAGAAGAGCGATTACTCAAAGGCAGAAAAGGCAGCCGGAGAAGGGGAAACCCTAAAGGTTATCTCTTCCAGCCAATCATCTAACCTGGAAAGGTCTAATTTTAAGTCTGCAAAGCTCAGAATGATATTCAAAATAGCCCAAGGTCAAAATGAAACCTACCTAGACACCGGCATTTTTTGAAATACAGTATCATTTCCCGTAGAGGACAAACATTAGTACTGTACTTTGGCTTGCACCCAGCTGACACACTGGGAAACTGGCAAGACTTAAATGATCTCATGGGATGTTTCGGTTGAAAATCGATCATATCCGGGCTGCGAGAAGCCCATCCTTTCTTGGGAATCAAGTTCCAAAATCGGCACTTGACCTTGACAAGGTCTCTTTGTAGTCACACCTTCTATCTGGAACCCTGCCTCTTCTCTTTTCAAGCCAATCTCTTTCCCTTCCTTCCACAACAACGCTAAAATCTCTCACTTCCAAGATGAAATCAAGACAGTGCTAGGTTTAACCCCTAACACTCCCGCACTCCCAAGAACCTATGCATTAAACAAAGTTGTATAATTTCTACTAAATAATATAGGAATGTGTTTTGTATGGTGTTTAGAATAGGTCTCATTTGGTTTAAAGAATGACTGCAAAAACAGGCTTAAGTTGGGCTGTTTATTTAAAAAGTCAACAAATGGGGCACGTGGGTGGCTCAGTCAGTTAAGCGTCCGACTTCAGCTCAGGTCACGATCTCACAGCCCGTGGGTTCAAGCCCTGTGTCGGGCTCTGCACTGACAGCTCAGAACCTGGAGCCTGCTTCGGATTCTGTGTGTCCCTCTCTCTCTGCCCCTCCCCCACTCGTACTCTGCCCCTCTCTCTCTCAAAAGTAAATAAAACATTAAAAAAAAATTTAGGGGCGCCTGGGTGGCTCAGTCAGTTGGGCGTCCGACTTCAGCTCGGGTCATGATCTCACAGTCTGTGAGTTCGAGCCCCACGTTGGGCTCTGTGCTGACAGCCCAGAGCCTGGAGCCTGCTTCGGATTCTCTGTCTCCCTCTCTCTCCGCCCCTCCCCTGCTCATGCTCTGTCTCTGTCTCAAAAATAAATAAAAATATTAAAAAAAATTTTTTTTAATTAAAAAAAAGTCAACAAATTCCACAGGCTGAGAACATTTACTATTAAATAAATTGGGGGGAAATCTATTCAATAAGTTCTAAGCAACACAATACAGTTTGTGACATTTACAGGAGAAAACTATTAAAAACTCCAGGATGTTATTAAGAGACCATATAATCACAGAGTATCAAGATCAGATGGTTTTATTTCTACAAAACCACAATATTGCCTGCCTAGACGAATGTCTAAGCTGCTTTCTCTACGGAGTTAAGATACAACAGCTTAACTTTTCCTTTAATATTTTGACAAGTTTACACCCACGCACCTCAACTCATTTTCTGTTTTGCTTGCTGCTTATTCTAGCCATTTTTCTAGAGGATGGATTTTCTTTGAGATTCCAAGACCATGTCAATCTGAAAAAAAAAAAAGTCTTGCCTTACAACCGAAATCTTAGAAACTGGTTGATCTTTGCGAGGCTCTATTTTTAAGCTATTTTAAAACAATAGCTTGATAGTTTTCCGAAAGGTACTTGGAAAGGAAATGTGTCATTTCTTTCAGGGTCTGCATACAATTTTTTTCAGACTTCTCCCCGCTAAGATTACCTACCTCTACCTCCTCCGGCCTCCTAGTTAGAGAAGCCGGGACTTACATACAGCTGCGGCATTTTCCGCGCGCAGATGAGAAAAGGTATTTCTATGTGAGACGGTAACGTTAGGTACGCATCGCCACGCTGCCTGCACGCCGCTGCCCACGCCTTATTTGTCTGCCGGTCTTCAGCAAGGTGGATGGTCCGCTTATTTTCTAGACAAACGAAAAGCCAACGCTGGCCTGTACTTTCTTGTTTTAAAGGTTTCGAACTGAAACGTGTTTAAAAATGCGGGGGTGAGCAAACGGACAACTGAAAACAATAATAAAACGCCATCGCTAGGGTTCTCATAATTTTGTGTCAGCACCGCAAATCAGAACCAGCTCTTTGGCAAGAATTTGTTCCATATGGTGAGCAAAAACATTTCCCGCCTAACACTGCTGGTTCTGCTACCAACAGTCATGACAACAACAAAGTGATTGAGACACTCCATGCTTGGCAACTGATTCTGAAGACATCAGTTCATAGGAAAAAAAGAATTACGCATTTAAAAAAAGTTACTCCGAGCGCTATTCAAAGGAGTAAAAACTGGGGGGGGATGTTAAATAATGAAATGGGCTCCAGGCATATTAATTCAACGGCTTACGCAGTCATTACAAATAGTTATGAAAACCATGGGTTCGTGATAAGCTACTTGAATTAACAGGCTGGTGTAGCCGTTAAAAATAGTTGCCAAGACCATGAATCCATGAGAAAAGGTTTATGAAATGTTAGTTTTTTTTTTTTTAAAGCATAATGTAAAATGACAGAGCTAACTTCCGTAACCGGGCTGAGCAGGACCGGTAGGAGAGGAGAAGGAACGCACCTGTGACACAGCCGAGACCTATGGCTCCCTGTTGGGGTGGGGGGTGGTCCTGGAGCCCTGACATCCAGAGAACTGCGGGGTCCCCCACCTCCAATCAATAAGCAGAAGAACAAGCCAACAATCAAACAAGGAGGAGGTATCTTGTGTGACGTCAAGACAGCCATCTAAATGTGAAGACTTTTCACTCGGCAAGAATGTGTCTGCCAAATCATTCCCAACAAGCGCAAACCAGGCTGAGGGGTAAAACAGGCCTCAGATTAGAAGCTCCAGTGCCAAGGGCGGGCACTAGAATCAGAGCAATCTCCAGCAGGGTGCAGACCCTTCTCTTTCTTTCGAAAGGCAGATCCTAAGAGGCTCTGGTCATCCCTCACGGGAGGTTCTCCCTCGGAGATTCGTACTGTCCTCAACAGGACCTCACGCCACGGGCGAGGGCCTGACGTCTGGAGCGTGTCATGCCCCCCGGGGTCTAGTCAAGGATCTGATGCATCCAGGAGGCCAGTGCAGAGGGTCAAGGACGCCCAGAGCTCATAAGGAGACTCGGACCGGGACACAGGGTTAGAGACACTGGGCGAACAGAGAATGTCACGCCCCGGGAGCGGTGAGCAGGGGGCACAGCCCCACAAAGGAATCAGATGCAGAAAGGCAGAGAAGAGAAGACACCCAAAGGCCCGGGGGCACCGGGCCTGAAAGAGACACGGCAATAAAAAACCATGCCTCCTGATCAACACGTGGCCCTGCCTGACCTCTTCTAAGTTCACAGTAGTGAACTGTAGCGGCAGACAAAGCTGCTTCCTGTATTCTAGACACACATTCGGATTCGAGAAAGACGACGTCGGTCGAGAACGTGATGCCACATCCTCATGGCAAAGATGACAGCCAGGACCTCCATTTTATACTTAGGGAGACGGAAGGAAGGAGAGTCCAGGCCCTAAAATCAAACAAACCAACGTCAATTTCTTTGGCCGTTTTGTCCAATTCCATTGCTCTTATGTCAGAGGATGATGAAAATTCGCATTTCAAAACATTACAAAAGTAATTCAAAGCAAAGAGGCTTTATGTGATAAATAACAAGTAAAACAAGTAAAAAAAAAAAAAAAAAAAGGCTTTTCAGAAAATTCCACATTTTGTGCTCCGTAACCCCTAAACAATAAGGAAACATGAAGCGTTACTTTTTTTCCTCCAAACAAATCCAGACTGTGGAAAAGTCTACATCTAATTTCAAAGCTCTCATTTAGTTCAAAGAAACACTGACTTCTGTGTTAAACAGGAGCAGTATTCTTACAAAGTCTCTCTCGATTAAGACATATTCTGTGTATTTTATTATATACTGTATTTTTACAGAATAAGCTAGAAAGAAAAAATGTTAAGAAAGTCATAAGGAAAATAATTTATAGTTTATACTATAA
Source organism: Panthera onca (assembly GCF_046562875.1). NCBI lineage: Eukaryota > Metazoa > Chordata > Mammalia > Carnivora > Felidae > Panthera > Panthera onca. The sequence continues at coordinate 14,668,355 of NC_138346.1, read as the reverse complement.
ACTATATGTACCATAAACATATAAAATAATTTATAATTTATACCATACTATAGAAAATCCACATATAAGTGGCCCTGCACAGTTCAAAGTCATGTTGTTCTGTTCCAGGAAGGGTCAACTGTACTTGCTGTTTTAAGCCACTGAATTTTAAAGTGGTTCGTTTCATAGCAATAACCAAATGATACAATTCTACCTGTTCCACAAATAGAATACCTTTAAGAATACTTAGGATTCTGACCTTAAAAATTTAAAAAAAAAAACAACAAACATTTGGCATTTACTGAGTACCAAGGATTTAAATGTACTGAATAAACAAATAAGTCCACTTCAACTTTTAATTGAAATACAGGATCTTCACTTTACACAGATGTTAATTTGAATCCCAAGAAACTAAAGAAGTTACTGTAAAAGCTAAATGAAGTTATTTCTCTTAATTAAATATCAGTCAATATTGTTCATCCTATTAAGGATCATAATTCTGCATGTTCTTTTACCTTACTATAGCAGATACATGAAACGCAGACTAAAAACCACAAGTCTGGTTAAGAATGAAGTACTTATTCCAGGAAGACTTAGTCTGTGATCTTCTCCAAGATATGCCTGCCTGATGATCAGAATGGGTAAAGAGGCTCCTTTTATCACTTCTGGTCCCTCTGATTCCCTCAAAGAGTGATAAAAAGCAAGTTAAACATATAGTTTAGGAAATCAAGTCGATAAAGCCTCCTCTGCTTAAGCTGGACTAGAGGAGGAAGGCAGACAGAGTCAAAGCATGGTTTTTCCTTGTGAAAAGCACGTATCTCAAACCAGAAGGCATCTTGTGGGAGTGGTGATTAATTTCATTTTTTAACCTGAAACTCCATGAGAACGCACATCTGGATCCAATACATTTTATTTTCCAGTACGATTACCTTGAAAATCATGCCTACACTTTTGATAAATAGATTCAAAGAGCACACGAGGGCTTTGGCAAAATCACAAGGCCAAATTCTGTCTCGCTTGACACAGCAGCATTTATAAAACGAGATCTTTTTTGAAAACTCTCAAAAACCACCCTAATCATCCCCAAACAGCTAAATGAAAGCAATTCAACCATCTTTATATTATAAACTGATATGCCAGCATTATTCAATTAACCAATTAAACACAAAATACAGACGATAGCATATGTTACAAATTAAGCGCAAGGCCTGATTCTTTTAAACGCTTACAATAGTACGTTTGAGGAAATCTGATTTTCCGGTCACTCGTAAGGCTGCTGATACTATTTCATATCTTGATAAACCACCAAGCATCTCTGTTACCATCAGCAAAGGATATTTTTTCCTACTCTGACTACCTTCACGGGCTACAGACATAACGGGTAATTCTGGTAGCCTCCATGCTTTCTATAACATGAGGATGTTAGCCTGCAAGAGGAAGAAAAGGATGTGGTCATCAATGCAATCTGCTTTTATCAAATAAAGAGCAGTTTCCTTTCAGCCAAGTCTCTTGAACTCTGCCCTCTTCATTCCTGCCACAGAAAGAAGCTTTTCTCCTTTGGTAACAAAAGGGGAAAACACTAGATTTTTATTGAATTGACCATCTAAACGGAAAGGCAGGGAAATCGGCCTCTTTTCACTGAGGCTAATTAGATTGGCTGAGAAAAATTTAAATTTCCATCTCCTTTCCCAGGGAAGGAATTCAACTGTCCACGATGATGACTCCTGATTTTGTCACAGGCAGATCTCTATCCCAGGAGGGAGGCCCCTTGTGTGGCATCTCCCAGGGCTCCTGAGGGAAGAACGCTTCTCCAGAAGCCAGATGGCTGCTTTTCTGCTTTTCTACCTGCAGGTATTTTCTTTTTCACTTGAGGAACCATTCCTGCTGTTACCTGTTCACTATTAGCATCGAGATGATTTCTTGTGACCTCTGTGCTATCAAGAAGACTAAAAGCCATCAGAACCTCTAGGAACAGGAGCAATCCAGGCAGGATGCAGTCAATTTAGGGGCTGTGCAAAGCTTTCTTAACTTCCAAAAAAAAAAAAAAAAAGTTCAAACTCTATCCCCAGCCTAGTCTTGAAACACAAGGTTAAACTCACCCCAGAGAAGCACAGTTTGAGGAACTAGGAAGAGTAGCCTGGTTCCCAATTCTGTTCCATGCTTTATTCCTACCAGGTCTGTTTAGTGATTCACTCATACTAACATCATACTAACATGATTCACTCATCTGGATTTTATGAGACCACGGCATGCCTGCTTTCCTTCTGTGAGTCTAGAATTTTGTCAAGTGCTACGGCCAGCCCCCCATAAAAGCAGTGGGTCTTGAGTCTCTAATGAGCTTCCTGGTAGACAGTATTTTACAGATGTGGACATAACACAGGAGCACTTCCTGTGTGACTCCCCAGGGCAAGGACTCATGGAAGGTGACTCTGAGTTCCTCTGGACTTCAACCATTCCTTTCCTTTCACCGATTCCGTTTTGTGTCCTTTGTAATAAATCACGGCCATGAGGACAACCATCTCCTAGTGAATCATCGAACCGAGGGGGTGATCTTGGGGCCCCCAAACACAGCAGGGCAAAGATTTTATGAGGAAAAACTAATGACTGACATGACTTGTAAATGACCAAATACGGAAATGATGAGAAGGCACAACTCAAAGACTGTTATAAGAACTTAGGTTTGTAAGTCACTCCGAAAATGGTATTGCTTTATTTATACAGGAAAAACTATTTTATTGAGACACAGACACACACACACACACACACACACACACACACACACACACACAGAGTAAGCAGATATCTTTAGCTTTTGATGAGATTAAAGTAATTAAATGGGAAATAACAGCCAACATATATATGGTGCTTTCTCTGTGCTGGGCACTGTTCAGTGTACTTTGCATACTAATTCATCTAAATCTCACAAAACCGTGAGGCAGATACTATTCCCATTTTGCAGATGAGAAAACTATGGCACAGAAAGAATAAGTAACCTGCACCAGGTCACATGGCTGGGATTCAAACTCTGGCATTCTGGATCCAGAATCTGTTCTTAACTATGCTATAAAAAGAAAATGAGCATCACAAAGAAGGCCCACTCTAACGAGAGAGGAATAAATGCTTCTTCCCTTCTCACTTCTTGCTTTTATTTTCTAACACAAATCAAAGAGTCTACTTTTAGGCACTGCATGAAAACAAAAACACAGCAGTTAACGCCCTGGTTATCTGTACAGGCTAACAACTTCCGGCTATGCCAGGTTTTCTCCTAAGCATAACACTTAAAAATCAAGTGGTTTATTCGAAATTGTTTCTGCATGAACAGTTAGTAAAGATACACTCTTTCCCTCAAACCATCTTTTCAGTCTTAGAAATGCCTAAAAGGAAATACACATATTAAGTCAACAGCTGGCATAACAATAATAAGAAAAGAAGATGCCACAAAGAATATGCTACGAGTTGGTTTTCTGTCATTGTTATCGTTTCCCAGCCTAAGCGCAACATCCTAAAATATTTCACAACACAGGAGCTCTGCCTTTGTGTGACTTAGGCCAAGCAAAATTTCTTCTCCAGGAAATCAATCGTGGCCTCCGGGCCCCTGATGCAACAATAGCATAAGCACGCTCATCCTCAAACTGTTTCCCAAAATTGAAGACCTCAGGACCACAGCCCTAACTTATTTCTAAGGTTTTATCATAAAGGTTTTTTTCTGTTTTTAATTCTATCCTCCAACTGACTCTACATTTTTGATGCAGTCCCCAGCAAAACAGTTCAAACGGCCGGTGTGTCCAGGGAATGGGTTTTCGCTGTCTCACCACATTGCAGTTCTATTCTGAAAGCAGTCTCGTCTTCTGTTTCCACTCTCAGGAAAATGACTGCTGTAGCTCAAGCCCTTCAACTTACCGCTCAGGCTATTGCTTTTATTTTTACAGTTTCCCCGACTAGAGAGACAATCATACTTTATTCACTGAGGAATTTTTCTTTGTAAAGTCCTCGCATGTATCATTCTTCTGTTTTGCATGCTCAAAGACTGCCCGTTCCAAAGTGCAGGCAACTGGAAACTGAAGAGTTTAGGGTAATTACCACTGTAACAAAATCTACATGAATGCATACAAAAGAGTAGGGCCGTTTTCTGTTAACCCTTTGCGGCCCAGTAACCCCGAAGGTTTCTGCCCAAACCATGACCGGCGGGTGACCCCAGCATGATGCAATTAAGCTCGGTATCCCACACCGGTTTAATACTCTGAGCGGATTGTTCCCATTAGCTTTGTCATATACACAGTTTGGTTTCAATGGGAAATAAACTCGTGCATGTAACAAATGACTCCAGGCAAATGTATCCCAGAAACTGACATAAAAGAGGACAGACAAGGTATAAACGGTGTTCCCTCCCAGTGGGCCTACACAAGCAAGCACCGTGACCCGGAACTTGCAGAACCGGGGTTCTCAAAGTGGGGTTCCTGGGCCAGCAGCAAAAACAGCACTGGGAACGTGGAAGCGAGGCAAACTCTCGGGCCCCAGCGCAGCCTTGCTGAAGCGGAATCTCTGGGGCAGGGCCCAGCTATCTGTGTTTTAACAAGGCCTCCATTTGGTTCTGATACATGCTCAAGTTTGAGAACCACTGTCTAGAGAGAGCAGATAAGTAAGTACATTAAGCCGAAACCAGGGTATCTCAGCCACGGCACCGCGGACATCTGGAGCCGGTAATTCTTTCTGCGAGGTGCTGCCTCGTGCATTACAAGGTGTGGCGTGTCATCTCTGGCCTCTACCCACCGGATGCCAGCAATACCCTCCTACAGTCGTGACAACTGAAACGTCTCCAGATATTGCCAAATGTGCCCTGGCCGGCAAAGTCACCCCTCACTGAGAACCAGTTTTTGAAACTGTCAAAGGCCCTCCGCGGTAGGGTGCATACCCTATGTGTTCTAGGAGGCTCCCAGCAGGGCCTGGGGTAGCACCTGCAAGGGACATGCACTGCTGTTTCCCCGGCAAAACAAATGGACACTCACACGGCATGGGATAAATCGAGATTACAAACGGTCTCATCTATTCAAGTGGTAGCACCAGTGAGTTTTCGGGCCCAGTTTACAAACAGAACCACTTTTGACTTTTAAATTTTTTTTTTTTCAACGTTTTTTATTTATGTTTGGGACAGAGAGAGACAGAGCATGAACGGGGGAGGGGCAGAGAGAGAGGGAGACACAGAATCGGAAACAGGCTCCAGGCTCCGAGCCGTCGGCCCAGAGCCTGACGCGGGGCTCGAACTCACGGACCGCGAGATCGTGACCTGGCTGAAGTCGGACGCTTAACCGACTGCGCCACCCAGGCGCCCCCACTTTTAACTTTTAGAATGTACTGAATTTTGGAGCTCCTGATGAGGGAAGTGACTGTACTACCCACCTCAAGGGGAGATGTGAGGGCTGGATGCCGCCGAATACATGGGTTCAATTCTGTACCAACCGAGAGGGGAACTTTTTTTTTTTTAATTTAAATTTTCGTTCAGTAACACACAGCACAACAATGGCTTCAGGAGTAGAATTCAGTGATTCATCACTCACATACAACACCCAGTGCCCATCACAAGCCCATCTAGCCCACCTCCCATCCCTCTCCCTCCATCAATCCTTGTGGTTGCTTTCCCTCTCCCCCTCCCCACCTAGAGAGAAGGGACTTTTAAAAGGTTAGCTGTTGTTATTTCCAATGTACCAATTCTGATCGCGTCGCTTGCTTTGAAGTCTTTGATGGTTCCTCACTAGCTACGAACTAAGGTCAAATTCCTAACAGTGGCATACAAAGAAGGCCCTTCCAAACCGGGACACTAGGACCGTCCGGCTCTCAGTACTCTCTCCTGCCATGGCCACTCGTCCCCACTTTGCTCCGGTCACCTAGAAGCGACGGTGGTTCTTTATTCCCTCCTGTTCTTTCCATCTGCCTGGACCAGGGATGTGTGTCCTCCTCCCTTCACACAGCCCACTTCTCTATCCAGTGACATCTCCTCTAGGAGACTTTCCTCGAACTCTGGCCCTCAGGGACACTCTTTCCTCTGTGTCTCCCCAGCACCCTAGAAGCCGAGAGCACAGGGCATCTCTTCAACCAGTCCGTCCAGTCCTTTGGAAGCAGAGATTTTGGCATCACTGGTGTCTCTACACTACAGGTCCAGCACACAGTAAGTGTCTAATAAATGCTTGTTTGATAAATAAGGGCGGTCAGTGTTCTGTTTCCTCCATATGCTGGTTTCATCGGGTCCAGGGCCATAAAAATCAATGAATCAGAAGTTAGGAGGGCAAGTGCTGTGGCTTTTGATCCCTGTTGTATTCCCCAGAGCCTGGCACTCAATAGGTACAGTATTTCTAAATATATGAATGCATGAGTGAATAAATGATTGAACAGTAAGACACCTATTTATGACAATGTAAAGACAGACCCCCCACATCCAACAACAACAAAAACCCATAGCCACGTGCTTTCATAAATCTCATAAAGGCACCTGCTAAGTAAACGTCCTACCTTCAAGAAAGCTCCATGGCCTGAAACACAAATTGGAAACACAAGGCTCTAACAACCTTCACCTGGTCCGGTCATCAGCAAAGGCCTTGCTGTGTCCGAGTTAAAAAAAAAAAAAAAAAAAAAAAGAGCTGATCTAAGGCTCCCCCCAGAACATTTCAGTCCCAGAGCAGCTAAGTAATCACTTTCCATAAAACATTTATTAGCACTGCTCCTGGCCAGTAATCTCAAATATTCAGCAATTTACCCAACACGCATGAGTCATGGATAAGATATTTTACTGAATAAGATAGCTAAGTTTTATGAAATGTTGTCTGCATCTAAGTTGATTATCACGCAAATATCATTCTTGTGCCCTTTGCCTTTTTTTCACATTCCCTACGTCTCCCTGTGGCTCATATCCCCCTCTCCCATTCCCTGCCTGCCTCTGCACACCAACACCCAGGTCTTTTGCAATCACTCCCCACCTCCTCTGAGGTTGGCTACATTATACAAGCCAGGAGAGGCTATTGCCTGCTCATAATAACCAGACTCGAAAAGCAAAATACAAAGGTCAACTAGGCAACCCAGGAGGCTTCAAGTTTTCCGTGCCCAGAACAGGCCCTCAGATGTTGCTTACTTCAAAAGAAAGGACCACAAAAAGCTGTCAGCTCTAAGCAAAGAACAGTACCTTCCATTTCCAGAAAGCCTTTTGGCTTCTGGAATATCACCATTTAAGAGCACTCATTGTAGCAAGGAAACACAATTTCACTCAGCAAACATCCGTCATTTCTTCCAAATTCCTATTGTAAAGCCACAAACCTAAACTTTCAGGGTTTTAAAAACACTAAAGTTTTAAAACAAACCGTATCTCTCCAATCCAATCGCACTGCCCTGGGCAGACCAAAAAGGTAAGAGTCCTGGGTTGCATTTCTGGCTTCAGCAGTATCTCTGGGGCTTTCCTAGGGCCTCAACTTCCTCTTGGTAAAATGACAAACTCGCACCAGATCAGTGTTTCCCAAATGTGTGAAGGGCATTCTTCAATGCCAGGTGTCTTAGTACAAGAATGAGATGACTTCAGGTGCACACAGGATAACATACTCTAGTTATTAGTTTAATTCTTTATGGCAGGTGATACTGGGTTTCTGCTAATAGTGGAAAACACATTTTTCTTTAAAATAAAAGCACCCAACCTTTTAAAAAATAAGTCTCTTTTAGGAAAGAAAAACAAAACTATGTAGTAAATAGAGTTCAGCGGGTCCCAGCAGCTGTGAAGCAGAAGGGAGACAGTGAGTGCTCCTGGAGATTTGCTGAGAGAGGGGAATCCTTCGCAGCAGGACCCGCGGTCACCTGCCTCCAATACTCCTGGCTCAGAGGTTTGGAACTGACTGCGGAAGGCCAAGAAATCCCCCAGAGGTCGCGACGCTTTCGAGGGGCAAGCAAAACCCCACAAAGGAGAGGCAGGGACGGGGGTCCCGGGCTAGACAGGCGCGGTGGGGGTCACCGACGGGAGAGGCGCGACGGGAAGGGGGTACCCCTATGGAGGGGCGCGGCGGGAGGGAGTCGCCGACTGGAATGGGCACCCAGGGTCCGGGGTCCCGAGCTGGAAGGGGCGTGGATCCTGGGCTAGAATGGCGCGGTGGGGGTCACTGACTGAAGGGGCGCATTGGGACAGGGATCCTCGGTTGGAAGGGCGCTATGGGACCGCGAGAGGAGGTCCCCCGCTGGAGGGAGCGGTGAGACCGTGGTCCCGAGCTAGAGGGGTGCAGTGAAGGTCCCAGACCGGAGGGGCGCGGCGAGGTCCCGGGGGCCGAGGACGCCCCCTCCCGGAGAGGGACGAGGCCACCGACCCCACGATCCCCACACCCCGCCGCCGGCGGGAGTACGGGCCGCCCCCGTCGCGCCTCCGCCGGCGCACGACCCGCCGGCCCTACCTGTCCTCGCTGGCCGTGATGACGCCGTCCTCCTTGGGGATGAGAAGCGCGGCCGTGACGGCGTCCTGGTGCCCCTCGATCTTGCTCAGCAGCACCGGGCGGCTGCTCTGCGGCCTGGAGTGGATTTCGGCCGCCATGTTCGCACGACGGCGGCGGCGGCAGCGGCCTCCCGGGCGGGAAGCCCATCAGCTGACGGCCGGGCGGGCGGGGACGCGCCGGTTCCGCTCGGGCTCCCGGGGCCGCGTGGGCGCCGCGCCGCCGTAAGCTCCCGAGTGCTGCCGCCCGCGCCCGTATTGCCTGGGGAAGCCGCGCAGCCGAAAACTCCGAAGCCGGGAGAGAGCCCCGGAGGCCGTCTCCCAACAAGTGGGGAAGTGACAAAGGTTGAAAGGTAAAGGCATTCACCCAGGAGTGGATTGAGCCGTTGGAGGGGACGAGGAACTGTCCCCCAAACCAGAGCCTTCTGGAAATAATGATACTACGTCGTGCTTCTTCTTAGAAGCCATTGTTTGGAAGATTTCGAAGATGTGGCAAGCGTGAAAAAATACAGTGCCATTTTTAGAATCCTCGAAAGACAGTCGGTGACACTCATTGAGTGGTGACTCTATACCAGGCACTATCCCCATTTCCTGACACGGATTATCTTATTTAGTGCTGAAAACAACTTTAAGAGATGGAGAGATAGAGCTCTTGTATTCTCTTTGTAGCCGTGAGAAAACTGGACCACGAAGAAGTTAAATCACTTGCTTTAGGGCGCACGGCTATTAGAAAGAGAAAACTCCAGGAGATGGCGTGGTGCTGTGATCCAGATGTCAGTGCTGCCGGGAGCTGGCCCAGCGCTGACAGCTGCTTCCTGCGGAACATAAACACCAAACAATGCCACTCCATAATCATATATAAACACAGCCAAAACATGAAATTGTCCAAACCACACAAATGAACAAACATCCCTCTATGCTGGCTAACAAGAGTGACTCCTGTTTCTTTACCAGTTAGTTCCAGCTTTAGCCTCTGCCTAGTCTTCCTTCCTCTAGACAAGATTTAGTAAAAGCTCCAATCATAGAATTACCCCTATTTCCTGACAGAATCCAGTCCAGTCCAGAGGATAGCCCTTCTTCCTTAAGTCCTCCCTAAAATCACCGAACACAAACCTAAATCCTACAGTAAGTTCTATCACTAAGGCCGCATAATTCCCACGATATGCCTTCTCCTGCCAGTTAGCAACCAACCCAACGTGATCAAGTACAGGTGCGTTCCTGGTGGCTTTTGGCTAGAGCACATCAAGAGCTGCTAAGTTACAGTCATGATGGGGACCCAGAAAATCATTGACTCCCGAGACCTCCCCTCTCCAACCCACACTCCCCCCCCCATATTATTCTGACCCATGAACTGCAGACTTGCACTAGAGATGTACCGTACCCATGGCTATCCAGCACTTCCAATGTGGCTAGTCCAAACTGAGTTATGGTATGAGTTCAAAATACACACCGAATTTTAAAGACTTAGTACAAAACAAAACAAAATAAGGGATTTCATTAATAAATTTTATGTTGATTACATGTTGAAATGATAAAATTTAGATACATTCAGTTAGATATTTAAAAAGTTAATGTCACTATATTTAATACAGCTAATAGATTTTAAATCACATATGTGCTTCACCTGGTATTTCTTTTTTTTTTTTTTTTTTTTCAACATTTTTTATTTATTTTTGGGACAGAGAGAGGCAGAGCATGAACGGGGGAGGGGCAGAGAGAGAGGGAGACACAGAATCGGAAGCAGGCTCCAGGCTCCGAGCCATCAGCCCAGAGCCTGACGCGGGGCTCGAACTCACGGACTGCGAGATCGTGACCTGGCTGAAGTCGGACGCTCAACCGACTGCGCCACCCAGGCGCCCCTCACCTGGTATTTCTATTGGACTGTGCTATACGAGTACTTTCTTACATGAAGTTAATAACATTTATTCGTGGATTTATTTATTCAACAAACATGCATTGTATACCTACTAAGCACCATATTCTGACAAGATTAATAAGACATGGTTCTTGCAAGGCTTTTACAGTGTGATGACTAGACTGAACAACTTTTTTCAAACAACATTTATTGAGTGCGTGCTATGACCCAGACACCAGTCTAAATGTAGCTGTGCTCCAAAGACACAAAGGTTGCTCTACCATTAGGACTTAGATTCCAATGAAAGAACCGGATGATAAACAACAGAAATAACTAGATGACATAGTATATCAGAAGATGTTAAGGGCTGTGAAAAAAATAAAACTGAACAGTGATAGGGGTGATAGAGGGTATGGCAATTTTAAACAGGATGGCATGGAACGTTCCAAGATATGTTGCATAGATCCACCTTCATAGAAGGAAGGCGGGCCACAGATGCTCTCTAGCTTTCAGCTCCTTCAGGGTTTGCCTCAGCTGCAGAGAGCCACCGAGGCTTGACCATGCCCTTCACGGGGCAGCCCGAATTCTGTAACTAAATGAGAGAGGAGTATAGAGGGCTGGCTATTTCAGTCCAGTGTGGGACACACTGATAGGCAGAACTTGCTCCAGAGCTCTCTCATGGGTTGGATGAGAATTTGTCAGGCCTGTATTGCAGCCGACTTCTACCTAATCCTGTTACATCCGCCTCTCTTCATAGATGTGGATTTCTAATAAATATCCCGCACACCAATCTCTGTCTCAGTGTCTGCTTCCAGAGAATGCAACCCAAGGGAAGGCCTCACGGAGAGGGTGATGTTTGAGCCAAGAAGGAGAACAGGGAGTAAAACAGGCAGAAGTGTGGAAGAAGTCCTCTCCTGCAAAAGGGCACAGCAAGTGCTAAGGCCCTGAGGTGAGAGCATGCCTGGGAATTTCTAGGGCTGGCAAGGCAGCCAGTGTGGCTGGAGCAGAGTGAGTGAGGGGTACAGAGAGATGAGGAAGAAGGGCCACCGGACAGATAATGTTGCCCCTGGAGGCCATGGTCAGGAGTTTGGCTTTTACTTTAAGTGAGATGGGACGCCAGTGGAGGATTTTGAGTGCAGAAAACTACCTTGATCTGCCTTCAGTCTTAAAAGGCAAGGGTGTGAGTCGGGAAGCTAATCAAATAAGGCAGTCGAGAGACAGTGATGGCTTAGAACAGAGTGCAGGCGGTGAGAAGACAATAGAGTCTAGACATTTCTGGAAGGTGGAGCCAATGAACTTTGTTGGATATGGGGTATGAAAGAAAGAGGAATCAGGAATGACACCGGGGTGTGTGGGATGACAAACTGAAGAAATTGAGTTGCCTTTTACCGATCTGGGGAAGATGTTTGGGCAAGAAGATGGGGAGTTCAGTTTTGGACGTATGAAGCTTGACATGTCCATTTGGAGTTGTTAGGAGACGATTATGTGCAGGAGTTTTGTATATACACAACTGGGTAGCAGAGAAGTCTGGACTGAACACATAACTTTGGGATTTGAAGGGACATAAATGAAGTGCATCAGGCAGCCCTGGGTGGGGTCTGTTTTCTGAGCCTGGGTCCTAGAACCAAGTAGTCCCATTAGCATATGTTTATTGAATAAACAAACTCATGAATGAATTTTAAAAACTGCTTAATACCTCAACTCCGTGAGTTAGTGGGAAAAGCTTCTTGAGACCCTACATTTTTGCTTTGTATATTACGTTCTCATTGTTGTATTTACTGAGAAACTCTCAAAGACCCGTCCTATTAACATAACATTATTTGCTCCAACTAGATTACTAGATTATTTCTCCCAGTAAATGGACTGTTACAGAAATAATAGTTCCTGTGCTTTCTTCTAACCCATGTATTTGACTAATGTTCAATGAATTTTGTTCACATGCAGTGTAAATTATTGAAACACAAAGACCAATCATGATTTTCTCTCATCCCTTCTGAGAGAATTTGCTTCACCCAAAAATCCATCAGCTTGTCTTATGATACGTGCCAACCTCCATTTCCTCTCTCCCTCCCCAAAGAGAACGCTTTTATAGCCTATGATGAACCATTCAGACTTTCCCTCTTGAAAGGTTAAGAGACCCCAAACTGAGTTGTATGATCTGCCAAAGAAAAACAAGAGCTAGACAATAAAGACAGATTTTACTCAGGAACTATTGCAATAAGGGAAAAGAGACCTGTATATAGAATTCAGCTCAATTCCAAATACAGCATGGACCAGTGGGAATTTATACCCAGGCGGGCTAGGAAGTGTCCATGAACATTAAACTAAGTGGAAACATCAAGGGTAAAGGCGGGGCTGGGGGGAGGGGAGGATTCTTGACAGGATTCTTCTGAAGGCAGGCCAGGGTGATCAGGTATAACGTGGGGATAGTGGCAGGTGATCAATTTGATTAGCTATCAAGGGTGATCAAGATAGTGAACGTGTGGAATTCTTCCTGAACTGACTCCGGATTCTTGCTGAAAGTGGGCTATGCAGGCCTAACAAAGACAATGAAGCCTGAGGTTGAAGCCTAGTTGAGAAGAGGGCTTAGGGGATCCTGACCATAGTTTGGTCAAGGGGAGAATCCTTATCACAGCCTAATATTAGGGATTCTTGAGTTAAGTAGTGGCATGCTTGGGTCTGTGTTTCAGGGAGATGAATGAAGGTGAAGAAAGGAAGGTGCAAGGCCTGGCAAGGAGATAAGGATAGCCATCAGGTAGCTGCTGTGGAAATAAACTGAAAAAGGACTTGGCTCCTGGACAAAAGAGGGTGTTTGTGGAAATAGAAATAACTGAAAACATCGGAGCCCAATCTGGGTTACTGGGGGGGGGGGGGGGGGGGGGCGGCAAGGGAGGGAGACACTGATGCCATGAACAAATAGAGAGACCACAGAAAGAGGTGCCTGCCCTTTGGGGATCTAGATGTTCAGCAGGCAACTCAAACTTGGAAATTCAGACAAGTCTTTTGTGAATTAATATTAGATTAACATTTATATTAACCGTTTGGTAGGAAAGCAATATAATAATACTGCCAAAGAAAAGATAAGGGGGAAAAGACATAATTCCATTGTTCCATTTTGATGCATTTTTTTTCCCAATCCTTTTTTTTTTTTTTTATGCTTTAAAAAGTTTGTACTGTTAGAAATTTAAATTTTGGTTAAGTCAAAATCCCTTAGTGGAGGGCTCCTGAAACGAAGGCTTTTGGAGACACGTTGGGCAAATATTTGTTCATAAATAGTGGCTGGATTGATTGTCTGTAACTCTTAGGACTAAATATATATTGACAAGGAATGGGTTTTTCTGAGACTTTAAGTGTCTTCTTCAAACTGAGAGTGAACCAGGTTTTTGACAAGGAATGGGTTTTTCTGAGACTTTAAGTGTCTTCAAACTGAGAGTGAACCAGGTTTTTGCGTTAATGAGAAAGGAAGGACCAAGAAAGCAACCGCCAGGGCGCAGCAGCTTCCACGAATTTTTGGAGCCAAATGCCCCTCAATCCGGGATCACCAGGGCAGGAACTAGAGCTCGCACATGCGCAGTAAACACTCAACGGCAGCCGCCCCGCCCCCTGCGTACTAGCCCCGCCCCGGTTTCGCTCTCCTCGTCCAAGTCCGGGGTCTGTGTTACCGAGGCACCGGTCCGGCTTTTTTCCTTCCGCCCTCCGTTGAGTTTTTTTTTCCCCCCCAGCAATGGCATCCGGCCTGGGGAGGCTGCTGTTGCGGGGGCCTCGCTGCCTCCTGGCCCCGGCCGCCCCCACTCTCGTCCCGCCTGTTCGGGGCGTGAAGAAGGGATTCCGCGCCGCCTTCCGCTTCCAGAAGGAGTTAGAGCGCTGGCGCCTGCTCCGGTGCCCGCCGCCGCCCGTGCGCCGGTAGGAGCCGCCTCGGAAGGGGTCGGGTTGGCGGTGGGGGACCGGGCGGCGGCGGCGGCGAGGAGGGTGGCTCCTCGATAAAGCGCGCCTGGCCTGAGCCTGGGACACGTGTGGTAGAGACACCGGTGGAACGTGGACGCGTGGACTGAATCCCAGGGAATGGATTTCTGCCTTGGGGCGCCGCGGCACTCTCCCTTCGATCCTATCAACCGCGAGTTGTGAGAAATGAGGCCTCCCGAGTGTAACCTCTATGCGGGCCTGGGGGGTTGTAGACCCTGTGTTGCAATGGCTGGGAATTCTTGGGTACGGATAAGAGGGATGAAAGCGTTCCACAGCGTTGCAAGAGCGAACTTAAGTGTATGCACAAGTCCACTTGCCAGAATAAAAGGAAAACAGTAACAGTTGAGCTTTAGGGGTTTTTTGGGGTTTTTTTTTTTTTTTTTGCCCTAATTTATCTTGTTTGTTCTTAGCCTTGTTGCAATAGTGTCTGGCAGTAGCTTGGCAGAGAGGTCCAGTGGTCTGGTAGAGAAAGTCACAGGTAGCGCCACCTGAGATCTGCTGCACGTGAGGTCTCGGATCTTCTTGTCTCTGATAAGGTGTCTTTGACATGCAGTCGTGGCAGTGTGCACCTCAGTCTTTTGACTTCCATTTGTAGGTATTTGAGTTCCATATTATTGCTATTACAGCAGTGACTAATTTGGAAGTTACTACTCCTTTGGAATTAAGTATGAAATTTCATAGCGGCTTTAATATTGCCCCCCCCCCCCCAAAGGTGAACCGATTTAAACATAGATCAGTAGGAAGAGAAGTTCATATTCTTCTGTTCTTTCAAAACAATGTTAAGTTCTTTTCCTAATAGGCAAAAAAATAGTTACCTCTTCTTAATTCACATTTCTTTGATTATTGTGAGGTTAGTCATGTTAAGCTTTTATAATTGGAAGAAACTAAGCATTATATAGGTTATATACATTTTATGACTTATAGCCAAAATCTTTAGCTTTTCCTATTTTAAAAACAATTTTTTTTAAGTTTACTTACTTATTTTGAGAGAGAGCGAGCAAGCAGGGTAGAGGCAGAGAGGGAGGGGAGAGAGAGAGAATCCCAGGCAGACTTCAGACGTTTAACTAACTGAGCCACCCAGGCATCCCTCCTATCCTTTTTTACTTAAAAGAGTTTTATTTTGGTCTTAGTGTCTCTTTAGAAAGACCTTGTAGTCATTTCTGGGAATGATCACGAACTTTTAATCTACTTACTATGATAGTAGATTATTTAGTTGCTAATTTAAATGGGTGTTTGTAAAACTTGATAAAATAAGAGCTGAATATAATGTACTTATTGTTTATATCTTGAGCCTGTGAAATTATAATGTGTATTTCATACCTGGGTATAAAGCATAATTCTGTGGTTATAGGAGAAATGAGGACTCTAAAAGGTAGGGTAATGGCTCAGTCTCTGACGTTGAAGAACATCTTTAACATTGGCTCAAAGGGAAAATGAGTGCACTAGTGAGTATAGCAAAGAACTGCAAGTACTCATCTGACTTAAGTTTTAACTTTTAGAAAAATCAAAGCCTTGTGTTAAAATGAAACCCAGTCCGTGGGGCACCTGGGTGGCTCAGTCGGTTGAGCGTCCGACTTCAGCTCAGGTGATGATCTCACACTCCGTGAGTTCGAGCCCTGCATCTGGCTCTGTGCTGATAGCTTAGAGCCTGGAGCTCGCTTCGGGTTCTGTGTCCCCCCCCTCTCTCTGCCCCTCCCCTGCTCATGCTCTCTCTCTGCCTCAAAAATAAATTTAAAAAAATTAAAAAAAAAATGAAACTCAGTCTTTTTAAATTTCCTTTACATAATCCATCAAATTGCATCCCAATGAAAAGTTCTTGCATCATTGCAACATCTTATTGTTCTCTTTACCATCTCTTACTATCTTCTGTTCTATGTTTTCAGTTCAGAGAAGCCCAACTGGGATTACCATGCTGAAATAGAAGCGTTTGGACATCGGTTACGGGAGACCTTTTCCTTAGATCTTCTCAAAACTGCATTTGTTAATAGCTGCTATATTAAAAGTGAGGAGGCCAAGCGCCAAAACCTTGGAATAGAGAAAGAAGCTGTTCTTCTGAATCTTAAAGATAATCAAGAACTCTCTGAACAAGGGACATCTTTTTCAAAAACTTGCCTCACACAATGTCTCGAGGATGCATACCCAGACTTGCCCACCGAAGGCATTAAGAGTCTCGTTGACTTTCTCACTGGTGAGGAAGTGGTATGTCATGTGGCCAGAAACTTGGCCGTGGAGCAGTTAACACTGAGTGCAGAGTTTCCAGTTCCCCTGCCTGTTTTACAGCAGACTTTCTTCGCAGTAGTTGGAGCCTTGCTGCAGAGCAGTGGCCCTGAGAGGACTGCTCTTTTCATCAGGGTAGGTAATGCTTGATTGCAGAGGCTGGGACATACATGAGGTGGGCAGAAGAAAAAGAAGTTTAAAAAAAATTTTTTTTAGTGTTTATTTTTGAGAAAGAGCGCGAGTGGGGGAAGGGGCGGGGCGAGAGGGGGACACAGAACGCGAAGCAGGCTCCAGGCTCCAGGCTCCGAGCTGTCAGCACAGAGCCTGACTCGGGGCTCAAACCCACGAACCGTGAGATCACGACCTGAGCTGAAGCTTGGAGCTTAACCAACTGAGCCACCCAGGCGCCCCTGAAAAGACTGTTTCGTGATTCGTTCCTTTGTTAAATGATCTTGGAAGCTTATATGTGAATTTTTCTCCCTACCAAATCCTGAGAAAGCCCTAAAGCTTATGGTAGTGTCTCATTATTGAGGACATCATCAGAGGTGCATATTCAGTGCTAGGTTGTGAGTTCCCAGGACTGCAAGCCTGTCTTCAGCTTTCCATCATTAGGTCCACAGGCAGTGCCTGCATGGTACATGTTCAGTAGGTGTTTAGTGAATGAACGACACTAACTATTCGAAGGCCTGGGGTGGTTAGGGAGCTTCGTGCTGAGGCACCAGCTGCTGTTCCACTTTTACAAGTAGTAAAATCTTGGATTTCTGGGTCTCTGTGATGTATACCTAATTCCTTGTTAGCCGGTAGCTTAGCTAGTGAAAATACTTACGTAATTGGGATTCCTTGACTCCCCCTGTTCTTTTAGAATTTGACTGGGAGGATTTTTATCCCCTGCATTGGATGAATGCACGAGTTTTTGGTCACCTTTACATAATGGCAAATTCACACAATTACTTTAAGTCAAGAGACAGTCTTGATTCAGACATCTGAATGTCGGGGTCCTTGAAATCAGCATCCCTTAACTGTTGGGATATCACTTCGTTTTGATCACTTCGATACAGAAGAATACCTGCATTGGCCAACACTCAGGCTTTGTTCGTATCCGTCTTCCTCCTTCCCCAACTAGGGCCTGTAACAGTTGGGCCACCTCTCTGCCTTTGGGAAGCAGGTACATTAGCGGCCCTTCTGGAGGGGGAGCTCAGAGAAGGAAAAAGGAGAACAGAAGAGTTTTACTTGACCTGGTGGCCGTCAGCTGGTCTAGTGCTTTCTGAGTCTGGATGATGTTCAAAACAACTGCGGGGCATTGTGTCCCCTGCTGGAACCTTCCAGCCATCTTCCTTGACCTGGGTATTGACTCTTTTTCCCACATCAGCTTCCGGTTTCCTGCATAGGATTCCCTTACAAATGATATCCCTTCTGTGAGTTCCACATTAGGTCTCGAGGATATTTATACCTTTGACATGAGTCGCAGGCTTCTGCTACTGGCAGCCTCTGCCAGCCTGTTGCCTGTAAGCAGAGAATGTGTGTTGGCGGCCAGGTGACTGTATGTTTCTCATCTCAGATTTGGAGGCCACCGGACTCTTTGAAGTCCTCGCGGCTTGAGGTGAAAAGGAAATCCTCTCCTTTGCCCTCTCCTCTCCCAGTAAAATAGCTTTTTCTAAAGAAATCCTCACTGAGTCCTCCCTTGATTTCCATTCTCTTTGTCCCTTTAGCTTCTGTGGAGTCTTAGAACTGTCTAAACGAATTTTGGTCGCTTTGCTTTGATATTTCCACAAGGTAGTCCTGAGACCATTTTGGAAATTCATCTTTTCTGTGTCCTAGTGACTCTGTTGACAGTTCTATTTATAGATCCTGTTAAAGATAAGTAGGTCAAATATCTGTGTTTATTCCATTCATTTGTCCACCTAGGATCTGTTGTTTAGTGTGTGCGAAACACTTTGCTGAGCACTGGAGCCGGAGCAACATGGAATACGATCCTTGCCTCCAGGGTCCTAGTCAGCTCCTTAGGCGGTTCGAGTGGCCGTTGCTCTCAAAGATGTGTTATAAAGGTGCAGAGGGAACTCGGGAGGCAACAGTCAGTTATAACAGGGTTAGGGAAAGTTCATGAAAGTGATGCTTGCCCCTAGGAAGGACATTCCAGGAAGAAACCTTGAGGACAAGCTTGTGTGTGGGGAAGCGTATTGAGGAGTACATAGTGGATGGTCTTGTTACGACTGCTCTAGAGAAACCTGGAGGAGTTTTGATAGATTTCCATGATCATAGGTGCATTTTAGAAGCATGTCTTCATACTGTCTCCCTGTTCTGGGGAGGTGAGATTGGAATGTTCAGCCTCCACTTCCACTGAAAGTTCTAATAATAAACTAATAAGACCAGGAACCTATCGGGAAAAAATAGGAGGCATAGGTAATCACCAGAAAAATCTAGATTTCTTTTTCTATTCCTACTAATATCTTAGGCATTCAGATTGTTTTTCCTTACCCTACCGTTGGGTTATTTTATATTGCAGATAATCCCAGGGATTCATATATAGGTGTAATTAACATATGTGTCTTGTAAGGCAACTCTATACATTAAAAAATTCAAAATCCCCAATAAGGACTTAGAAATTAAATTTTTTTTTTTTAATTCCAGTGTTATTGTACAGTGTTATGTTGGTTTCAGGTGATAAATATTTTTTACTAATGAAGCTGAAATAGAGTTCTGGTGCTTGGGCAAGTGTTGTAATGAAATTGACTATTTTATGAACTAAGGTGTTTTTTAAATTTCTCCCCTCCTATCCCCATTTACCCATCTTTTATTATATACTGGGTTTTTTTTAATCTTTTTTTTTTTTTAAAGTTTATTTTTTGAGAGAGAGCGTGAGCAGGGGAGGGGCAGAGAGACAGGGAAAGAAAGAATCTCAAGCAGACTTCGCACTGTCAGTGCAGAGCCTTATGCGAGGCTTGAACCCATGAATCGTGACGACATGACCTGAGCCCGAAACCAAGACTTGGATGCTCAACCCACTAAGCTAGCCAGGTGCCCTATACTGTGTTTGTTAACATGAGTTACTTGCAGTATATTTTAATGAAAATTTATGTCCCCTTATTTTCTGTCAATATTGATAGTTGTTTTATTGGCAAAATTAATTCTTTGTTCATAATTTTTCAATTTTCTTAGTCTCATAAATTGAAAATATCAGGTCTTAAATAGGTTCAAAAGACACTTAACGTGAAATTATTTAAATGATTTTTTTAAATCATAAATTTAGACAGTGAAGTACTACCCTCTAGAGGTTTTTTGGTTTTTTTAACATTTATTTATTTTTGAGAAACAGAAAGTGAGCAAGGGAGGGGCAGAGAGAGAGGGAGACACAGAATCCGAAGCAGGCTCCGGGCTGTCAGCACAGAGCCCGACGCAGGGCTTGAACCCACAAACTGTGAGATCGTGACCTGAGCCGAAGTCAGACGCTTAACCGACTAAGCCACCCGGGTGCTCTAGGAGAGAGGATCTTAAGCAGGCTCCACAACCAGTGCAGAGCCCAGGGCTTGATCTCAGTATCCTGAGATGATAACCTGAGCTGAAGCATCACTTAACAGCTACCAGCTGCCTCCCATAGTAGTTTCTTAAACGAGTTTCTGCTGGAAGTTTCTACCATCTATTCATTAATTCATTTGCTTTAAAAATCTTTTTCTTACTGATAAAGATATATTTCTAAGATAAGATTTCACCTTCAACTATTATTTTTATTTTTTTCTTCAAGTTTTTATTTAAATTCTATTAACATATAGTGTAATAGTAGTTTCAGGAGTAGAATTTAGTGACTTATTACTTACATATGACACCCAGTGTTCATCCTGGTGAGTGCCCTCCTTACTACCTGTCCCTCATTTAACCCATCTCCCCCACCTCCCCTCCAGCAACCGTCAGCTAGTTCTCTGTAGTTAAGAGTGTTTTATGGTTTGCTTCTTTGTCCCCCGTACGGTCTTCTCTTTTGTTTCTTAAATTCCACATATGAGGGAAATCATGTGGTATTTGTTTTTTTCTGACTCATTTCCCTTAGCATAATACACTCTAGCTCCATCCACGTTGTTGTAGATGGCAAGATTTTATT
Organism: Panthera onca; assembly: GCF_046562875.1. Lineage (NCBI taxonomy): Eukaryota > Metazoa > Chordata > Mammalia > Carnivora > Felidae > Panthera > Panthera onca. The sequence goes on along the minus strand of NC_138346.1, from coordinate 14,647,802 downwards.
GTTTTTGACGTCTGAGTAATACTGCTTTGCAGATATATACCACATCTTCATCAATCTAGGGACACTTGGGCTCTCTCCATAGTTCGGCTGATGTTGATAGTGCTGCTGTAAACATCGGGGTGTCCCCCTTCACATCGGCAGTTTTGTATTCTTTGGGTAAATACCTAATAGTACAATTACTGGGTCGTAGGGTAGTAATAGTTTTAATTTTTTGAGGACGCTCCACACTGTTTTCCAGAGCAGGTGCGCCAGTTTGCATTCCCACCAACAGTGTAAGAGGGTTCCTCTTTCTCCGCATCCTCACCGTCACCTGTTGCCTGAGTTGTCAATGTGAGCCATTCTGACAGGCGTGAGGTGGTATCTCATTGTGGTTTCGATTTGTATTTCCCTGATGATGGGTGATATGGAGCATCTTTTCATGTGACTGTTAGCCATCTGTATATATCTTTGGAAAAATGCTCATGTCTCCTGCCCATTTCTTAACTGGGTTATTTGTGTTTTGGGTATTGTTGGTAAGTTCTTTATAGATTTTGGATACTAACCCTTTATCAGATAAGTCATTTGCAAATATTTTCTCTCATTCTGAAGGTTGCCTTTTAGTTTTGTTGATTGTTTCCTTTGCTGTGCGGAAGCTTTTTATCTTTTTTGTTTTAATTTTTTTTAATGTTTATTTTTGAGAGAGAGAGCGTGCATGCACGTACGTGTGCACGAGTGTACGAGTGAGTCGGGGAGGGTTAGAGACACAGGGAGACACAGAATCTGAAGCAGGCTCCAGGCTCTGAGCTGTCAGCACAGAGCCTGTTGCGGTGCTTGAGCTCACGGACCTCAAGACCATGACCTGAGCTGAAGTCTGACACTTAACCGACTGAATCACCCGGGCGCCCCAGAAGCTTTTTATCTTGTGAGGTTCCAGTAGTTCATTTTTACTTTTGTTTCCCTTACCTCCAGAAATGTATCTAGTAAGAAGTCTCTATGGCCAGATTCAAAGAGGTTTCTGTCTGTGATCTTCTCTAGGATTTTGATTGTTTCCTGTACTTAACTTTTGTGTATAGTGTAAGAAAGTGGTCCCGTTTCATTCTTCTGCATGTTGCTGTCCAGTTTTCCCAACACCATTTGTTAAAGAGACTGTCTTTTTTCCATTGGATATTCTTTCCTGCTTTGTTGAAGATTAGTTGACCATATAGTTGTGGGCCCATTTCTGGGTTTTCTCTTCTATTCCATTGATACGTGTGTCTCTTTTTGTGTCAGTACCATATTGTCTTGATGACTACAGCTTTGTAATATAGCTTGGAGTCCGGAATTGTGATGCTTCCAGCTTTTTCTTTTTCAGAATTGCTTTGTTTTTGGGGGTTTTTTGTGGTTCCATACAAATTTTAGGATTATTTGTTCTAGCTCTGTGAAAAATGCTGGTGGTATTTCGATAGGAATCGCATTAAATGTGCACATTGCTTTGAGTAGCATAGACGTTTTAACAATGCTTGTTCTTCCCACCCATAGCATGGAATGTTTTTCCATTTTTTTGTGTCATCTTCAGTTTCTTTCATAAGTGTTCTATGGGTTTCAGAGTACAGATCTTTTACCTCTTTGGGTAGGTTTATTCCTAGATATCTGACGGTTTTCGGTATAATCTTAAATGGGATTGATTCCTTGATTTATCCTTCTGCTGTTTCATTATTGGTGTATAGAAATGTAACACTTCTATATGTTGATTTTGTATCCTGTGACTACGGAATTCGTGTATCAGTTCTAGCAATTTTTTGGTGGAATCTATTGGGTTTTCTACATAGAGTATCATGTCGTCTGCGACAACTATGATTTTTGTAGTAAAACTTACGTGAAAAACTACACAGAAATGAAAAAGAATAGTACATTTTGTCTTTTTCAATTCCCAGTAAGTTTTTAAATTATCTTAAAAGTGTACTTTGAATTATGGTCCTTATTTTCATCATACTAATTTCAATGTATAAATTATATTTTTATGCGCAGGACTTCTTAATTACTCAGATGACTGGAAAAGAACTCTTTGAGATTTGGAAGATAATAAATCCCATGGGGCTACTGGTAGAAGAACTGAAGAAAAGGAATATTTCAGCTCCTGAATCTAGACTTACCAGGCAGTCTGGAAGCACCACAGCTTTGCCTGTGTTTTTTGTTGGCTTGTACTGGTTAGTAAAATTTTAATCTTAGCTTCATAACATTGATTGGAAGCCTTAAAAACTGACTTCACAATTCCTTAATATAATCTCTAATTGCATTGGAAGATTTCTAAAAAATTTTTTTTTAACGTTTATTTATTTTTGAGACAGAGAGAGCATGAACGGGGGAGGGTCAGAGAGAGAGGGAGACACAGAATCCAAAGCAGGCTCCAGGCTCTGAGCTGTCAGCACAGAGCCCGACGCGGGGCTCGAACTCACGAGCAGTGAGATCATGACCTGAGCCAAAGTCGGACGCTTAACCGACCGAGCCACCCAGGCGCCCCTGCATTAGAAGATTTTTAAAATCTCATTCCCACGATTATCTCTTTACTACTTCTTTTCCTGCTGGTTATTCTTAGGGGAAGCCAAGTAATCTGGGGTTTGCTAATAGTAGCTTTTGCTAACCAAGTATACGTTGTATACTTGGAGGTAAGAACTTCATCTTATTCTAACTATTTCTGTAGAAAAAGAAAACTTCTGATTCAAAAGTGTTACCGATTGAACCGTAATCCACACTTGTAACAGCTTCAGCTGAGCCTAGGACTGGAAAAGGAAGGGTTTAGTTGTCCATCAAAATATATAAATCAACCCACGTTGAACAGGTCTTAGTTTTGTTAGTAAACAGTTGACTTGCCTCACACTGATTGAATAAGCGACCTCAATTAAATTAGGTAAATGTTTTCCTAATCTTTATGTGACGAAGAATTTTCTAAGTTAAAGGCGATGGAAGACATCACAAAGGAGAAAATGGATAATGTAAAAAGTTTCAACTTGAAGTGCACAGCACAATGATGAGATACTTCTGCTTATCAGATTGAAAAGTCTTAAACACGTCCTTTATCTGCAGTTCATATACTCCTGGCAGAAGAACAGAGTGGTGCAATATTTCGTAATTCTGACAAAACGCCAACAGTCTTTAAATTTTTCACGTTCTTTGATTTGGTGTTCTCACTTTTGGGTGTGTCTCCTTCTGGACATCAAAATGTGTAAACAAAGGTGTTCATTTGTGGTTTACCCTTTATCCCCCATACCTACAACAGTTCCTAAGACATAGTAGTCAGTAAACAGTTGTTGAGCTAATAGTTTTTAAATAAGGCAAAAAGTTAGTATAAACTTTGGTATCCAGCAAGAGGGAAATGACAGATACACATGATGGAATATAGTACAGCTAGGACAGGTGATGTTCTTAAAGGATTTTTAATGATACATGGAAAGTTTGAAGAATGATCTCTTATATTTAAACAAAAAAAGGAGTTTGCCTTGTTACTAAAATTATTGTCATCAGGTAGTAGAATTATTAATAATTATTATTATCTAGGGCAAAATCTAGATTTTGCATAATGGTTTTTAAAAAAAATGAACAGTGATACATTGCCACCATCATTGAGGTAGAAACATGATAAATAAACATTGTATAGTTGAAATTCACTTAGATGATTTTCTCTATCCTTTATTTTGTACAAATATGCACTGTGTAATTATTATGGTAAAGTGTAACCTATATGATTAAGCTTTGTTTCATTCCATAGTATTACCACAGCAAGTGTTTCTGAGCAAATTCCTTCCATATTGTTTTTCTTTTATCTGCACAGTTCTGCTTGTCTTTCTTTGATTTGAGTCTTCCTTAGCTTTCAGGCCAATTTATATTGAATCAAAGCTACTAAGTGGAGTTGCTGTTCATGAAATGTTCAGAGATGCTTCTTTTAGTTGGATAGGTCCAGTTTGGGGTCAGGAAATTTCCAGGAAGTAGTTAAAGATAATTGAGAAGTAGCACATCCATACCACACTTATTCAGTGCACATCCTTTCCTCCCTTGCTGGATCATTTTTTACACTTTTGGAGAAGAGATTGCTAGTTATAGTAAGACGGATATCAGTAAAGCAGAATACCTATTTTTGTTGTAATTTGGTTTTAATAGAACACCAATAGCCTTAAGTGTTCACTGTGCTATTTCAGTATCCTTTGGGAATAAATCAAAATGGATTATAATATATAAATTTTTTTTAGATCTTAGCAAGTTTTAAAGATCTAAAGCTCTTACTGTAAAATCTAGAACCGGGGTAGCTCAGTCAGTTGAGCGTCTGACTTCTGATTTTGGCTCAGGTCGTGATCTCATGGTTCATGAGATCAAGCTCTGTGGTTGGGATTCTGTTTCCCTCTCTCTCTCTCTCTGCCCCTCAACGTGTGCACACTCTCAAAATAAATAAAACTTTAAAAAGTATATATATAGAACTACTATTTTATTTGTTTTAAAGTTTAGATGAGAAACCAGAAAGGCACAATTTAGTTCCGTAAAATTTTCCTCACATTACAGGTTCAAGATAAATTAAAAATAATGTCAATTTTCCATGAAGAGTCTTTTTTTTGTTTTTGAGAAAAAGGGCACAAGTCAGCAAGGGGCAGAGAGAGAATCCCAGGAGGAGAAGAGAGAGAGGGAGAGGGAAAAGTGGGGCTCACCCAGAACGGGCTCATGTTCACCCAAAGCAGGGCTCGAGCTCACGAACCATGAGATCATGACCTGAGCCGAAGTCAGATGCTTAACGACTGAGCCACCAGGCGCCCTCCATGAATTTAGTTTTAATAGTTTTGAGTTTTAGTAGGAAGATTTTTATATATTCTTTCATCACTAACAACAACAGAACAAAACCATATTTACCTAGATGCACCTTGGTTTTTGATTTGAAAAATATTGGGTGCACCTGGGTGACTCAGTCAGTTAAGCATCTGACTTTGGTTCAGGTCATGATCTCGGGGCTCGTGAGTTCAAGCCCTGCGTCAGGCTCTATGCTGACAGCTCAGAGCCTAGAGCCTGCTTCAGATTCTGTGTCTTCCTCTCTCAGTGCCCCCATCCCTGTTCGTGCTGTGTCTCTCTCTGTCTCTCTGTCTCTCTGTCTCAAGTAAACATTTAAAAAAATTGAAAAAAAATATTGGACCTACTAAGTTGTTGATATTTCTATGGAAATGTAAATATTTCTTTTCTAACTACTGTATATAAGGAATTCGCACAAAACCCTACTATTCAAAAGATACTACATACAAAGCTCTTGTGTTGCTCCTGATAGATATTCTTGCCAAAATAAGGTTTAGAAACCGTAACAGGCTTGTGGCCCATGTCTTATGATGCGCGGATAATTTCAGACTACTCTCGGTGTTTTGTCTAGTGATAGAAAGCTGATTGCGGAGGGACCTGGGGAGACCGTGCTGGCTGCAGAAGAAGAAGCTGCTCGCGTGGCGCTCCGGAAGCTCTACGGGTTCACGGAGAACCGCCGGCCCTGGGACTATTCCACACCCGGAGGGAATTTCAGAGCAGAGAAGCTACCCGGCTACCCGGCCAAGCATGTGGCAGCCTGAGATCTGCGAGCCAGGCAGTGAGACACAGGTCAGAGATGCTCACAGCTGGACATTGTTCAGATTGTAAAGAAATAGGTCTTATTCCTCATCACGAGTTCCTAAAATTAAACAAATATTCATCAGGTCAGTGATTCTTTTTTTTTTTTTCATTTTTGTTTTGTCAAAAGTCTTTTTAGATATCTTCCAGTAAATTTTTTCTGAAGTCTTTGATTTTATTACTGTATCTCACATGTATAGTTAGGCGTATTTGATTCCTTTCCGGCTTCATCATAATTTGGGTATGTGTTTCATGCGAACTTTAATGCCAATAAAAAAGTCATTCTCCAAAGACTTCATTGTAGTTTACGTTGATATACCCAGGTTGGTGAACTTTGCCCCTCAAATACTATTTTAGCTAAAATAGTAATCATTCTTAACCTTTAGAAATGTAAAGTGCAGATGATCACAGTTGGGTATTTACATGGTCCTTAGATTCTGTCAAGGTTTAAAATTTTGTATACTAAACGAATTCATCTCATAGTTCTTGAATTTCTATAAAACAAATGGCAGAAAAGGTTAACTTTTCAAAAGCAGTTTAAAATACGCTAATTGAAAAAGTATACGTTTATCAATGCCAACGGAAAAATAAAGTATGTGTTTACCAACTTAGTGTCCCAGAATCACAGTCCTGAGGCTGCTGTGCACCAAGCATGTTGTAAGTATTTTACCGTAACATTCAGCTTGTGGAGGGCAGAGCTCAGCGTGTCTCCTTCCGGTTCTTTGGTCCTTCGTGTTTGATTCAGTGACCCTCCAACCGCACATTCCCTTTGTTTGTTTCTAACTTTTGGCAGCAGTGATAATTTTTGGTTTCAGTCAGTCAGTAGTCAGTCCCAGGGGTTAACAAGAAAAGTGGGACTGGGGAGTTGAGAATAGAAATGTTAAAACTGACAGCACTTTTGCCGTGAAATCTTTTTTTTTAGTTGAAATATTTTTATTTTATGTTCAAAGAGCTGGCATTAAGATGGACACAATGGATGACCCATCTCGTGAAGTCCACTTAATCCAGCTTCATGCAGCCTGGGTCCTTTGCGTCTTGATGGAGACCCCGGTGGCACATCCTTAGGCCGTAATTCCGGGTCAGATCATGCCCGTTGGAGCAGAAGTGGCGAGAACAAGAACCCTGGCTGAATTTCCTCGGCTCCAGTAGAACTGCTGGTTGACCCGCCTTGCTTTCTCGGTGGCAAAAGACTTGCCATAAAATCTTTCTATTAAGGAAGATAAAGGGCCTTTGGAACCTCTTTCCCGAGACGGGTCAGGACAGTGGGACTTTTGTCATATGTAGGAGGGCTTACAGCTGTCACAGGAAAAGTAGAGACTGTTTTTAGAGAGGAAAGTCTCAGAATTACCTAATTGGCTGCATTGGTCGGTCAAAAGTAAAGTATTTCACCTTTCTTTTGAGAGTTCGCTCCAGCTCCTAACACTTGAACGCCGGGATAGAGGGCCAAACCTAGTGGTAAAGTGCCACACTTGGGTGTGTCATCCACAAGTAAACACGATTTGTACGTATCTCATGGACACCAGAGAAGAAGAGATCATAGAAAAGGTTCTGAGAAGAAGAGACTGTAAATGTCCTCCAATCACTTAACTCATCCAGTATATGCAAAATGTCAGATTTAGCTAGAGTATTACTTTTTTTATGAATACTTTTTAAAAATTAATGTTCTTTTTAAACGTTTGTTTGTGTATGTATGCACGTATTTATTTATTTAAATAATCTCCACGCCCAACATGGGTTCGAACTCATGACCCCAAGATCAAGAGTCACTTGCATCCTCGGAATGAGTCAGCCAGGGGCCCCAGCTGAAGTATTATTCTAATTTTATTTGGGGTGAACATTTTTCCAAAAGGTCTTTAGAGAATTCGGTTGTAAACTCGGTAGTCCTTCATTTCCCTCGCAAGTAGTGCTGATAATCCCAGATTTCTCCTGCTCAGGGCGTCTTGCAGGAGCTTATCCTACAGGGTTGGAGGGAACTCTCCTCACCCTTAGATTTTCAAGCTTCTGAACCTTGAATGCTTCTAGATTTACATGTGGAGGAAATCTAGGTCTAGTTCATAAAAACTTTGCAAGGACAGAGATCCGAATCTCTTATGAAGAATGTGACTTCAACACATTTCTAAGTAAAGTCTTCCCCGATTTAAGTTGTATTTAAAAACATTTTTTTAATGTTTATTTTTTTATTTTTGAGAGAGACAGTGCGAGCAGGGGAGGGGCAGAGAGAGAGAGAGGGAGACACAGAATCTGAGGCGGGCTCCAGTCTCTTGAGCTGTCAGCACAGAGCCCAGTGCAGGGCTCAGACTCGGGAACAGCGAGATCATGATCTGAGCCGAAGTCAGACGCTTAACCGACTGACCCACCCAGGCGCCCCAAAGTTGTCCTTTTAAAAAACACCCACTAAACTATGATGGGCTGGAATGTAGAAAGTAAAATACTAACATACTTTTGCACCTTCCTATGAAAGAGCTTGAAACTTGTAGCTAACCTGTAGATAAACTTTAATTTGCCATGTGAGAACCAATACTGCATACATATGACATGTGGGCAGGAGGAACACGGGGGTGTGAGGATGTTGTCAAAGGCGTGTGTGTGACCAAAAGCATACAGGGGCCACTTGGAGGACTGCCTTTTTGGCCACCGTCTAACTGACACTGAGAAGAGCATCCTTATGATCACACGGAAGTCAGAACAACACCATAAGCACTGATGCTTAAGGTTGGCCTGGCACCAGAGAAAGACATTAAAGCCATTCACGTTGCAGTTCTGACCTCCTTTTCCACCATTTCCCGCTTGCCAGTTCCCTGAGCCCAAAGCACAAAATTGAGCCAAAAACGTACGACTGATGTCTACAGACCCAATTACATAAGCTTTATCCTTTCTGAGTCCATAATGTTTTTATGATAGGCATATATAAAACAGGGAATATTATTCTCAAAGTATTTCATGTGGTCTTAAGAAAGTAAACTATTACTAGAAACGAATTTCCAAGTAAGAGTAGAACAAACGGGGGCAATTTTTGTTTGTGTTCAGCATTTTTTAGATTTTGGCCACAAGGTGGTGTGGTAATCCCACCTGACAGTTAAGTAGTGTGCAAAGTGCCATTGGAGGGAACAGTTATTTCCTCCATACACAGGAAGGAGGGATGTATAGGGCAGAGGATTATAGTGAAACATGACTTTTCAAGGTCGCATGGAGCTCTAATATTCTGTGGGCCTGACTGCAAGAAGCTAGCTCGCCTTGGCCCTCAGGATGTGAAGCTAAGAATTTGATACATGAGTAATTCACCTATGCTGCCAAGGAATGAATGTTTGAGCTTTTTTTTTTTTATAAATAAAAAGATTTTTTTTAAATGTTTATTTTTGACAGAGAGAGAGAGACAGAGCATGAGCAGGGGAGGGGCAGAGAGAGAGGGAGACACAGAATCCGAAGCAGGCTCCAGGCTCTGGGCTGTCCGCACAGAGCCCAACACAGGGCTCCAGCTCACGAACCTCAAGATTGTGACCTGAGCCGAAGCCGGACTCCCAGCCGACTGAGCCAGCCATGTGCCCCTGAGCTTTTTTACATTTACTGAAAAGAGAGAAAATTGTAGGGCTGACATAGACAACACTTTTAAAGATTTTTATTGGCCCCTTCTTCCTATTCTTTTCTTGTGTGTGTGTGTGTGTGTGTGTGTGTGTGTGTGTGTGTGTGAACAATGCTCTGCAGGGTCAGGGACTCTTACTGTGCATCTTGACACTTCATAAAACCGGGTGTGGACATTCTTCCCATATGGGGGACCAGCTCCCAACTCTCCCCTGCTGAGGGGCGCCCCCTGAGGAGCCTCCAGCAGGGGGCACGCTGCTACCCTCTGTATCCCTAAGCCCACTTAATCTTCTCCTCCCTTCAACTGACCCTCGTGTCATCTCTCCAAACCTCCGTTTGTAAAGCCCCTCTACCACCATCCCCCAGGACCCAGAGCTGTGGCTTACAACTTCGGCTGGCTATCAGAGCGCTGGGAAGCCAGGGCTGTCTCTGTAGGAGACCAAGAACGATTGTTACATTAAATCCCATCTTGCAAACCAGGAACAATTTTTTTTTTTCCAGGAGAAAATTCACACAATCAAAAATTGTAATCACGAGCGCACGTGCTCCTGAAAAAAAGACAGCCATTTCGACGTTGGGAGTGTCTGTGCTTTTCCGCTAACACGCATTCGTTCTTGTTCAGGTATCCGGCTGCTGGTTAGGGCTCGCTCGTAACAGTTCTAAGAAAAATTTCTGGAAGGAGAGCAACTGAGAAGATTAAAAACATTAACCTATTCCCCCTTCAATTGAGGAAGAACTCCATTATTTGTTTGCAGGATACCTTTTTACCACATCTGTTGTACATTAAAATTGCAGGATGAACTAATGAGTTTGTTCTAATGAGTTTTGCAGAAGAGATGAGTCATGAGATCATTGACCTGCTACAAGAAGAATCTCTCTAACCGGAGAAATTGCCTGACTTCCTGAAGATACTTCCTCTACGCAAGTTATTGATCAGTGTCTCCCCAGCAAGACAACGTATCAGTCAGGGCCACAGAGATTTATCAGTAGGCAATATAGTTAATAAGACAAATACAGTAATAAAAAAATTCGCAGCTCATCCTCAGATTAACTAACCTGACAACGATGTCCGTGGGGCTTCTGACAACCTGCCTCTAAGACTCCGTTGTGGGTGCTGGGATTGCTTCCTTGTCTACGAAGGACGAGCACAAAGTGTTGCCACTCTACGCTTGGTGGCTGGGGTTAGAAACTTCAGATGAAGGACGGATAGCACTGAGAAATGTAAAAACTCACTTCTGTTTTGTTCCCTCGCATTCAATAATTCATCTGCAAACACTAATAATGTACCTGTGACCATATAAAACAGTGATTTCTTATTTTGCAAACTTCTCCCTTGAATCACAACTGCACCATTTTTCTTCAAGATTTGGGAGAGGGTCAAAGGGGCGGTTGGGGAATCTCAGAAGAAATAGGACTTTAGAGCCAGTGGTGTCCTCCACTCTTGGGTGGCTGGACGTGGACTCTCGGTAGGACACAGGGTCTTCCAGCATTCACGGGAGGCCAAGGACACAGAAGTCATCCCCCCAAGTAGTTAACTCCGTCTACGCCTCTCCCCGGGTCAGCCAACCCCAACCAGTCCTAGAAAGGCATTTGCTACTCTGCTGTGACACCCAGTCCCAAAGTGTGGGTGTCTTTCCCCACACCACCAACACTCTGACACTGGACGTCCTACAATTCAACTGAATTCTAACACCATCTACAGAGACAGAGTGTCACATCTCATGGCTTAAGGGCTCAGGCCCACAAGGCTGCCTCCCCACCCCCCAACTTCAGATGCCAATTCCTGCCCAGGTTGTCACCTGTGCTTCTGACTCAGTGGCTGTAAATCAGAGGTCCCCACGACTCCCTCACTGGATTCTATTAGCTTGCTAGAGCAACTCACTGAACTCAGAGAAACATGTTACTAGTGATCGCTGGTTTATAAGAGGATGTCAGTCAGGAACAGCCAGGTGGAAGAGATACATAGGGCAAGGTCTGGGGCAGGGCGAGGAGCTCCTGTGCCTTCTCCAGTGCTCCACTCTGGCAAATCTCCAAGGGCGCATTAACCCAGAAGCTCTCTCAACCTGTCCTTTGGATTTTTCCGGAGGCTTCATTACAAAGACACATTTAATTAAATCATTTGGCCATTGGCCATTTGATTCAACCTCCAGCCCTTCTCCCCTCCCCAGAGGCCATTGGGGTGGGACTGAAAGTGTCAGCCCTCCCATCTGTTTGGGTCTCCTAGCAACCAGCCTTCATCCTGCAGCCCTCAAGGCTCCCAGGTGTCTCTATACCTCGGCCAACCCACCTGATCTAGTCCTGGCTGGCAGTCCAGATTCCTGAAGGTCTGCCTTCTGTGGAAATACACACTTTGTGTAGGTTAGGGCTTAGAATTAGCTAGATGCCTTGTAACCCCAAGAGCTCCCTCCCAGGACCCAGGCCCTCTGGGTGCTTTCCTAGTTTGGCCCAAAGTTACCTTATTAACATAGCAAAAGACACCTTTGTAGCTTTCTATCACTTTGTAAATTGCAAGGGTTTGGAAGTTCTGTGCCAGAAATGGGCATGAAAACCAAATACACATCTCTTAGGATAAATCACAATATCACAGCAAACGTGATCTTTTGTGACAGGTCTGCAATTTTTTGTGGCAATCTCCCTATCTTAAATTTATTCCAGTTTTCGTCAAATAAAGGAGTTTTCATAAATTTTATCTTTTTGAAGACAGGGCCTATAGACTCATTGACTGAAGTGTATCAAAAGATACAAGTTGATTTATAGAAAAGTAATAACTTGAGAAGAACTTTTTCCCCAGTCCAGAGATTATAAACCAGTTCTAGAGGCTGCTAGAGTCAGAAACTGGGTGCTGACTGGTGAGAAAGGGCTAATGATGAGTAAGCTGGTAAAACCAAGTGAAAAAGAGAGAAGAAATATTGTCTAGGAACCTTGACATTATGACTTTTCCATGAGATTTTCCCAAGTTCTGTATCATAAATTTGAAACTTTACCATCTCATACACTGAAGAGGCATTCAGAAATGGGACTGGATACTTTGAAATTGAATATGCCCAGTGAAATGTGACCAATTTCTATTTTGGGGGAGCAGCCTATCTGTAACACCTAACAGGGCCACTCCACCAGCCAGTATTCGGAAAGCAAACTCTCCCGGTCCTTTCTGGAACGAGTACTCCTGGACCCAAGAGCCAGGGATCCAGTCTGGGTCCTGCAGCTACTTTTATACTTCTCTTGTGGACTAATGTCCACCCGGTCCTGTTTGTGTATCTTGTAAGTACAGTTGCACCAATGAGGAACTTGACCTAGTAGGAGTCACGCTCTCCCTTCCACGATGGCTTATCAGGGAGAGGACACATTTATCTCTGTACCCCTTAGTACCTCGCACCCAGGAGGTGCCCAAATGAATAAATGGAGTGTATGTAACTCTTGGATTTCTGCTAAAACTATTCCTATCTTCAACTACTCAAAATAGCGTAACAGAACGGGACGAGGAAACTGGAGAAGTAAAACGGGCTCTCAAAGGCATTAACCACACTAGCATGTTTGCTAGGGTACAAGTAATCTGTGTCAACAGTTCAAAATAAATTTACTCTTAAATAAGGAAAGCAGTCCCCCCACCCTTTCCTTCCTCTCTTGGCTAACCAAAATATCCATACTTAAAGTACTTAAATAGTTGCAAACAGCAAAGCTCAGCCGACGTGACAAATAAGAGTGACAAATTGTTGGAGTGCTGAATGTGCGGTTTTGATGCATAAAGAATGATGATGGGCACCTGGGTGGCTCAGTCTGTTGAGCATCTGACTCTTGCTCTTGGCTCAGGTCACGATCTCGAGATCAAGCCCCGCGTTGGGCTCCGCGCTGGGTGTGGAGCCCGTTCAAGGTTCTCTCTTTCTCTCTCTCTCTCTCTCAAAAGAGAGATGAGTAGAGCTCACGGGTTTAAAAAAAAAAAAGGAAAAAATGTTTTTAAGTCTAGATACATATTTTAAACCATTCTGATTTTAGAAACGTGATGAGTTCTCCAAAAACAAAAGACAAAAATACATCTTGCCATTTTAGAAAACAGACCCTCCAGCCCATCACCAGAAGTGAAACATGCACCCCTCACTCAGTTCCCAAGGATGTCGGCACCGGGCGTCTTCTTTGCACACTTGCTACAAAACCAGTCTTTACCTTGAACGCTGGGGACACGCCCCCGAGGGAGCCAGCACTGAGACCAGGGCTGGGACTGCCTTCATACTTACTCCCCTGCGGGGACTCAGGCGCGGACGGGTAGTGAAGCAGGGAACAGTGTCTGGCGTTAGAGGAAAGGAGTAGGAGAAGGCCAGGGGCTTTGGTTTTCTGCCGTTTGCCTGAGTGCAAAGGTTTAGAAGAGGTTTAAGTACTTTTAAAAGGCTCTGTTTCTTTTGTTGTATTTTCAATAACAGAGAAACGGCATTTTTTTTTTTTTTTTACTACTCATAACACTTTATTTTTACTTTGTACAAAATACAAAAATGCAAATCCAGAGAGTACAGACCAGTAGTGACAGGCACACTGCACAAGAGCAAACCTTGTCTAGCAAGACGTTAGTTTTTTAAACTTTATTTTAGTGAATACATGCATTATATAAAACAACAACAACAACAACAACAACAACACAAAGAGGCTAGAGATTTCACTATTTCTACCCCCAAAATAATGCTTACTATCAAGACTTTGGATGGGACCAAAACAAAAGAATTAAAAAGGCCGATAATATATATATTTTTTCATAAAAAAGTAAAAGCCACCATAAAATGTGTTGTGGGTTTCTTTTCCCCCATCACACTGATTACATTTCTTCTGAAATGCCACACGTGTAAACAAAACAAAACTCCTGAACTGGACAGTAAATACTCGGGAGGGTTAGCCTAGGTACCTGCTCAGTAGTTTAAAGCGTTTTTTAGACATTTTGAAGCCTTTCTATTCATTTGTCAGTACAGTGTTCCAGCCATCCTGCCCCTTTTTCCCTTTGATATATATCCCGGGACAAAAATGCTTGCATCATTGAGTCTCTGTTCCTAAGAACTAGTTTTGAAAAAGGAAGAAATGTACAAAAATATTTAACAGAACTATGAAAGATGTAGGAAAGGAGTTTTCTTCGTCACAAAGTAGTCTTTGCTTTTGCATGGTTTCTTCTGTATACTCTTCACGGTTGGTTTATCTGCCCCATGAATAAGACAGCACCTATAGAATTAAGAGGAAACAGAGCGTGACTCTATAAAAACCATTTCATACAATAAGATAGAAGGCGTGTAAAATAAGGGATAGTCCCTAGAGCTGTCCAACACAACTTTCTGCAGTGATGGAAATGGTCTATAGTTTCACTGTCCGATATGGTAGCTACTAGTCACAGTGGCTATTGAGCCCTTGAAATATGGCTTAGCTAAGAAACTGAATTTTAATCTATGTTTCTTTTTTTTATACATTTTTGAGAGAGACAGAGACAGAGCATGAGCAGGGGAGGGGCAGACAGAGAGGAAGACACAGGATCCAAAGCAGGCTCCAGGCTCTGAGTTGTCAGCACAGAGCCCGATGCAGGGCTCGAACCCATGAACAGGAGATCATGACCTAAGCCAAAGTCAGACGCCCAACCAACTGAGCCACCCAGATGCCCCTAAAAGATAATTCATTTTAATTAATTAAAAGTTAAATAGCCACGTGTGGCTAGAGGCTCCCATATTGGACTTTGGTTCAGGAGAACACTAATTATGACATTAAAGATGCACTGAGACAAAAGGATAAGGAACTATCTTGTGTTACTGATTAAAAAAGGGGTAAATGCTGAAATGTACTTGTTTCTACTCTGAACGAACATGAAGCCAACCTCTCCACAAAGATAATCTTTTTTTTTAAAGCTTGAGAGAGAGAGAGAGAGAAAGAGAGGAGAAAGGGAGAAAGCACAAGTTGGGGAGGGGCAGAGAGAGAGGGCAAGAAAGAATCCCAAGTAGGCTCCACACAGAGCCTATGCAGAGACCAATGTGGGGCTTGAACTCAGAAACTGTGAGATCATGCCCTGAGTCGAAATTGAGTCAGACGCTTAACCAGCTGAGCCACCCGGGTGCCCCCTTTACTTAATCCTCATAATTGTACTAAGAGGTAAGCACTATTGTTACCCACAGTTTCAAGACAAAAGCTAAAGCACAGAGCCAACTCTGAGCCTGTGACTTACAAAGCCAAGATTTATCGAATTAACAATCCTCAGGCCGGAACAACAGAGAGGGCTCACAGAGGTTGACGACGTGTGGTTTCTTATAAAACCGAACTACTACATTTATCAGAATATGGACCAAAAAATCAAAAGACATCAGAAACCCCCAAAAGGGCTGCAGAGCTCTATGTTAAAAACAAACCAACCAACGAATCTAAAATCAGCCTTCACAAGATTCCATCACACTCTGTAAACACGGCCTGGATTTTCTTATCTCTTTAAGGTGGGCGGTTCTATTCTTCAGTGTTTGCATAACACAAGGGAGTGGAATTAGAGCAGCAAGGTTGGATTTCACTAGGATTCTGGGGACCGTTCTGAATTTTAACAGCCAGTGAGCAACAGAAGGGAAGAATCACTTACCTGTGGGATTATGTCGGATGAAAAATAGAAAGGGTCTGTCTACTATGAACCAGGGAGGTGACGACCTTGCAATTAGAATCGCAGCTACGGGAAGAGAGAGAAAATGTGTTACACCCAGCGTGAGGCCAGCAGGGCAGCAGGCTGGCTGGATCTTCCATGCTGGAGTTCGGGGACACAATTCCCGTCCCTTGGGCTGGCCAGGTTAGGACAGGCCCAACGGTCACCATTTACGGAACACCTACCGTGGCCCAGGCCCTTTACACTTGGGTGTCTCATTCAGTCTACACAAGTACCATCGTCCTTAACAAATGTACTTACTCCGTAGGCTTTTTACGAGGATTAAGTGGCATAAAGACCATTATAAGCTCTTAGAACAGTGCCTGCCACTGAACGACACCTAATGCATATTGACTGTTATTATTAGCTGCTTTGTATTCATACCATCTGCCTTGCTGATGAAGGCCACTGGTCCTCTTAGCTCAGCCAAATCCCTTCTGTACACCCAGGCCCAGCTTAGCGTTCGACGGTTTTGTCTGTGACTTTTCCTTCGGCAGTTCTCCTTTGCGTGGTAACGGAGACCACTCACTCATCTGGGACCTGCGACCTCGTGTTGCTGTTCAACCCGTCGGGTGTAGACGCTGGACTTAGACAGCAAACCGTTTTAGGCCCAGAGTCCCAGTCATGCTTACTCTGCCAAACTTACCCATGGCGGCTTCAGTTTTTTTGTTTTTTAATGTTTACTTGTTTATTTTCAGAGAGAGAGCGAGTGCAGTGTGACGGGGGGAGGGACAGAGCAGGGGAGAGAGAGAATCCCGAGCGGGCTCCACACTGTCGGCGCAGAGCCTGATGTGGGGCTTGATCTCACGAACCGAGCTGAGATCTAGAGCTGGACGCTTAACTGACTGAGCCACCCAGGTGCCCCGTGGCCTGGGTTTAATAAGCTTGTCTCAAGGCCTCGCAGGAGGGCAGGTGCCGGGCATCACGGCACTGCTTTTTCCGCGATGGCCCGGTTCCCTTCCTCAAACCCCACAAAGCGCTAATGGCTTGGGCTTAATGTCACAAAGGAAACATTTCCACTTATGTTGGGGAAAATCCCCCAACCCAGGGTGACTGAAAAGCAGTCAACGGTTAGCCGGTTAGCAGGTCTTCTGGACTGAACCGTATCCCCTCGAAATCCATATGTTGAAGCCCTAACTCCCAAGGTATTGAAATCTGAATGAGGTCATGAAGGCGGGGCCCAAGTCCAATGGCGCTGGTGTCCTCATAAGAAGACAGGGAGACAGGAGGGATGTGCGTGTAAGATAAAAGGCCACGTGAGGACACAGGCAGAAAGCAGCCCTTGACCTTGGGCTTCCGGCCTCCAGAACTGTCAGACATAAACTTCTGCTGCTTAAGCCCCCCCAGTCTGTGGCCCCTTGCTATAGCAGCCCTGCTGACCGACCCAGCAGGGCTGGCCTCCTGGGCGTGTGACCGGGCCAGTCACACTCGCGAGAACCCCACACTCGGGTCAGGGCTCTGCTGCCCCGTCTTGAAATTCTTAGTACGTTTTCAGTAAGGGCTCCATATTCACATTTTGCACGGGGCCGTGCAAATTAACGTAGCCAGTCCTGATAGTTACGCTAATTGGCAAAACTGGCCAATAACGGGCAGCATTCGGTTCTCACTTATCATCACCCAGAAGAGACAAAAGGCATCTTGAGAATTCTAAGTGCTGTTATTCTAGGTCTTTGTTTTTAATGCTATTTTAAAGGATTACAAATTAAGTGTTTATCCTAGAAAGGCCATAAAGTGTCTATTCGGAGCATAAACGGTACCTTTTAACGACCAGAAATATGTGACCCAGTTACAAGCCTACTAGGATATTCACTTTACGAGTTTGCAGAGTTTGGCCAGATCTGTTTACCCCATCTCAGATGGATAATGAGGGGGTACAGAAACCAACCTAAGATCGCTCTATTTTCTCCTTCATCATATAAACCATGAGGAGAAAGCAGATGTGGATGTTCTAATTATCAGAGGAGGCTGCACAGCCGTCCTGGGAATTCAACAGCTGCCTGATAATTCTTCACTTTGTCCTGGATCCACTTGGCTGCCTATTTCCCATGGCGAGTGGCTATTATTTTATGTTTCAATATGATGATTGGGTTTTCCTGCCAAGAAGAAGCCAGCATCTGCTTTAAGCTTCCCGAGGGCAGGGGTCGGCAAACCATTGTCCCCAGGCCAGGTCTGAGGAGTCGGATCCTGCCTTTATAAATACATAAAGCTTTACGGGAACACAGCCGCGCCCATGGGCTTGTATCCTCTGTCCTGCCTTCACACCACAATGGCAGCGTTGAGAAGTTGTGGGGGAGACAGGACCGCCCGCGAGGCAGAAAACACACACTACCTAGCTCTTTACCGAAAAAGCTTGTGGACTCTTGTCCCGGAGGAACTGCTTGCACCGAAGGGCTTTCCTTTACGAAACAGACTCTGAGCTTTGAGGGTGCAGGTCCTTAACCTGTCTAAATTCACCACTGTCACCTGGGGGGCAACCCACGGTGCCCGGATGAAAACGGGGTTTGCTCCGTATCTGCTCCGTTGATGGGCGGACCGCAGCACGCTCCCTCCCCCTGCACCCCAGCCGGTCCTGGCTCACGACCCAGTTCTTACTTGTTGCTGCCGAAGCTTTCGTTCCGTCTTCACTGACTTCAATTTTTGCTTTTTGCAAGATTTGAGAGACGTGAAGGTTTTCTGACCCTGTTTCCGGAAAATGAAACAAAAACAGCATTTATTTGATATGCGGGCCACCGGTTTGGCTGCGGAAGCGACTTCAAATCCATGGCAACTTCCAGTTCTTAAAAGGTGTCAGGAGAAGTGACCTCTTCCGGTCTGGTGACTGGAGGTTGTGGGATGACTATCGACCTGCAGTGAGTTTCAATCTCTGCCAAGCGAACTGTGGTTTCGCTTCGGAGGAGGGACTCCCCTTCCCTGGATGTGTTAGCGCCTCTGTCAATTCAACTCTGATCGCTAAGGATTGTGTAAAACATAAATAAATAAAAAGAGCAGAGCTTTAAAAAAGGAAGTCCAGTTTTCCAGAAGAAACGAGGCAACAATATTATTTTTCAGTACAGAACGTCAGATCCAGGGAAGATTGCAGAGGGGATTTACAGATGGGGAAACTGAGGCCCAGAGTGTTAAGAAATCTGTCCTCAAGTCTTACGGCTGGTTACTGGCAGAGTAAGTGCTCGCTCTTCACCACAAAAGCCACTCATCTCATGGCCATATCAGTGAGAAGAGTGTGGAGGGTAAGAAGGGTTTGGAACCCGACTCAGAACTGCAACTGTGCCTCTAGAACCTTCTAGTGAATTAACTTTCCTTCTCAGCAGATTCCTATCGCTCCAGCGATACCCACTGGCCGTAGCATTCGAGGAGAACACGGACGGAAGTTAATGCTAGCCTTGGCGGGACATGGGTCTGGATGCAAAGGGAAAAAGTGCTTTCTGTGTCCCCTGGTTTTCACCTGCACGGATGCTGGGCTCTAATATGGCCGATGGGGAATGAGAGGGGGACATCTGCAGGGCGCATGTCACCTGCGAGTTAAACATCACACCTCAGGGGAACTTCAGGCACCTGGTCCTCCTTCGAGCACCCGCAAACTCCCATGGCCACTATGTGGTACGTAGACCACAGAAGAGAACCCCGAAGGGGAAAACAATGAAACAAGGCTAACTTCACTGGGCTGAGGAATCCTGTTAAAATGATTCTGATTCAGGAGCTCTGGGTGAGACCCAAGATTGTGCCCTTGAAACGAGCTCCCAGGTGATGCTCATGCTGCTGGACTGGGGGCCAGAGTCCGGATGCCCGAGGACAAAAGAGCGTCAAAATATCCCTGTGGCTGCAAGTTCGCCAGGGACACAGTGTGGATGGAGCCCTAGGACGGGTACACAGGTGCTCGCCTGCAGGCCATCGAGATTGGTAATGAGCTTGTCGAGGGGGAAAACAGAAAAGGAGTACAAATAATGTTTAAGCCGTGACTTTTCTCTGGAAGGAGGCTGCTGTGCTCCAAATTAAAAAGACCAAGAACCGACTATTGAATATCACTCTGGGAAAAGGTGCATATATTGGCAAACGAGGTGATACGACACCAGCTGTGTCCTAGATGCTCTGGCAAAGAAAGCTTCTCATCAGACCCTTTGAATTCACATGATCTCGGATTAATGGGCATTAACACACCTGGATATGGTGCATGCCTGTTATTGTTTGATGGAAGCAAGTATCTGAGAGTTCAAAAACCTTGATTTTTGCAAACACCGGGGAATCGTTTGCATTTGGAAGAGAAAGACTACTATCTAACTAAGTGCTAAATTTTTAAGTAATGAAGACAATACACGAAGTGCTTGTTTAACGGTGTCAACTCACTCGGGCTTCACCTGAAACGTGCACGTGAAACGTGGGGACAGGTGATTTATGCTGATCTAAGTGACGGAGGATGAACAGCATCATTTGGTGACAAATCAGACTAAACCTGGGAGGGTTTCAGGGCAACACACTCCTAATTTTGACCTTTTCTTTCTGAACGAATCAGAGACCCAGTTTGTAACAGTCTTCAAGTTTCAGAATGGGGTTTAAATCGAACATACTTGTTATTTTCGAAAAATTTGCTTTTGATGGATCAAACATCTCGGTGATGCCGAGCACTTTCAGCGGCTCCTTCAGATCTGTTTGTGCTACTGCCGTGAACCTAGCAGGAAAGGAGAAAATAGGGGGAAATCTTTATACCGTAAATGACGTAAGAGGGTAGAACCCGTGCCGGTGGGGAGACGTTGACAAAGCGATTCCTTTGTAAGTATGCTCTGAACACCAGTCTAAGCTGTGTCTGAAGTTGTACTTCCAAGATTTAAGTTAGAGGACAAGTCATCTCTTGAGCACTTTGCTAGCAAAATGAGGACACAGTGACAGAAAAGGGGGTGGTCACCCCCTCGTGTGCGACGGGCTTCCCCATTCCGGTACCTAGGCAGATCTGCTGAAGCACCCTCCCTTATGCTGATGGGGGGGGGTATCTGGAATACCCCCCCGAATATCTCCACTTTTCCCCCATTGCCAACCGAAGAGCCATCATCATGGCTGCTGTAAGAACCACCGTCCTTAGCGGGATTGGTCAAAAGAGAGGAGACACATTCCTGCTCACTCTTGTTGAGATTATGAAAGCATCTTACCGTTAAGACTGGAACAAACATTAGGAATAGGTGAGAACGTATGCTACGGGTGTTGGGGCGTAACCTTGGGTTTCTTGGATACTTGCGACCTATCTGGCCTTCCAGCCGTACATATGTAAATGTCAGTTAGTACACCTATCGTCAGAGGATGTTTTACCAGGTTTTATCCCATCTGGGGGAAGAGCAAAGGGTAGGTGGGCAGATGGACTCTAATGATAATTTACCATTATCGTTGTGCTTTACCTATTACGTCATTCTGTAATGTACACTTACCATCTTATTCATTTACATCAAGCACTGCCGACATGAAGGCTCATTTCACACACGTACACACACACACACACACGCACACACACTCCTGGGAGGATGGCTAATACTTACTATGAATGGGATTCTCTGATTACTTAACTCAGTGACTAGAGAAGTAAAAGCTTTTAGAACTGGAAGGTAGCTTTACCACCCCGAGACGTGGGTGCTTAAAAGCCCTGGACACTGGTGGCACAATCACAATCAGGGGACGTTCGCTGCCTCTTTCATGGGTCTGGGTAAAGCATTCTCGGAGCGACAGAAATTCAGGATTTGGGCAGAATTTAGGATGACTCTTCCCTTGGTTTCAAGTCATAACAGTTCAAATTCCACCAATATTACACTTTCAGGGTATAGTAATAAAAAAAACCTACCATAGATGTTAATATAAGAATTCTGCCTGAATGGTTTCAAAATATTCCCTTACCACCTAGCTTTCGGACCTTGGCCTTCAGAAGCTTCTAGCTAAAACTTAAGAAGACTAACATGAAACTCCTCATCAAAACGCTACGAAACTTTACCGTGCCGTTATACACGTATTTTTCGGTCTTGGGGACAAAACTAAATATGTTAAAAGCTCTCAAAATGGCATAAGGAGCTTGAGGGAGGTCAGAGGTCAGGCTGCCTTCTTTTCTTCCCCACTGTCATTATCCTGCCGTATGAGAGGCACAGGGATTGGAAAAAAAAAAAAAAGAAGAAGAAGAAAGAAAAGCAAAAAGCTTCTCCAAAAGCAGACCCTTGTATTCTCTCCAGGCAATTTCTGCAAAATAAATCAGGCCTCACGACGCGCCATGTCTTAGCCCCACGTTGTCTAGCACCTGACGCAACCGCCACCAGGGACCGAGCGCTCTTACTTGGGCAAGATGACCTGCACCCTCTTGGGCACCATCGTGCTCATCCAGCTGTCTATGGTCTTGGTGCTGATGTGAGGGATGATGGCCGTCAGCGGGGTGGAGCTCTCCGTGGGCAGCGCGATCAGCATGCTGATGCTTTCCCCGTGGTAGGGCAGTTCGATGAAGTTGTACCATAAATCGTTGGGGGTGCTTGTAGACCCTAAAGAAATCAGAGGCAGGTTCAGTGCATCCCCTGATGACTTCTGAGAGGGGCAGGAGCGAGTGCTGATCACGTGGGTGGCCTCAGGGGGCAGAGAGTGGTTCAGTTTGGAAACTTCTCTTTTCCAAATATAGTTTCCTTAGAAAGACAAAGATAAGGACCGTTATTTCTTCTTTCTCCTGGTAAATAATTCTCTTTCTTCAGTTGAGATCTGTCTTAACAGAATGCCTTGGGGCGTCACCAAAAATTCTGTTGAGTGGAATTTAACTGGATCATGAGGTGCTTAGAATACAGTACTTTGCAAGAAGCTGACCCCTATCATGTGAGTAAGAGAATGAATTTGGGCTGCCTGAGAACGGTTCTTTTGGCTGAGCCTACGTGAGCATGTGAAGAGGAAGGAGAAAGGGATGAACGGCTCCATTGTGTAGGAGCCACACCAACCACCCCAACCCAACCCAACCCACGCCAACCCCCAACCACCCCAACACATTTACAATCTACAGCGTGCCCCGAGGTAGGGCACGCAGTCCCATTTTACACCCGGGGGCTGCGCTTACAGAAATTGACTTGCCAAGGGACACGTGGGCTAAGTAAGCAGTGGAGCCCCAGGACTCAGGCTCAGTATGTCTCATGCCAACAATGACCTTTGTAGTTCACTAACGCGACTCCCTATTCACAATTCACCCATTCTGGTCATTGTCCTTACGGCTTTTCGGTACCTTATGGTATTTGTACTCACAAATAAAAGCCCGAGAACGATTTAGACCAGCGCTTCTCAAAATGTTGGTCTACAGAGCACCCATCCTGCGGGACGCTCAGTAGACAGATTCCACACGCCACCGAATCGATTCTTCCTACGGATTCATAATAGACGCCAGTACCGTAAAGGCTCCGAGTCATTCTGAAGGAAAGAAAGCTGTTTGGCTTTCCGCAGGTTTCCCAAGCGAATTTGATCCTAGAACCCTCTCATCTCATGTGAAATATTCAAAATATTCATCAACTGATCAGCACAACTGTGTGCGGACCGGCTGGAGCTGATGAAAGCACATTCACAGGGCACCCGGGAGGGGTCAGTCGGTTCAGCATCTGATTTCAGCTCAGGTCATGATCTCGTGGTGTGTGAGTTCAAGCCCTGTATCGGGCTCTGTGCTGTCAGCTGAGAGCCTGCTTGGGATTCTCTCTCTCTCTCTCTCTCTCTCTCTCTCTGCCCTGTCCTGCTTGCATGCTGTCAAAATAAATAAACTTGAAAAAGAAAAAAAAAGCTTTTAAAAAAGAAAGCGCACCCATGAAGGGTGCCAGCTGGAAGCCCAGCTCGGGGGTACATGGTCCAGAGAGGCCCCGGCCTCCCCGGGAAAGAATATTCCACACAGCATGCCATAGGATCCCGGGAAAACTTCCCATTAGGCATGTGATGCCAGTTATAAAAATTAACTAGGTGAACGGAAAGCCAGCATTTCTAGATTTCTGGCAGATTTCAGACATGTTTTACTAAACACTTCAGCCTTTTTAAGAACGCGGTGACCTTGGTGAGGCACTTAACCTCTGTGTGCCTCTCGGTATGGAGAACGGAGATACCACGGATATTCAAAGTGTGTACCTCACAGGGTCGCCGTGACGGTTAAATGAGGAAAAATATGTAAGGTGCTTGACAGGACGTGGTCTGTGGTGGGTGCCCACTGAACGCTGGCTCTCTCTACCTCCTCCCCCTTCTCTAAATGACCTAGAAGGACAACGTGTTTAAGAAAAAGAGAGGAAGCGAGCTTCTCTCATGATTTTCACTTGTCTTCTCTTTGGGGACGACCTCCGCCAGTCACTGCATGTGAGACAGGGATCTTGGATAAGCCAGTTCTCCACGGGTGGAGGTCGGGGGGCGGGGGGGCGAGAGGCACAGCCAACTTTCTTTGTCTTCGTTACATAACGAACACTTCTAGCCATAAAATACGATAAAGAATAGCAAAGTTCTTAGAATACGTGACATGACAGGATGACGTTTGAGTTTCTCCCTCTGGAAGAAAGCTGGGGGCAACTCGTGGAGCGCTCGGTACACCCGGTCCCCGTTCCGCTCCATTTGCCCGAGGGCCGTTCGGCAACCTTGTGCGGCCTGGCCGGCTGGGACAGGCAGGGACTGTCACTCAAGCCCGGTTCTGTCTGGGGAATGCCTGAGAATCAAAGAGGGGATTTTTTTCACTTTCCTTTTACCTTGTGTAATAAGATGGTCTGGGCAGAAACCAGAAAATCAATGGGAGAGTCAGGACAAACATCACTTCCTAATGAGCCTTTTAATCTTCAAAGACAAGAGGAGGCCCCTGCCTGGCAAAGCTGTTTGAGAAATTCTACGACTTGGGAAGCGGTTAGGAAGTGGTTGCTCCAGGGCATGAAATAAGGACCTGGAGGCAGCCGTTAAGCACTTCTAGACATGTTTACCGTCCTGATGGGAGGCAGCGGGGTCATGAATAATGAAAAGTGACGAGCCTGGGTGTTTTCGAGCCGGGAGACAGCTGCCACCTTCAGCAGTGAATCCGGTCGCCACCGAACACGTCATTAACTGATCAGTAATACGAATAACCACTAACCACTTTGTACCCAGTCGCGCACATCTGCCTGATGACTCATTTCTCCCTGGCCCCACTTCTGCTTCTGATCGCAGGCGCCGATGGCACAGCGTTGGCTCGGATGCCCCTGGCCATACCTCTTCCGTTCTTCTTTGCTCCGTGGCTTGAGGAGACAGGGGACAAAAATAACATCTTGCCTTCCACCTGATCAGTAAAAGACAGCTTTCTCAGCATCGGCCCACAGAGGACAAGGGCTGAGGTTAAGCGCACGAGACCTGGAGTTCTAGGACCTGGGTTCAGATCCTGACTCGGAGACACTAGCTCTGGGACTCGGGCAAGTGGCTTAACTCCCAAGTCTTAGTGTCTTTATCTGTAAAATGGGATAACAGTGCCTGGCTTGCAGAGTTGCTGGGAAAATTAGACGAGACAATACACACAGCACAGTGCTCAGCACAGAGGCTTGCACGTCGTAAAAACTTGCATCTGCTGATGGAAGCAGCTTCGCAAAGTACTTCTCGACCGTTCGGTCACCGTTCAGTCGAAACACAGCACTGGTCCACCAAGAGACATCACACCTGCTGCAGAGGACACAGCTCCAGGGCAGAGTGAATCAAGCAAGGAAGGGGTATTTGGGAGCCTTGCGTCACAGCAGGGAGCCTGTCATTGTCCCAGATACCTTTCCATTAAAATGTCTCGCCCAGGCTCTCCGTTCCTTAACATCTGGGAAGTCGACTGAGCGTTCTTTAATGGGGATGATACCGGAGTACATAAAAATGTGAATGGAGCAGTTTCATTCCTTCTAAACAGGAGGAAATAGATGAAAAAGGGAAGACAAGTCTTTTCTCTTGGATGAATAGGGATCAACAAATCCTTTAATGAGAGGTAACAGGCAAAGGACCAAGTATTAGAAACATGGAGAAGATTTAGAACATCCTGTCAGTGGTACTTTAGGGATGATCTAGATTTTCTGGAAAGGTCCCTAAAGTACTCTGATCCCTTCTTTAAATCCTACAAAAGGAGGAAGTAACTAGGCTCACTAAAACGTTAAGAACTCTTCTCGGCCTCTAAATTCAGAGGGAATATTTTAAATATTGAATATCAGGAAAACTTTATACATGAAAACCCATCCAGTTATCTTCTACTACAAGTAGCTTTATGGATTCCTGAGCTCTTGAG
Source organism: Panthera onca (assembly GCF_046562875.1). NCBI lineage: Eukaryota > Metazoa > Chordata > Mammalia > Carnivora > Felidae > Panthera > Panthera onca. The sequence continues at coordinate 14,621,778 of NC_138346.1, read as the reverse complement.
GAACCGTTTCAGCTACACTTCAGTCGAAACCGAAATGTACATTTGGAAACAACAAAAACACACCCACTGCACATAGTGGTCCATATTCTAGCTGAAATGCAAAGGGGGTTTGGGAAGAGCTGATGGGGAAGAAGGTGTGGTTTAAGCAAGTTAGGTGAGTACAGGTGCCATTTGTTGGGCTAAAGAAGACGGCAGGAGAACCAGATGGGTGAGGGCAATAATATAATTCATCTATGGAACTAAAACTTAATAGACAACCACGTAGAGAGGTAATGTGGGTAGGTAGGTATGAGTAGAAGCTGGAAATATACTGTGTGTATGTATGTATATATATATATATATATATATATATATATATATATATATATATATATATATATCTCCACACATATATACATATATATTTGGAAGTTTTTGTGGTCTTTTTTTTTTTTTCCAAAATAAAGTCTTTAATGTCTAAATTCATAATCGTAAAATCAAAAATTTGTAAGAACTTTTGACTCAGCAATTCCTATCCGAGGAAATTACCTTCACAAATTCTGACTCAGTTCTAAAGATTTAAGTACAAGAATGCTCACTGAGGTGTTTATTACAGGAAAAAAAAGTAAATGGCGACCCATAGGATATTATAATGAATTTATGCCATGGAATATTCTGCAGCTGATAAAAGGATCAAGTAAATCCACATGAATTCACATAGTTTTCCATGATTTACTGTCTAATGTATGAAGCATATTACAGTGTAATCCTCCATATGCAAAAAAGTTTCATAGACATATTTTGTATATGCATAGAAAAGGTCTCAAATAATACACCTACCACTTAATAGGGTTTTTTATGCTGGGAAATGGGATTATAGGAGAACATTTACTTTCTGCCTCATTATGTTTTATTTGTAGATTTTGCAATGAGCACAAAATATACTTCCTTTAAAAAAAGACTGCGAGGCCTTTTTTTTTTTTTTTTGACTTTTAAATTAGAAGAATTTCTATCCTCAAAGTGTTTACACTTTATGGGACATAGTCAGAAGGGTTTCCCCCTCCTAGTTTCCACCCCGTCTCCGTAATGTTACTAAATGAATCTTCTCAGAGATCTTGATGGCATCTTGTCGGGGGCAGGTCAGGAAGACAGAGGGTTGGAATGGCAACGCTTCCACAAGGTGACCGAGGCAGCTTGGTGAGGCCCAGCACACGTGTGACAGGTGGCTGCAGAGGTCGCGTGAGTGGGCAGGGAGGCCTCTGAGCTCACTGGTGGCCTGTCTCAGCCTCAACCGCCACGTGTGAGCGCTGGCCGGTCGTGCTGGCCAGACTGACGACAGGCAGAAAGTGGGTGACCAACTAAGCGGTCTGCGGTCGTGAAAACAAACACCAGCTGTGCTTTAATCAGATGCCACAAGACACAAGACAAATCTGCCCTGTCGTACTGCAAAAAGCCACCGTGCTGGCCAAGGAGGGAAACCAGGGCAACACAGGGCCATCCTTGTGCCGTGGCAGGGCCCAGGACAGGAGCCAGGTTCCAATCCCAGGTTCCTCCACAGCAGCCCCATCTTTGGCACAGGGAGCGGGGCAAGACGGATGGCAGCCGTTTTCCAGGGTTTGGTGTGAGGGAACGAGAACCGTGGAGAGAAGGCTGACTTCCACCTTCTGTCCTGAATTCAGGGCAGGTCAGTAAGGGTCCGACAGGAAGGAGGCAGGACACCAGGCTGGGTCACAGGAGCACTTCTAAAGCATGGGCAGAGTGCAGCGAAACCGCTAAGCACAGTCCCTTGTGCTACAAACAGTGGGGCACCATCACCAGCCGTAGGCTGGCAGGGGTGAGGGAAGCATGGTGACCCAGGGAGAAAGCCCCCCTGAGCACACCTGCTGACAGGAGCCGAGACCTCTCTTGAAGGGATGCAGGAGCCCCGGGGACCGCAGGGAGGGCCGGGAAGTCAAGGCCCCAAGTTGCCTCACCTGCGAGCTCCTCCCACAGCCAACTGGATGGGAGGCAAGGGAGCCCACACATGCAGCCTCCTGGAGGTGGGGGGGTGCTCGGGAAGGTGGAGGGAAGACAGCCAGCTCACCTTGGTTCGACAGCGTTCCAGTCTTTGACAGGAAAAGTACATTTACGCACTGCTTTCTGTAATGTGCACACGTGTGCTCTTAGACAAATCGGTTCTTAATGGAAAAGCTACTCGCATATGCAACTCCCTCTCTAGGAACCTACTATATACTCAAGAAAACACGTTACACTCCCGCAAACACAAACACAGTAGTGTTTCATAGGAATGTCTATAGGATCCTTGCGTTTTAACCTTTAACTACTGACATTTATTTTCCAGCAACAGAGATATACAGTAATTGAGGCCCTTCACTTTTTTTTTTTTTTAATTTATTTTGAGAGAGAGCAAGCGGGGTAGGGGCAGAGAGAGAGAGAGAGAGAGAGAGAGAGAGAGAGAGAGAGAGAGAATGAATCCTAAGCAGACTCCACACCGTCAACGCAGAGCCCAATGTGGGGCTCGATCTCACAAATCACAAGATCATGAACTAAGCAGAAACCAAGAGTCAGACGTTTAACTGACTGAGCCACCCAGGCCCCCCCTCTTTTTTTTTTTTTATTAGAACAGAGAATGTGTATAAAGATTGACCTAAAAGAAAATGGCTTTGCTTCAGAGAAGAGTTGGTAGCTATGTTAGTGTTCAGATGAAGTCTTCCTGGCAACACAAGCCTGGAGCAGGGAGGGCTGGGGGGCCGACAGGAAGGAGGGAATGACTTTTGGGAAAAAAGAGCCTTTTATTATTCTCAGTTGCTGAGCATGTTATCTTTCTGCAGGGCTTTCAAATACATATTATCTTTTTAAAAAAAAAAACACATTTGAGCGAATGCCAAAATTTTACCTAGAAGCTGAATGATAAGAAGGAAAGTGACTTTATTTATTGCCTTCTTCACCTAAGTCATTCCTTAATTTAGAGAATTACGCAGCTGGCACAATACTGAGCGGTGCCTGAAGCGAGCGTATGCAAAGGCGATACCTGGGGCCCGCATGTTCAGGTACGGATCGGAGGCATAAAGGCTAAGTTGCAGAGAAAAAAGATGAATTTAAATTGGCTCACAAACGCTTCAATGAAACCAGGCTTAGAAAACAATCACCAGGCTTCATTTATCAGTGCTGCAGCAATGACAGCAAGGCTCGGTCATTGTTGTCCTGACTGTAAAACTGATACAGGCTTGGGCGCCTGGGTGGCTCAGTCGGTGGAGCCTCTGACTTCGGCTCAGGTCGGGATCTCGCCGCTTGCGGGTTCGAGCCCCGCACCGGGCTCTGTGCTGACAGCTCGGAGCCTGGAGCCCGCTTCGGATTCTGTGTCTCCCTCTCTCTCTCTCTCCCCCTCCCCCACTCACGTGCGCTCTCTCTCTCTCTCTCTCTCTCTCTCCAAAATAAACAAACATTAAAAAAAAAAATTAAAACTGATACAGGCTTGTTTTAAAAAGTTTCAAATTCAAATAAAGAAAAATAATCACTTGAACTACTACCACTGTTGACATTTTATTGAACATCCTGCAAGACATGTCTCTACAGATGGATGGGTCTATAGAGAGCATTTTACGTAAATGTGATGAATCAACATCTGTTGTGCTAGAACTTGTTTTCTAAAATCAGCAACATATTGTATCATCTTTCCACTTCTGTAAAGCTGTTTATCATGTACGTTCCACTATATGTACATATCTGGCTTTTATTTATTTGCTGAGGTGAGATTATCTTCAGAGTAGAAGTTCCTCAATGCAACATGGTCTTCTAGGAAGTCCCCCGCCCCACATCTCTTTCTGCCCACAGTGACCAGGGCACCCATGTCTTCCCCCCCCCCCCATCACCCCCCGCCATGAGAGCCACCACTGGGCTTTGTCAATCTTTGCAATTTTTGCTAATCGGGTAAGTGGAAAAGAAATCTAATTTTTACTTGTATTTCTAATTTGGTAACGTAAGATGGTGATGACTTCGTAACGTTTTCATGCGCTTTATGCCTCTTCCCATCTCGTATTTTGTGACCTGTCCTCTGAACGTTCAACCTAAGAGCCTGTATATTATATATTCATTCATAACCCTTGTAAATAATACAAAACCTTACCAGGAACTTTAAAAACATCCTGCCCTCCTCTCTCCCACCCTTTTAGAAAAATAAAAGTCAGATTTGCTCTCGGACTAAGTGAAAGCACTCTCAGGGCCCTGCCAAGCATACACTTACCGCATCGGAACACGGAGAGCTGGGCCAACATGGGCACTTGGTAGGACTTCCCATCAGCTGTCACAAACGTGCGTTTCTTTGTGTTCTCAGGTTGGAACCTCGATTTCCACAAACCCTTAAAATACACGGCATTGACCAGGACCAGTCTGGTGAGCGCACCATCGATGAGATTTGGGGAGAGCAGATTGTCGATCATACCTGAGAAGTCATGGAACAAGCAAGGGAAAAATTCAGGATTGGCAGTCTATTTGAGGGCAAAAGGCAGTGTGGGATCACAGACAGTGAAAAATCAAAGGAATTTTTAAAAGACTTTAAAAAGGAACTATTTACAACACCCTTTTTGTACCTTCTCATGTTCTTCTCGCTAAAAATGAAAGCTGAACAGTTAAGGCTAAAATCAGAGAATCCATAAAGACTTTCAATATCCTTTATTTGGAGGTTACCAGACTTTTCCTTAAGAAATTCTTTTATAACGAATTCCCCATGAGCCACACGGTTTAGAAAATTTTACTCACCTAAATGATTAATTAACGATGAATTTCTCTCTGTTTGCTAATAACTGGCGTGAATGACTGCCAAGGAGGGTTTTCGATGGGCACAAGATAGGCACAAGATATGCAGTTGTTGTCTGAACCACTGGGTAGATTTAATGCCGGTCAAAAACCAACTCTTCGACCTGTGCGATCTTATTGAGGGTAAAGGCTGAATTTCTCCCTAAAGTTTTAGAAATGATGGGCATTTGGAATCCCCGATACCACAAGGCCTCACAGCTACTTTAAAGAAGGGCTGGAGGGGCGCCTGGGTGGCTCAGTCAGTTAAGCGTCTGACTTCGGCTCAGGTCGTGATCTCACAGTTCATGAGTCCGAACCCCAAGTTGGGCTCTGCGCTGACAGCACTGGAGCCTACTTGGAATTCTCTCCCTCTCTCTCTGCCCCTCCCCTGCTCACACTCTCTCAAAAATGAATAAATTTAAAAAAAGAAAAAAAGGGCTGGATCTAAAAATCAGTGTCTACATTTATGAGTTACGGACTGAACTAGGTGTAATATTACAGAGAAGCAAGGACATAGCGTCTGTTCTAGAAGGCCTCACAGTCTTGAGGGAAAATTCACTCCACAAAATGTAGAAGACCATCCGTCTTGATTGTGTTAGGAGTGAAGGCGCAGACGACCGTTCTAGTTTCAGAACATTCTTTGAGGCCACGAGGATCCTTCCTGAGTGCTATCTGTACTTGATGGTTTGGGTTTTTGTTAACGTACCTTTTGCTCCGTCTCTGAAGATCCAGCTGTGTGTTTACGAGGGGTCACTGATACCCAAAGTGATGAAAAATTAGTTCAGAAATTCACTGTAGCTTTTGGCCTTAGCATATTTAAAAAATACATGGTGCCGTAATGTAAATGCTAGTTGTAATTCTTTAAATGGTGAGAGTAAAATCAATAGTTTCTGAAGAAGCAAGAAGGTCTAATTCAGCAGAGAGAGCTTTAAGTCTGTCTGTCTATCTATCTATTTACTGGGGGGAGGGGAGAGAGTGAGGGAGACAGAAGATCCAAAGCAGGCTCTGTGCCAACAGTAGAGAGCCCAATGAGGGGCTCGAACTCACGAACCACGAGATCACGACCTGAGCCAGAGTCGAATGCTTAACCAACGGAGCCACCCGGGTGTCCCGAGAGCTTTAAGTCCTTTTAGATGATGTTCAAGAAGATGCGGATGTGCAATAAACGAATGTTTGGATAAGTCGTGGTAAAGACGCGCACCCAGAGGTTTCCCAGAGCCCAGAGGGCTCCGTAAGTTTCATCACGACTCCTTTCTTACACAAGGGGGCACCAACGCTAAGTCAGGACCTGAAGGAAGATACACAGGCCATGAACGGCCATCATTCGACGCAAGGGTGGCCTCCGTCTTGTGGGAAGGAAGTTAGAGCTCTGTGCTTCAGCCACTGCAAGCACCTTAGAGCTCCTGGCAGTGAGGGCTGTGTCTTGCCTTTGCTGGGAACATCACCCAGTCCAACCCCTTTGTGCCTTTAAGACACAGCTCCCTCTCTACCTGTAATAAATGTCCTCTGACCCTCCTCCCCGACTCCCAGGAGTTTCCATAAAGCTCAACACTCGCTGCTGCCATACCCGAGGTATTTGGTGCCGGCCAAATTTAACGTGTCTCTCTCCCCGAGCTGAACCACCGAGTGCGCCAGAGCAAGGACCCTGTCGTTCACTTTTGAAACATCAAGCCTGGCTCAGGGCACCCGGGTGGCTCAGTCGGTGGACAATCAGACCCTGGCTCAGGTCACGATCTCGCAGTCTGTGGGTTCAGGCCCTGCGTCGGGCTCTGCACTGACGATACAGAGCCTGCTTGGGATTCTCTCGCTCCCTGCCCCTCTCCCACTTGCACGTGCTCTCTCTCACTCTCGAAACAACAAATAAATGTTGTTAAAAGAATCGAGCCTAGCTCTGTGTTCGGCACACGATCAGTGCTCAATACGTGTCTAAAGAAGTCCCCTCAGCCCTTTTTGTGGTCATTATGGTAAATAAAGCCTCTGATTGCCACCTGTAGGACTAAGATACAATACGGGGGCATGAAGAAATATTAAGCAACGATAAAAAGGTAAGGAACGCATGGTTAGAAGGAGGCCCACGAGGGGCTTGCCATCGCTAACTGCACACGGTGAACGTGCATCACCCGGCCACCCACCCATGCGCCTACTCGGCCACACAGCCACCCACCTACCCACCCCCCCATCCGTCGATGCACCACCCCTCCATCCGCTCCTGGATGCCCACCTGCCACGTGCCAAGTGCTCTTCTAGGTAAGAAAACAAACAAAAATGAGCTCCGCCTTCAAAAAGCTACGGAGAAGAGAGAGGTGGATGGAGGCTGGCAGAAATGGCTCGGAAAAGTGTACGCAACAGGAAGAAACACCTCGAAGTAGAAGTGAGGCCATATGAGAGGGGGATCGGATCCGGTCAGCGAGGTTAGGCACGGGTTCCTTGAAGAAGCTGACCTAGTGATAGCTATAGAAACAGCTTACGCTTGTTGAACGTTTGTTAAGTGCGAGGCACTCGGCTAAATGCTTTGTGCGTATTACTTACGTTCCCACAAAAACCTTAGTGTCGATGTAACTGTTTTAGTAGATATCACCGTCGTATCTCCATTTTACAGATGAGGACTCTGAGGCACAGGGAGGTTAAGTAGCTTGCCCAAGGTTGCACAGCTAGTAAGTGGCAGAACTGACATTCAAACTCGGCGCCTTGCTTTTAACTATCATGCCGTGCACGTGACAAGTGTGAAAATGGACAGGCGTTAACAAGGGACAGGCGGGGAGCACAGTATCCCAGGTGGCCGGATGCAGCGGTGGGGGCTGTGACAGGAGAGAGCACGGTGAGCTGGGGGCTGGACGGGAAGGAAGCGTGCATGGCTGGAGCACAGAGCCTGTGGAAGAGAGGCTGGAGAGGTGGGCAGGGCGGCCCTGGCGGGGTCAGCACCCTATCACAGCGGAAAGAACCTTCCCGTCTGGCTCTCCCACTCCACAGGGGTAGGAATCGTCACCTCTATGGGACGGACTGGGCAGTCTTCCGCACATGGAATGTTCGATCTCCAGGATTCTGAGTTCTCCCAGGTAGGTAAGTGCCTCTCAGTGAGGCAGATCACCCCAGGGGCCATTTGGAAATTTGTAGGAGAGTTTTCAGTGGACTGACACGTGGCCCGAGAGGTTACTTGCCCTGCAATGTTCAAAACAGTCCCACACGCTGAAGAAATGTCCTGCTTCCCGTATAGCTTTCAGACGCCCCACTGGATAGCCACACTGGCAAGAAACTGGCTTACCATCATCTGGGCCCAGAACCTCACTCTTCTTCCCCTGTAAACACAAAGTTATCTGTTTCGTGGCACATTTTTAACGTGCACCGAATTTTCCGGGTAGGTGACTACGGTGCAAAGCAAAGCGAGTGGAAGCTGTTCTTGTTTTGTTCTGAAATTTACCAAGAGTGCCGCCCCGTTTTAGGAAAGAACTCGCTTCGGAAACACAGGAGGGCAGCTCGTGGTTTTCACATCACCAGCACCCCACGCCTGTCTCTGCCTGTTTTCGTAGCCGTCCATTCACAATCATTCTAAGAATACGACTGCTTCGCTATTATGTGCTCGGGTGTACTTGTACCCAAGGGCTCACCTGCTGAACCACATACATAAATGAGTTTTGTTTTTCCTTGTATTACAGTTTGGCATTGTATTAATTTTTAGAAGTGTCTGTGTACTTGTGCATAGGTTATACGAGCTACGAATCTCGCGGCAGGATGGTGAAGTGAAGAGTCAAAATCTTTGTTTACCAAGAGGTCGGCCAGGTTGAAAAAGCACTGCTGGGGCTCACCACGCCCCCCCCTCCCCAGAGGCAGTGAGCAACTGAGTCAACGTGTGTCCAAGGAGCTTGAACACTGTTAAGCAGCACGCTAATGTGCCTTCCCATGACCAGTCCAATTGGTAAAGAAGAAGGCTGGCAGGAGCCACTCACAGGCCACGGTCATCCAGCCACCTGGCTCTGAGTGCCAGCAACTTCCTGCCACTGTTCTTAGGCCTCTGGGCCCAGAAAGAACCACCAGACCCTTCACATTTGCAGGTGTCCTGATCGTTTTGCGGTTTTAGGAAGGGAGCCCGGATTGCACTGTCCAAGAGCCTCCTGAGAAGGAATGCTGTGGATTTATCAAAACCAGTTCTGGTTCCTCCACCCTCGGGGCACTCCCGGCCCATCTCTTTGCGAGTCTGTCCCACGCCCTCGGACATTCACGTATACAAGTCTGGTCATGGGTGGTGGAGGCAGACTGGGGGAGCATTCGTTTTAATGCAGAATGTTCGGCCCCTCCCTCGGAGATTCTGATACAGGAAGTGGGGGGTCCAGTGACCTGCATTCTAAACAAATGCCCTGGGTAATTCTGACGCAGGCACCCTAGGAACCACACGTTGGGAAACGGGACCCAAGAAGCCAGAGTTTCCTCACGTTCTGTCTTTGGGCCACAATGGAGTCGTTGGGACTACTGAGACTTTTCCGCTTCCACTCTTGCGACCTTAACTCTCCCTCCTATGAAAACCAGGTTCCCCAATCTAGATTTGCAGCCTTAATTTCCTGCTGATCTGGACCCATCTCTACTCCAGAACATTTCCACCTAGACCTCCAGTTTACAAATTAACAGGTTTAAAACACCCACGTTAGACATTTCCTCGGCTTAATGAGAGGAGAAATGCATGCAAACAAGCAATCATTATACAGCGTGGAAAGTGCTATAATGAAGGGGCTTAGAAAACGCAGACTCGTATGCCAATGGTAAGCAGAGACTAGGCACCGACTTCCTGGAGGCGACAGCAGCGAGAGAGAGAGAAGCAAGGGAAGCAAGGAGAGAGATCAGTCTCGAACCTCGCAGGGGGAGAGGGGCATTCCAGGCAAAGGGAACAACCGATGCGAAAGTGGGAAGGACTGAGCGACTGAACCTTCAGAACAGGCCAGGGCCTGCGGGCGAGGCCTCTGGAGAGGCGACGCAGAGGGGACAGAGGAGAGTCCGTGGGGCTGGACTCTGCTCTGTTGCCCCTGCCACAGGGAGAAAGACCCCAGAGGGTACCGTGAGTCGTGGCCCCAAGAAAGGGGAAGGAAGGTAGACGGAGTCAGGGCACCTCTTAAGAGAGAAAAGACAGACCAGCCGGCTGGGTCCAGGCGTTTCGCGATGGGAGGACCATGGGCCAGGCAGACACCAGTTAGAATCTTAGGAGCCCAACGCACGCTTTCACTCACAAAGTATAAAATGGCACCCAGTGGTTCCCAGGGAATTGAGGCCACTCACCCCTGGTTTCGTTTCTAACCCACACGTTGATGGAGTCACAGGCAGAGGCTGGATCTTCAAAGTCCACGTTCTGGACGTCGCACTGAAACACGTCCTTGTTCCTCGTAACGAAAGGCACTTCCATTTTAGAGCCGTTCTTCACAAACACTGCATTGGCCACCGTCACGATGTCTTTATTCTTCTTGGAGACGATGGCCTTGTTGATCTTCTTTAACACTTTACCGACTCCTGGAGGGGAAGTGGGAAGATGTAGCCACGTTTCCACAAGACTTTAGACAAGCTACGTTTTTGTTTAAGATCTCTTTCTTTGTATGGCAACCAACAACAGTACAGACAAGACAAGCCTCAGCAGCAAGAGACTACGTCTTTTGCTTTCTCAGTGGCCGTGTGTTAAGAAAAGGGGAAGGAGGGTAAAATTATTATTAGTGGTTCTTAAAAATCAGTGGTGCTTCCACCATCAAAACAGCGTATTTGAGGCATCTCAACACCTTCCCCACATACACTTGGTCCTCCTGGGAGACTTTTCTGGTGCCAGGTCAATAGGAAGACTGGCCAGTTCTTCTTTATGTAGCCATGGGGGAATAAATCCAAGGAATCTTCCACCATGGGGGAATAAATCCAAGGGATCTTACTAATTCATTCTCTTTTTCTTTCTTAACTATCTTTAGTGCTATTTCCTTTCCTGCCAAAGATTTAACAATGCGATCTCGTTTTTCTATTTTGGAAAAAAAAAATGAATAAAATAAGCATTAGAAAGACTATAAAAAATTGTCATGTGCCACCATCCAAGAATAGTGTGATTTTTACTTGATATCAAGCTCAAAAAGCAAGGGGATTAATTTTGTGGCAATGTAAGCTTTATCTTACACGAGCCATTCATACAGGCTCCATTTGGTTTCAGAACATGGAAAAGAAGGAAGTAAATTATAAGGATGAAATGTGCGAGCTCTAGAGTGAGCTCAAATTACAGAGCCTTGGGTTCCTCGCTTGGGGTCCTTTCAAAATGACACTGTCCTAAAACAGCCTGCAGGGTCACGGTGACAGTGTCCTGGAGAGCTGATGTGTCACACGCTCAGAGGGTCTCTTCTCCAGATCCCTTACATAAGGGTAGGGGAAGTCTGCCATGGTGCACAAGGAGGCAACCCTCTGGCTCCTTGTTTGGCCTCTCATGACCCCACCCTGCGCGCTGTTCTGTGGGGCAGGCCCGGCGGGAGTGAGCAGGCCTACTTCATCGGTAAGGGAAGAGCAGAGGCCAAGTCCCAGAGCCTGTCCCTTCTGGCCACACTGTCTCCTGCACATGCCCCGATCTCCGGCCAGGAAAAGATGGGTGTAGATTTCACTCCACTGCCCCAAACCGTTCTGTCTCTGTCCTCACTAAGAGGACACCTGAGTTCTCAGGGGCTGAGCCCGAACTAGGGCCTGGAAAACCACTCAGGCTCCCCTGAAAGAGTTCGTCCTGCCACCGAAATCACGTTCTATAACACAACTAACTGCTAGTGATTTGGGAGAAGGAGAGGGTGGGGGAAGGACACCACCGGCAGGCAACATCGGCAAGAACTTGAGAAATATCGCTTAAAACGAATGTGGCTCAGCATTAACACAAACGACAAAAATCCAGTCGCTGCCTTGGAAGGGTACTGGCTGACAGGGTCTGGATGGCCCTGGTTAACGGCCATAAATTCAAGCAGGGATTCGCCACGAAGCTATAAATCACCAAGAGTTTGCTGAACTTCCAAGCAAGCGGCGGAACTGGGAGCGTTCCAAGTATTAAGCCCTGCCATGCTTCCAACAGGTGATCAGACTGCAGACTCATGCAAAATTGAAGGCCATGTAAATAGAGCAGGGTGTCCCAGCATTTGGTGCTGGCAGCTCGGAGGCTACATTGAACACAACAGCCAACTGAGGGCGGAGGGGGGCAGTGGGGGGGGGGGGGACGGGGACGGAGGGAGGCACGGAGCGCTTGACCCCTGACCCCAGCTTGCCTTCCTCTCCGAGTCTCAGGCGTCAATGCAGTCAAGAGTCCTAGAACTTTATGGCTGACAGGAGTGGAAGGACAGGGAAAGGGACGCTCCCTCGTTCTCCAAAATAGTAAGGAAGACTTCCACGTGCAAAGAGACTGGCTCGAGGTCATGGTGCACGGTGACCTAGAAGGGCTCCGGGGCCCCTTCTGCTCCCTCACACACAGCCCCCGCCCCAGAGGCTGGTGGAGGGTGGGCTCTGGGGGAGGATATGTGAACTGGAGCGACAAGGCCACAGGGCTGGGAGACAGAGACGCTTACGTCGATGTGGGTAATTCAAAGCAATTCAAACCTTTTCCATCGGGCTTTACTGACAAAAATTCCTTCCGTTTTTTTTTATTCTGAAATACTGACAGATTCAGAGGAAGTTGCAAAACAATGGACAGGGTGGTCCCACGGGCCTTTTCGATCAGTCTCCCCCAGTGGTAGCAGCCTGTGTGGCTGTGGCACAGCATCACGACCTGGAAACTGCCGTGGGTACAGCGCGCCCAGCCCATGCACACCACACGCGTTTTACGTTCCCGGCACCTGTGTGTGTGTGTGTGTCGCTCTGTGCATGGCTGTCACTCACTGAGATTCATGTGGTCACCAGCACAGTTAAGACCCAGAAAGGTGCCATCGCTACGAGGCTCCCCCGTGCTGCCCTCCACGGCCACAGCCACCCACTTCCCCAGCTCAAGGCACCGTGAGGTTTAGCCCAAGGCACCGTGGAGGTGGGGCAGGTGGGAAGCTTTCTTTTTAGAGATGAAGTACACTAGGGCACGGAGAGATCACGTGACTGACCCAAAGCCCCAGGGCTAGAGAAGAGACCAGAATACAGTTCCCCTAACTTCTAGCACTGCTAACATCCGTCCTTTAGAGGAGACAGCCCTAAGTCCCAGAACGGTACCAGCGAAACCCCTCCAGATGCACGACTCCCTCAAGGGCCACCGCCCCCCCCCACCCCCCCCCCACCCCCACCCCCCGCCACAGCCCGGAGTGCACGCACCGTTCACGCCGTATCTCATCACCGTGGTGAGCTGCTTCTTAGTCCTGCCGTCGGCTCCCAGCTGAAGCATCCCCAGGACGGACGCAATCCCATGGGGGGACACGACCACGTTGTCAAGAGGCCGGGATTTGATAATCTGATTGAAAACCTGGATTCCTGTGTCGGAGCCTAGTTCCTCCAGAGATAGGGGGTTGAACTGGGAGCACACAGAGGGCAAAGTCACTGTGGCCACAAGAAAGAAGGGAAAATGCCAGTTCATGGTTCCTTCCGGCAAGGACAACCTGAAAAATAAGATCAAAACGATATGTGACTTCCTAAGTGATCACTTTTGGGGGGACTACTTTGTATTCAACCAGGTAGGATTTATTACACTCCGTATAACTGAGTGCCCTGTTAATTTACCTGAAATACGAGAGTGTAGATGAAATCAGTTGCTGCTGTATTTTGTTAGGGGGAGGAGGGGCGGGGGGAGGGAGGGAGCCCCCATCTGGCAGGTTCCCAACCAGGTGCCAGACACCAATCGGACAACCACCCTTCATCCAACGGACGCAGTATTCAATCAAGAACTACCGCATGCCAGGCCCTTTTTGAAGCACTGGGCAAACAACTAGAAACGACAGACGAGACCCCGGCCTTCCTGGAGTTTCCTTTCCAGAGGGGAGACAGAAAAGAAACCAGTAGGCGGTAACTTCAGAGAGGGATCAGGGCCGTGGTGATAAAACACAGTGTGCACGCAAACGGAGGACAAGTTGGGGACAACAAGAGATGGGTCACGGAAGATACCTCAGCTGAGGGGACGCGTGTGAGGGGAGTCCTGAATGAGACAGAAGCATGCCCCACCCCCCACCAGCACATGGCCATGCAGGAGAGACTTCAGGGGGGACGTGAGGAGGAAGAGGGCCCACATCCCCAAAGGCCCATAGACCCTAGTATCTATGGCTCTTGGATTTCATTCTACGGTCACAAGAGGTGATGGGCATTGAGGAGGGCACCTGTTGGGATGAGCACCGGGTGTTATATGGAAACCAATTTGACAATAAATTTTATATTAAAAAAAAAAAAAGTCACAAGAAAGCACGGGAGGGTTTAAAAAAGGGAGTGAATCCCTTGGGTCACTATGATTACTTTATAACCTATGTCCTTGTTTTAATTTTTTAAATTTTTATTATTATTGTGTTGTTTTTTTTTTTTTTTACAATAAGCATGTTATTTTTTAAAGGATTGCTAATTAAAATAAATTTATGGGGCACCTGGGTAGCTCAGTGGGTTCAGTGTCCAACTCTTGATCTTGGCTTAGGTCATGATCTCACGGTTTGTAAGATCGAACCCCACGTCGGGCTCTGTGCTGACAGAGCCTGCTTGGGATTCTCTCTCTCCCTCTCTCTGTCCCTCCCCTGCTCACGTTCTCTCTCTCTCTCTCTCAAAATAAATAAACATTTAGAAATAAAAACAAATTTAAGTGACACCCTTAAATCTACAATAAGGCAGAACAATTGGTAAATATATCAATTGTGAGAATGGCACTGTTTACACAGATACTCTCAATTACAGCGATTTGTTGGAAATACGAGTTCTTCCTGGATTACCACTCACTGAGCTCCCTGTGGCTGTGACAAGTAAGAGGTAGGAAATTTACATGTGTTTATGGAAAAGCAAATACTTTCATTTTAAATGAGGACTTAACAGAGGAAGTCGGCCAAACAAAAGCAGAATTTGGGATGTGGCTAATTTGATTCCTGCCTTGGAGACCCAAGCTTGCCGAGAAGCCAGTTTGTCCTCCTGTCACGTGCATTTACGTGTGAGAGGTTGGGGATGTCTGCAGAGAACAAGAAAGAGAGGGGGGCCTTTTAGGAGATGGAGGCCTTGGAGTGGAGGGGAATAAGGTCTGTGTGCTCCTGACAGAGGGTCCCTGGAGCATTAGGCAGAGCTGGCATTGGGTGTTTCCTGGTCTTCCTTTGGACGCATCTGTCCTTGCTTCCCACTCCAGGACATAGTAGATGTTCAATAAATACATGTGGGGTTAAACCTGATGGCTTATATACTTTCTAGTTTTGCTAATTGTTTTTTATTGCATCAAAATAATGTCTACTGAATGTGCCTGCGACGGTGATCGTGTTTAGTCCTGAGCCTGTGAGCTCCGAACACTTTCCAAGGAGAGTGAAATTCACTGGGCTGGGGACAGGACTGCCATCAAAAGCAGACTTCGGCACCTGCACCCCCAAACCTCACCCAGGCCCACGAGGTGAACCACTAAGACCATCATTCGAGGGGATGTTGCAATTTTCTCATGTATTGTGAAACAATCATGTTTTTAAAAATTTAGAACACTTGAGAGTTTCTCCAGGGCTTAATTGTAAAATAATTGTGTTAAGACAGTCTGTCTAAATTCAAAACATGTAAGTGACCTACATACGCTCCTACTTGGGGCTTTCCTATGGCCAGCGTGGCCTATTTTGACTTTGGCACCTAGGACTGGCTCTAATGCCATGACAATCCCCTGAGTTTCTCTCAGCCTGTTGGACGCTGGAGAGCTTCCAAATGCTGACTACGGAGGCTTTACTCATTTCATCTAAAAATTAGACACTGTGTCCTCCTGTCCTCCCTCCCTGCCTTCTTTCTGGAAATAAATCTCCTCTTTATTTTTTTAATTGTTTTTTTAATTTTATTTTTGAGAGAGAGAGAGAGAGAGAGAGAGAGAAAGCAGGGGAGGGGCACAGAGAGAGGGAGACGCAGAATCTGAAGCAGGCTCCAGGCTCTGAGCTGTCAGCACAGAGCCTGACGTGGGGCTCGAACCCACAAACCACAAGATCGTGACCTGAGCCGAAGTCAGACGCTTAACCAACTGAGCCACCCAGGTGCCCCAAAAATCTCTTTGAAACTTAATATACCGCAAAGCCTTTACAAGTACACCATGATCTGTACACTCTTTGTCACAAATGGTCAAATCTCGTAACTGGCACCAACTTCATCAATCTCAATTGTTGACTCTTCCGTTATAGTATATTCTGACGTTACCTTCAGTATGCCTAATCTCTACTCCCCAAGCCTCCCAAAGAAATCCTCCTGGATTGGCAAAGGCTTGAATAAATATTTGAATCTGCACACTCATCAAGGACCTCAAATTGCTTTTGCCTCTGGTAGCTTAAAGTTGATTCACCAGCATATTACAAATTATGTAGACGGCTGTAAAACAGGTAGAAAGGATCAGTAAGAGAGAAAAATATTTAACAGCTCCAATGCCTTGGAGTCAGCAAGGATAGTCTCCCAAATAAATAGCCATCTTATTTGGCAGAATTTTGCTTGGTTATGACTTTCTGCTAGAAGAAGAGCTTCATTATGAAGTGGGGGACGGCTGCCATGAGTGTTTTTCTTGGGTTTCTGGGATCTGAGGCGTTTTTGAGAGATGTCTATGTGCGGTTTCATAACAGTGTCCTGGGACAGTGTCAGAGCTGTGCAGGCCTTGGAATAAGAGCTATTTTTGATTGATGTTCTGGGCATAACTTCTTCTTGGCCTCAGTTTCTGAGGCTAAATGCTCCCTCGTTTAAGCTCACCTGGCTTACGTACACGTCTGAGACTGAGTGTTCACTCCTCTCCAAAGTTCAGTAGCCAGGAGAGGAGGTGCTGACCCATAAATCACTTTGGCTTATAAAATTCTTAGCTGATAGAGATTCATGTCCAAATAGACCATCTTTTACATGAACTAACCGCTGAACTTAATCAGGCTGTAAAATGCTTACTCTCTATGACAAGCAGCGTCTCCTTATGGAAAGAACACAGTAACCTCCTGTTTATTTGTAAGAGAAATTACACTGGAAGCTTTCAAGTAAGGGAGAAAGAATAAAGCTGCTGCCCAAATGTATTACATAGCATCGGTATGGAAGGTCAGAAATCTGTTTAAATGTTCCCATTTCTTGAGTACTCTTTTCATAACACTAAAAACAAAACAACACAACACAACAAAAAACCAAGAGTCTGGTTTAGGCCATCTTTAGAGGGAGATCATAAACCTATAAATAAAGCCAACAGCCCAGCCATATCATTTCAAATGTGGGCTTCTCTTTTCCCACCTACTTCTAGTTTGTCTTACTCCAAATCTTTCCTTTCCAGGGTCAGGGATGTTTTGAAAGTACAGTAAAACCGTGGATAGTGAATAACTGGTTCTGCGAGAGTTCCACAAGACGAGCAAACATTTCTAATAAATTGTAACTTGATAAACGAGCCACGTCTCGCAATCCGAGTAGTACCTGATGCTGAATGTCACGTGAGCACAGCTGAGCCAATGGTTCGCGAAATTTGCTTTGATATACGCGTGCCTTGGATTACAGGCATGTATCTGGAATGAATTATGGTCGCAAACCAAGGTTTTACTGCAATTGGGTACTGCTTTGAGCTTTAAGTGAGACCGAGCCAAGTAAATAATAAGCTGGTTTTGCAAATGCCGGACTCATTGTGCATCCGTACATGCAGCAAGGTCTCCCCGAGTAGGGGTGGACATCAGAGAAACCAACCGTCCACAGACGCCGTGGCTTCGACCATCACGTCCACACTGGCGATGCTCATATCTGCACCTCGATTCCCCAACCCCCTGCACAGTGTCAGTGCCATATTCTCATCTATTTGCTGCCTATGTTCACCTGACTGTTCAGAACATTATCTTGGCCTGAAAAATCCTCTGTAGGCGGATTATGGAGAAGCCACTGGGCGGTGAAGTCCACCAGCTTTCCTCTTAAAGGTCTTGGCCTTGGCCTTGCCCATGCTCATGTCTTTCTTCTCTTCCTTGCTCTCCACCTGGTGACAGCCATTGCCCCCCACCCCCAACTCCTTCCGTGGCCTGTGGGAGGCTTCCCCTGATTGCCCCAGATGGGTCTGTTCTCCCCCTTCTCTGAATTTCCACAGGATTTCCTATCTGCACCTTTCATTTTGTTTTCCAAGTAGGCCCCCCACCCCCCACGAGACCGGAAGCTCACAGAAAGCAGGGCCACGGGCCTGCATGTCCGCAGGGTCTCACGTGGGGCCTTCCCGGCGGTAGTCACTAAGTCAAAGGTTGACTCGTGGGACTAACCCAGCTGTTCCAGTGTTTGGTGCGGAATAAAAGGCATTTTGAAAGTATTTTAAGCAACTGTGAGTTAGAAGGTATCACCTACAATCTAGATTTAGAGCTGTTCTCAGGAAAAAGGAAAATGAATAGGACCCTGGGCCCTCATTCCCATGGCGAGCATCTGGCCTACGTAGTGACCACCTCTACGGCCTGGGTGTCGGTTTCCTACGTGCCCAGCTGCATAGTCTACTGGTTCCCACTGGTCACTACCTCTTACATCACTTCTCCAGGCTGTAAAAAGCGCTTGTAGCCAGACCCCTGCAGTGAATGAGTGCTCCCTGATTAAGCAATGGCAGATTCACTCAGCCGGTCACAGAACACGAAGCTTATTTTCAACCTAACGGGTTTTTTTTGTTTTTTTGTTTTTTTGTTTGTTTTACAAAATAAAACCTACCTTACATATAATACCTGAGCAAAAGATAAATAAAATAGTATCTGTCAGCTCAAATGATAAATCATATGAGATCTGTCAGCTCTATTTAGCGTAACAAATAAGATGTATACAAACAGTTTCGGGGGAAAACGCTAGAAGACTCTTCTGGCTCCCATTCTTAGCCAGAGGATTCACATCTGTTTTAGGAGGCCCCAGGAGTATCTAATAAACGGCAAGCATTCCATCCCTTCTCATTCTCTAAAATATGTTTCAAGTGATATATTTTTGTAACAGGTAAGGATCAAAATCTTCAGGTCATGAAAGATTTCAAATATATGAAAAATAATGTAAATCCCTAGTACCCAACACCCAGAGAAAATGGTGATCAACTCATGGCTTATTTTATTTCTTCTAAAATCGACAACTGTTTTGAAGCCAATTCTGGACATCATCGTATTCAAAATACCTTCAACATATACTCCAGACCTAAGGAATATATGTGTATATATACACAGTACCATTGTCCCACTCAAAAATTAGTGACGATTATGTTAATATCTAGCCAGTGTTCAATTTTTTTTTATAGTTTATTTGAATCGGGATCTAAATAAACTCCACACATTACAACAGGTTGACAGATCTCTTGCCTTTTAAAAAAATCTTGGGGCGCCTGGGTGGCTCGGTCGGTTGGGCGTCCGACTTCGGCTCAGGTCATGATCTCACGGTCCGTGAGTTCGAGCCCCGCGTCAGGCTCTGTGCTGACCGCTCAGAGCCTGGAGCCTGTTTCAGATTCTGTGTCTCCCTCTCTCTCTGCCCCTCCCCTGTTCATGCTCTGTCTCTCTCTGTCTCAAAAATAAATAAACGTTAAAAAAAAAAATTTTTAAAAATCTTAACCCCAGTTGCCTTATTTTTAACTTTTTCCTCTGAACTTTTTTTGTTGAAGAAACCGGGGGTCTTTGGTAGAGTCTCCCCACAGTCTCGATTTTGCTAACGGCATTCGTGTGACGCTGCTTAACAGGTTCCTCTGTCTTCTGTACTTCCTGTAAGTTTTGTAGTTAGACCTAGAGCAGGGGTCTGCAAACTCCTGCGCCTGAGCTGGCCACACGTTTTGTCTAGGGCTGCACTGAGCTCCTGCAGCAAGTTGAAAAGAGTTGCCCAGTCGCAACACGGACTGTTTGGCCAGCAAAGCCAGAAACATCTACCTGGCCCTTTACAGAAGGTTTGCCACTTCTACTCTAGAGGCTGATCAGTTTTTGTTTTTGTTTTTGTTTTTTTTTGCAAGAATGTCGCACAGGGGTGTTGTAAGCAGGAGGAGAAAGTGGCCACATGGCTCTTTTTTGTGAGGTTAGAAGCTGCTGGTGATCATCGTCTAAGTGCATTGTTTCATTAGGGGTTGCCAAATGATGCTATTGTAGTGCTAACTTTATTAGTGGGGTACTTCTATAAAAAGACATTTTCCATTCCAAATTCGGCATCCTGAGGTTCAGCTTGTAGAGCAAAGGCAGGATGAAAGTTGGATTCACTCCTTAGATCGTTCTTTAAATGATGAATTGGTTACCCTGCATCTCAGAGCTGACCAGAGGAGGGGTCTTGTTTGTTTGCTTAGTATAATTGTGAACTTACGTTTCTCAACATATTCTAAGGATCTCGATCCACTGAAATTGTATTCTTTTTCTCTGATGCTCAAAATGAGCCTCGTCAGGTTGAGCACCTGAGCCTTTCATAGGACCTCACAGTCCCAACAGCTTCCTTGTTTTCTGCTTTGACGAGATACTGCGGGCCCATTCTGCACCCTTCCTGCCCCAGGTAGAATCAGCCACTTCTCAACGGAGCTCTGGTTCCTCTTGGTGAGCGAGAGTATTTAGAGACCATCTGAGTATCCTCACCGAATAAACTCCAAATTAACTGAGAATCCTGGGCAATATGGAAAATCCAGAATCTACTGACAGCACTCCCTGGACTATATCCAAATGTTAAAGTTCAAATTATGAAAGAGAGACCACTTACCTGTGAACTAGTTTGCCCCATGTGGCCACAGAGCCCATGGAGGAACACTGGGTGAGGAAAGATGGGGGGGAGAGATGGGCATTTCAAGCGGGGCTGGGACAATCAAAACAGATCACCCTCTTGTGAAGGCAGTTAGTCTCCTGGATCAAACCCAACCTGATGGCTTGTGGGAACCAAACAATGCAAGTGCCTGGAGTGAACAAGTGGCATCCAGCATGACAAGGAGAGTCCCCCAGGGTATCTCAGGTGGAAAGGGGTAACCACCAGCCCCTCCTCTCCATGAACGCTGACATTTCTCAAGGAATGGGAAACTGCAGATGTCCTTCTGGTTTCTGTGTTTGTAGTTTCTTGATTCTTAGAACCAAGGCCCCTTATTGTTTTGCCTTTGGACCAACCATTTCTTCTACAAGGGCTATAGAGAAAAGCTGCACATCAGATTGTATGGAATTGTAGCATCTCCCGCCAGTTTTTCTGGACCGGGCTTCCCAGAGTCTTCCAAGAGCGAAGGAAAAGTGCTGGGCTGCCAGAGACGTCCACGTGGCCTTACGTAGGACTGTGCTGCCCAGCAGTCAGGCCCCAATGCTGCCCTCCAATACTCTGCCAACAGGCAAGGGTCTAACTCTTAAGGGTGTTTGGCAAGAGGCATTCTAGACACCTCAGGAGTTGGCCCACAGTGATTAGGGCTGTATCTGCAAAGTGACAGTGGCTGTCATGCACCAATAATTGAGGTTAAGGCTCAAATATGGTCCTATAAATGCAAGAGGATGATTCTGGCCTCTCAGACTTCTGCAAACATTATTGCAATAGATTCCATCAAAACCCGTCTTCATTTTCCTAATACCTACCACGTTCTCTTAAGATAGAAAATTAGATGAACAAGCAAAACCGTAGAGTGCATCTTGATACCCTTGGGAAGTACACAGAGTGTTAGCAGAATGAGTCAGCACCTTTACAACTTAAGGGAAGAAACAGGAAATGCCAACCGATCAAAGTGACAGAGCTTGGTGGTTTTAAAATGTTCTTTCAGGTTACTGAGGGAGGCTTACAGACCTCTTAGGATTTTCCCTTAAATTTTTATCAGACTTCAAAGTGCATGGTTGATCTATGACACTGATTAATTTAGCCAAAAGGAACCTAAAAATGCTCAGGAGCAAAATTCTCAGAGCTGAAATGTATGGCAACAATGTCTAAAAGGTTCCTTCAATGAAGAGACACACTTTGTTAAGTACACTCTGACATCCAAGTGCCTTTAGTATACGTATCATTCATTCTGAAATCCCTTTTGGGGTAAAAGGGGGAGGCCAGGAGGAAGAAGGCAACTGGGGCTTTGTTCGTTGTCTCTCCCTCAGAATACAAGATCATGAGACATTTATTCCGTTTTCCTCTAAGAGTCAGGGGAAATTCATCTAAGTTTCAAATTCCAATTTTATCATCCACTAACCAAGAGATCCAAGGCAAGTCACAATCTTTACCAATCTCCGCTTTCTCGTCTGCACTCTATTACAAATCAAATTCCAACGGCGGTCGTGGAAATTCCATGAACACGAACAGAGACAGACAGTAACTAGCACAGGGTCCACCTCAGAGTGGTACCCAGTGAATGTTGGTTCTTCTTCCCTGGTCTTCCTCTTTGCTCAAGACCTGAGATAGTCTCTGGTTTTTATTTCAATGGCTACTTAAAAGAGTCTCAATGATCAAGCTTAAGAAAATGGGTCAAACACAATACTTCCACCTTGACGTAGCCCCGTCTGTATCTGTGAAACTTCCTTAGATTATTTTAAGACAGGGTAAGACCACGCTAAGTGTGTTTTCCATGTCTCCATAAGAGAATGAAGGGATTCGGTTGTGATGGGAGTAGAGGTGGGTACGTTCCAAAAAACGTTTAATGGTTCTGAGAGAGGTTTTTCGGTCTGTTGTCTTAGGTCACTAAATCCGTTTCACTTACAGTATCAAGTCCTACAGACTTTCTCAGTAACACATTTTTAAGATGCAACAGTTCAAATGGGTGATTTCCTAAATGACAACAAGGGCAGGCGGGCGGGGGGCGGGGCGGCCCAAGATGTTACAGTGATATTGACCAGTGTACTTCTCAATCTTTAAAACAAGGTAGCACCTTCTCTAGACATCAACAAGTATTACAGATACTTCACAACTATTCATACTTTTAGTAATTGTGAAAATACATGATAAAAACTACCATGAATCGATACACACTCTGAAAAAATGCAAATTCTTTTTATCTATAACGGCATCTGGACACATTTCAAAAAACCGTATTTTGAGGTATTATTTATTCAGTCTGTACTCAAGGCTCCATGGACATGACTTTTCTGAACCCTGAGAATAACTCTGACGTTGTCTATAGGTCCCCAATTCATAGACGAGAAATCAATGCTCTCTGGGTTGTTGCTAGTAAAAAAATGGATCAGTAGGTGTTGTTAGTGTAAATGGATTAAAGAAAAATAAAAAACTTCCTAAAAAAGCAATCTGGGTATGCATCATCTTAAAAACGTATATACCTGTCAGAATAGTGATACCCTTGTTATGGATCCATCCTACCGTAATAATCAAATAGATTTGGGCCTAAAAATGTTCACTGTGGAGTTATTTCTAGTGGAATTACTGCAGTATTCTTTGCAAGAAATAATCGCAGTAACAATGATCACTGCAACCTACCTTTTATCAGATTTGTGTGCTTTGTGGCTAATATTTGCACCTGTTACCCTCACAGGATTGCTGCTTTGAGTTGGAACCCATTTTCTTAGCAGGCCTTACGTGGCTTGGAGTTCACATACACCATTCCCTGACCCTGCTGGAGGCCAACAGCCACTAAATACTGATCCAGGAGTAGGAAAGTAGGAAAGGCAGAGACCACGTGAAGGTGAAGTTGATTCTCCAGAGCTCCCCATGGGATTGGGCTGCGGGGCTTCACCCCGATTGGCTGCTTCCTTTCTAATTCCCACCTCCCCGCCTGTCTTGCTGTTTCACCCCAGAGCACTTCCTCAATGAATCATTTTCACTTTCTCCTTGTCCCAGCGGCGACGTGTGGGAGAGCACAGGGTCAGTCCATGACATTCATCCAGCTGCTAAGAAACTATCTTGGAAGAAAATTTAAAGATATGGAAATACATTCTGGGTATATCCTCATTGAAAAAAAGGAAAACTGTGATATGATAAGCTATGTAAAAATAATACACAGGCATAAAGACTAGAAACGTGGATATCAAGACATTAGCTACATAATCATTCTGATGGCGGGAATAGGAGGACAGTTTATTATCCTTTACAGTGTTCTGTATCTTTCAAAATTTCTACGGTGAACACATCACTGGAAACAAGAAGCCCTTTTTCTGTTTATAAAACCACGGCAGTGGGAACTTAGATCAGCTTAAATGTGTAGTAAGGGGGAGCAGAAACGAGCGCACGACAGTGGTTAAATCACAGGATCATAAAAGCCCGAATAAAAAATAGTAGTTATTGGGAAAGGAGAAATAGTTGAGGTGTTGAACAACATAGTGGGATCCCTTTATACACACAGATGAGTGTTATACCCCATTCCAAGCCAGAGGCCATTTCACGAGGAGCCGTTTCAGTAAGCGATGGCTCCATTTTGACGAACCCGATTTGACACGTTTATATACAGCTAAACCTACATATTAGATATTTAAAGGCAGGGACTACAGTTTATTAATTTTCTTATTCCCTGTTTACCATAGTACCTGGTATATAGCAGGGACTGAGTATTCGTGAATTACATTGTCGTTCCATGGTAATTAGCTGCTCCTATCACTATTTTAAGGAGCAGCAGCAACTGTTATTGCTAACTTGAAAAAAAAAATCCAATTTGCTTAAAACTTATGGAGAGTACATTCGTAAGCGCTCAACGATAATTGCTGTCATTCCTTCAATGTCTACCAGACGCCAAGACAACGAACCTCGCATTTTATATATCCAACATCTAGCTGAATCCTCAACTTAGGTAGGCATTAGTATTTATACGTTACAGATAACAAAAATAGAAGCCCAGGAAAAGTAAACAACCTGCCCAGAGGGCACGTGGTGAAGACGTGTCTGAAAACCCACACGCTTAGCCAATAGGTCATGCTGCCTCCTGCGGTGAAGTTCAAAGAGTCGCCCGAGGAAAATGTGGAGAAACGCTGCCTTCTTTCTAACTCTCTGTCCTGTGCTTGAGCCATCAGATACTGGGAGCAAACAAGTGACCACAGCTTTATAAGGCCCCAGAATTGAACAGAACGTTTGTTACTCTGGGGCTGTGGTTCTCCTCCGGGAGGGTGGTGACACTGCCCCCCAGGGGACATCTGGCAAGGTCGGGAGACATTTTTGGCGGTCACAACCGGGAGGGGGTGTTCCTGGTGCTGCGGGCTCAGGGATGTCGCTAGACGCCCTACCATGGGCAAGACCACTCGGCCCCACGCGGAAGCGCCTGGCCCCAAGCGTCAGGGCCTTGCCGGAACACTCCTTCCCACTCTCCTCCACGCTGCGTCACACAAGGACACCGCCGACCAGCCTTGATTTAGCATCAAGGCTTCGGCCTGCAGTCCCAGGCTGGTCCCTCTCAAAGCAACAACTGTACCGACACCGACGGTCGCAGCTGGTCTCCCCGGAATGGTCGACCCGAGTCTTTGCCGCGTGGGAGAGGAGGGAATCCAGCAGGTTCCCTTCTGTGAATCCCAGAGGGGAAGCTTGGTGTGACGGGGGCCGAAGCTTGGGGCTGTCAGTCCACCTCATCAAATCAGGTTCACAGGTATAGCCCGTCGTGGGGCTAGGTCACCAGCACTTACTCCTCCACAGCCAACCTGGGCTGCGTGTCCTCGGGGCGCCCCTGACAGCCTTCCCACGAAGCGGCAGCAGGGAGCCGGGGCTGACATGACCGGGCTCTGCCCTCCCCACCTGCTGCCTGGCCTCGCACCCCCGCCCCCCACCCTGCAGTCTTTTCTGCAAAGCCAAAGCCAGCTCTGGGATCCAGGTTCAGGGAACAGAACTACCAGGTCCAGAGGGAAGAACCGAAAACACCTGCACATACCCTGAACTATTCTTACGGCCACTGTACTTACTCCCTGGGAACTTTCTGAACTCGTTACCCCCAGGTACGTGCTTTGCACAGCAAAACCGAGCCCCGACTCCGACTTTCCTCCCCAACCTCATGAAAAGGGAGTGGGGCCCGACTGGGGGGAAAGGAGGCCCAGCAGGTGAAGGCTGAATCGGGTCTCCGGTGGCGCCCTGCGAAACGCCACCTACGGGAGGCCCGGGTCCCCCTGCGGAGATGTCCTCTTTTTCTCAGAAGGAGGTCCAGACTCTGAGGCTGTGAGGGCCCCTGCGTTGAGGGAGGATGTGGGCGCTCATCGGGCAGGACCTGGAAGACTGGGGCATCCTCATGTGGGTCAGCGGGGAGAAGGTTGAGGAAGCCCGTATTCACCTGTGTGGAGAGGACTCTAGGGTTCTGGGGCTCAAACTCACAACTTGGTTCTCCTGCAGGCAGGGTGGGATTTCCAAGGCTGCCATACAAGGGGCTGCGTGACGGCAGCTGCAGTTGGTCCACTCGCTCTTCAAGAACATCGATGGACACCAGCGTGACGGGCACGGTGCCGAGGTGAGGACGTGGCCACGACAGACTCTCCCCGAGCGGAGGGCCTGGAGCCAAGGTTCCCAACCGGGGCGCGTCTGAACCTCGGGGAACAGGCGGCAACGTCTGCAGACATTTTCCGTCCCCGCTGGGCACGGGGGAAAAGCTACTGGCATCCAGAGGGCAGAGGCCAAGAGGGACACTGCTCAACACGCTCCAAGGCTCAGGAGAGCCAGCGCAAGGAGCTGTCTGCTCGAAATGCCAACACAGCTGAAGGGGAGCTCTGAGGAAGGGCCGCACGGTGTGGGGGGAGGGGAGGGGGGCCATGGGAGGTGGGGAAGGGCCTCACAGGGGGACCTCACAGGTGGGGAAGGGCCGCAGGAAGGGACATGGGAGGTGGGGAAGGGCCGCATGGGGTGGGGTGGCATGGGAGGTGGGGAAGGGCCTCAACAAGGGGACCTCACAGGTGGGGAAGGGCCGCACAGGGGATGTCAGAGGGTGAGCTGGACATCACGGGACAGGGAGTGGGGCAGGAAGGAGTATTCCAGACAGAAGATCTCAAGTGCAAAAAGGTCTTATGTTAGGAGGTATCATAAATGGTTCTGGAAACTGAGATTCTGGAAATACTGTTCTTTTCACACCATTACATCTTATAGTGTTTCTAAGACAAGGCCTGCCCTGGGGCCATAACCCGGACAACCGGCTCAACAGGACACAGACCGGAGGCCAAACCAGACAGGAGCTGGAAGAACCATCAGAACCATCAGAACCACTCTAATGTCCATCCTGTCCCACTGCCTTCTTTCTCCACAATCAGACCTCTGGGTTAGCAGAGGCCGGAATCAAAACCTTACTTGCTCCTAGACTCGAAACTAAAAGCGTGACTCAAAATAAGAAAAACTGACAAAGCAGACCTCTTCAAAATTAAAAATATTTGTTCTGCAAAAGACTCTGCAAAGACGATGGAAAGACAAGCTACACGCTGGTAGAAAATATTTGCAAACCACATATCTGACCAAGGACCCATATCTAGAACATATAAAGAACTCTCGTGACGCAACATTAAAAAAAAAAAAAAAAAACAAACACTCCAATCAGAAAATGGACAAAGACATGGATACGCATGTCGTTGAAGACAATCTACAGATGCCAAATAAGTTCACGAAAAGGGGCTCAGTCCCATTTGCCATTAGGGACATGCAAATGAAACCCACAACGGGCCATCACCTCACACCTATCAGAATGGCCAAAATAAAAGCTAGCGATCATGCCAAATGCTAGCACACAGGCAGAGAACCTGGATAGTTCATACACTGCTGCTGGGTATGTAAAATGGTTTGGCCAACTCTGGAAAGTGGTTTGGCAGCTTCTTATAACACTAAACATGCGGGGCGCCTGGGTGGCTCAGTCGGTTAAGCGTCTGACTTCCGCTCAGGTCATGATTTCGCGGTCCGTGAGCTCGAGCCCCGAGTTGGGCTCTGTGCTGATGGCTCGGAGCCCGGAGCCTGCTTCGGATTCTGTGTCTCCCTCTCTCTCTGCCCCTCCCCCGCTCACACATATACACACACACTCTCTCTCTCTAAAGTAAATTAACATTAAATTAAAAAAAAATTCTTAAAATGACACAATTATGAAGATGGGGAACATAACAGCGATTGCCAGGAGTTAGGGTGGGTTGGTGTCGGTGGGTGACACGTAGGGTCCTTAGGATACAGCTCTGTGCTATCTTCCTGTGGTGGTCACACCAATCTACACGGGATAAGACCGCAGACAAGTAAGTGCGTGCGCGCACGCACACACACACACACGCACGCACACACACACAAATGAGTGCCTGTAGAAACCTCAGCGAGGTGTATGGTTGTACCAAAGTCAATGTCCTAGCTGTGGTGTTTATTGTTGTGTATAGTTACGTGACGTGTTACCACTGGGGAAGCTAGGTAAAAGGTACGTGGGACCTCATTACGTCGTTATTTTTTTACCTGTATATGAATCTATAGCTATCTTAAAATAAAGAGTAAAAAACAAAAAACCGTATTGTCAAATTTTTGTCAGTAAACACATGCACCTTAAGACAGATTTTTTTTTAATGTTTTATTTATTTTTCACAGAGAGAGAGAGAGAAAGAGAAAGAGAGAGAGAGAGAGAGATGGAGTGTGAGTGGGGGAGGAGCAGAGAGAGAGGGAGACACAGAATCCGAGGCAGTCTCCAGGCTCTGAACTGTCAGCACAGGGCCCATTGCGGGGCTCGAACCCACAAGCCATGAGATCATGACCTGAACCGAAGTCGGTCGTTTAACTGACTGAGCCACCCAGGCACCCCAAGACAGATCTTTTTTAAACGTACTTAAATCATTTCCCAACACTGCAAGCACGCTAAAAAACCCAATATTCTAAAAAAAGATACCCAAACTATGTTTTTGCATAATTATGTCTCCTCATAACTCTTTGATTAGTCTTCTTGGCCTCTGCAGACTCCTGAGACAAACCACCCAAGTTCAAATCCCAGCTCCACTACCAATTCACTGTATGACTTCTGAGAAGTACTTCTCTTCACTGGGCCTCAGTTTCTTCATCTGTAAAATGGATTCATAAAACAGCAGTGTCGTCTTATGGGCTGCTGTGAAGAATAAAACAGGGCGATACATCTCAGGTCCTTTGGACAGTTCTTGAGCTCAACCACAGCTGTCTCTGTCGTTATTGCCACTCACTGCCATTATCACAGCAGCTCAAAAGTCCTCGGGTCTCTCCTCCGCTTCTTAAGGCCCACACGCCAACCTAGCTTCATAGTTCTCTCAACTGCAAAATATCCCCCAACCCCAATTTCTAAACATCAAAACAAATTTTAGGAGCTGATTTTCTATTTGCGTGTAGTCTTTTTTCAACTGTAGGCCATTTCCTTCATTTCTTTGCTGTAGGAGGAATTCAAAGGTCTACTAGGTGACTTTATCAGAGCTCACCAGCTGGTCACAAGTCCTCAGGGAAGGTGGCCTTGTGCTCCAGGGAGCAGCAGCCAGGGTCCACGTGGCCTCCACCGATGGCCCTGGTGATGGGGTCAGGAAATGACTGATGGGACTGTGTGACTTTGGAAATGGGTTCAGTTTCTAGCGACTTTCCTCGTGTTCTTTCCAAGACTGCCAGGCTCATGAATAAGAAAAAAAGAAAAAAAAATGTCTTCCTACCAGCTGAAACCAAAATAGGGTGGGATTAGACTAAAACAATTTTAAAACAATTTAAAAACCTGCCTCAGTGGTCGAGAGCCTCGATGGTCCAAGTCTGACTGTAAGCCAACTCTCATCTGTTTTACTTGCTTAGATAGGAAAAAAAAAAAAAATCTAATACAGAAAATGCTTGATGATTTCCCAAAGAAGCCATTTAGAAATAATTCTGAGCTACAGTGGAAAGCCTATTATGATGGTAAGCAGAGAGCAGAGGTAATACAGGAAAAATACCTTACATTTTTAGCAAGCAGAGCCGACTCAAATGGTTTCCTTTAAAAAAAAAAAAAGTTAAGTAGAAAGATACATTGAAGTCCCCTTATCCGTTTTCAGAGAAATTCTGAGATGGGAGGAACAAGTACATACTCATCCCTAAACTTGCTGTCCCTCCAGGTTCTATGACCCAGTTGGTACAAGTACCCCACCCACCCCCAAGAATCTGAGCCAAAAAGTCTGAGAGCCACCCATTATCTTTCTTTCCCCCATTTGCACCATCAACAAACTATCACTCTACCTCTGACACCATTCCTGAATGGTCTACTCTCTCTACCTCCTTTGCTCCCAGAGTCAAGCCACCAACGTTCCGGAAAGAGGACATTAGTCCCTGGAAGAGAACACTGGGCTCTTATACCCACCTCACTGTCTGTACTACCCCAGTGACCTTGCGGACCAGAAGGGCTGACCAGGAACCTTGGCACCCAGACCAGTGTTAAACCCTCTAACGGCATCCCTCGTTCTTACGATGAAATACAGAGTCCCTCCCACGGCCTATGAGTTGGCCTGCCTTGTGCGGCCTTGGAATTTCTTCCAATTTCTTGGAATGAGTTGGCCTGCCTTATGCAGTTCACAGGAGCAGCCTGGCTCTTTCCAGCCTCTGTGCTCACGCTCCCCCCTGAATGGAACACTTGCCATCGTCCCCCTTCCTTGTGCCTGAGAGCGAGCGGCGGCCCGTCTGTCGCGTTCACCGCTCTCCTCCAGCATCCAACATGGCACACGGGACACGGAGGTACTCAACGTGTCATCAAGTGTTGATGAAAAGAAAAGCCGGGCTTTCAGCTATCAGCTTAACTCCCTTCAGGTGCTAATGTATTTGGGGCAGTCATTTTTCTGAAACGAAATTCTAGACAAGGTTTCGCCACTTTGGCCCTATTGGCATTTTAAGCACAAAAATTCATGGTGGGAGAGACTGTCCAGTGTACTGTAGGATGTGGACCAGCGTCCCTGGCCTCTACCCACTGGATGCTGGTAACACCCCCTCCCCCTGAGTTGCAACAACCAAATGTCTGGAGACACTGACAAATGCTCGGGGGTGAAAGGGAGGATCATCCTGGTAGAGAACCACTGGTCCAGAGACAAATTAAAAAGAGGTGGTTAACTTTAGTGCTGCCCACAAAATACCCAACCGATATTTTGTATCACATTGAGCAATAATAATGCATTTTAATAATTACCCAACCACCACTGACATCATTTCAGTGGAAACATGCATTCCAGGAACATTCACGAACCACCAGGGAGGGGCTGGTGGGTCTGTCCCGAGAGTCAACTCAGCTTTCTGCATCGGTACTGTAGGTGACGTCTGAGGTCACATCAGTACTGTCTGATGGGAAGTGGCTGGTGGCGAATGGTGGGGAGGAATAGGGAGTGAGAGTTGGGGGAAGGATGGGGTTCCCTGTATCTGGTAAGAACTTCTGTCTGTATCTGGCACATGAAAACAGGAGAGGGAAACCAGAGAAATAAGAGACCACCTTCATGCTTGGGGTCTTTCCCCGAGACCACAGCCGACAGAACCCGCAGGCAGTCTTTTCGCGGTGTGGCAAAGCCCAGGAATGGAACGTGAAGGACTGAATCTCAACCCAGAACCAGCTCCCTGTCCACCGCCAACCCCTCTGACTAATGTGATGCTACTGACATCCTCGTTTTACCTGCCACACTGCAACAATATTTTCAATTATTGGTTAAACTGCAGATGCCCCATGAGTCATTTAAATAAATCTCACATGTATGAAACAGTCAATTGTGTTCTCAGAGCAATTCCCAGCTGTAAAAATAGAGCCACACAGAACATATTTTTTCTGCAGCTAATTGAAAATACTGTACATATAATGCATGATTTAAAGCACCCAGGAGGAATTCCAATTTGCATTCCCTATTTTAAAATGTACAATCAAGTGCTGTCTTAAAGCGCCCTGCACGTTTAAGTCAATATTGCTCGCCTGAAGCCCCAACCACTTCTAAATTTTCACGCTACAAATTGACGACTGAGGATTTTAATGCTCCGAGTGACTTTTAAAACAATGACTTTAATAGAGCTGCGTTTCCTGAGAAAGCACTCAGACTTGACTGGTTCAAACCTCACAGCCCAGACAAAATTCCCAAAATGGCAGCGAGATGCCCACCAGGAAGAAAGGACTGTGTGTAACATCCTTCGCTTGGGAACCCAAGCTGTGATCTCTTCAATGCCTACAGGACTGCTCTGGAGTTAGAAAGGAGGCCTCGATATTCTTGAGGGTTGATCAAATGGTGGTTGGCAGGGTATGTGGCAATAAAGAAAGGGGTTGTCAAAGTAACAGGTGCCAAAGAAGGAGTGCCCAGCCTCTCGGGGTCTGGAGGAAGAGGGCTGCAGAACTCCCGATCATCTTCCACTTCGAATAGAGTTTTAGAAGTTGCACGAAATACTCACGCTACTTCCTACCCAACACACCACAGTTCCCTCGGTCCTGCACCCTAAGTAACACACAATGACAAGGGTGACCGGCAATGTGGCAACAGGCGAGTGATAACCAAACTGACGAGGAACTAAAAGCATCGGAATTTAAAGTAACAATGGACGCTCGACATACAGTTACTGAAGGAATGAAGGTACCACTCGCAAAGTAGTGTTACTCCTTGGATATGCGAACCTTTAACCCCTCGCGTTCGTTCCACAAATTAGGAAACAGAATTGAGAAGTAATGAAAGGACTCCAAAATGATCTATTTTGATAACCTGTCACCAGGGGCTAATGTCTCATATTACCTGTAATGAGGACGTAGACGTCCCCGCCACCGGAGGATAAAGGCATCTACTGTGTGGAACTGTGTTGACAATTTTTAGCCTCCTGTGCTGATGGTCCAGGAACTTCCCCACAGGCCATTTGGAACAGACCCAGGCTGAGTTCTAGGACTCGGGCCAGGCACCGTCCCGTGTGCTTTCATAAGAGACCGATCGACCAACCTTCCCATAGCCAGCGGGCTTCCCGCGGAGGTGCTGTTGCTGTGGGCAGCGGGCTAGGTGGCTAAAGGGCCAGCTTCTCATTCTTCCATCTCTTGGGAGTGTGGTGACCGTTAGCCTCTCTGATCTGCAACATTCCCGGGGCTCCTGATGGAATCCGAGCTTTTCCTCTGTGCTGAATGCTGGTGTCCCCCTAAGTGATGCCATCGGAGGTAGGGGGTGGGGGAGGGCTAGGGGACAACTGAAAAGTCAGCTTCTCTGACATCATGGAAATAGAATACGGCAACATGTGGTGACCCATCCTAGGTTTTTGCTTCTCCCTTGGGCACCGCTGGGTACTTATTTACAATCCTTTCTTCCCAGGGAAACAAGAGGGAAGGCAGGAAAGGGCTGAACTTGTATTGCGGAGCCTGAGAAGGGGAAGGGGACAGCCACGTGGCTCCCTCAGCCTCCCGACACGCCTCCAGGCCCAGGTGGGTTCACGGACAGAGTTCAGGAATGAAAGGCTCAGGGCAAAGAGGCAGGCAGCAACTTTCCTGCCCTCCCTCCAGATATATGAAAGACCGTATTAAAAATGGATTCAGTGGTGGATACAGAGCCGTTATCTTCCCTTTTTCATTAGAGGATGGTAGGGCTGCTTTGAGGTAAGTTTCAGTACCCCCAGAAGTGATCCTGGGATACCTGGGCACACTTACATACCTTCTTCTTCAGTTTCCCATCTAGTTCTGGTGAGTAAGCTCCCTCTTTACCCAGGCTCGGCTTAAGAGATCCAAAGAACCCCATCGGAGTCCCTCAAGCAGGGCGTTTTCAGCATAGATTACAAGCGAAATAGTTACACAGAGGAGGTTGAGAAAGGGTATGAGGGAATGGTTGCCTGGTCCCCACCTTTTAACTTCTGGGGGGGGGGTGGAAATTAGAGGAGACTGATATCTTCAGAAATAAATACACATGTTATCTACAGGCACAGAATCTAGAAATACTTCTGAAGTGGAAGAGGGAACAAGGGATACGGAAGAGAAGATAACTAAGTTGGAGAAAGGCTCCTTTTGCTATGATCGCTGAAGTTTTGCTCACCTCTTTCAGTACGAGAGAGGTAAACAAATAAAATCTCCAAGCAATATTTTCAAAGAAGCCTCCTCTACATTTACGTGTTTATTTCTGGCAAGCAACCACCGAACCAGCAAAGTCCTGCAAAGCTCGGAAACCGTCTTAAGGGATGGGAAGTAGGATTTCAAGCTTGGCTTTAGCCGCCCAAATACGTTCTTCCTTTAGCCCAACTCAATTCCTCTTGCCGAGCTCCCTCCGAATGCCTTCTGAAGGGATGTGGCGGGACGTGCGTTCAGCTATTTCACGGAAGGAACCTGTGTTGGCGTTAGTACAACTGGGGGACAGGCCTGTAGTCTAGTCCCGGGCCTGCCTACGTTGGATAAATTGTGTATGCGCTCTGTGACTCAATGACAACCCCTGTCTTCCATCCCATACCTCCAAAGGTTGCTCTGAGGGTCATGTAAGACATCATCCTGGGTGATGACGGGACAATTCTCAGGCTCCACGCACCCTTCCCTCCTAAGACCAGGCTTTTAACTTTCCCCCATCCAAAGCTAAGGCCCAAGAACAAGGCTTTCTGGAATTAAAAGTCAATGACTTAATGAAAGCTCTCCTTCTTACCTCTGTCTAACCCCTGCTGTAAGATGTCGCAGGGAGGAAACTCTAGGGATGGAGGGGCTGAGCATCTTTCTGTCACGAAGGCACAGTTTATAGGGGGAGAACCGTCTCCCAGTTTCTCAGAGCCAGTCACAGAGACCATGTCCACGAACAACGGAGGCTGGCGAGTGGCTGGCTGTGCGGGACACGGGTGGAGAGAAGGGCATTTAGAGACCTCCTACTGCGTCCACAGCCCTGTGAATGTGTCATCTCACCGAATCTCACACGAGCCCTCCCGGGTACAGCTGAGGGAACAGAGATGAAGAGAGACTGACTGATCTGCCCACAGCACCCAGTGAGAAACCGCGTGGATATGCCCACAAGTCAGACGCGGCCGGAGGCTTCTGCCACAGAGGACAGAGCTGTCACCTGCCTCTTCCTTGTCTAGTCCCTGGGGTCCTTTCGTTTCTGCAGGCAGAGCTCAGCACTGGCACGGATCCCATTCCCTTCTGCTCCCGCGTGGCGTTCCCAGCATTGCTGACGACGCTCTCCAACACTGGAAGGACACCCCTTCTTGCAGGATAAAGGGCTTCATTTCTTTGACTAAGTTCCAGGCACCACATGTGCTTGAGTAGATGGTTATCTCCCAAATAGGACAGACCTCCTCTTTTCCCAACGAGAAGGTCCCCAACACCTCCCCTTCCTGCCCACCCAAGGTTTGGTCAACCCGACTAAGCAAACTTTATGACCACTATGGGATATCACGTATATTGGGATTTAGAAATAGTACTTTTCTTTCCCTTCTCCCCTTCCACGAAGCAGTTTCACTCCGAGCCTTCCCAGACATCTTCTCCAAGCCTGTCATCACTCCGAGCTGTCTCACAACTTTCCCGATCACGTCATCTCCTTTTCCAAGTCCAAGTTGCCTACGATACAGCACTTTTCAAATCTGTGTGCCACGCTGTCACTGAAAAATCTATCTGAAGCCGTGAGAAGCCCTGCACAGGCCATTGGGACTGTTGCCTTCATAGGTGAAAAGATATACACGATTGCCACGGCATGTTACTGAGTGTGTGACTTTTTCATGAAACCCTCAACAGTCTCCATGAATTCACTTGACGGAGAGCGGCCCTCGCTCAGCAAACCCATTTCTTTTCCTTCCCCAACACAGAGCTGGGGCTACGTTTCCTAGCCTCTGCTGTAGGCAGGAGTGTCCATGAGACTGAAACACGGTCAACGAAATGGAAGCAGGACGGCTGTATGGCACTCTCAGACCTGGCCCATCAAAAGCCGCCATATGCAATCCTCCGTGATCTTTCTGCTTCCACCAGCGCGATGCTGACAAGTACCATGACTTTTTGGAAACCGCCTGCTAAATCATATGGAGCCAAAAGATGGAAAGAGGCTGGCTCCCTGAATCTCCAGGATTAGAACAGACATGCCCATCTTGGGATTGATACAAGTGGAAGTCTGTACCACGGTACACATTTGGGTTTATTTATTACGGCAATTAGCACTACCTTAATGAACACAGCATTCAAAATTTGGCAGTTGTGAAGTCATGACCTCAGAAATAATTACTAAACCTGTATTCTAATTCTGTGCCTTTTTCTAACCCTTTTGTATCATGCAACCTCTATGAATGTCCATAATAAATACAGACTGAGGGGATGGCAGGCTTATTTGTCCTTCTCCCTTTGTTCCCAAGACTCATTCATGAGTCTCATCCATCTAAGGCTTTTGGTGGACTCTGAATAATGAACTTATCATGACCTTTGTAAGTGGAAGATTTTGAAAGGACCCTAATATGTAGCAACGCCCGATTTCCCCAAAGAACAATTCTGGGGAAATTTTTCACTTCATATTCATGCACGCAGTTTTCAAATTAGAAAACATTTATTCACAAAGAAAAATTATACATTTCAGTGTCTTTTAATGACTTATTAAGGCATCACTTAGACACCATTTTTGCCTTGCATGCCCAACCCAGAAGAGACCAGGCCTGAATGCAGTTCTGTGTTCTCCAGCATCTTGTAGCCATGAGTATTCAATGAAAAGAAAAGTTGTGGGGTGCCTGGATGGCCTAGTCACTTAAGTGTCTGACTCTTGATTTTGGCTCAGGTAATGATCGCATAGTCATGGGATTAAGCCTGTGGAGCCTGCCTAAGATTCTCCCTCTCCCTCTGCCACTCCCCTGCACACGCTCACTCACTTGTGCTCTATAAAAAAACCCAAAAACCAAAAAAATAAAAAAAAAAATTTGAAGAAAACTTGTAAAGTTCCACACCTTTCCAAAGTCATCCACTACAACTTTTTCTTTTTTTTTTCTAAAGACAACTATTCTCTCCTCCATGAAGGAATTACCTGCTTGGATTTAGCCATGGAGAGCACGGAAAGAGACGAAATGGCCAACTCTTATTATTGCTACAAATCAGTAAGTAGCAATTCCACAAAATTTAAAGCACAAAGGCTTTTGTAGAAGGTAGGGTGAAAGAAAAAAGCAAGGGCTGCATTACCCACGAGCGCTAGCTAAGACATTTGTGTTTATCAGCTACTTGACAACATTTCACATCGTGCATGGACATACCTCTCCCCCACACAGCCATTAGGAGCGACTGATATTTAAGAAACTTCTTTGCGTAAAGGGCATTAGCATTAGCGCTGCTGAGCCTCCCAGACTCCTTGAAAGCTGGGAGTCATTTCATGTGAGAGGAAATTGACACTCCAAGACTGTCCATCACTCGCCCTCATTCTCAAACCTCATGGAGTCTCCGGGGTCCTCATCTACAGAACAATCTTGGGCCACCAGCCTTTCAAGGCTGCCAAGAGAATGCAGGAGGGCAATGCATGTAAAGAGCTTCCACAGCCCACAACTTATGCTGCCACCGTGACCGCTCTGGTCGTCGGGGGTCACACACTGCTCTCCTAGAGTCCTTCCCCACGAGGAGGGAGGGGAGAGGGCATCTGTGCAGCCTTCCCCGTGATTCAGTCCACACCATCCCCTCCAGTCTGACCTCCCGGACATCTCATTCAGAGCACTCATTCTGGCAGTGAATTACTGACCCAGTGCAGTACTGAGGGTCCATCAGGATGATGGGTCTACTCCAGCGGAAGATGAGTTTATCACTATGGTACTTGATGATAATAAAAAGCTAAGCGATTTTGAGGTATTTTTGCTACTGCATTGAAATCCTCTACAGAAAATGCACCCCCTTATTGGTTCCCCCCACTACAGTCTACCATGGCTCTTGAGCTGTTAAAGTATCACAGATATGCCCTTTCTACTGAAACATGTAAGATCCTCAAAGGTCAACTTGTCTTGCGGATACTTCTGTGTGCCTCAGAGGACCTGGCTGAAAAAACGAGTTCTTAAACCAAACGCACCCAAACGTGATAGGACGGCCACTTTGAAGTCCTGTGTGGGGCAGATCCATCAAGAGTAAGTCTTGCGGATCTCTTGACTCTCTGGAAATAATCCTTTTTGGGAGGATGGGAGTGAACACCATAGAGGAAAGGAGACAGGAATCAGTCAAGTGACTCTAAGGAATGCACGGTGACTGTCTCCAAGTCAGTGCGGTGTTCTGGGCGCTAATCAAGGATGGGTGACAGGTGATGGCAGTTCTGGCTGTTGTACCCGGACTTGGTGACCGGAGAGGTGACAAATGATAGGAGCAGAGACACGAGTTCTCAACCTGTCTCAGCCCTGACCTTGCCAAGTGATTTAAGTCACTATTTCCTATGCCCCTGTCTGTGAAACAGGGACAATACTATCTTTCTATACAAAGAAGGGACTATCCTCACCAGCAACATTTCCTACCTTTGGAAATGAAGCCCAGAGAGGAAAAGTATTTTGTGGACAGAAAACTACTAACTGTACAGGCACCTGGGGGGCTGAATCGGTTAAGCATCCAACTCTGGATTTCGGCTCAGGTTAAGTAAGATCTCACAGCTCACAGATCTGAGCCCGACAGCGGGCTCTGCACTGACAGCATGGAGTCTGCATGGGATTCTCATTCTCTTCCTCTCTCTCTCTCTCTCTCTCTCTCTCTCTCTCCCTCTCTCCCTCCCTCCCTCTCTCTCTCAAAAGCCCTTCCCTTGCTCTCACCCCCCCCCCCAAAATAAATACACTTAAAAAAAAAATACTAACTGTAGAGCTGGGGTTTAAACCCAGGTTCATCTGACTCCCAAGTTCACCCCGACCAGCAGCGCTCTGCCCTCTCCTCTGTGGGGCCGCCCTGCACTGTCGCTCAGCCACCACTGTTTAGTCTCAGTCAGTCACTGAAACAATGTTTCAGAATCCAAGATCTCTACTGGGAGACACGCAGACCTGGAGTGAACATCCCAGGGGCGAGATTCTCAGCAGAGTGCCGCACACACCCGAATCTCCCTTTTCTCACCTGCCGGCCAGGACTAATTTCTACCTTACAAGGGTGGTTGACATTCAAAAGGTCATGTATAAAATGTGCCCGATGTATCTGACCCACTGATGATACAAGCTCTTTCGTTTCCTTCTTCCCTTTTGAGCTCCTCTGCAGCAGGTACTGTGGAAAGAACCCAGGAGAATAAGACAGACCAAAAAACCCTTGAGCGTTCCTAACGGGGCAGATAAGACACACAGAACTACAACACAAGGTACAGAGTGAGATAAAAAGCATGATTTTGCCATTGCACATGTAAATATATATATATATTTATCCTACTCGAAAGAAATGTTAGGCTAATGAGTAACATACACGCACGGGAACCACTGTATTTCCAGCACTTGCTAAATTCATTCACGGTTAGTATGATGAGCGCTTTGATATTCATGATATACCACTGTTCTGCACAAGGACAGGTTTACTATGAATACTTTGGCATTCTCTGGCCAATCCTCCAAATTGATATTTTAATTAAGTGTCATTAAGAAATGAACACAGGTTTGGCCTAAGACGATAGGGGTCTATGAGTAAATTAATTTCAAAGACGAGATCCACACCTTCAGGGAAAGGAAGGTTTATAATTAAGTCATCACACAGAATCCACCTCCCTGGCATCCCCTATCCCACGGTCCGAGCAACAGTTCAGGTGTGGGCAGGCGCTGAGTGCTGTCTAAAATCCCAAACGGCTCTTTGCCTGTAAAACCCGAAAGTCTCCTCTCAGTGGCAGCAGAAAATACATTTCCTATCCAGGAATGTTTGCCGAGGTTAGGTCCAACGGGCATCGAACCCTTCTGCATAGCGAGGGAATCAAAGCATAATTACGTGACCGTGTGTTTTAAATACATTCGGCGTGTGTTTCAAATGATTATTTCTAGGTATCTGCATATCAACGGGTGGCACTGCCCACCGGACTTTCTCACAGCCTAAAAGACAAGAACAAAAAGAAGGCTCTGGATGCTACACTCACGAAGGCCACAATATTAAACCAAATAATGTTTCCATGCTGTAGAGACATTTATTGACTCTTCATAACTAACATAAAAAAAAAAAGCCCCCAACCTGACAGCGCTAGCCTGTGGTGTGCCCCCAGAAAGAACTGGTAACACAGCATTTATACATCCTCACACGGGGGGGTGGGTAGTTTATTTCACGCACCGGCCATCCTTTGCTGCATGGCCAGTACCGGAAGAGGTGGAAGCCTGCAGAATGCACAGATGACCAGCCGATGGCTAGGAGTACTGCCCGCCCAGAGCGTTACAGGTCTGGAAACCAAGCACACGAACTCAACAGGGTGAGTGAGTCATTCGCTCGATCAAAGACACCACGAGAACGTGTGTCCCACAGGAGTGAGGAGCTCACCTGGACTCCTGCGACGGAGGGGACCCCACCGCCACGTCATTTATGCTCTGGAAGTCAGCTCCGTTCTCGTCCCTGTGCTCAGCACCTGAAGTATACGGCCCACTTCGTCCCACAGGCTTCAGACGGGGGTACCTTCATGCCCAACTCACAAGTGAAGAAACTGAGGCTCGGAGAAGTTTAGTGAGTCATCTGTGGCCTCCTGGCCTCTAGCTAGTGACTGACCGAATTGAGATTCAGACCAGTCTGTGGGCCTCCAAGCCCTTCCAAGCCCTTGATACTCTTAATCACTACACTGCACAAGGAGAGGAGGAGCGGAAGGGGAATGTATGCCATTTGGATGGGACAGATTTTTTTTTTTTTTTAACGTTTATTTATTTTTGAGACAGAGACAGAGCATGAATGGGGGAGGGTCAGAGAGAAGGAGACACAGAATCCGAAACAGGCTCCAGGCTCCGAGCTGTCAGCACAGAGCCCGACGTGGGGCCCGAACTCACGACTATGAGATTGTGACCTGAGCCGAAGTCGGCCGCTTAACCGACTGAGCCACCCAG
This sequence comes from Panthera onca, assembly GCF_046562875.1. NCBI lineage: Eukaryota > Metazoa > Chordata > Mammalia > Carnivora > Felidae > Panthera > Panthera onca. The sequence goes on along the minus strand of NC_138346.1, from coordinate 14,581,269 downwards.
GCGCCCCGTGGATAGGACAGATTTTGAACAAAAGGCATACGTGAAAAAAACAAAACCAAACAACCCATGAAACAGAAGTTAAATCTCAACCAGTGTCCTAAGTTCAATCTGTACACATTTGTGGAGTTCAATTAGGTATCTCTTAAAAGTCATGTCATACTTGTTCTTTGGTGATGTGGACTTTTATCCAGTTCAGCCTAAGTTATTCCCTCAGACTCTGGGTAATGCCCTCTACCTTTCTGAGCCAAAGGTCAGTACTAATTTTAGAATTGGAGTCCCAGGGAAGAAACAAGTGTCTAAGGAATAAACTGGGTGGGGAGCAACAGCCAGAAAAATGTGAAATTTGTGAACACACAAATGCTAGCCTCTTCCCATCTGGTGAGTTTTGGTTGTGTTACTTAAGGATCCCATGCAGCCAAGCGGGAACATGGGTCCTTCTGCAAGGAGGCACGGTGTTTCACGAGAACTTCTTTTTGAGAAGTTATAACTATTGACGAGTTCTAAATCTCTGAAAATTCGTGGTATCAGCTCAAACGGCTCACATGTTTACACACCTGGGTTCAGACTCTGGCAGTGACACACACACACACACACACACACACACACGCACACAGGCTGCACGCCGGGCCATGGATACTTCCGCCGCCGCGGCACATGCCTTTCCCAACCGAGCCGGTGGAAAGAACACTAGTATCTGTCCTCCAGGCAGGGATGAGGCCCCAGGAGGCCCCAGATGGCCTCTGCCGACTGAAAACAAATACTAATGGCAGTGGGGGTAACCTGCCTGTCCAGCACACCCCATCCAAGGCTCTTTCTCCTCCTGACCACAGGTCGGAACATGTCACTCAGACTCTGGCCAATCAGAGTATCCCATTCCCCTCACCACAGCCATTGGTCCAGAGAAAGGCACATGACCCAAACTGAGCCAATCAGAGTACCTCCCTAGGATTTTTCCAACTGGCCTGGCAGGAAGCCCCTCTTTCCTCTTGGTCATTGAGGCTGTTGGGAGGTAAGCCTGAAGCTACCTGCGCTTTTGCTTTTGGAGAGGATGAAGACCGCTTGCAAAGAGACACGGAGGGAGAGAAGAGAGCTCTAAAGCTCCGAGTCTCTGGTTTCAGTCCAGGGCCAGAGACACCCCTGCCAATTCAGGATCAGCAATGTAAGCCAATAGGTTCCCCCCTTGCATGCCATGTCTTTGCATCATCTATTTATTTTTTTTAATGTTTATTTATTTTTGAGAGAGAGAGAGAGAGCACAAGCTGGGGGAATGGGAGAGAGAGAGAGAGAGAGACAGAGAGAGAGACAAAGGCAGACAGACAGAATCCGAAGCAGGCTCCACGCTCCGAGCTGTCAGCACAGAGCCCGACTCGGGGCTCCAACTCATGGACCCCGAGACCATGATCTGAGCCAAAGTCAAGGGTCAGACGCCTAACCTACTGAGCCACCGAGGCACCCCTGCATCACTTATTCTGATAAGGATTTCTGCATTTGTAACCGAAAGACAATGCCGTAGTTAATAGCTCATATAATCCCAACAGTGATCAAATCCTCAAAATAGTTTCCGTCCTAAGTGGAGTCCTTATTTCAAGAATGAAGAATAAATATAGTGGAAGCAAACACTGCCATTATTTATATAGCATTTTCTCAAAACAAAGAAAGAGAAATCTATTTTCATTTGCGGTCACCTTGGTTGTTTTCGAGTGGGCTTCGTATTTGGTGTTAAATTCTCTCACATACCACACCCACTTTCAAGATTTGGTCCCTAAAAACTTGGGCGAAAACAAGTGGTTATTTTTTCTGTAGCTATATTAGCTGGCACTAAGTAGAAAGGGAAAGTGTGGGGAGAAAGTGCTGGTGCTATTTTTGGTATGCTCTTAAGAGAAATTCCCCAGGTTACCAGAGTTCTGGCTGCAGCGATGGGGGGAGGGCATTACAAAAACAAAACAAAGTACATTTACCAAGATTTGCAGTCACTACAAGAAATCCTTTCTGCCTTTTCATGGGATTTTGGTTTTCCCCTGTTACAGCAAAACCTCCTCCACATTATCTTTCTCCCACGAATTAACTAATAAAAATAGAAAGGCACAGTGGATTGCAATTCTCAAATTATCCCTTCTGAAGCAAAGGGCAAAGTCTGAGGTCAAATTGAAGCAAGAGCATGAGGTGTTCCTGCGCTGATCTTGAACTAGGGCGTCCACCCCAACCTTTGAAGGAATTCAAGGATGAGACAGGGACACGTTTGTCAAAATGCAGAACGGAAGCTGCAAACAGAGGATTGCTTCGGCTGGGTGTACATCCCCATGCACAATAAAGAGTCCCAGAAGGAACACCAACCTCTCTGCCCTGGGCTTACATCCAGACCTAGAAACCCAAGAGCAGAACAAGGGAAGAATCATTGACTATGTAAATAGACTTGCCCCGTTGAGTGGAAGGCAGCATTTCTCAAAAGAGAAACAAAATACTGCTCTTTCAGTGTTCTTAAATTGTGAACTTATACATAAGAAATCACCTAAAGATGTAGTTTATTGCATTTGAATCCACTCCACACCTAAAGGTGTTTTATTATTATTTTTTTTAACCCAATGCTGATTTGCAGATCAGACATGCAATCTACTCATGAGGAAAGATGTTTCTGGGAAGAGAAGACAGGCATATTCATGGGTGGAGAAATGGTTTACAAGAAAGATCAAGTATAGGGGACCCAATGTATTTAACATTTTTATAAATGCCTTTAAGTGGGAAGACCAACTCGATCTTCACGCTGGCCCCCAGTGCCATTTCTGAGTACAAAGGAGCCAAGTTGAATGATTTCAGAGACTTAGGAGAGAGGGATAAGAATTTCATGTAGATGAACACAAAACAATGCATTTAAAAAAATTCACCTAGATCTGATATATTTAGGAGAAAGCTGGGTCAAAAAGAAAAATGAGTCAAGAAGTTACATTTTTTTCAATGACATCTTTGAGATCATAATTTCATCACACCCATTGTATAGACAAAAAAATTCAGTCCTGGATAACTAACTATACAAACCCCTGGCAGCACAGCCCAGACTCTCTCCCAACTCTTCTCATCAAACTTGACTGAAGACATTAGCCAAAAAAACTACCAAGGGGGTGGGGGGGGAACGTCAGCAAGAGGGCAAGCATTACCGCCACCAAAAAGTTAACGGAAATAAACCAGAATGCATTCTCTCCTACCTTGTACAAACCACAAAACAGGGAGTACAGCCCAGCCAGTGGACCTCAAGGAAGGCTGAACCAAGCCAAAAGAGGTTCAGATGAGGATAGCTGAAGCGAACGTAGAGACGGAAGTACTTCTGGGTTAGATTTTCGCTTTTCTTCTAAGTAATGTTCTATCTCAAAAGTCACGAGGAATCAAAGATTTTCTTGCTTTTAATTTTTGCTTTTTTACATTTATGTATTTTTGAGAGACAGAGCACAGGTGGGGGGAGGCCGGAGAGAGAAGGAGACCCAGAATCCGAAGCAGGCGCCAGGCTCTGAGCTCTCAGCACAGAACCCGACGCGGGGCTTAAACCCACAAACCACGAGATCATGACCTGAGCCCGAGTCGGACACCTAACTGACTGAGCCACCTGGGCGCCCCTCCCCCACCTTTTTTTTTAACGTGAAGAAATATATTTAATGCAGAAGTACCAGGACAAGAGTGGAGGTCTGGGGGTGGGGGGGTAGGGGAGAGGTCCCCTTCAAGCCCAAAACATGAGCACTAGTTCATAAAGCGTATAGTAAACTTAAGAAAAATTGGGGCGCCTGGGTGGCTCAGTCGGTTAAGCCGCCGACTTCGGCTCAGGTCATGATCTCGCGGTCCGTGAGTTCAAGCCCCGCGTCGGGCTCTGTGCTGACAGCTCAGAGCCTGGAGCCTGTTTCAGATTCTGTGTCTCCCTCTCTCTGACCCTCCCCCGTTCATGCTCTGTCTCTGTCTCAAAAATAAATAAACGTTAAAAAAAATTAAAAAAAAAAAAAGAAAAATAGAAGTATGGTTCAGTTCAGATATCCGTTAAGTGCCTCTGGGTCATGCACCACTGGCTGGTGCAAATGAAGCTAAAATACAGGAGGCCTTCATTGCACTTAGAGTCTAGTGGGTAAAATCTGTAGGTATGACACAGTTACTGCCATCAGAGAGGCCTCCACGGGGCAGGGTTTACATGTGTATGCACACTCCACACATGCCATAAGGGCTGGGGATAGTCATTTTCAGGACAGACTTTTCTGGAACAGGGGACCATGGCCCTGAGTCTTAAAAAGGGGGGAGTTAGCCAGACAGCGAACCAGTGAACGCAGAAGGTGGAGAGAGAATTCTAGGCAGAGGTCCAGTAGGAGCAAGGGGGCCTGGGCAGCCCCGTGGGGTGAGGAGTCTGCAGGAGGTCAGTTTTGCAAGAACATAAGGCTTTGGAAAGGCAGGGCAGGGAGGTGGGAAGAAGACGAAGAAAACTTAGACTCTCCCCTGTCATCACGAAGGGCCAGCAATCTGAGGAGTTGCTGGCGAGAGTGGCAGAGCACTGTGGCCAGTTCTCTGGCTGAGTGCTGAGGAGCTCTGCGGCACGACTGTCCAAAGAGCGAGCCCGGGAGCACAAGGCCGGACTCTGGACGCCATGTATGAAATGGGGCCGCCACCTTCCAGGGGCTGAAGGGTCCCAGGAGAGTAGGGAGACTGCAGAATCCATCCACCCTGTCCCGTCCACTCCCAAGGCAGTTGTGAGGAAGGAGGAGGGTGGTGAGGTCTGTGGACACGGTTTATAAACAGTGGAGGCTGCATCTCGACCCAGGTGAGGCAACACTACGATTCACCACCCTCCCTACAGAGGCTCACGAGCGTTTTTTGAGACACTGAGGTACGACACCTTATAAAGACAGTAGTTTACCTTCCAGTTTGAGACAGCTAACCTGCGACACAATGGAGCCGCTCCTCCAGAGTCAGGGTTTGCCCCAAAGGCAAGAGGGAGGCAGAGTTTTCATCAGGAGGGACACAAGCAGGGGTGCCTGGGTGGCTCAGTCCCTTAAGCATCTGACTTCCGCTGAGGTCATGATCTCATGGTCTTGTGAGTTCGAGCCCTGTGTCGGGCTCTGTGCCGACAGCTCAGAGCCCGGAGCCTGCTTCGGAGTCTGTGTCTCCCTCTCTCTCTGCGTCTCCCCTGCTGGCGCTCTATCTCTCTCCCTCTCAAAAATAAACATCTAAAAAAAAAAAAAGGAGGGACACGAGCAGATTCGGACTTGGGGCACTGGATGAAAGTCATCCCAGCACATGTGGGAGATGGCTGAAAGGGGTGCAAAACTAGGTATAAGAGACGTGGCAGGGTGCCATATAGTTAGGCACCAGGGATTCACAGGCTGTCGATGGTCTCCCAGCCTCTGGGTGCTAACTCCAAAGCCCACAGGAACCAGGAAGCTTCTGTAAATGAGGACCACAGGTCCAGAAGAAACCAGGAAGGAAGCCACCTCCAGCGTAGTTGGGCAATGGAAACTCCATGCCAGCCATGGGTTGCCACGTGGGACTGTAGGCCTCATGTTCCTTCCGGGTCTTCTGATTTTTTTTAGAGAAGCTATAAATCCAGGCGACATTTTAACATTTCTGATACGAACCCAATTTTTGTACACTTCGTTCAGGCCAACAACACATCTGCCCCCTGGAAATGGCACACTGGCTACCATTTTGCTGGTTCTGGACCCTGAAGCAGGGCGGGGCCACCGTGACTAGAGCGGAGGTCTGTGGAACTTCTCACCTCGTGGAGAAACAATAGGACCTGGTGACTGCATGGGGTGGGGGGGGGGGGTGGTGGTGCTGGAGGAGTCTGGCATTACCAGGAGGTTCCTGCTTTAATACCCTAGTGACTGCCCAAGGCACCACCACCAAAAAAAAAAAAAAGAGTGACAAATTTTGGCCAACGATGAAATGGGTAAGGGGTGAATGGTGATATGGTGATAACTTAAATCAATCAGTCTTAGACACATGGTGGCTTTTTTTGTTTTGTTTTGTTTTGTTTTGTTTTGTTTTGTTTTGTTTTGTTTTGCCTACAGGGCACAGATAAGCCACCAGACTGTAGGCAACTAGCTGGAGACACCGATCTGGGACTCACTTTGTACCGGAGATAGTTGAAGTTGTGGGGAATGTGGTTCATCCAATGACTCTCCGTAGAGCAGAACGGGGGTCAGGGCAGAGCCCTGGGTAACCTCAGGAGGTACTGGAGAGGCAAGGGAGGCAGAGGGAAAACCAAGGGGACACGGCAATTAGGGAGGGGGGAAAAAAGGTATCAGGAAGGTAGGAAAGTTCCGCATCCAATGGCGCACGGAGACTGAGAGAGAATCTGCAGGATCACCATTCAGGCATCGCGGGGTGTTCTCCTACTCTGGGGGGCCTCTGGCCAGCTTGCAGGGAGCGGAGAAGAAGAAGGCAGCGACTGGAGAAGTGTTAACTTGCTTAAGAAGCCTGGGGAGACACAGTGGTCACTGGGGACAAGGTGGGGGTGCAGGGAGGAGCAGGGCTATGGCATTCTAAAAATACCGCTCAATAAGAGTTCACAGGGAGATGCTAGGCAGTGCCACTTGGCATGCCAAAGAGAGGCCTTCCCTCTAATTTTCCCTAAGTTCCCTGCCCCAGCTCCTATGATTCTGTCCTATTTATTTTATCAAAGCAGGATTACGTTTGCTTTTTGTCTATTTCCTCCCACAAGAATGGCCATTCCAAGACAGATGCCAGGGACCCGCTATATTTGCCACATCAGGACCAAGCAAAGCACCTGGACACAGTAGATGCTTAAGAAGGTTTCTCGGGTGAGGGGGTAAAGTCGGAAAGGTTTGCAGGAGGGAAATGGGGTAGGACATGGAAAGACTTCAGCTCAGTGGCCCCTACTTTCCTGGTAGAGCCGGCCGCGATGTCACCTGTCACACGGAAAGGAGGGAGGGGAAGAAGTCTCTTGTGTTGAGGAAGAGTTGCAGTGGGAGCACCGGTTGGCCACCTGGAAGGCAGGAGCTTGTGGCTGAGACACTCAGACACTGAGGTTCCTGATTTCAGAAGATGAGGATCTCTGAGCGAGGGCAAGACTTGGATGTAGTCAGGGGACTCAGTCGCTAGAGTGCATGGAGGTAACCTCATTTAAGATGGTCACAGAAGTGGGACTAGAGAGCACGCCCTCCATGGACTTTGGGACCCGAGGGACAGAAAAAGCCCAGCCAAGGGCCCCCAGGCCGAAGGAGAAGGACTGGGTGGCAGAAGATGGCCACACGGAGGGGTAGGTAGGACGTGGCTCATGTCCAACTCTAACACCTCAATCTCTGACTGGTAGTTAATCACCCATGTGCGGAACTTAAAAACTAATGTCCTTTGGAGACTGAGTCATTTTTGCCCGTTTAAAATAACACTAACATGTGAAGTTCATAGGAGGCGGAGATTTTCTGCTTAAATTCACTTTTGTTCAGAATAAAATAAAATATGGAGGACATCTTTATGACCTTCAGTAATTGCCCCCCATAGTACAATATTTTCAAGCGTCATTTTAATACAGAATCAAAATTTGAGACTTGAAAGGATCCCTAGATTCTTTGGGTTAACACCTTCATTTGCATAGCTGAAGAAAATTTTTGCCGAAATACTTGCAAACAGCAATAATTACTGATTTAGATATGCAGACAGCATTGAAAATATCTTCAGTGTTTGAACTGTGCTTTAGATATACAAATTAGCAATGCTTACATTTCTTCCAGTTATCTCTGTTCAACTTTGGATAGAAAAATCTCTAAAGTACAAAATTACCACGTAAATTATTCCTGAACAGTTCAGAAAAGTCAACTGCTTCCCGGCTTGAAAGCGGACGTCAAACCTTCAAACACCTTTTTATGTTGGTGCTAAATATAAGCGCGGTCTCTGCAAAGTGGCCAAAGCAAGACACGGCAGCGTTTGCGATTTCTCAAGAGAGACACACACGAAGATTATTTTTCGTTCATTAAAACACTAAAACCTTCAATAGCGTCTCCCATAACACCTGAAGGTGGAGTGCTGTCTTATGTAATAGAAACCCTCCATCCCCGCTCAGTTGGGAGGCAAATTAAATACCTAATTCCGCCCAGAATTCCCGAGTACTTTCACCTTACCTGTAGCCACTGATCGCTGCCTCGATTCCCATTTCTACAGATGGTGAAAATGGCAAAAATCTGCTCCATGGGGCTGAGTTGATTGTCAGAGGCCAATTTAAAGGCTCTGCCCCAAACCGCTGGTGGCCCCCACCCGGCTCGGCCAGCGGTAAACACAAGCGTCGGTTTGTCTTTTCCCCATCGGGCAGCGCACACGCCAAGCACGGGGTGGGGGGACGCCTGCCTCGTACCTGGGTACCTCAGGTTCAGGGTCACCGGCGCCAGCGAGGATGCGCCGGCGGAAAGCACGCGGGCCCCGGGGCTCCCCGGCTGCGGGCGCACCTGGACGCCACGGCCGTCGCGGCCCCTCCTCGCCCGGCCCGGGTCGTCCTCGGGCTCCCCGCGGGCCGGGCGCGGAGCCGGGCGCGCACGCAGCCTCGCGGGCTGAGAAAGTTCCTCCGCCTCGACGTCGCCGCCCCGGGGCCCCGCTCGCCCCGCTCGCCCCGCACGCCCCCCGGGCCGGGCGCAAGGTCGCGGAGCCGGGCGGCGCGCGGGGCTCCGGCACCGTGGCCGGCGCAGGGGGGTGGGGAGAGGGGAGGAGGGACCCCCGCCGGCCGCGCCCCTCCCGCCCCCGGGCGCCCGCAGCCCGTACTCACCGCCCCTCGCTCGGGATCCCCAGGTGGCGGCGGCCGAGGGCGGCGCGGCCCGAGCCGGAGCCGGAGCCGGAGCCGGAGCCGGGTGGCGGCGGGGCGGGGAGTCGGAGGACGGAGAGCCGCGGCGGCGGCGGCGGCGGCGAGGCAGGTCCGGGAAGCGGAGAGGCGGCGGCGCCTCCTGCCCTCGCAGCGCAGCCCGGCCGGCCCGGCAGCCCCACAGCGCGAGCTGGGCGGTCGCGGCGGCGGGGGCTTTATCGCCGCCCGCCCCGCACCCGCCCCTTCCTGCCGCCCCCGCCCCCGGCCCGCCCCGCCCCGCCTTCCCGCCGCCTCCTTTGTGTGCCAGCGGGCCGCAGCGTCCCCGCGCCCGCACGCCGGGACGCCCCCACTCCGGCCGCGGCCGCGCGGAGGCCGCCCCCCAGGGCTCCACGTCGCGGGGCTGCGCCCGGAACGCGCCGGAGGCCGCGCCGAGCCCGAGGTGCGGCGCCAGCCCCGGGCCGAGCTGCACGTGGGTCGCCGGGGTCCGGGTGTGTGTGCGTTTGTGTGTGTTGTGTGTGTGTGTGTGTGCGCGCGGAGAGGGAGGGACCCTAGGGCTCGCGGCGCGTCCCGGGGATGCTGGCAAGTCGTGTTGGCTGCACCCCTCCCCCCCACCCCCGGGAGGAGACGGGGCGCGGGGGGGGGGGGTGTGCCCCGGGACAGTGCCCACCGGGCGGGGTGATGGGGGTAACGGTGCCAGGTCTCGGCCGGGGAGGGGCAGATGACCCCGCGAGGCGCTTCGCAGGGTGCCCCACAGCCGACTTCTCCTAGGTGGGCCGGTCGCCGGAGGCAGATGGCAGACAAGGGAATCCGGAAATCTGGAGTCGTGGCTGCGGTGACAGCGCGAGGTACCCGCAGGGTCCTGGGAATCCGGCCCTTCCCAATCGCTAACTAAAACTGCTGGGACCTGTGCGCGACAGAGGCGCAGACCCCAGAGGCCCGGAGACGTAGCACCCTCAGGCTCCCAGCTGCGTTACCTGGCTTGCAGTCCTCCTTTGCGCCAACTCGGGTTTGTGGGGACACAACTCTAATGACATAAGTCCTGTTGCCCTCGGTGCAGAACCCGTGCCAGCAGGCCCACGGCCCCAACTGTGAGAAGGAAATGTGGCAAATCTAAGACACGGCCGTGAAATGAGGTTGCGTCTACTGATGAGAGCAACTTGGATGAGCTACACTTGGTGTGTGGGCGGCCATGCTAGACGGTGTGTGCCTGTCGGGGTGAAGGAGTCACTTTCAAAAGTGTGAAATCTGGGCCAGCCTAAGGGTATTCACAGCCTCTCTTATAGAGAAATATGCTAGGGAAGGTTTGGCTCTTAAAATAAAAAGGAAACACAGTCCACCGAAAGAAAACCTGTTTCATTATTTTACAGTCATGCCTAATATTCATATTTAATTACAGGGCAGTATATAAATGCTTTTTCCTTGTCCTCTCTGCCTAAAATGCTCCCCCTAGCCCCCATGATCTTCTCATCACTGCCTCCTTATACTTCAGGGCACCACTCAAGTGTCACCTTCTTTCTCGAGGAAACCTTCCCTGACCGCTTGACTTAAAGTCACTCCCTCTCTTCTCCAATTTATTAACTTTCTTCACAGAACTCATCATCATTTGGGTTTTTTTTTTTTAACATTTTTTTTTTCTTGGCTACTTGTCTTCTACTCTTCCTCGTTAGAAAATATGCTTCCAGAAAGCAGGGAAGAGAAACCAGTTCACATGGTTTTCAACTCACCCCGTCCCTAGTGCCTCGAGCCAACACTACCCATATAGTAGTTGCTCAATAAATGTTTGTTGACTGGTGGGTGAACAGGGCCAAGTGACTACAGACATGGTAAGTACTGCCTGGGGAACAGTGTTAGGGCTTAACTCTAGCCTGGGAGGGCCAGCCGGACCTGGGAAGAATGACATGAAGCCAGGAAGCTAGAGAAGAAAAACCCGGAGGTGGGAATGAGCTTGGTGTATTTGAGAAACTGGGGACCAGCCTCTTCCAGATGGAAGGGCGTCATTCAGGAGCCTAGCGAATGGAGAAGTAAGTTAGAACCAAGAAGCGTGGGTAGAGCCAGCTTCTGAAAGCCTGCTTGGTTCCCTACATTCATTTCTGTCTCAATCACTTTTTTAACTGAAAATTCTTATGGAGATAATTGTAGGTCCTCGTGCAGCTGTTAGAAATAATACAGAGAGGTCCCTTGTATACTTTATCCCGTTTTCCCCAATAGGAACCTTTTGCAAATCTATCGTCTAGTATCACAATCTGAAGGTTCACACTGATAGGTTGACTTAGATCTGAAACACTTCGGTTCAATTTTTGCCATTGAAAATGTTTAGTAAAGTTACTCTTCAGTTTTTGAAAGAATGCACAGAGACTCTTTTGAAGGGTTTCGGTCTCTGGTTTTAGCGGAGCCAACATTTTTGAGGGAGGGGAAATGATTTATTTTTAATCATTAGGGTCCGAATTCTTCAGCTATAAAAGACCGAAATCTTGGGGACTTACCTCTTTTGTTTACATTTTAATGACTGCCACTCACTTCCCTGTTCTACCCAGTACCGTCAAAGGAACATTTTGAGCAATACCGTACATGACTTGTCAGTTCTGAAATCAGACAGGATGCGGTGTTAACTAATCTGCTAAACTAAGCCCAACCACGAATGTGCCTTTCTCTTTTCCTTGGACATTGGATGGGACTGCCAATGAGTGTCTCCCAAAGGGAAGCGATTCAAGACAAAGACCCATTCTTCCGGTAGGATATGTGGGGAATACCAACTATGCTTGTTACAGAATGTGCATGGCTGGTGTTGGCTGGCCCTCCTCATGCCAGCAAGAGGATACAGAAGCAACCTCCTAAGCTGTCCATGACATTCAAGCGACGAGGCAATTTGACATCCGTCACTCGGGAGCTGCCCCAAAGAAGCCGTGTTCCTTCCTCGGGCAGTTGGTGCCCGTGAACGACCGTTCTTCTCACATGGGATCCTCTTTGAAATGTATCTCTCACAGATGTGTGTTTTCAGCGTGCATTTTCCTCCCGTCTCTTCATCGGTCTTATTTGAGAAACCCAAATTGTCCAATGCTCCTACCTTCCTCTTCCTTTGTGATTCACACTCGCAGCAGAATTTCGTTTTGTCCTTCAGTTGTGTGGCTTGCCTTAATCCTCAGATAGAGCTTCAAATTGTTTATTCCTTAAAAAAAAATTTTCAAAAGTGACCTGGAATTTAGCCAGCTGCAGCCAGTCTCTGAGTTTGGCTTTGTGTCCATAAGCTGCAGTTGAGAGAAACGCACGAAATGCCCAAACAGAATAAAACAAATGATCTATTTAGTCTCGTTTCCTCTCTTGGAAGAGATCCAATGTTGAGTGCTTTGGAAGAAGACGAAAATCCCCCTGCCCCACCCCCACCGTTCCCCCCCCCCCCCCCCCACACACACACCCAAACAGTATGACCTTGTCTTTAAGTAAAAACCATCCCTACCTTCCAATGGGTGGTGGTGTTTTGTCTGGAAGAGTGACCCATGTCACAATAGTAAGATAATAATAGTTGCTCCTCTCCTATCTAACCCCTGCTTAAAAACACATTAAGCCACTTGTTACACAACATCATGGATGCAAATGTTGTTACATGAGATTGTTTTAACCAGGGGAAAGGAGACTGGTTATAACAGTTCACTTAGACGATTAGTTTTCTGGGGTTGTCGCATCGGGTGTGATTTTTTTTTTTTTTTTTTTTTTTTTTTTAAGCTTACAAAAGGCATTTGTCTTTTTATTTCCCTTTCTCGTTGGCTTTTAAATAAATCCAATTTTCTTTTTCTGTAACTTCTGAAACAGATTAAACCAGAGCATCAATTCACACCTTCCCATTGTCGTCACTACTTTCCACAAGAGCCTCGGAGAAAAGACATTACTAAGTGCTGGGCTGAGAATTATTTTGTACTCGTGTTTGGCCAAATAGGATGGAAAGCTCTCGGTGCTGAGGATCACTGTGATACTGACCCCTTCAATCACCAACGTATGTCTTCTTCCCGCCCCCGCCCCTCTGACCTCCCTTCTTTCCCGCATCACTGCGTCCTCTGCCTCTCTCTCACCACCACCCCCCGCCCTTCTTGAGAAGGTTACCAGTAAGTTCCAATGGTGGCAGCCCCATCCATTTTTCACCGTCCTTTATCACCCTTGATCTCTTGGCAGCATTTAACTCTGGTGTTTTGCCCCTTTTCGAAATGCCTTAGCCTAACCTCTCTCTTCCATTTTCTTGGCCAGCCTTTATCTTTCCCTCATCAGATCCCCCGCCTCCTCCCTTTCGTGTTGCGGTGCCAGCTGCTGTCACCTCTCTGTCCTCTGCACACTCTCTCCATGGACCGAACATCGACTGGTGTGGCCACTCAGCATCTCCTCCCCCCTGTCTTTTGATAGCCGGGTCTGGTTTCCTTTGGAAGATCACCACTCCTGCGTTATGTGCCACATTGTTGGGAATGGAAGACAAGGTGTCCTTACCTCCTTTAGCCAAGGGGTGGGTATATGACCAAGCCAACAGGATCCCCCCCAGGACTTTGAATCCTGAGGAGTCGGGCAAGTAGTTGGAGCTGATTCATCTCAGCTTGACCAGACTGTTCGTGAATTCTTCCCACCTGGGCACCCGGAACCTCCATGGCTCCTGCCCTTTCTGAGGACAGGTGCACAGTAGACTCTTCATTTCTTCTAGGTTTTCCCACATCTAGCCAGATTTGGTTTCTTTTGCTTACAACCCAGGACCCCTAACTGACATGTCCTAGATGTGTGGCGCCTCAGTTCCGAATGAATTCCAAACCTGTTGTCTACACGTGACCTTGACCTCTGTCCCCGGCTCCTACTCACACATCTCCAAATGCCCGGCAGACCCTTCCACTTGATGGTCCCTCGTCGCCTCCACCTAACAAGTCTAATGCTGACTTATCCTGTGCCACCCCAAAGCACCTCCTCCCCTTGCACTCCCCAAGTGTTTCTGAGGAATGACCACCCTTGGAACGAAGCCAGAAAGATGGGACTAAGTTCTGACTCCTCCCCTTCCCTTTATGGATCCATATCCAGCCATTCCCTGGGTGCTGTTTATAGTTTTTTCGCCCCAAATCCCTCTTATTCTCCCATTTCCCCCTCTTTTCCTAATTCAGACCCTTCTCACTTTATGACTGTACTACTCCAATGGTACCCTAGCCACTCTCTCAGCTCCCAGATTCTACCCACCATTGCCAGCTTCAATCATGCTACCCCAGCTTAAAATACTTCCATGTTTATCACTAAGGTCCAAATTCCTTGGCTTAGGCAATCTTCTTTGAAGGTTATGGTCACAGCTTCTGGAATTAGACCACCTGTGTTCAAATTCTCTTCTCACCACTATGTGATTTCTTTCTTTCTTTCTTTTTTTGTTTTTTTAGTAACTTAACCTCTGAGCCTAAGTTTCCTTATCCATAAAGTGGAGGATTGTAATAGTATAAACTTAACATAGATTTATGTGAGAGTTGAGTAGTTAATCCATGAAAGGGGTTCAGCTGAGTAAGCTAGGTAAGTGCCCAATAAAAAATTATTACAATGAAAGCTCTCCACAATTCAACTCCAGTGTACCTCGCTAGCCTTATTTTCTCATTTTCCCCTAAGATCGTCCTAAGGGCTTTACAAATGAGACCTGAATTCCTCGCCCAAATTCATATTGTAGTTTTTTACCGTGACACCGTTGTTCAAACCATTCTCTCTGCTCCAAATACCTTTCTCTTGTTCCATCTGGATAAGCTATCTGGTCTTGCACTACAAACCATCTCAATCGTAATGGCTTAAAGCAACCATTTGTTCATGATTCTGTGGGTTAGCTGGTCAGGCTTCCGCTGAATCGTTCATCTCTGACTCACCAGTGCTGTCCGACCTCACTCACATGTGTGGATGTTCAGCAGGGATGGTTGGAACCCTCTGCCATCTCTCTCCTCTAGTGTTTTCATCTTCATGGGCCTTTCCCCCTTGTCATATTTCAGACTGAGGGGGTTCCCTCAACATGGATTTTCCAGCAGTAGCTCAAGAGTCCAACAAGAGGGTGAAAACAGAAATTGCAATATCTCTTAAGGGCTAGCCTTGGATTTAGCACAATGTCACCTTTTCTGCGTTCACAACAGCTCACAGAGCGATCTCAGATTGAAGGAGCAGTAGACGACCTCTTGGTGAGAGGTGTAGTAATCACCTTGGGCTGCCATTAACAAGATACCATAGACTTAGTGGCTTAGATAATAGATTCTCTCAAAGTTCTGGGGGCTAGAAATCCCAGACCAAGGTACCATCAAGGTTGGTTTCTGGTGAGATATCTTGTCTTGTAGTTTGCTGCCTTCTTGCTGTGTGCTTACGTGGTCTTTGAGGGAGAGATAGAGAGAGGATCTTCTGTGTCTCTTCCTCTTCTTATAAAGACCACTTCCATTGGATTAGAGCCCCACCCTTATTGTCCTCATTTAACCTCAATAACCTCCTTTAAAGCCCCACCTCCAAATATGGTCACACTGGGGCCTGGGGTTTCAACATACAAACTTTGGAGGCACACAATTTAGTCTATAACAAGAGGAGTGAAAAAAATCACATTGCCAAAGGGCATGCAGGGATGAGAGGGCTTACTGTGCCTCGTTTTGGACATCATCCACCAGCCTTTTCTGCCACCGAAATAATTTCCACCCTCCACAATTTCCCGCCCCCCTCAGCCTAGCTGGCCATGATGTGTCCTCGCCGGGCACTCCTGCAGCTCTAAGTATGGGTTGCTTATTTCACATGACCACATCCTGCCTTGGACGTAAGCGTTTGGTTTAGGCTCTAACCTCAAGGCAGTGGCCATAGTTTTTTATATCTTTAAGTTTTCATACAGTGCCTTGCACAGAGAAGGGCCATAATAAACGTCGGTTGAATGAATGAACGGCAAAATTGATTTTACTGTTCTAAAAAGTGAGAGCCACTCGCAGACCCAGCTAAGGTCTGGCACTCGAGCAAGCTCCCTGCATGTTTTCACTGCTTCTTCCAGCTCTTCCACTGCATGCGGGAAGAACTCAGAAGACTAGACCCTGGGAGCCAGAGGGCCTGGGTTCCTGTCCCAGTTCTGCCTCCTATTTATCGTGATCGTGGGCAGGTCGTTTGATTTCTCTGGGCCTCAGTTTCTTCTTGTCTACTAGAAGAATAACAGTACCTTTTTCAGGCTGTAAGGAAGGAATATAATTTAGTTGAAGGTAGACTTTGGGAAGTCCAAAGAATTTCACAGGTATTGTTCCTGGTCTTATTCTGGTGGGGCTATCATAGCAAAATACCAGAGACTGGGTGGCTTAAAGAATAGAAATCTATTTTCTCATAGTCCTGGAGGCTGGAAATCCAAGATCAGGGTGCCAGCACAATCAGTTTCTGGTAAGACTCTCCTCTTGGGCTGCAGAGGACCTGTTTCTCACTGTGCTCACCTGACCTCTTTGTGCATATGCAGAAAGAGAAAGAGAGCTGTGTCTCTTATAAGGACACTAATCCTATTAGATGAGGGCCCCACCCTTATGACCTTCTCTAACCTTAATTTCTCCCACAAAGACAAACTTCCAAATTTCGTCACATTGGGGTTAAGGCTCCAACAGTCGAGAAGAGGAACCATTCAGTCCGTAAGATTGCTGTTGTTAATTCGGAAGCACACAGCTGATCTTTATTGGTCTCGTTTGGCTCCTTGCTGATTCTGCTCGATACCAGCACTTTCCGCATGCATTCTAGAGTGGCTGGCACATTGCAGAAATCAATAAATGATAACATTTGTTATTGTTTTCCCAGCCCCTAATGACAGATGTTGGGGGAGGGGGAAGTGAGGCTAAGTGCTCTGAGATTTCCAGTTGTAAATAGAGGAAAGGGTTTGTCCTCTTAGGTTCCTACCTTTACACCAGCTTTCTGAGAACTCTGCTGGTTTGTCTCCAAACGCTCAGGAAGACCCCTGAATCGTCAAATTTCTCTCAGATTGCAGAGTAGGAATAGCCAGCCTTTAAACTCTAAACAATAGCTTCTAAGTAGGAAAGAAAAGAAATTTAATTTTTAAAAATCACAGGCTGCCGAACCCGCTCCACAGCCGGTTACAGGGCAGGGGCTGACACGCGCTCCGTCTTGCATCACTGGAAAGCGGTTCTCAGTGTTCCAGGCCACCCGCCTCCCATTGTGGGCGAGGACCCTCTGTCCCACTTCCCTCGTCTGCTTCCACCTGTCACCTCTCCTTGCACACCAGTTCAGATTTAATGAGGGTAAGGATGCCCCCATCTCGGTGAGACCCTGAAGAAAGACTGGTTCCTATTAAAGAGTAAGAGTGAATGAATTATCGGGGCACCTGGATGGTTCAGTCGGTGAAGCATCCGACTTCAGCCCAGGTCATGATCTCACAGTCTGTGAGTTCGAGCCTCGCGTCGGGCTCTGTGCTGACGGCTCGGAGCCTGGAGCCTGCTTCGGATTCTGTGTCTCCCTCGCTCTCTGCTCCTCCCCCACTCGTTCTCTCTCTGTCTCTGTCTCTCAAAAATAAATAAAAACATCTTTTAAAAAAGATGTATATTGGGGCGCCCAGGTGGCTTAGTTGGTCGAGTGTCCGACTTTGGCTCAGGTCCTGATCTCACGGTTCATGAGTTTGAGCCCCGCATCGGGTTCTATGCTGACAGCTCGGAGTCTGGAGCCTGCTTCCGGTTCTGTGTCTCCCTCTCTCTCTCTGTCCCTCCCTTGCTCACACTCTGCCTCTCTCTCTCTCTCTCTTTCGAAAGTGAATAAACATTTTTTAAAAAGCCAATTATTAACTTACACCAGACATGGAGAGCCATCATCACTTTTTTACCAATAACTCCTAAACGGCCCCCGGAAGTCACTCTTCTGCCTCTCTAGTCTAGCGTCTGCAGACTTCTACCCTAAAAGATCTAGGAAGAAGCAACTCAGCTGCGAGGAGGTCTGTGTGACCTCTTACTCGCTGCATCTCTTAACACATGCTCTTGATGGCTGTGTCATCTTGGCATTGAACACCGCTTCAGAAATTCTGAAGTGAAGAAAGGACCTCATAGATTCGCAGCCCAGCATGTTTTAAAAATGTAGTCCCAGGATGGTCTGCAAGACTGTCTTTGAGATTCTTGTTGAAAATGCACCTGGGAATCCATCCCAAGACCTACTCATCTCAACGTGAATATTTTTAAAAAGCCCTCTGATGTCACTTGTACACACACACATCTAAGCACCGATGTAGTCCAAGACCTCACTTCTGAAGATGTAATTTTTTAGACCGGTGGTATAAACAGCACCCAAAAGCTTGTTAGAGATGCAGAATTTCAGGCCTGCCCCCAACCTACTGAATCAGAACCTATACTTTAACGAGATCCGCACTTGAATCGTATGAACATCAAAGTTTAAGAACACTGGTCGAATCTGCTTGTTAATATACAAGGCAGCTGGGGTCCAGGAACCCAAATGACTTGCTCAAGGCCACATAAGTAAACCAGGAGCTCACATGGATAAGTGGGTAAGAGCCCGTGCTTGGAGTCAGATAGACCAATATTCAAGCCCAGGCTCTCCCCTTTGTTAACCTAAAGTCTTAGGTAAATCCCTGCATGTACCTATAAGCCTCCATTTATTTGTCGTTAAACATAGTAATTCTCCCTCAAAGGCTTGCCGAGAACCTACAACAAAAAGCGTGTGAAATGCACCTAGAAACGATCATGAATCTAACTTGGGTTTCCTGATTCTGTGCTGCTTTATAGGCATCCCATATAGCGTGCAAGAAATAAGAAATAGTGCTTTACATAAATTTGGTCTTTTTGAGACCATTATGTCTAATTTAGATTCTAGGGTTTGAAAGAATGAGGACAAGCGTTTCCTCGTTTTCCAAAGTAAAGTAAACAGAATGTGGTCCAACTGGGAGATTTCTCAGCCTCCTGCTCTCCCAGCACCCCTGGCTTGGCTTGTCCATGCCGATCTGCCGAACCAACCAGCCCCTGGGGAAATGTGCACATGCTTTTCCTTATTTTCCAGGTGCTTGTCCCCTTTTCTGTCACTGCTGTAGGCATCCTTTGGCCCCCAGAATTCTTGTGCGGGCTCTTTATAGACTTTCCAACTGGGGCTCTTCCTCTCTCTGACTCCTGGGAGGCCCAATAAATTCGGGCCCTTCCCTCCATATATCTAAAGTCACCTGCCCCGTGCTTAATCCTAGAGGGCTTGCCAACTAAGATGAAAAATCAAGTTCAACAGTCACTTCTATTTGCATTTTAGTGAGATCTTTTCTCGTCTTAAGCCCTGCACAGTGAGCAATGTATCACTCGGCGGCACAGATATTTTTGGGTGGAGTGACAATGGGATCCTTTTATTTTCCACCAGCAGCAGCAGCACCTTTGATTAAAATGATCCCGAAAGACCCACCCTCCCTCTGTCCCTCCCTCCCTCCTTTTCCTTTCTCCCTCTCTCCTCATTTTATAAGCCGCACTTTAAAAAATATGAACTTCGGGGGCGCCTGGGTGGCTCAGTTGGTTAAGCGTCCGACTTCGGCTCAGGTCATGATCGCACAGTTTGTGAGTTCGAGCCCCGCGTCGGGCTCTGTGCTGACAGTTCAGAGCCCGGAGTCTCCTTCAGATTCTGTGTCTCCTTCTCTCTCTGCCCCTCCCCGACTTGTGCTCTGTCTCTCTATGTCTCTCAAAAAATAAATAAATGTAATATATATACATATATATATATATATATATATATATATATATATATATGTAAACTTCGATTTGGGGGTTAATTTGAGGTTTACAGAAAAGCTGCAAAGATAATGTACAGAGTCAGTCTAATATTTGCCAAAACTTAGAAATTAACACTGCCACATTGTCATTAACTAAGTCCAGACTGTGTTTGGACCTCACTGTTTCCCGCCCCGCCCCCCTCTGTCTGTGACAGAGTCTCAATTCCCTACCTTTTCATGATCTTGACCGTTCGAGGAAGACTGGGAAGGTGTTTTGTAGTGTTTCTCTCAGTGTGGGTTTGTTTGACGTGCTCCCCGTGATTAGACTGGAGTTGTGGGTTTGGGGGAGAAGACCACCAAGGTGAGGCACCCTTCCTATCACAACGTATCAGGGCTGCGTTCTATCAATAGGATCCTTGGTGGAGTTAACCTTGATCATGTGGGTAAGGTGGTGTTTGCCACGTGGCTCCACTGTTAAGTCCCCATTTCTCCCCTTCCCAAACTCTGTTCTTTGGCTACCTGCCACTAAGTTCAGCGCATCCTCAAGAACATCGAGCTCCTTTAATATCTACTTATATTAAATGGGAGATCTTGGGGCGCCTGGGTGGCTCAGTCGGTTGAACGTCCGACTTCAGCTCAGGTCACGATCTCGCGATCTCGTGGTCCGTGAGTTCGAGCCCCGCGTCGGGCTCTGGGCTGATGGCTCAGAGCCTGGAGCCTGCTTCTGATTCTGTGTCTCCCTCTCTCTCTGCTCCTCCCCCGTTCATGCTCTGTCTCTCTCTCTATCTCAAAAATAAATAAATGTTAAAAAAAATTTAAAAAAAAATAATAAAAATAAATGGGAGATCTTCCGTGGGGATGATTTATCCCTTCTCCCCATGGACTTAATTCATTCATTCATTTATTTATATTAACAAGGACTTCTTTTTGCTTATTTTCGGTTTAGGGTTGCAACACAATACGACCCTATTCATTCTGTTGCTCAGATTTGGCTAGATTTAGCCATTGGACGTTGGTGGACATTAGAGGTCCTCTTCCATCCCCGTGACATCCCCTCATCCTTTTGCCTGTTGATGACTTTCTTGCTTTCTGGAACTCCAAGATGCTCCAGGCTCATCTTACATACCTACACAACCCTAGAATCAGTCATTGGTCCCTTCTGTTGGAGAACAGCATTTAGAAGCCAAGAGCAGGGCACTCTGTGTGTTTATTGCTACTAAGGCATGGGACACTTTTGAAAGCCAATGTCTGGTATTATACACACAGGCATGAAATAAGCCACATGGTCTCTCTTTAGCACTGTGTCTCCAACGTCCTGAGAGCTCACTCTGATTTACTCATGAGGAGAGGTTTTCATGTGTTCCACTGCACACATCTTGGGAATATTTGATATCCCCTTGCCTCCTATTCATGGGAAACTATTTTCTGTACCACGCCACAGCAGTACAATCAACTCAATACAGCATTTCTGTCCGACACCTATTAACATACCCAGATGGGTATTCGTATAATAAATTCAACTCAGATCAAAATCTGGATATACCTGTGGAGAGCTTACGACATTCAGCACACTGGTTGTCAGCCAGTATGTAGCAGATACGATTGTTTATGGTACACAAGTTACCTGTACACTTCTCATTCATTTAAAAAAAATTTTTTTTACATTTATTTATTTTTGATAGACAGAGAGAGACAAAGCACAAGCAGGGGAGGGGCAGAGAGATAGTGGGAGACACAGAATCCGAAGCAGGCTCCAGGCTCCGAGCCATCAGCACAGAGCCCGACGCGGGGCTCGAACTCACAAACCGCGAGATCATGACCTGAGCCGAAGTCGGACGCTTAACCAGCTGAAGCATCCAGGCGCCCCACCTCTCATTCATTTTTAACCAACTCTAAGAAATAGCAACGAAAGAGAGAGACACTGATCGAGTAATCACATGCACCTTATATGCCATCCCCCTTTCTTACTCACAGAAGTTGGATTTTGTTCCGTCATCTATTCATCTATCTCTCTGATACCTGATTTTGGAGTAAATCCTGGTTAATCTTGGCCGGTCATGATAATTCCCTTCTCTTTGCCAATGCTTGGTTGAGAGGGAGAAATAATCTGCAGGGACGTCAACTGGCAGGAAAGCTTCTAAGAAAGATTGTCTTGATAACAAGAAGAGATCCATATACTGAAAGAGGTCACTTCTACTTGCTACCTAGAACTGCAGCAGCCATCTTGTGACCACGAAGAGGAGCTAAGGCAACACGCTGAGGACAAAGAGGCAAAAGACAGGAAGAACGTGGGTCTCTGGTGACGTCATTGAGCTATTCCTAACCAACCCAAGGGGCCCCCTACCTAGGAGTCTCTTGTTATATAAGATAATAAATATTTCTTACTGTCTTGGCAATTTGAACGATTTCTTTTACTTACAGCTAAGAGCATCATAATAAACGTGTCCTACTTTAGAATATTTTAAAGCAACTATTCACTTTTATTTGGATCCAAGGCTCTCTTCAGAACCCATCCATCCATCCATCCATTTATTTTTAACAAATATTTACTAAGAAACGGCAGCAAAAGATAGAGAAACACTAAGCAGATAATCACATGCACGTATAATGAGAAACTATGATAAATGAGAAGGAAAGGTATAAGTAACCATGTGAGAATGACTGAAGGGTACAATTTAGACTGAGAAGGGATGGCATTAAGGTAAGACTTCCTTAGCAAGTGTTGTGTGAGCTGAGGTCTGAGAGG
Source organism: Panthera onca (assembly GCF_046562875.1). Taxonomy (NCBI): domain Eukaryota; kingdom Metazoa; phylum Chordata; class Mammalia; order Carnivora; family Felidae; genus Panthera; species Panthera onca. The sequence goes on along the minus strand of NC_138346.1, from coordinate 14,559,078 downwards.
AAACGTAGGGAGTAGAAGGTGTTAAGGATGGGGTACTGCATGTGCAAAGCCTCCAATCATGCGGCACGATGCCCTGGAGGAATCTGCAGAAGATCCGTGGAACAGGGGGAACGATGGGGGAAAGAGTAGCGCATCTAAGACCAAAGAGGTGGGCAAGGTCCAGATGACAAAGGATCAATCTTAGAGACCATTGTAAGGACTTTTCTCTCTCTCCTAAGAGAAAAAAGGGATAATGAAGGGTTCTGAGAATCACGACCCAACCAGTGCTTTTTGGGTACCTTTGGACTCAGTCTTGCCATAGTCTTGCATTCAAATGCCAAACACTATCAGTCAGCATTCTTATCATCACTGGGGCCTTGTGAAGGGGACCCTTGACAGAAAGTATTAGACCTCCTCCAATATCTCTTTGGTCCTCCCTGTTTTCCAGGTTTCCTTGCAGTGTGTTTGGGACCACGAGACTGGGTGTGGCTGTGATGAGGTCAGTCCTTTCCAGCTCTGGTTCTTAAACACACGGGGATGATGTTTCGGTCCTTACTTCGCCTGCCACCGTGAACTTGGAGATCGTCATTCTGGACAGCAAGGTGGAAAAGGGCTGTGGTGACCTGCACAGATCAGATTTTGAATGAGTGAGAAATAGGACCCCCTTTTTAAGGCCCTGAGGTTTCGGGGTCTCTTTGTTACTGCAGTGCAATTTAACTATATCAGCTCCACGGAGCTGCTCTAACAAATTACTACAAACCGAGTGGCAATTGCAACTTACACATTCACCCTTCTGGAGGCTAGACGTCTGAAAGCAGGGTGTTGGCAGATTCACGCTTCCTCCAAAAGGTCTAGGGAAGAGTGTTTCCTTGCCTTTTAGTTTCTGGTCCTTCTGGCAACCCTCGGAGTTTTTTTTGCCTCGTAGCTGCATCATCCAGTGTCTGCCTCCACCTTCTCCATGTGTGTCCGTATCTGTCTGTGTCTTTAGATGGCTTTCTTAGGACACAAGCGTTAGCTGTAGGGGCCCAGTTCTACCCAGGATGACCTCATTTTAACTGAACCGATCAGATCTGCAAGGTCCCTGTTTCCAAAGAAGGTCACATTCTGAGGTTCCTGGTGGACACGCTTTTGGGGGAACACTATTCAACCCACTACAATAACCAATCTAGGATATAATTTATTACACAACAGCAGCATTTCTTTTTTTTTTTAATATGAAATTTATTGTCAAGTTGGTTTCCATACAACACCCAGTGCTCATCCCAACAGCAGCGTTTCTTAAAACCACCACTTCCGTCATCCCCAATTCCAGGGCAGCTCTGGAACCTGTCATCTCTTCCTTCCCCCTCCCTTCTCCCACCCTGACTCTTCCCCAGTGTGCAGCCTGCGGGGCCATTGTTGTATCATGCCCTCACCTTTTCTCCCACCTTTCCATACACCACGTCTCCATACATTCATCTTGACTTAAGATCGCAACAGTCCTGGGAATTGGGCTGGCAAAGGCAGGACATCCTTAGAGGGCAGAGCAAAGGGGAGAAAATTAAGAAGCAGCAGCCAAAATATTTTAGTACGTGAGTGAAGGTGGACGTTAATAGGTCCCCACCGAATCTGCATTTTGAAAGACCATTCTGGCCACAACTGAGACTGATGATGGGGGGCAGACGAGAGCATGCAGAGGTCAGGAGGTCACTGGGAAGCTAGTGTAGCAGTCCCGAGAGTTTGGACCAGGGTGATGGTAGAGGAACGCAGGTGTGGCTATACTCCAGGGACAATACTGGTAAGTAAGGGGGGGGGGGGGGTGGTAAGGGAGAGAATCTGACCAAAGCTGTGGACTCTATTTTCAATGAAATTCATGTTCAAAAATTTTTATCCAAGCATAATGGATAACAGACTCCTGAAATCCATTCTCATTCCTGAGCTTAAGGCCCGCTCCTAGGAGAGTAGTTTCCGACCTCTGGAAAAACTGCCCCTCTCATCCCAGCTTCTGAGAGCTATTGGCCAACAGCCAGGTTGAGGTTCTTTGTGCGGGTTCTCCGGAGTGGTTCGTGTTGCTCCAAATGTGCGAAGCCATCATCTTCAACAGCCCAGTGTCCAAACGAAGCAGGTCCCCCCACCCCCATGCGTGGGGATAACATAGAGGGACAGCCACAGAAAGGGCTTGCATAACTCTTCTTTTCCCAAAACAGTGAGCAGAGAAGAGTTGCAGTTTCAAAGTGAGAAAAGCCAGTGGCCCAAACCTGGGGTACAGGTAAGAGGCAGGTCCCCAGTAACAGAACATCCAGCATAGATGGCTGAGAAATGGGAGGGGACATGAGAGGGAGTGGCAGGTCCCGTGACCCCCAGCTCTGCTTGTGTGAAGTCGAGCAGCTCACGGCAGCCCCATCCTGGTGACTGGAGTCTCACATAAGTGCTGTCAGTTGGTGTGGATGCTCACCACCGCCTGCCCCTCAGGGCCAGTCAATAAAATCGAACTACTCTGCGATCTGTGTGGGGTTGAAGCTTGGTCCCCAAGCATGTGGGAATCCCTCCCCACTAACCGGTAGAGAAGGGGGGTAAGCTGACTCCAACTGAGCCGGGGCCACAGAGACGGACACAACGGGGAGTGACCATTTGGGAGGTCCTGCCTCAGGAAGGTAGCCAGCCATCTTGATCAGACTGGGTTTAATCTGACTGGCTTCAGGAGCCTAGTGGTGCAGTCTGGGGACTGAGGGTATAGTGGTAAGATCTCTGAGGAGTAGCGGTAGCCAGCGTCAATGGATAGTAGCATTTTCAACCCAGGGAGAATGTATTTGGAATGGAACAGTGTTACAAAAGGCTGCTAGGTCGAGAATCAGGGTTCAGTCCACTGGAGAAAGAAGGGGGCAGGAGAACGTGTTGGTTCTCAGGGTTCTGGTCCAGCAGGGGATGGGTCAGGAACCTGGGTGGATATAGTGCCTGGGCACATGCAGTGCTGGTTGTGAGTGGGGCTGTCGTGGGTAGGGAGGAAGTGCATAGGTTCTAGTTCTGGTTCTGGAACTCTTGGGTGGCCATTTATCTAGGCTAAGCGCCCAACACTGAGCATGGCCCCAGTGGTTTGGTAACTGCTAATATGTCACCAGGCATGTCTCTCATTGGCTTATGAGCACTGCCTGAATGACCCATCGGGTAATAGGTCACTGGTGTTCATCTTGGGCATGCGTGAGGTGGTCAGGCACTGACACTGTTTGGCATATGGGTTCCTGTTGAGGTTCCAGGCCAAGCCCTATCGCTGAGGCTTGAGTGGATTTCCTGTATCCTGCCCAGTTTTTGTCAAGGCCTTCCACCTTCCCTCCAAACCCTCAGGCAGCTTCCCACCGTTCTGTCTCCACCTCCAGCATTGGGTGTTGCCCTTGAGAAGACAGTGATTTCCAGCCTGGGCCCTGGAAACAGATCACATGGTCTGAATTCCAGACTCTGATACTTCCTACAAGTGTGGCCTTGAATACATTTCCTCACCCTCTAAGCCCTAGTTTCTGCATCGGTAGGTAAGAAAAATAACCCTACAGTAAAAGTGGATAAGAGAATTAAATGAGACCATGCATGTAAAGCATTTGACCCAAGGTCCAGCACATATAAATACTACCTGATACTATTATTATTATTATAACTCACAATGGGCTGATTTGGTTGGAGGCTGGTCTTACGGGTAGGGCTGCTCACCAAGCTTGCCCTGGATACTCCCTCTTACGGCTTCTGCCCCTTCTCCAGCAATCTGAGATGCTGAGATGCTAACATATCTTCAAGTTGAAATGCCTTAATACACTTTAGGTAAACTGTGTCATTGCCTTTGTGTGAAAGGATATTCACAGGAAGGAAGGATGGAGATGAAACCCAAGTTAGTTCCATATGATTCTGCCTTAAAAAAATTCATTTCTGGGGTGCCTGGGTGGCTCAGTCGGTTGAGGGTACGACTCTTGATTTCAGCTCAGGTCGTGATTCCACAGTCATGGGATTGAGCCCTACATGGGCCTCTGTGCTAGGTGTGGAGCCTATTTGGGATTCTCTCTCTCTCTCTCTCTCTCTCTCTCTCAAAATAAAAAATAAAAATAGGGGCGCCTAGGTGGCTCAGTCAGTCCGACTTCCGCTCAGGTCATGATCTCACGTTTGGTGAGTTCGAGCCCCATTCCGGGCTCTGTGCTGACAGCTCGGAGCCTGGATCCGGCTTCGGATTCTGCGTCTCCCTCTCTCTCTGCCCCTCCCCCGCTCAGGCTCTGTCTCTCTCTGTCTCTCAAAAATAAATAAAGATAAATAAATAAATAAATAAATAATCATTTCCATTCTGAGTGAAGAACAAATAGAAATCTGCCTCCTCTGGGAGCACGGTGAAGGTGACCCATCTTGTTTCAGAAAAGCTTAAGGGCTGAGTATGCAGGACCGATGGCAGAAGACTGGGTGATCATTCAGCTTGATTCACGGCAGGATCGGGGATGGGTGTGAGAATGGTAAGTATAGGCGAAGACATTCACAGGAAGATAATGACGTGTTATTCTCCTCCATCACCACTGAGAGTCCAGGATTAAGTCAAATTAATTACAAAAGCGTAGAGTCTGTTTAGGTACAAAGAAAAGAGGACGGAGAGAGTTCTAGTAGAGGCAGCTTAAAAAACGTAAAAATCGAATCTTTCCAGCTACTCTCGCAGTCACATCTGGCATGGGCAATGGCGTGATGTTGACGTGGGCGGGTGTCCATCCTGGGTCCGTTTCTTCTGCATGGTTTCATAGGGAAACAATCAATAATTATTATGGCATTTTTTTTTTTTTTGCGATAACAGATTTATCTCCTTCATTGTTTTTCATTGTCTGTGTCCATTTTCCCTTTCCATATGCTCCACTCTCTCCTTTACCTTGACTCAGTGATTAGAACAGGATCCTCTTTATGCTAATTAAGCGGAAAGCTAATATTCTCTTTCCTTTCAAACCGCCCTTAAAACGAGCAGGTGACACAAGTTAGGCCAAGGAGACGCTCTCTTCCTGGGATTGGAACCATCAGCAAAATGGCGCAAAAATGCTGAAAACAGCTGAAGATTGTTATTCATCATGACAATGGCAATGTGAAGAGGTGACTCATTAAATAGTTCCTAGCACCTCATACCTGCAGCTACCCTACTCCTTATCTTTCTGGAGGCGGCCACCTTTTGTTTTGTTTTAGCTTCTCTCTTGATTATGAGAGCCATCCTGTATCCTTCCCAGTGCATTTCTTTTTGCTTAATTTAGTTACGGGTGATTTCTGTGTTGTAAGCAAAGAACCCCCAAAGACACTCTGATGCACTGTTCTTTATGAGATTATCAAATGTAACAAAACAATTCCCATATGTCCTTTCAAATATTATCTTTACTTGCTTTAAGGCATTAATAAAATGTTGATTATTGGCATGGAGATAGTTGTAACATTTCGGGGGAGTCACCAGATGGTGACATTACATATTATGTCCTAATCCAATTTATCTCGAAATGTGTGTGTTTGTTAAATTTCTTGGGGAAATGCTTCATCATCGTGATTATATTATAGCTCTGCTTTCTAAAAAAACCAAGCTGTAGAATATTTCGTGGGGACAGAATTTGGATGTGATGAAAGCAGTTCTTTGGCAATATCTCAGGAGTATATACCCTAACTTCAAAATAATTTATGTCCAAAATGTCTGAAGGCAAACAAATATCCTCAGAAGGGGAATATTTCCTAAGTGGATGCAGACAATATGTAGATTTTATTACAGCTCTGTTCCAAGAACCGATGGCTTACACATTGCTGTCGCTCACACATAAACCTTTCATAGATTATGATAAATGTTTCCTTGATATGTGGGCACTGCTCTTAGTGAAACTCTCAAGCAGTGGCCTCTGACCAGAAACCACATCGGTGGTGGGAAAAGACCTTTGCTTTGGATCATAAGGGAGATTTCAGATTAATTTTTTTAATGTTTATTTATTTGTGGGAGAGAGAGAGAGAGCACTAGCAGGGGAGGGGCAGAGAGAGAGAGGGAGACAGAGAATCCCGAGCCGAGGTCAGCGGCTCAACCGACTAAGCCACCCCGGTGCCTTGAGATTGCAGATTAAATTGTTACGATCAAGCAGGGGCTAGAGAAGATTCCTACATTTGTAATAGGAAGTCCAAGGATATTTTTTAAAATTTTGACCAGAGTTATTTTGATCGATCAGACCAAAAGAAGAAGAAAGTAACATCCAACCCAGTACCATGGACTGTTAGAAATTCTCACTGACAGATATCAAAAGGAAACAAAATATACTTACGAGAGAGTATTTTCTATTCCCTTCTGCTTTCAGCTCTGGGATTTAAAACGACAAACATTAATTAGTTCAGGAGTTCGTGAGCTGTCTGGGTGGTTCTTCTGGTCTTAGCTAGGCTTGCTCAGGAATCTGGGATGAGTTGGTGGGCTAGCTCCTGGCTGGCTTTGTGATCTTGGCTGTACTCACCCGTTTGGAGGTTGGTTGGCTGTATGCTGGCCTAGGATGTTCTCAGCTGGAACAAGTGAGTTCTTCCCTACTCATCTTCCAGCAGGCTGGCCTCCACTTATTGGGATGGCCATGTCTGAGAGAGAGGACTGGCAGAGCACTTTTTGGACGTCTAAGCTCAGAACTGGCACGCAGTCTCTTCCACCTCAACAGGAGGGGCTGCGAAATCACATTACCAAAGGTATGGCTATAGAGAGGCCTGAAACATGGTGGACAATTTCAATTTCCCACACTTAGGAATGTCGCGACTCTGCTCGTCTGTATTTTGTGCAAAGTCAAATGGGAAGAATGGGTGGAGAGGGATAGTAAACAGAGAGGAGCGGGTGGCAGAGACAGGGAGTTCGTGTGGGTTGAATGTCAGAAAGAATTTGGGGGATTTGGCAAATGAGAGGCTTCAAACAACTTCCGTATAGAAAAGAAATGGGGGTGAGAGGAAATCGGGTTTGAATATGTGTTTTCACGGTTAAGGAACTTGATCCCTTTTGATATTCTATAAGACATGCAAGTAAAGCATGGAATTTCCATTAAGTGACTTTTTTGGCTGTTGAGCCATGCATTTTTCCAGGCAACTGTGTAAGACGGAGTCTCGGGACTCATTTGGATTACGCATTTAGATTTCTAAAGGAAGGTCTTAAGGAAAGAAAAAAGGCTCTTCCAAGCTAGGGGAAAGGCAGAACATCGATTTCCTCCCCTCGTCAAGGAGGCCAATCAATCATATTTGGATGGTTAATATTTTTTAAGCACACTGTCAGGTTTAGCATGTCAAAATTTTGAGCAAATGTGGTGCTCTCTGAAGACTTTGTGATTTTAGTTTTTCCAAACATCCACGGAAGGGTAAAGAAATGAGGTATTGACTAATTCCTAAGTGCACAACGCTGCCAGTGTTTTTGAACACTTGACGGCTCCTCCGAGCACGTACCCTCTCGTTCACCCATTTCTGTCCTAATGGTGCTGGTGCTTGAAATCTACAATAATACCTACAGAATGAGTGGGACATGCCTGGGAAGCCACAACTTGAGGTCTCGAAAGCCCATCCTGTATCCAAATCCCGACTTCACTCTACTGTGTGAACTCGGACCTGTTTCTTATCTGACTAAGCTTTTTTTAAAGTCTTAACACAAGGATTAACAATCCTTGTGTGTGAGTTTATTGTAAGAATTAGGGATAATGTATAATCACCATTAAGTGCATAAATGTTTATCTCTGATGCCTCAAAAAGAGGCTATAAACCCGCCTTTACTGAGCCAGTATCGAGATACTGCATATTCCCCAGATTTGGTAAAATAAGTTGGTCTGAAGTCCAGTGTCAGGAAGCCATTGAGCCAACAAAGACCTCTCTTCTTATTGATTGTAGTAGAGAAATAAAGGGATAGAGACCTCCTTAGGTGTTGGTCCTACGTGTCAGGCTCATGTGCTACTGGGAGCATTTAAAAATAAATCATCATCTGGGGCACCTGGGTGGTTCAGTCAGTTAAGCGTCCAACTCTTGACTTCAGCTCAGGTCACGATCTCATGGTCATGAACTTACTGTGGGGAGATCAAGCCCTGAGTCAGGCTCTCTCTCCCTCTCGCTCTGCCCCCTCCCCACCTCTCAAAATAAGTAAATAAACATTTTATTTATTTATTTATTTTAATTTTTTTTAACATTTATTTATTTTTGAGACAGAGAGAGACGGAGGATGAACAGGGGAGGGGCAGAGAGAGAGGGAGACACAGAATCCGAAACAGGCTCCAGGCTCTGAGCTGTCAGCACAGAGCCCGACGCAGGGCTTGAACTCACGGACCACAAGATCATGACCTGAGTCGAAGTCAGCCACTTAACCGACTGAGCCACCCAGGCACCCCATAAATAAACATTTTAAATTAAAAATTAAAAATAAATCATCAGATATAGGTTTTTAATTTTTTTTTTAATGTTTATTTCTTTCTAAGAGAGAGAGAGGGGAGAGAGAGAGACAGAACATGAGCATGGGAGGGGCAGAGAGAGAAGACACACACAGAATCTGCAGCAGACTCCAGGCTCTGAGCTGTCAGCACAGAGCCTGAAGCAGGGCTTGAACCCACGAGCCGTGAGATCATGACCTGAGCCGAAGACATGCCCAACCAACTGAGCCCTTCAGGAGCCCCATCAGATATAGATTTTATTTCCCATTTAGTTATTGCAGATTTCAAGGTGCTTGCGATTCAGCTGGGAAGAAAAGACCACAGAAAACTTTGAAATGCAGCAAGTTATTAATCAAGGGTTAAATTTGGAGTTTGAGGGCCTTCGAGGGGAGATCAATAAGGACTGAGTGGATATCGAAGGTGAGCGGTCTCAGGGTATAGAGATGGCAAGAGGGGGCGCTCTGAACAAATGCCTGGAGATCAGTGTAGACTAGAAAAGAAGGTAGAAATTAGAGAGGTGAGGGGGTGGGCTGGCGAGGCTGATCAGGTAGGAAGAAAGTAAATGATGGAGGGTTTTGAAAGCCAAGCTGGAGACCCTGGACAGTCAGATCACTAAGGATTTCTGAACAGGTGAAAGAGATCATGAAGATTTATCCCTGGCGAACACTTCCAGGTCCCTAAGGCAGAATCAAGTGGCGCTTGGCAGGAAGTCAGGCACACACGGTGGTGGAACCTGGCCTGATGTGGAAGAGGGGTAGGAGAAAGTCTCAAAGACTCTGCACAACGAGAGTTAAATTGAGCCCCATCTAGTCTAGACTGACTGGTGCGATCTTGGCTCAAACCTTTGCTTTGGGCAAAGATTCAGAAGGCAAAAGCTGTCTTGTTGGATACTGGATGGGTGATCTGAGATTCCCCTCTCCTTGTTGTCAACTTGGCAGAAACCAGGGTACGTTGCCTTTTAGGTGCTTACAATGACCGGTCCTCCAAGTGCTTGAGAAACAGGAATGAGAACAGCATTCTCACCTGGCAACTCACACAACAGCTAGAATTTTTTTCTAGCCAAACTCTATAATAAGAGGGAAATTTCTCTCCCTATTCCCGGGCAAGGGACAAATAGAAAATTGGAACGTGGGACAGAATAGCATGGGTCATCCCCTCAATTACTACTGTTTATTTTTGCCTTCCCCAGATTGTCAATTACAGATAAACTGGCTCACACAACATTTCAGTTGAAAAACTCAAGGTCAAAGAAATCCTCTGATTTAAGTATCAGTGGGACCTCTAAGGCTATACTTTTCTGCCAGTGAAAGGATGAGAACTTCAATGTTTCTCTGCGACTTCTAAATAAATGACATCTGTCTCCAAGCTGGCGTTCAGCATAGAACAAAGGAGTGGAAAAGACTGAACTGAAAAATCCCAAGAGTCAAGGTAAATTCTCTTCCGATCTGAGACATTTTCTGCCTGAGGGAGTCTGTCCTGATGGTTGAAGGGGAGGCTGGGAGTATTACTCTCGAAGGGGGACAATATTACAATTTAAAGCTTAGATATTTACCTGAAAATGGCATTTATAGGAATCAACCACTTAAAGCAAATTATAAGCCATTCGAATTTATTTCTTCAGCAAGTAGTTACTAAGGGCCTACCCTGTGCCAGACTCTGTCCCAGGAATGAGGAATATATTGGTAAAGGAAACAAGTCCCCGCTCACGTGAGGTTGACATGCTGTTGGGAGAAGATACACAACAGCCTACAAAAATGTACCCTGTCAGGTTGTCATAAGTGCTAAGAAGAATTAGTCTGGGAATTAGGGATATGAATGCTGGTGTGGTCTTTGAGACAGAGCGCTAATGATAGGCCTCTCTGATGAGAGGAAATGAGGGACCAAGCCATGTAGACATCGAGGGAAAGAGTGGTCCATGCAGAGGGGAAGTCTGGATGGGGGCCAGGTAAAACACAGAACTCCCAGTTTTAATCAAATTGCAGATGAAAACCAATTTTTTTCTTTTTAGTCTAAGTAAGTCCTAAATATTGCATGCGGCATGTTTATTAAAAAAAAAAAAAAAAAAAAAAAATAAAGTCATTTACCTAACATTCACCTTGAGCTGGGAATGCTGTATTTTTATTGCTAAATCTGCTAACCTTTGCCAGATCTTTAGGAAAGAGTATGCTTGGTGTGTTCAAGGAAAAACAGGAAGGACGGAGACATGAGAAAGAGGAGGCTGACAGGAGATAAAGTCTTGGAAGCGGCAGGTGGCTGGGTCAGAGAGGGCCTGGGGACTCTGTAATGACTTTGGCTTTTCCTTTGAGTGTAATGGGAAGCCAGTGGGAGGCCTCAAGCAGAGAAGTGTCAAAATTCATTCATTTTTTCCAACTGTTTAGTGAGTTTCATTCGATAGTCATTCAAACAAATGATTCAATACCTATTAGACTTACTGAACTAGGACAGTATTAAGGTCCTATTTTTGCTTTCCAGACCCTCACCCACTATCCAGGGGAGATAATACTTAACCCAACAGGTAAATAACAATATAAATGCGTGGGTCAGCCTGGGTGGTTTTGAGTACCATTGGGGGATGAATTACTTGGGCCAGAAAAGTCTGGGAAGCATTTTGAAGGAGGTTGGACTAGCTGGTCCAGGAAAGATGGGGGGAAGGTTCATATTTTCCTTCTATTTCCTGCCTGCAGGTGTTGATCTTTAAAATATGGCTGGAGCTCTGCGGGGGGGGGGGGGGGGGGGTGCGATTTCAGCCTCTGTATCCTTTGTCTCCTGGGGACAGTGCTCCTCTTGGACACCATGCCTCGACAGCACATTCAGAACTGAATGGATTGTAGGATGAGCATCAGTTCCCACATAAAGGGTCAGGGTTCCAGAACTCTGAACAGAGTCAAAGAGGATCTACTCCGCCCCAACACCCCACATGCACAACAGTCCTTGTCTGGAGTAGAAATGGAGCATCAACAAATGCACATTTAATAAAACAACCTTTACTTTTCCATAGGGATTCTTGCCTCTGAGAAGTTAACACCCAGAAAAAATTCCTGGCACACCAAAAATGTTTGTGGAATAACTATCCAACTTTTGCATCAATTTGCAGAAAGCATTTTGAAGTGTTTCTAAGAGAGTAATCAACTTCATCAATTAGCTTTCATTTAACTCATTTTTTTTTTTCAGGCTCCTTTAGTGAGCACAGAAGAGACCACATGTTATGTAGCTTCTCTGAAATGGCCTGAGACTGTCAGAGAAGCGCTGTGCTTGTAGTCTGGCGCCAGAGGACGCAGAGGGGACCAGAACCTAGGTCTTAAGGCCTGGAGCACCTGTGCCAGCCTGGGGAATACAGTCAGTGTAGACTCTCCTCTCTAGTAAAAAGCTTAATTAATGTAATGGCATTACATTAATGGTGGCATACTCTGAGGATGTGCCAGAAACAAATTCGTGGAAACTTCCTGATTTCATTTATTAGGCCTGCTATAACAAATTGCCACAAACTGGGTGGCTTAAACCAGCAGAAATTGAGTCTTCCTTAGTTCCCAAAGCCAGGAGCCCGAAACGAGGGTTTGGGCAGGGCCATGCCCTTTATAGTCTTTCATAGAATCCTTCCTTGCCTTTTCTGTCTTCTGGTGGCTCCAGGGGTCCCGTGGCTGTGACAGCCTCACTCCAGTCTCTGACCCTATAGTCACGTTGCCTCTCCCGCCTCGGACTCAACACTCTCTGTCTCTCTCTTATAAGGACACTTGTCATTGCATTTAGGGCCCAGATGGCTAATCTTATCTCAAGATCTGTAGCTTAATTACATCTGCAAAGACCCTTTCCCCAAAATAAGTTCACATTCACCGGTTCCAGGGGTTAGGACATGGACATACCTCCTGGGGAGACAACTTCCAACCCACTCCACTCCTCAAAGAATAAAAGTGAGGGAATCAAGAGAAAAGGAAAGTGTGTGAAAGGGAAAATGTGTAAGGAAAGGCCACCATTCCCCGACACGCCAAGGACTTCTGCCTATAAGTTCCTCCCACTCCTGCCTAAGCGTTTTCTCTGGTTGCTGGACCGTGGTTGGCCCATGAGCAGGAGAGGCGGACTAAAAATACTAATGAATTAATGTCCCAGGGAAAATCCTTCAACTGATGATGGATAGGATGTAGGGCCCAACACTCCAGCCTCCTTACCCCTCTGGTGGTCCTATTTGAGGAAAGCAAATTCTAGCCAGTCTCTCAGAGGTCCCCGGTGGGACTGAGTCCTAACTGCCATTGCAGCAACTTGCTCATTAACACACCAGTATTGCCTTCTTTCCTCTCTCCATCACACTTCCCTTCTCCCCAGTGAGTGCTTTCCAGGTCCTCACCCACTATCCAGGGGAGATAATACTTAACCCAACAGGTAAATAACAATATAAATGCTTGGGTGGTTACAGGAAGTAACCACCTCCCTGATAAATTACCTGCATTCACACACTTGACTCAGGAAGGGCCCGGCAGAAGACACTTAAACATATGTGCTTCCATCTACTGAGTACTTATTATGTCATTGCACTAAGAACTGTGTCATACCTAATTTACTATCAGCATAGCCATTTGAGTGCCACATCGCTATCATCTTACAGACGCAGAATTGGACGCTCAATGTAAGCACCTTGCTTAAGAGTTCACAGGTGAGAGTAGAAGGAAACTTAGCAGTTGAACTAGCTCTGTGGGGCTTCAAAACCCATGAAATACCTTCTTCCTTTGTTAAGCCTCCTGTCTTAGGTTCCCTAGGAAACAGACTCTGAGATGGATATGGGTGGGTAGAAAGTTCATTGTGGGGTACTTACCAATATCAGTAATAATGGGGGATTGAGGAAAGCCAGTCTTGGTCGTAGGGAGGAATTGTGACACACTCACAAAAGCCTCATTTTATCCCACGGGCATCTCAGAAGCTGAAATAGCCCCTCAGAGTCGTGCTGTCTTGTTGCAAAGGGCCTTGTTCTTTGTACCCTCCCAGGATCATCCAGCCACTGGATGTGGGCTTCCAGTGAGAAGAAGGCATGACCTTGTGTGAGGGAACTCTGCTTAACATAGGGCAATTTCTGGAGGGAAGCTCACCTGGAAGTTTTCTGCTTTCAACCCTCACAACAAATGGGGGAATGGGTGTCTTACTCTTGAGCGGGAAGATTGGGTGCGGTACTAAAATGTGCCCTCCTGTCTACCCTTGACACTGCACAGATCCATTTTTTCATATGATACCTTCTGGGAATAACTCCCCCAGGATTCCGTAATCTCTCTCCTTGGTGAACTGATGAGAAAAAAAGTTACGAGGATGGTCTACAGACCCCACCGCTATAGCCGGTCTCAAAGCTGCAAATGATTCATCCATTTAAATCACTCTGAGCTGCCATTTCTGCTGGTTCTGGTGGTTTACTCAGTGGAGTAACCCAGAGACTCAGCCCTGAAGGCTCTGAACACTGGTTGATATGCCTTTATCCATTTGCTAGTGAAATTGGGCTTGGAGTACCGTGAGAAGCTCACCTGGGCTGCCAGGGTGGCAACCACAGTTTTCTCTACCCCTTCGCTGCGTAATGGCAGCCTGACCTCCTCCTAATACTCAGCGTCAATCACTCCTACTAGAGTGGAATCACCATTCTTGGCCTTCTTGTTTCTTAGCATGAGGAGACTGAAGTGACTTACATGTAGCCCAGTAGCTTAAAGTTGAATGAGACTCTTGCATTGCCCCTTGGTGCAGGTGTTTCCACTCCGGGAACTAGGATCTTTCAATCCATAGAAACTGGAATTATTCGGATGTAAAAGCACATCACCGGACATGATGGTAAACGGGACCACTCCTACTTCCACCCCTTGGTTCCAGATACACGTATTCTACTTAATGTGGGCCCAACACCACATAATGGTGACTGATTTGGAGTATACGCTAAATCCTGGGGGCGGGGAGCACCCTTGCAGGGTGTCATGTCCAACCTGGTACCTTAACTGCATCTTCAAAAGTCCATCCCATTGCTCTATCAGGCCAGCAGTTTCTGAGTGGCCCGTAAGTACCTGAACCAGTAGATCGTATGATCATGTGACAAGTGCCACACTTCTGTGCTGCAAAGTGGGTTCTTTGGTTCAATATGACATTCTATAGGACTCACATCAGTGGATCAGATGCTCTGTAAACCCTTGGATAGTGTTTCTGGCTGTTGATAGCTTTGTGGGAAGGAAAGGCAAACCTAGACCCTCCAAAATGCGCTCATATGTCTGTCAGAGTCCATCACTGTCCCTTCCGTGGTGGAAAGAGTCCAGTGTAATCCGCATCAAGGGATGGTGTCCTTTCAAAGCATTTGCAACAGAGGCTTCAGTCAAACCCACAGGGAGCCTGGGAACAAGAATGGGCCCTCAGAGTTGTCTTTAGTTAGGGCAGGAGGGCTGAACCTTCATATTCACTCCCCTGCCCACCAGTCATTGGATGCTCACTATTCCCAGAAAGGCACAAGACTTTGAGAGAAATAGCTTCCTTTAGCTGACATGGATTTCCAGAGAACAACTCTGCTGAGAGGCTTCAGCCCCAAACTACCCCAACAGATGGGGAAGGATCTGGCAGCACGGCCTCCACGCGGGCTCATTTATCTTCCATGAGTGGGACTACATTTGCCATTGTTTTTCCTCCCTAGAGAAATGGATTGGCCCTGAATGGTCCTTACTCAGGGCAGTTAACAGATTGTTGGTGGTTTCAGAGGAATTATTTCAATGGAGTGTTGGGAGGAGGGAAGAATCCAGATAATGAAGAAGTAACTCTGAAATAAGGAGACTGAGCTAACGAGTCTAAACCTCTCTTGCAAGAAACTTTGCTGAGAAGAAGAAGGATTCTGTAAATTTGGGGAGAATGAATTAGAATACCCTTCCTTCCCCAGTGAGTGCACTTCCAAAATAATGGCTGGGGTTATAAGGGAAAATTGGAAGATTTTTTTTTTTCTCTGTGTGACTCTAATTAGTCCTCAGGGGAACTGAATCTGTAGCTCCAGCTTCATTAGTATCATCCCAGCTGAATCCATTGGCTGGAGAACAACCAGGCTTTGGGCAAGCTGTAGTAGTCAAATCCAAGATTATCCGAGAGGTCAAGTTATCTACTAAGTCAGACAGACAGGGTGGGTTTATGTTCATGTTATCTACAAAACGTTTACATCATAGTGTGCGAGGTCTGATGTTAGGGAGTCTACTGGAGGTTGGCTGAAACTTTGAGAAAGTATTCCTATTTATGTCCAAAATAGAAATTATATATATATATATTTTTTTAATATATATGTGTATATATATATATATATATATTTTTTTTTTTTTTTTTTTTTTTTTTAAATGAAGATGACCATTAGTGGCTCTGGGATCTTTTGATGGGACAGATTTTGAAGAAGGTCAATGGATTCAGATGTGAGCAGGACTACCCATGTCATCAAATCAGCAAATCTAATGCAATTGTACTTTCTGAGCATCATTTTCTGTTACACATGTGTTTTCATGTGTAAACTATGGAGAACCAAGCTCATTAGGTTATAAACATAACTGATGAGGGGGGTGGAATTCTTATCCACTCATGAACTATTTGAGTAACTTCCTAAGACCTATGTTTTATCATTTTCCCCCCTGCTAGGAACCTGTCCTCAGTTTAATCAGGAAAGAGTCAAGCTTTCTTGAGCAGGTCTAGAGTGGGAACCTGAGCAACCTCATTTTCTTATGTTGTTTGTGGCAGATGGATGGGGTGGGGGAGAGAATGAGTAAGAGTGTGGGTCTCATTCTAAATAACAAGAGGGGCCCCTTATTATGAAAATAAGAAGCATTGTCCCAAGTTGAATGAAGAGTGGAACCAGGTGGGGGTCAGGTATGGTTCATCCTTGGATATCAAAATGCGTTCTTCATCAGAGAACAGTCTAGGCTAGCCTCATACTTAACAACAGTGAAGGCACCTCTGTATGTCTGGAAACTTCTCACACTCCTCCAAACTCTTCTCATGGCTATCTCTTTTACATCCTTCAGATCTCTGGGCTTGCATGCCCCTTCTGTTGAAAGTTGGGAACTATCCCTTGGTGACAATTGCTGTATCTAAAGTGGATCCTTCCCCATTATTGTCTCTCAGCCCCTTAACTGTTTCCTTTGTAGCATGTATCCCAGTTTGTAATTTTTTTTGTTTTTTTTTTTTTTACATATTCATCTGTCCCAGCCAGGGACCAACTACATTATTTCACAGTCAAATGCCAATGCATTTGGGACCTTGTGATTAGTCAATAAATTTACATCGATTGAATAAATTGTAGTGAACAGATTTGGCTTGAAAAGGATCATAAGACAAAGACAATGCTTCATTTTAAAGTCCTATTTTAAAGCGGGACGCATGGGTGGCTCAGCTGGTTAAGAGTCCCACTTCAGCTCAGGTCATGATCTCATGGTCTGTGAGTTCAAGCCCTGGGTCAGGGTCTGTGCTGACAGCTCAGAGCCTGGAGGCTGCTTTGGATTCTGTGTCTCCCTCTCTCTCTGCCTCTCCCCTGTTCATACTCTGTCTCTCTTTCTGTCTCTCTGTGTATCTCTCTCAAAAACAAATAAACATTAAAAAATTAAAGCCAAGGTATAGGGCTTGATCTTATCCCTGTCATTAACCAACTCCGTGATTTTGGATAAAACCTTCAACCTCTCTGGGAGTCACCTGTAAGATAAGCAGCTAGATGAGGTTCATCTAGAGTTATGTGACCGGAACTGAAATGAATAGTGAGCATCGTGAAGTTTAGTAAGTGTGTTCCCACAGTAGTCTTACCTCAAGAGTTTCTCTTCCTAACCAGTTTGTATACCTTATTTTTTATAGAACAGTTTGTTTTGACCCAAGGCATATCGACAGCCAAAACCGAACAAGCCCTTATTGGAAAAATAGGTCCATGTAATTAAATTCCAGTATTTATGATTTCTAAAGCCACTTTACAGAAAGAATATGTCAGTCAGGGTAGAAATCCCCAGTACAAATTAAATTAAGCAGTAAGGTTCATTCAAAAGTGGTTACAAGTGATGCAGGAAACTCAAAGCTTTTGTGGTCTTTTCAAGATGTTTCAGATGTTTGAAGAAATTCCTGTATTTACTGGGGCATCAACTTGTTCTTTCATGCTAAGAACAGAGATATTGAGAAATTGAGAAATTTCTTTACAGGCTCGCTGGTGAGGACAAAAGCATAAAATCACCATCATATTTATTCCTTGACCACAGAGAAGTGGTCATCAGGGTTCATGGAAAGACAGGAGTTGCACTTGAACAACCGTCATCGGGCTCAGGTCCTTTTGTACAGGTGGATGCCACTTTCATTAGTACCACAAGTAGAATGAAGTCATGTCTGATCTTCTTAGTGTCCTTGGTATGAGCGAGTCTTCTCTGGCACCGAGATGTTTGCTAGTACCCAGATATTCATTTCATCAAACTCTAGTGGTGGCTTCCAGAAGGAAACAATTGGAAAGCAAACCCCCAGCATCTGTAATCATTATTTCTAGCATTTGTAGCATTATTTATATTGGAAATCAAGTATTTGGTTGACCTGGTGTCATAAACACTACTCATAGCCCTGAGCTGCTGAGTCAAAAAGACAGGTGACAGGTTGAAAGCAAGCTCAACGGCAAGGATCCAAAAGACCACATCCACTGAGAGTGGCTGGCCTGGAAGTGATAGCCCCTACACAAAATGGCCAGACTCTATCCACCTGGCCATGGATAACCTAGTGCCTTCATTAATAGTGCACTGCGACAAGGCCTTCGGTTTGGACTTACGCCCAGAGAGAGATTAAATGCATTTCTGTGTTTTAAGAGAGATTAGAAACCTATGAGCCAGTGGGGCATGTCCCAGAAGGAGCAGACTTCTTTAAAGTCCAGATTCTTAATTTTTTGAGGAATCTGTGGATCCTGAGAAACTTAACAGAAGACCATGGAGGAGGGGAAGGGGGAAAAAAAGTTACAGAGAGGGAAGGAGGTAAACCGTAAGAGACTCTTAAAAACTGAGAATAAACTGAGGGTTGATGGGGGGTGGGAGGGAGGGGAAAGCGGGTGATGGGCATTGAGGAGGGCACCGGTTGGGATGAGCACTGGGTGTTGTATGGAAACCAACTTGCCAATAAATTTCATATTAAAAAAAATAAAGAAAAAACATAAAATAAAATTCAGATTCCATTGACATTGGCTAGACAGATCTTTGAGCCAGTGGTGAAGGGTGGATTTATTCAAGCCTCAGTTTCAAGTCTCAGTGAGAATGACAACCACAAAATATTCCTACATGTAAGTAAGCCCACTTTAAACCCTGGTTAATCAGGGCACCTCCGTGACTCAGTTGATTAAGCATCCGATTTTGGCTCAGGTCATGATCTCACAGCTTATGAGCTCAAGCCCTGCACTGGGCTGTGTGCTGACAGCTTAGAGCCTGGAGCCTGCTTCGGATTCTATGTCTCCCTCTCTCTCTGCCCCTCCCCCGCTCACACTCTGTCTCCCTCTTTCTCTCAAAACTAAACATTAAAAAAATGTTTTAAATAATGGATAATATGTGATTTCTTTATAAATTGAAGATATTGTGGATGACAGTTTGCATATTTGCCTTTTTATTTTAGACTCTAAAGACGCCTGTATATCTCCTATCCTCTCCAGTCTGGTGACTGAAATCTACCTATGGGTTTGAGGCTTTGGTTTGTATTAAAAGATTATCACGTTAAGACAAATATCATATGATTTCACTTATATGTGGAATTTAAGGAACACAACAGAAGAACATAGGGGAAAGGAAGGAAAAATAAGATAAAAACTGAGAGGGAGGCAAACCACAAGAGACTCTTAAATACAGAGAACAAACTGAGGGTTGCTGGAGGGCAGGTGGGTAGGGGGATGGGCTAAATGGGGGATGGGCATTAAGGAGGGCCCTTGTTGGGATGAGCACTGGGTGTTACATGTAAGTGATGAATCACTGGGTTCTACTCCTGAAACCAATACTACACTGTAGGGTCACTAACTTGAATTTAAATAAATTTTTATTTATTTTTTTAAATCTTTAAATGTTTATTTATTTTTGAGAGAGAGAGGGACAGAGCCCGAGTAGGGGAGGGACAGGGGGGGGGGGGCGGAGACACAGAATCCGAAGCAGGCTCCAGGCTCTGAGCTGTCAGCACAGAGCCCGACGCAGGGCTCGAACTCACGAGCTGTGAGATCATGACCTGAGCCGAAGTCATACATTCAACCGACTGAGCCACCCAGGCGCCCCTAAATCAAACTTTAAAAAGGCTATCATGTTAAGCTGTTTCTTCGTCACATGCAACACAGTGATGGGATTTAGCTTCTCCTTCCCAAGGGCAAGTTTTACTAGGGCAGACTGTGGAGGAGACACAGTACTGAGATGGGATCTGGAAGATGGGAGGAATTGCAGACTGATGGGTAAGGCAGAGCGTCTGGCCCCCTCTCCCTACTCCACCTCATCACCTTCTCAATTTCTGCTAGACGGAAATGATCTGTGCTTTAGTACATTTGCCTCTCTCTGCTTTTCTCAGCCTGGCCAATGACCAAGAAACCCTAGGTTACTTCTTTCTTCTTGTCTACTTTATTCAGTCATGTTATGTTCTCTACAATGTGCCAGGCATTATGCTGATTGCTGGACGGGCCTTGGGGCACAAAACGCAGTCCTGCCTTCGCAGGGCTTATGACCTAGGATCAACAGGAAACAGGCAAATAAATAAACCTATCATCAACTGTGGTTGGCTCCAGGAGGGGATCAAATGGGGCTCTGTGACAGTAAAACAGCAGCAACAACAACAACAACAACAACAACAACAACAAAACAGTGGCATTATGATAGATGGCGCAGGAGGGCTTCTCTGTGGAGGTGAAAATGTAGGAGAGAGAGAACCAACCACATGGAGAGGAGGATGGGTGCTCTAGGCAGGGAAAGAGCCAGTGTGAACACCATGACTCAGAGGGCAAGCCAGAATTTTAAGAAGAATGTTAAACTGTGAATCATTGATTCTTCCTGAATCTTCAGCAAATGTCTTCAGGAATCGCGTTCATCACTAGGTGATTTATAGTTTTCGTAACGGTTGACTAGTTCTTGGGCTGAGGGACACATGAGTAGGATAGGAAGCATTCTAAAAATATTTTTATTAACCTTATTTTAAGACATTGCAGGGGCGCCTGGGTGACTGAGCTGGTTAAGCATCCAACTCTTGATTTTAGCCCAGGTCATGATCTCGTGGCTCGTGAGATAGAGCCCCGCATCAAGCCTGCTTGGGATTCTCTCTGTCCCTCTCTCTCTGCCCATAGCCCGTTCACACACATGCGCGCATTCTTTCTCTGTCTCAAAATAAATAAATAAGCTTTAAAGAAAGAAAAGCAATTGCAAACTGAAGGGGGGACAAAGGAAGTTCTTGAGGTCTAAATGAAATATAATTTCCCATTAAGTAAGTTATAAAATATTTAATTTGAATTCTAGGTATTTTGTCTCGCTCATCTTTCCGTTCTTACTACACTTCTGAGTGCCTGGGTTTCAAGTCTCCCATCAGCAGACATCTCAGAGAGGGGTAATGTTACCTGGGGAGAAGAAGTTTGGCAAATGTGCTCTGGGTTACCACAACCCGCAGGAGTCCTCAAGCAGTATCCGGGTAGGAAAGGTGACGTTAGCTGAGTTCCGAGTTTACCGTTAGCTCTCCAGCACCCGTGCTGATCAGGAAGTTAGTGTCTTTTGTCCTAGCCATCCCTTGTGTCGGCCTGCTAACCTCTCTTCCTTTGGGAAACTATCCCTCCTGCCATGTTGCCAGGTCATTGGCTCTGTTTGCCTTGACTCTAGGGTGGGTGCAAGACCTAAGATTGGCCAGAGTAGACTATTCCTATGGCCGCGGTGATTGGTGCAGCCACGAGCAAATGCCTCAGGTAAGGGCCACCAGAACTTTTCCATCAGATTTGATGTGTTAAAGCTGGAAGAGATTCTCTCCTTCTAGGATCAGAAGCTTTAAGGACAAAATGGCTTTAACTGCCAGACGGAGAAAGACACTGAGATTAACACCCAGCGGAGGTGAATAGAGAGGGAAATGGAGAGAGGGAGGGAGAAAACTCAGGCCTCACAACCTGGGCCCGTGATCTCCCCATATATGACGAAAGATGTATTTCTCAGGCTTCCCGGACAACGCTTTACCATTTTTGGTTAAGTGCTAGTTTGAATTGGGTTTGGATCTCTTGCAACCGATAGGTTTGGATTAACACCACTTCCAAAAAGTGTATGTATATATGTATATGTGTGTTTATATATATTTATGTATATATATATGAACTTATATCTAATTTGTATAGCAAGATTTAGTGTAAATGATACATATATATGTGTGTGTATACATATTTATGTATATTTTATTAAATTATACTATTAAATTATAAATTATATTAAATTATATAAATTATATTTATATTTCATTTATATAGATGTATATATACATAAATATATACACACATATATATATATGTACATATATCATTTACACTAAATCTTGCTATACAAGTTAGATATAAGTTCATGTAAACTTTCCATTCACCAAACATTTCTCTTATGTAGGACAGTTAGATAGTTTACTTGGACTCCAACTTGTAAGAGAAAACTTTTAGTTCTTTAAATACAGATTATCATCCAGAAGAAAAGTCAAAGGGTATGTTTGCATCTTTGGTAAGAACAGACGGTGCTAAGAATGAATTGCTTAATGGGAATTAACTTCCCTTTTGAATGTACTTTATTACAACCTTATTATGTAACTGGAGGTGTTATTTTCAGATAAAGCCCTGTTCTCATCTCTAACCAGAAAGCCTTTTTCTTAGGTTGAGAAACAAGCAGAATTTTTTTTTTTCTATTTCCTGGATTTAAAAAGAAGACTCATAAATTGGAGGGGTTGGTGGTCTGTGTCTGTGACTTATGCAAACTGCTTCCATGTTTTCCTGAACCATCAAAAGACAAATCGCTGTTGAAAATAGCAGGGTTGTTTCCAGGCCACTTAAGCCAACCCTGAAGATGAGTCATTAGATTTAAACCCCAGGAAGTGAAGACTCAGAAGGAGAGGAGATGGGTCCATGACCTCCTTTTCCATCCTTATCCACCACAGTAAAGAAAGAAAACCCAAACCAGGGACAAACTGGAAACTCTGGGTGGGGATGGGGAGGTCTAACTTCAGACCTACTTCTACCAAGGTTAGGAAATGAAAATGCATTAACCTCTCTCCGTTTCCTTCCTCAGATAAGACTGTCTCAGGGTTCTGGCGAACCATAAAAAAATCTTGGATTTGATACAGCTGCCAACAGTAGCCATTTTTAGTGATCCTAACACTCAAGGCCTTGAAATTCCACCTAAGGAAAATGCATTGAGTCTTTGGGAAAATAATAACCATTTGGCTTTGGAATCCAAGTTGTATTTCTTCAGTCAGGTGGGTCTGGGAAGTCCTGGAACTCTGTTTTTTTTTGGAGTAGTCCTAGGTTTTTCTGGGTGTGTTTTCTTCCTCTTTAGTCCTTTAGTGAAAATGACCAAACACACTATTATAAAGCTCTGGGGGCAAGTCAGAAAATATTCAAGCTGGAGGAGAAGTTAACCTTTCCACTTTCTGGATGAAAAAAGAGTGACTCACAGCAGTTGTGACATTTGTCCGAGGCCTCACAAAGGTCTGATAGTTTTTAGAGGTGGCTCCATAACCCAATGTCTGCATCAGCCTTTTTTAAAATATGTGCATTGGAATACTGGTGAACAGTTGTTTTGTGCAGAAAGAGTTTACTAAACAAATGAGTTTGGGAAATAACATACTGTAGCTCTTGGAGCATACTAATGACCCAGATATCTTATAGTTAAAAAAAAAAAAATCATTTCCCTACATTTATCACAGAGTTTGCCCAATATATCTGACCAAGGAACCTTGTTCTCTGTAACATCCACCAACTTGAGTAGAATAAGTTTTCCGTGCAGGAAAGACTGATAGGTCTGTTTGGTGTTTCCTCTACCAGTGAACTCAGGCTCCTGGGTACATTTTTGACTTTGCTCTGGCCTTTATTGGGCTAGTTTAGCTTTTATTTAAAATGCTAAATTTACAAATTAAATTTTCAATGGAGGAAACGTTTTCAAGCATATTCTTTCTGGTACTTTTACAGCACAACTTAGGAAATAACCAAAGTGCCCTAACTCAACGAAATTCAGCATGTGGTTCTTGGAATCAAATAATCTGACAATTAACTGTCTGAGTAAGCTTGAAATATGAATCCATGAGTCAGCATGACCAAGCCAGCTCTTCATGGGTGTGCCTAGCAGACCAGGAGTTATTAGTACCCCTGAGTGGACCTGTTAGCAACATCTTACTGAACATCTTCCAGTGAAATTGCTTCATATATCTAGGGCTTACCAATTCAAATACCTTGAGGCAATAGCACATATGGGTAAGATTATAATATAGAGTGGTAAAGGTCATGTTGAAGTGGGGAACACTTGACCCCTAAAAGAAAAGAAAGCTTTTATACTATGTCGTCCAAACAAAGTTAATTTGGGGGAAGAATTGATTTCAAGCCATGACAGTGTGTACCCCTGTCTCGACCTTAAAAGGAGAGGCAAGATTTCAGGAACAGTAGCTAGAATGACCCTAGAAAATAGTGGCATTTTGGTAGCTAGTAAGATTAATGGAGTCATCGGCTTATCAACATCATGATTTATAATTCACAGTTACAATCTCTGAGCTTTATCTTATAAACAATAGGCAGATTTTCCATTCCCATGAAATTGGCAAGGAAGGAAATACATTTTGGCATCCAAACTAGACTGATCATTATCAATCCTTCCAATGATTCAGAAGACACTAGAGGAGGCTGGCAATGATTCCGGGGCATCATTTTGGCATTGCACCAGGGAAACGCAAAGGGGGTCACACGTAGACATTTTTCATTTGACAGTAAAGTGCTAATAGGAAGTTTGCTGTGGTAAGATTAAACCTGTGGAATGTTCTGAGCAAATCAAATCACCATAATTTAAAACAAGAGAAGATTGCTAAAAAAGCAACCGAATAGGTGAAAATCGGCATTCACCTAGAAAATTAGAAGGACATGCGTTTATTTTGTTCATAGGAATTGCCAGAAAACTGCTGCAGAGAGCAGGAAAGCAGGTTTCAGGAGAGAGAGGGTTGCTATTGAAAGGTAATTTCTTTTTGGAAGAGGTTTTAAATTAGGATAAATACCCGTCATCAGCAATCGTGAAAGTGCCTGCCTTCCTAGACCCAGAAAGAGCCATGATCCATGCAGGTTGTGTTCTGATTCAAGAGTATTACTAAGCATCTTCTAAGAACTTCAGAACGAGGGAAAATCCATTTGTGAGTTTTCGAAGGATGCTGATGTTTCTTCTTTGGCCTCAGAAAACCTCCCACAATGCTCATTACTCTGTCAGACCTAGAGTAGGTGCTCCACACACAGAAGAAATGTCTTCCCTGGCAGAACAATAATATTTGCTAGCACAGACCGAGCCCTTGCTGTGTACGAGCAAGAGCACTGAACTGGGTGCTTTATGTACAATGTCATTAATTCAGAAAAAGTGGGTACCTCATCCAAGGTGACATGACAAGAGTCGAGCGCTAAGGCCCATATGCTTTTCAACATAGTCTGTAACTAGATAGGAGTTTACAGCAATGGGTTGGGGGGAAGGAGTAGCTATAATCTATGGAAATTATTAGACTATATTGGAGAAGGTATAAGTTGAGAAGAGACTTGAAGAAAGAAGGAAAGCGTTTGAGAGAGGAAAGGGGGTGTTACAGATCAAGATTAGAAAGAGCTGAAGGTCACCCATCCTATCTGTGCTTTAAAACCAAGTAATGCAAATATTTGTAGCTATGAGGCTGGGAACCCGTGGCGAGCTTGGTTTAAGAGCATGTAGTGGGTTGAACAGTGACCTCCCCCTACTCCCCAAAAAGGATATGTCCACGTTCTAAACCCCGGAACTTTAGAATGTGATCTTAGTTTGGAATAATGGTTTTGCAGATGTTAATTAAGATAAGAGTATCCAGATGAGATCATCCAGCATTAGGGTGAGCCCTTAAAGCTAAGGATGAGTGGCCTATAAGGGACACAGAGGGGAAAGGCACGTGAAGACGGAGGCAGATATTGAAGTGATTTGTCCACAAGCCAAGGAATTAATGGCTAGAACCACTAGACATTAGGAATCGAGGTTTAGAACAGGTTCTCCCTCAGCATCCGGAAGCAGCCAGTCTTTCTCGTGCCTTGATTGCAGCCTTCCGGCCTCCAGAACTACAAGGGGATACACTTCTGTGTTTTCAGCCACCAGGTTCATGGTGATTTGTTTTGGAATCCCTAGGAAACTAATACAGGGTGCCTGTCAATTTTGTGTCGGTGGACCTGCTTCCTGTAGCTCCCAGGGTTCTCTCGGGGCTTCAGGGGTCATCTTCAGAGAAATGATTTGATAACGGGGCAACTAAGCTGGATAGTCTTCTTTGGAAGCTAGAGAAGATGCGTTCCTTAAAGTGACCTCTTGGGCGGTAGCGTTTACGTTCCCACTACGAAGCTGTCTAAACTGGCGCTTGGAAGCAGACCGTTCGTTTGAATTCCTCAACTCCTCATCTTGGTTCTTCTTTAGTTCCACCTATGGCCTCACCTTAAACAATTTATTCAGTATCAGTCCCCTGGCTGGCAAACCGGACGGCACCGTCCGCTGCCTTATTCAGCCGTTGGCCGGAAAGACGGAGTAGTCCGCATTTAGGAAATGTCACAGGTTGAGACACGCGAAGCCCCAAGAGGCAAGTGTCACAGCTGCTTTCCAGTGTCTCTAACCCGGAGGCTGTCTTAGATTTACCCTTCCGTGTTACAGAGTTGGTGATGACACCCCACGAAGGGTTAATGTTCTGGCACCAAAATATCCCGGCCCAGACTCAACGACGCGTGTCTCAGTGGACACCCGCGGCAGGTCTGCTATGGAAACAAACCCCCGGGGCTCTTAGAAGATGCTCTGAGATACGCCTTGAGTGTGGCCACAGAGTCAGAACAGACATCCTGGGTCTGCAGTGAACTGAAGCACTTTTTCCCAGTGGGCAGAGCTGCCTCGCCTGTGCCACACTAACAGGTTCCTGTGGGTGAGAGGCACTGAAATCCAGCACGCGGATATGGACAGGTATGAAAATGAAGCATGTCCTCCCCATCAGAGATTCTGGGCTGTGAACTGTCCAAAGTCACCTATTATCACACCATTTTATTTCCTCTTCCACTCTGTTCTCATAAGGTTTAAATAAGGTCTTATCTCTGTGGTATTTCATCCACGGTGCTATCTTGTGAGAACATCTGCTGTAAACATTTGCTAGCAATGGGGAGAAATGTGCTTTTCGCCGGTGAAGAAACAGCGCTGTTTCCACCCTTGTTGATGCCAGAAAAAAAAAAAATCCAATTTACTCATTCATTCCGATTTTTCAGCAAATATTTATCAATAGCCCCTCTGTGCAGTTCTCGTTTGGGTATTAGAGAGAGGGCAGGGATTTTAACCAAGTTGTTTCTCATGGAGCATGCAGTGGAGAGACTGACAACGCACAAATAAATAGGGGTTTAATCATTCAGGTGGCGATACAGGGCTCTGAAGACAAACCAGGCAAGATGAGCGGGGAGGAGGTTGGTGGGGGTCTTCATTGGCTCAGGCTGCCATAACAAATTCTGTAGTGTGAGCGGCTTGCACAACAGAAATTCACTTTCCCAGAGTTCTGGAGGCTGGGAAGTCCAAGATCAGGTTACTGGCTGATTCAGTTCCTGGTGAGGACTCTCTTCTTGGCTTATAGTCAGATACTTCTTCTCATGGTGGAGAGAGAGGGGGGCCGCTTATAAAGACACTAACCAGCTTGAGTGTCCGTCCTTATGACTTCATTCGACATTAATTATTTCCTTACTCCAAGTACAGTCCTAATGGAGTGAATCCTGGAGGGACACAGGTCAGTCTATCATGCTGCAACAATGGAAGTTGCTGTTTTGTATTGGATGGTCAGGATAAACTCCCCTGACATTTGATCTTGAGAGCCAAAGAAGTGAGCGAAGGAACCTTCTGGATAGCTGGAGAACCCTCTCCAGACCAATAAAAGAGCCAAGTGCCCAAAATAAGAATGTGGAGGGGGCGGGGGTGAGTTTGAGAAACAGTTCAGGGACCTGTGGGTGCACAGCACATGAGTCAATGAGAGAGCGCAAGGGGTTAGACTCAAGAGAGACTCAAGGATTGGAGCAGATTGTCCACCACTTTGTAGATCATTGTAATACCCCGAGCGGAGGAGTGACATGATCTGACCTAAGCTTTAGAAGGATCCCTGTGGTGGTGATGGTGTGCGAATTTCTCTCTTCCTTTCTCTAGTAGTGGGTCTCAAAAAATGACTCACAATAATTCTTTCCCAACCTGTACATGTCTACGTCTCCTCATATCAAGGACTAGAGCTTATTTCCTCTCCTCTTGAATCTGAGTTGTTCTTATGATTGGCTCTCACCACAAGAATGCAGGGGAAGTGACATAATTAAACCGTGGAATCCAGAACTGAAGAAGCTGGATTGTTTCTGTTTTCATCGTCTTGAAGCTCAGCTGCCATGCTATGAGGAGCCCAAGGCACATGGAGACGCCACATGGAGGAAAACAATGAAGCTTCAGTCAGCAGCCCCAGGGGAGCTCCAGATAGTAGTTGGCAATACTGGTCGACTGTCCTCTCGGACTTTCCAGCCCAGCCAGCTCCCTACATGCCTGTAGCCCCAGCCAATATCATATCGAGCTGAAGAGCCACTGCTCACCTCAGCCAGTCAACCCATAAAGTCATGACATAATAAAAATAGTTGTTTCTTTTAAGCCACAAGTTTTAGAGTGATTTCTTATGCACCAATAGGTAACTGAAACACTATTTCTCATTCCCCTTTCCTTTCCCTCTCCCTCCTTTCCTCTTTTCCCTCTTTACCCCCTTCCCTATTTCCTTCTTTTCCTACTCCCCCTTTCTCCCTCCCTAACTTCCTCCCTCCCTCCCTCCCTCCCTTCCTTCCACCTTGCTTCAATTTATTTTTCCTTCCTTCTTTTTTTCTCTTATCTCTCCTCTTCTCTCTCATGTACTGTCATTTGTTCATTCTATGCACCTATACTGAGCCCACATAGAAAAACTAAAGGCTAAATTCTTATGTCTAAGAAAATATTTAATAAGGGAGGGAGATAGCTAATGAGAGAGAGAGAGAGAGAGATCTACCTATATATCAGAGAAAAGAAGAAAAAGAATTGGGAAAAATATAAAAATTAAAATAATGTATTTTTAACAGTTCTTGGTCTGAGATCAAGCTGGCTGACCCAGAACCTACTCTTGGATTAGACATGTGTGCGACTCTCCCAGGGCTTGGGAGAGCACTGGAGTGTCTCACCCTTCCTACAGAAGAGACTAGGACTCCGAATAGCAGGGCATAGCTATATTAAAATCTTGACTTTAGTTACCCAAAGAGTAATTAGTTTTCTATTGATGCATAACAAATTTCCAAAAATTTAATTGTTAAGACAACACCCATTTATTAACTCTCAGCATCAGAAGTCAGAAGGCACATGCCGTGTTTTCTGCTGAGTCTCAAAGGGCTGTAATCAATATGTCAATCAAGCTGAATTCTTGTTTGTAGGCTCTAGAGGAGAATGCATTTCAAGTTCATTAGGATTATTGGCAGAATTCAGTTTCTCGAAGTTGTAGCATTGAGGTCTCCATTTCCCTGCTGGCTTTCAGCCAGGGGCTGTTCTCATCTCTTCCAAGCCACCCACGGTTTTTTGCCACATGCCTCCTCCCTCTTCCGTTAGTAAGGGTGCAGGGCATCCTTCTCCAGCTCCCAATCTCTGACTTTCTCTTCTATGATAAGCTGGAGAAACTCTCTGCTTTTAAAGGGCTCATGTGATGAGGTCAGCTCCACCCAGATGATCTCCGTACCTTAAGGTCAATGATGCCATATAACATCACCTAATCGTGGGAATAAAATTCACCGTATTCACCATGAACTATGCATACTGGGCTTGGAGGAAAGGATTGTGGGGACTATGCAATAAATCTGATATACAGTACCAAAACTTGACAATTATTAGTGTTTCAAAAGGCTTAGCTCTTTGTGGAGGAGGAGGGCCAGACAATGAAGCAAAAGTCTACATGGACTATGTTTGAGTTCTATTTGAGTACGTGAGCTGATATGCATAGAGACTTGTTTTTTGACTAAGGAAAGAAAGAGGAGAGCCTTTGTCTTGTTTTTACCGGTGGGTGTCCATGAGTGGAGAAAGAGAATAAGAGAACAACTCAGCCTGTACATTTCCCATCACCACCATGAACTGACTCTGAACGGCTGTAGACAAAGAGCATCAGTGAGAAGCAGAAAGTGACTGAGTTCAGAGAATCAGGAAGAGCCCGATTCTATGAGTATTTTTTCAGAATTTCAGTAACAGAGTGTGGAAAACCTCAGCTGCCCTTCCAACATGCCCCAGCCCTCCACACCTATGTTAGCTTTAGCGTCCAGTATAAAAGTGCCCAGAAGAGCCCTGATGTGGTCAGTGCTCCAGCCCTCACGACGGCAGGGGAAAGGTGGTGTCTAGGGCAATCCTGGTCCATAGTTCTGTACTGGGGAGGTACATTTGAATGGCTTTTTTAAAAATGAAAGTTTCATTTTTATGGGGCACCTCGGTGGCTCAGCTGGGGAAGCATCCGACTTCAGCCCAGGTCATGATCTCTCTGTGCTGACAGCTCGGAGCCTGTATCCTGCTTCAGATGCTGTGTCTCCCTCTCTTTCTGCCCCTCCCGCATGCATCTTCTGTCTGTCTCTATCAGAAATGAATGTGTTAAAAAAAGTTTTAATAAAATCAAGTGAAAATTTCATTTTTAAAGAAATATCAGTGGCATTTTATAATCCTAGCTCAGAATGGGAATCATGAAATTAATTTCTATTTTACCGTCTCCTATTCCTAGAAATAGTCTTATAATTTCCCTTTCTAGAAATGGCAATAGAACGTTCACAAGCTTATTTTGCTTCCTTGCTGATAACAGGCATACCACGAAACATTTTTCTTTGTCTGGTTCGTCCAATTGTTTAAAGCCTTCCTGATCATATTACTTAGAGTTGTAGACTGCTGCCTCCCAGGTACCAGGGACCTTTATGAAGACTTCAATTAGTTTCCTCATTTTAAAGAAGGTCCAGGCCTCAACAGAGAATAATTACCCCTGTTGTGTTTCCAGTAGTATATAGATCACATAAAAGTAGACAAGAACGACTTTTACATTAGTGAGATCTAAGGGCCCAAGGTTTAATTATGTCAAACTTGCTTCGAGGTGGTTCCTTTTAAAGAATGGCTTCACTGAGCATCACCCATCCCCTCCCTTGATTGTGAGGAGAGGCTCCGCAATGCACTCTCATTGATAAATGAATGGTATCATTTGCCTGGGAGATTGAGGATGGGGCAGTAATCTTGCCCATGCCCAGGCAAAATGCATGTAAGGAGCATTGACTTTCTCTCGGTTTCTCCAGCTCACTCTGAATATTTCAGAGTCTCTGCACATGCTCCTTCCTTTGCCCCTTCTTCTCCCAGATCTCAAAGGACTTGGGAGATTTCTATTACTCCAGTGGGTTCTTGGATACCACCTGTCTTTGACCTTCATAGCTAAAGAGGTTCACTACTGCTGTTGATCATCTAGCCTGATTTCATTTTCGCCATATCATTTATAACTACCTGAAATCACTGTTACATGTCTCCTTGTATAACCTTTTGTTGACTGAGACCTTTCATATGATTTTTAAATAGCTCACTTAGGTTCAAATCTGAGAACAAGTGAGTTGTTACATACCCCTGAATTCTAAAAATTGCCATAAATGATCAGGCCCCGGTCCCTCCCTTGGGTCTAACAAAATAGCTGCAGATACAGCTCCATTACCCTCAACAGACTGGGGAGGGAGTTCTGGAAATGGACAAGGATGGGGAGAGACGTAGGGAGTCAGGGACTACTGTCCTGATGGAATGGTGGGAGGTTACTTCCTCTGTTCCTACCACCATCCTGCCCAACCAAGTGACCCCAGAGTCTCTAAGAGACTTGTTCCTGGAGCTGGCAGGTTTCGTTGAGGGAAGGCTGGTATCTGCTCTTCAGATAGATGATAGATGATTGACTAGCTGCAGAATGGCAGTGTGGTGAGGGAGTAACTGGGAGAAATTAATGTGTTCTGAGGGGGTCCTGTGGTCTTTGATAAACCAAGAGAACATTAACTCCTTCTCACCGGAAATTATTTGAAGCTGGGAGGCTTAATAAAGCAGATGGGGACAAAGGAGTAAGTATGAACTGTGCTCTGGGGTACTTGACAACACAGGTATTTCCTGTGGCCCCTAGAAGACCTGGAAGAGGATGTCAGGATTTCCTGATGCTCCAGATCAAGGAGCACAGAGGTTGGAGGAGAGCACAGAGTTGCAGTCCTGACCAGGTAACGGGGAGGTGATGCCCACCTGGAGAACGTTGGAAGGGGCTCAACGTCCCAACATGCAAGCCATGGTCTATGCCAGGACCTCATCATTTATAGACTATTCTGTCTTACAGATGCTTTTTTAATGAAGATTTATCACACTAGCTCAGCTCAGAAGTAAGATATAGTAGTGACTGGAGGCGTCAGACTACACCATCGTCTGGAAACTTTGTTTGCTTAAAGTAGGACATCTGGTCACTTCCCGGCATGCCTTAATGACCATTTCATTGTTTGGGAGGAATTTTAGACATGGGAAGACATGTGTCCAAGATCTTGCATATATTTCTGAAATGTGAAAAAAAAAAAAAAAAACAGATTCTAAACAAGAGTATGACTCAAGAGGGAAGGGCATTTGTGAAAGTGCATAAGGCAGGAAAGGAAGTCTCTAAAACAGTCCAAGTAGTCCCCCAGGGAGCTTTCCAGTGAGTGTACATTTGAAAAAGGTCATGTACACAAAAATTGAATGAGCAAGAGATAACCATGAATGAAAAGCAAAGGAGTGTGTTGTGAAAGCTAACGACTGGGCTCAATTAACACTTGTGAAAAGTGAAGGAAACAAAAGGCATAAAGTCTATCCTCAGAAGAGGCTGTGAGAGAAATGACTCAGAACAATGTTTTGCAAAATGGTGCAACATTAGGAGTAAAAGGTCAGAATTTCCTTGCTTCTGTCTTCTGTCTTTTTGACCAGGGACGATGGACATCAGTCTGGGTGAGTTTGGAAGAGGCATTACTGAAAGAGACATGAATTTTTCATAAATGGAAGATCTGTTGTGTTCCTGGATCAAAGAGGTTAGGTATTTCATTCTTGCCAAAGTTATATATAGAGGTAATAAAAATTCCAATTAAAATCCCCATAGGTGTACCTTCCCAAAGCACACGTTCAAGAATGATTGTCACAGTACAATTCATTGTAGCTAAAAACTGGAAACAATCCAGCAAGATATATAAATAAATGGTTGTGTAATCACACAATGGAATACTATGCACAGTGAGAAAGAGCATCTACACTTTACAACACAAATGAATTTTGCGAACGTAAGGTTGTATAAAAGAAGCCAGACACAAAATAATACATATTGTATGAAATATGTATATTTATATAAAGTTCAAAAACAGGCAGAACCCATCTATGTTGTTAGAAGTCAGGATCGTAGCTACCATGGAGGAATAAAGACTCAAAGGGGCATGAGGGGCTCTTGATTTGGAAACTGATCAGGGAGGTGTTAGTTTTGTGAAAATTAAGGGGTACACTTGTGCTTTGTGTACTTTTCTATAGGCATGCCACGTACTCGTAAGATGTTGACATCATCTACCAGTAAAGAAGTAGTTCCATGGGATTTTGTTCTGGAACTTGACCAAGCTCTCCTGAAGTTTATTTGGAAAATTATAATGGTAAGTTCATGTATTAGTCAGGGTTCTCCAGAGAAACAAAAACAGAATGGATATGTGATTTATTATAAGGAACTGACACATGTGACTGTGGAGGCTGACAAGTCCCAAGATTTGCAGACAGCAAGCTGGAGACTCAGGAGAGCCAATGGTAAAACGGCAGTATGAAACTTTGCAGGTTTGAGACCCAGAAGGAACCAATGTTTCAGTCCCAAAGCATGAACAAAATGTCCAGCTCAGAGGCAGTCAGGTAAGAGCAGTTCCCTTACTCAGCCTTTTTGTTCTATTTAGGTCTTCACCCGATTGGGTGAGGCCCACCCACGTGAGGAGTGCAATCTTCTTTGCTCAAACCACTAATTCCAATATTAACCCCATCCAAAAACAGCCTCACAGGAACATCCAGTGTAATGTTTGACCAAATATCTGGGTACTCTGTAGCCCAGTCAAGTTGACACATAAAAATTAACCATCACAGTCCAAACCTTGTCAACTTGGCACTCATATGCGTCTCCTTACACCATACTCAATCTCCAAATAAAAAGAATAACAAGGTCATAATTCCACCTAACATGTGTAACTATTCTGTATACAACTAAAAACGTACTAACTAATTGGGGAGGAATAGTCCTTGAGTGATGTTTGTTCTTGATAGCCTATAATTTAAATACTACAGTGAGAAATTAATATGTAAACATTATGATATAAAGAGTAAATATAAATATTATGTTACATGATAAGGGAAGAAGAGAGGAAAGGAAATAGAAGTATCTGTTACATATATATGCATAAATATGCATGTATATCCACATATACATATAGAGATACCTGCTACGTGTGCAAATATACATAATACATATATACAGGTATATGTGTGTATATGTATATGTATTAATATACAAAATAAGGAGAAAATACTCAAGACAATTCCTGTCCTCTGTAACTGGTCATGTGATCATAGCTGGCATTTATAGCTACCTTCTTCCACTCCCCATTTTAACATTTCCTTTGCCTTCAGCGAACACCTCGGCTCGTCATGCTTCTTTACCTGGTGGGATGACCCAAACCTTCATTCCTGAAGGGTCTGGGCCATTAATAGTCCTGCCTGGCTTGAGTTGCTGTAGTTTTCCATTGACCTCAATTGTAGAACACGGTAAGACTGAGAGAGACGTTAAGGGACCTCCTGTATTCCGGACATATTCTCCCTTCCTCCATTGTGGAGTTGCAATCCAATTTCCCATCGGCAGACGGAATCAATCTTGCCAGACAACAGTAACTCCCTTCTTTGCCTGATGATTCAGAAGCACAAGGAGGCCAAAGTGGCGGGGTGGCAGTCTTCACTTCCAGTTCAATGGAATCATTGTTGTATTTCCTGGTGGAAGCATTCCTCTCTTTGGAACTAAGGCCCCTAGGCCAGCAGAGCATATGCTCTCGTTCTGGAACAGGAAGCAAAGATTTTGCTAGTGGGTCACTAGGGATAACAGTGAGTGGTGCCATTCCGATTTCCACCCCTGGTTACCAGACTCTGGAATCCTGGCAGTGGGAGAAACTTCGTATGTTGGATGCTGTTTTGGAGCACATGCAACCTTCTCAAGAACTTTGCCCTAGCTCGTGCTGTACCTGCATACTCAGAAGGCCGTGCTACCGTTTCGCCAAGTCAGCTGCTTCAGGATGGTGGGAGGAACATGGTAAGACCACTGACTTCCCTGAGCATGGGTCCACTGCCACACTTCATTTGTTGTAAAGCGAGATCTTTGATCAGAAGCAATACGGTGCTATTCTCTTCTGCTGGCAGCTGGGCACTCAGTGGTGGCCATTGCCAGACTGACCTTAGTGAGTAAAAGTCCATGGTCCTAAGCCCGTGCATAACTTCTGTCTCTGCCTCCGTCCGCACTTTGTGCATAAGCTCATTAGGTGATCACAGAAGTAGCTGGGGAAAGAAGCTGATTCATATCCACGGAATGGGTCACTTGATGATTATAATCTTCCTCTGCTGAGGTCACCCATTGGTGAGCATTCACACAGGACACAGATGCCTTCTTGTTTCTTGTCGCAAACTTCTTCCCCAGGTTTCCTGGTCACCAGTTTTCCAATCATTCCTTCCAAGTCCCTGACCATCCAGCCAAACCAGTGCCTGCAGCCCATGAATTGGAATATAATCACACATCTGGACATTTCTTCTTCTAAGAAAAGTGAACAACCAGCTGCCTTGCTCAGAGTCCTACCCACTGGGAGGACTTCTCTTCACCACTGTCCTTCAGAATGTTCCAGAAAGGGACTGTACTTGCTGCAGCTGTCTACTTTTAGGTAGTCTCTGCCTATTGTACAGAAACATCTGAATCTTCTCTCGTGTCAACTTATCATCAGGAACTTTCCATGAAGTGAAGGATGGGAGAAAAAAAGGCAGTGAGCAGAAGAGAGGACTGTGGGAATTTAGGCCACTTCTTCCTGTAACTTACTTGTGCCTGCAGGGTCTACCCAGACCAGTCGTGAAGATAGCACTTCCATTTGGTGATGGAGGGTTGCTGTGCACACTCAGCTTCATGGCTTAGCAGGTCCCACAACACCCAGTTCACGACGGGTAGGTCGGGTCACCAGGTAACTTGGTGGCCCATGGTTAAGTGGTCAGTCTCTACTAAGGACCCGCAGTAGGGCACACACTCTTTCTCAAATGGGGGGTAGTTGCTCTGCAGAGGAGGGTAGGGCTTTGTTCCGAAATCGAAAGCGCCTCACCTGTGACTCACATATGGGGGCCCGCCAAAGACTGCAACAGCATCCCCATCTGCCACCGATGCTTTGAGAGCCATTGGACCTGCTGGGCCATATGGCCCAAGTAGCGGCCCAGGCTGCACAACAGCCTGGACCTGTTGAAGAGGCTTCTTTGGTTCTGGGTTTCACCCGAAACCAGCAGCTTTTTGGGTCACTCAGTAAATGCGCCCGAGTAACACACCCATGTGAGGAATACAGGGCGTCTAACAAGGTCCGCTGAGCGTCGTGCTTCTTGTTTGGTTGTAGGAGGGGCTAGAAGCAAAAACTGATTCTTCTTGGGGGGCCTGGGAGGCTCAGCCGGTTAAGCATCCAACTCTTGATTTTGGTTCAGGGCATGAGCTCACGGTTTGTGGGTTCGAGCCCCATGTCAGGCTCTTGGCTGACAGTGTGGAGCCTGCTTGGGATTCTCTGTTTCCCCCTTTTTGCCCCTCCCCGGCTCATGCTCGCGTAATTTCTCTCTCTCTCTCTCTCAAAATAAATAAATAAACTTTTTTTTTTTTTTTTTTTAAAGAAGGGATATCTTGAACTATTCCTCACTACTGGACCCCTGAAAATTTCACTGGAGTAGAAGTCTCCCAAATTTTAGTTGGGTTTGTTTCCCACCCTTTGACATCCCAAATGTCTTACCAGTCAGAGGAGTTGCTACTCTTTCTTTGCTGGGTCCAATCACCATAATGTCGTCCATAGAGAGTCACCCAGATTCTTGCTTCCCAGAAGTCATTGATTGGGAGTATCAAATGGTGATGTTTTGAGTATTTCTAGTGCCGGATCATATCATGAACCCTTAGTGCTGTCTTCACTACTGGAAAGACAGTCACACGACCACACGAAACTGAATCCTGTAGTAGCCAGGGAACTTAGGAGAGAACGCCCAACCTCAAATGAGAATCGCAGCCAGACTGACACCTTAAAACCTTTCAGCCTTGTGAAATTCTGACCTGCAAAAACCGTCAGATGATAAATTGGTGTTGCTTTCAACCACTATGCTCGTGGCAACTTAATCTATTGCAAAGCAAGTGAAAATTAATACAGTAAGAATTGCTTAGAATGTTTTGAAAAAGAAGAGTTAAGAAAAGACTCATTATGTTAGATAATAAAACTCACTCTGAAGGTTTGATCATCAAGACAGTGTTATCTGTTGCACCAAAAAGCGTTGTAAAAAAAAAAAAAAAAAAAAGACCGGAAAAAAGCAAGTAGTTTCCATAATCAACTGAGTATGTGTCTCTGTAGATATTGTACCTAATATAAAAGGATGGCTTTCAACAACATTGTTGGGAATACTAAGAAAATATCTAGAGGTAAAATTAAATTTAAAATCTTATCTTGTAGCTATGACAAAAATAAGAGAGTTAAATCCAAGAAATAAAATTATGAAAAAAGTAGAGATGAAGAAAGATTTATAAGTATAAAATATGGTGACATATCCCATGAGCCTTAATAAAATTCACATTTCTCCTTCTGGGAAAATATTCTCAGAAAACTCAGAAACTAGATAAAGATTTTTCGGGAAAACTTTTCCTTTCAGCATCATTTATAATCCCCAGAATATCCAACAATAGGGAAATGTTTACAAATTATGCTGTAGTAATTTAATATTATGTACACAGTCTTCAAGAACAAAAGTCTAAGTACATCAGACAAAACATTTTTGCTAACAGCATTTCCTGTAAAAAAAAACAACCAAAAAACCCTTCAACTTATATTATGATGTTAAGTGGGAAAACAAGAAAAAACTATGAAATGACTTAAATATAACATGTTTACGAAGAAGATTTAGAAAACATATTTAAAAAGAGAGAAAATATAAATGCTATATAATCTCACCATCCAGGACAACAACTGTTACCATTTTGTTGAATAGTTTTTAGATTTTTATCAGTGTGTATATACATACTTACGTACAGCTTTTAAATAAAAACTTATACCCTATTTTGTAATTTACATTTTCATTCAATAACATGGTAAACATATCTTCATGAAAATAAATCACGTTCTAAAACTGACTGGCATTGTAGTATTTCATTTTATCTGAGTAATTTACTTAACCATTTGCATATTATCTTTTTTTCCCACTTTTTCTTTGTAGTACTATTTAATGCTGTGAAGATCAATCTTGTAGGGTGCCTGGGTGGCTCAGTCGGTTAAGCCTCCTACTCTTGATTTCAGCTCAGGTCATGGTCTCATGGTTTGAGAGTTCGAGCCCCATGTCAGGTTCTGTGTTATCAGTGCAGAATCCCCAGCGCCTGCTTGGGATTCTCTGTCTCTCCCTCTCTCTCTGCCCCTCCCTCGCTCATACCCTCTCTCTCTCAAAAATAAATAAACTTTTTTTTTTTTAAAGGTCAACCTGGTAACCAACTCATACCCTTAAAAAGTTACTTTAAGGTATGTGGGTGGGGGGGGGGAGTTTAGCTTGAAAATACAATAAATATGACTCATAATTAATATGAAATTAGAAACATAATGGGAAATGAGCTCTAAGATGATGGAGAATTTAATAAGAAAGTTACTTTCGTTTTTAATTTCCAAATATACGAAAAACGTACAGATCATCTCTTTAAGGTAACACCTCCCACAAGGGTCTTACTTCTCTTCTTCCAGTCAAGATTTAAGAAAAGAACCCTCCTTCCTGGAAGGGCAAATGCCTGTCTCTTGGGGGATTTGCTTCTCGACTGAAGGTTGGCTGGACCTATCGGTGGGTAGACTTCAGTGTCCACCTCGACCCTCTTTTATATGTAGCATTCCCAAACTCAAGCTTTCCTGTGGTTCTTAAAATCAGACTATCTTCCCTCTCAGATGGTCGCTTATCTCTACCTATTCTTGGCCACAGATTCCCCCACTTGGATCGTCCATGATGCCTACATCTGCTCCCCATTTTTTAGAAGTACCTGACACCTTAAAACTACCAGTGGTCCCTCTCTTTTCTTTGTTGTAAATTTTTACCTTTAAAAATTATTATTTCATTACTCCCTTTGTAATAAATTAGCGGAGGCTCAGGCAGAAGAGGAGATAGATATACGTCCAATACACCACTTTGAACTGCCAAGTTAACTATTTGTTCTAAATGTACTTGATAACTGGGGTACCTGGGTGGCTCAGTGGTTGAGCGCCCGACTCTTGGTTTTGGTTCAGGTCATGATCTCATGGTTGGTGGGTTGGAGCCCCGCAACCTGGGTTTGAATCCCGCTTGGGATTCTCTCTGTCTCCCCCTCTCTCTGACCCTCCCCTGCTTGCTCTCTCTCTCTCTCAAAATAAATAAATAAACTTCACTCGGTCTTCTCCCATGCGTGATATGGTTATTTCATCTTCTAACCTGGCTCATAAAAGAGGTTTCTCAAAAAAAAATAGGCTTTTTCTTTTCAAAGCCTATTTTATGCAAACCAAAACATAATAGAATTTTTTTAATCATCAAGCATATTTGTTCAAAAGGGGCTACTTTTTAGATCACCTCTGTGGTGCTATTTTCTTTTTATTGTTTCAAAATGTCACGGGTCTTTGCAAAATATTATAATAGGCAAGACCATGCGAGGCTGCTTTTTTTTTTTTTTTTTTAATTTCAGCAAGAAAACCAATTAGCCGGTTAAAAAGAGAATAAAAGTACTTGTGAAATCTTTAATCAATGTGCTAATTGAAAAAGTAGTTCCCTTTCCTTGTTGTCAGATCATTAGGATCGTGTTATAATTCATCAGCCTCTGAAGAAGGAGGAACTGTGAAATGGCCCAAGCACCTGGTTCCCGGTATCTTTACCACACATAACTTTCCTCTAATGTCTTGTCTTTATGCATTCTCGCTGACCTAAAGGCAAATTTAAAGTGATCGATACAACCAAGCTTTCATTCTGTCTCACTTGCTGCTGTGATTCTGTGCAGTTCACTTTTTGGTGATTAATAACTAGCTAAGGCAACTTGCCCGTGGGCATGCACAGCATTTCCTGTCTAGTCATCAAGCCATTAATCTGCATGTATCAGCAATGGGCATTAATCATTAATAGTAAAATACAGCGTTGTTATTAGGCAAGGGATTAGGAGTGCAGAATGTGTCCGTTGCTGAAAAACAAAGAATTCAGTATCCATTTCCAGGCCCCCAAATTATGCACCTGAAAATCGTTACTGTACATAGCCTGCTACTCTGGGATTAACACAACTGAGAACTGTTACTTGTTTTATGTATCAATTCTGCCTTTCATTTCTAGGCATGGGGAACACTGAAATAGGTTTTGGTTTGTGATGATCATATACCTGACTACTAGTGGTTATTTCCAAAACCTATCCCCAAGGCCCAACCCCCTGGGAAGTCATAATTCTTGATTATTCTTTTTACAGCTTTCAGTGGATTTTTTTTAAAGTTATTAAAGTCAGCGTAAGTTTTTTCTAATTACATTTTAATTGAGGGGCGCCTGGGTGGCTCGGCCTGTTAAGTGTCTGACTTTAGCTCAGGCCATGATCTCATGGTTCATGGGTTTGAGCCCCGAGTTAGGCTCTGTGCTGATGGCTCAGAGCCTGGAGCCTGCTTCGGATTCTGTGTCTCCCTCTCTCTCTGCCCCTCCCCCACTCATGCTCTGTCTTTCTCTCTCTCTCTCTCTCTCTCTCAGAAGTGAATAAACATTTTAAAATTTTTAATTACATTTTAATTTGTGTTCAGCCAATGAGGAAGAAGAACCAAATATTAAGAAACTTATAGAGGTTGGCATTCAGACATTTTTTTTTTTTTTAATTTTTTTTTTTTTTTAACCTTTATTTATTTTTGAGACAGAGACAGAGCATGAACGGGGGAGGGTCAGAGAGAGGGAGACATAGAATCGGAAACAGGCTCCAGGCTCCGAGCTGTCAGCACAGAGCCCGAAGCGGGGCTTGAACTCACGGACCGTGAGATCACGACCTGAGCCGAAGTCGGCCGCTTAACCGACTGAGCCACCCAGGTGCCCCCAGACATTTCTTTATTCCAGGAAAGTTGCAAATATCTTCTAGACTAACATTTCCTAAGCTTGCCTGGTTGCAGGGATCATCTAAAGAGTGCATTGGTACGCCAACCCAGAGCTCTGTTGCTTAAAACAGCCATCTCTTAACTGCCTCCAAATCTGTAGGCTGACTGTGTGAATCTGCCAGTCAGCTTGGCTGGGCCGACCTTGGCCAGGTTTCACTGTGGGTCTGCAGTCAGCTCTCAGGTAGACTTTTGTGGTCTCAGATGTCCGATGGCTGGCTGGCATCGGGGTGACAGAGGTCTCGTGTCTCTAATAATCCAGCAGGTTAGACAGGGCTTGCTTATGTTGTAGCAGCAAGCAAAGGAACAAGTAGAAACAAGCAAGGCCATTTGAGGCTTAGGCTCCCAATTGGCCCAGTATTACTTCCAACCCACAGTATTGGTCAGAGCAAGTGCAAAGACCAGCCCAGATTCAATGTGGGGAAACGGACTTTTCGTCTTTACGGGAGGACCTTCAATGACGCGTTGCCAAGGACGTGGGTCCAGGGAAGGGTGGAGGATTTTGAGTAGCTTCAAAACAAAAAAGAACCCACCCCAGAGATAGTTTAAAAATACAGATTCCTGGGCCCTGCCCCAGATATCAATGCCCATCTTAAGACCACACAGTTGATTCAATTCCACCCCCATCCGGTGCTCCAAGAAAATCTCAGAAACTTTCTAGTCTACTCTCTTGCACTCACAACTTCCTCCCTCTCTGAGATTGATGCAGTAAGTGAAGACTTCCCCCAACCCTATTTTTTCCGCCAAATAATATAAACTAGGTGGGACTAGCTAGTTCTTCTTTCAAAATATGGGTCCACAACATCTTCCAGGATAGACTGCAGCTCCACGGTTTTGCACGCAGGTTTTACTGGCCATTTGGTCAAGCTTAGCTTTCAAAATATGGTACAATTAACCTCATGGAAAAGTATCACTGAATTCATTCTGTCGACAAATATTTATTGAGTATCTAGTATGTGCTAGGATCTATAAAGATATGAAACACAGCCTTTTTGCTTAAAGATTGAGTTTACTAGAAGAAAGAGGAAGACTTTAGTGTCAGAAAGCTTCCTAGGAGTGACTCGGAATTAGTGGTACTGAGCAAGTAATATATTTTATTACATATGTGTTTGATCTAAACATCAACAAAACCCCGTATCTTGAAACTTCAGGCAATTTTTGGACTGCGGGAGTATTAAAAAAGAGAATTTAATGTTCAGATTCAAAATTAACACCCTCAAATGTTATATTCCTGTAGGTTGGTTTTCTTTTTTTCCTTTTTTTCCGGGGATCTTGGTTACTTGCTGTCCAGTAAAATAAGGATTAGGATAGATCTCAGCCTAAATTCACAAGGTGACTGAGATTGAAGGGAACACTTGATTTCTTGGCAAAGACCTTGTTGTAGATTAGACCATTTCAGTGTTTAGACTTAACGAGCCGTACTAGTGAGTTTCTCATATATTTTCTGGTCTATAATAACAGTTCTTAAATAATGAGTCTCTTCCTCCACTCAGTAAACATTTTCCAGAGTGCCTATTACATACTAAGCATTTGGGATGTATTAGTATACAACCAAAAGCCCCTGTTTTTGTAGCATACTGAAATTCAAAGAATTCCCCAGTCTTTAGGAATTATCAGTGTTGGTAGCAGTACCCTGTGCTTAAAGGAAAAAATTCAAATTACGAGGAGGTGAGATAAAGACCATGTTATAGGAGTGTTCATTTTCTAGACTTCTCCAGAAGGTTTTGATTTTGGAAGATTATCAGTTGCACCTCCCCAGTAACACGATCTA
Organism: Panthera onca; assembly: GCF_046562875.1. Classification (NCBI taxonomy): domain Eukaryota; kingdom Metazoa; phylum Chordata; class Mammalia; order Carnivora; family Felidae; genus Panthera; species Panthera onca. The sequence continues at coordinate 14,516,342 of NC_138346.1, read as the reverse complement.
TTTAAATTATGAAGTGCTGGAAAATAAAGATAGGAAATGTTCTCCGTGGAGACTGGGGGTCTGAGAGTGTCCAGGGAGGAGCATGGGAATTGGGGTATTGCAGGTTCCCAGAGAGGCCAGGCAGGAGGAGGCGGCCCTGGGAGGCCACACTCAGCCAGGGCTCACAGGAAGCCAAGGGCGTGGCTGGCGAGGGCTGAAGGAAAATTCCAGAGCCTAGAGGCAGTGCCTTGGGGACGCCACAGCGTCTTCAGCCTGGGCTTCATTAAATAAACAATAACAAAACAACCCTCAGCAAACAATAACAAAAATCACCCCTAAAGGGGGAGTATTCAGAAATAAAATAAATAACATGGAAGTCGTTTATTTTGTTATAAAAGAACAAGAAAGGATTTCGGCCCTCGGGCCTGGTTAATAAAGGAGCCTTCAGAACAGAGCAAAGATACTACAGGAGAAGCAGGCAGGATGCGAGGAGCCCAAGGGAGCCACCGTTTGGGGGACAGCCAAGTTTGGATGGAGTGGAGGCCGTGGCTGGTGCTCCGGCAGTGACCTGCCAGAAGTGGTGGCCAGGAACCTGAGCAAAGAAGGTTCTGGAGTGAATCTGAGAAGCTCGGCTTAGTGTGTGGTTTGGGTCAGAGCACATGTGACGTCCAAGGGGCAAGCAGATGGAGAAGCTCTCGGGCTCCCGGAAAGCTACATCTGTCCCCATCTCCACGCCCTTTGCAGCCACCTCCTCAAGGAGCTGATTGTGGCTCCCTTCTACCCGACGGCAGCCAGTGACTGTGGTTTAGTTCTTCTGTACCTTTAGGACTCCCAGAGCTTGAACAGATGAAAAAAACATTTAACCTGGCCATCAGGATATATGTACACAGGTATATATATTGACTAATGGACATATAAACATGGCTTATACAATATTTTCTATAGATGAAATTTATTACATAAAATATCAACCTGTAGGTGCAATGAGCATGTACATATGGTGAGAAACTCTTGTTAGGCTGGAACACAGCCGAAGAGAGATCACGAAATTGGAAACATTCGAAGAAGAGAGTGCATTTGGCTAATCCGAAAGGCAGCGTAGATCAGAAGTCAGGCATTGGGATTCCAGAGTCAACCCCCTTTGCTTTTCCTTGGATTTCTGCCATGTACTAGTTGTGTGACCACAGGCAAACCACTGAATGTCTCTTGTCTCAGTTTCCCTTTTTTGTAACCTGTAGGATACATCTCATGGAGTTGTTGAGGGTTAAATGAGTTCATACATCGGAAGATCTCAGAAGAGTGACCATCACGAGCACTTGATAAATGATGACCATTATTCTCTGCTTTGAACTAGTTGTCAAGATGGTGGGAGACGTTTGTTACCAATTAAATGCTTCCAAGGGCAAGACGGGTACGGCCCTTTTGTGAAATCAGGTAGACGATTGGAGAGCCAACCTGGGGGCCCCAGATCTACACCTTTCTTGTCTATTGCCAGATCTTCTGATTTGTCAAAAGAAGTTGGATACCAGGATTTTTATATGAAACCTCCCAGGTTTCAAATACTGACAAAGACCTTAATTTTTTTTTTTTTTTCTAAAGGCTTGCAGACAAAAACTACCTGTGTCCTGTGTCCTGCCCCTGGCCAAAATTTTTTGTCCCCACTGCTGAGCATGGTCTGATACAGTCCCAGACATGTGAGCAAAGACTACCACAGGGGACACCAAGCAAGCCTGGCTGTCAAGGAAGGATGCTGTTGTCGGTCAGAGTCGAATCTAAGCCTACTGCAAATGTCTCCTTCCGGTTCTAATAAAGGAGCAGGATAGTTGTCAGACACAGGGTCCTACCCTGCCATCACACCTTAAAAATGAAACTGGGAAGACCACGGTTGGTGTCTATCTCCTCTTTAAACCGGATAGATCTGCACCAGGCCACCCTACTAACCACATCCCTTTGTAACTAGAGCAACCTCAGCACGTTTCCATCCAGCTACTGCCTCTGCCCAAGGTCTTGTCTGGGGCCCTGAGTTGGCTGCAAAGAGGAAACAGATGCCTGCCTGGCCCAGAAGGACCTCCATGCAGAGGCATCAAAAGGTAGGTATAGTTCCCCTGTTTGGCAACTGATTCAGGCACAAACTCGTGGGTCGCCGAACACTTCCACCAAATTCAGTGACTGGGTTTTGGTTTCGGTTTGGACAAATTTCCTTAAGCATGGCCTTTCTCCTAGCACTTATCTATGATACTGACTCTTAAGTTTTGGGATTTTGCAGATGGGTAGTATGGCATAGGAAGTGCTACGTCTAAATATGAGAAGCACTGTTTTATGTTAAATGTATACAATAAAAAAACAGTCTACATTTGAGAATTTAGCATTCTAGTTGTTTCCTGGATAAGGGCCAGCTTTTGCTCAACTGCTTGAACCTATTCGAGTTTTTACTGTAGCTTGCGGTGAAATGAATCAATATTAAAACCATAGAGATTCACACAAGCCGGGAGCTTATCTAATCACGTTGGCCTCACCTTCCCCATTTCCTAATTTGTTGTTGAAACCTCTTATACCTGTTGCATCACAAAACTATGTGTGCTTACTCTTCATGCATCCTCCTTCTGAAAAATGTGTCTTGGGAGGTTCAATCTGTATTTTCATCCAGCCTACAGCCAGGATCCCCATCACCTCGACACAAGACTGGACCTCTGGTCTTTGTCATAACAGGAAGGAACTATGAGGAAATTCAACAATGAGGTAGCTGGCTATGATGCTGCCTAGAGTTCCATAGTGAAAGGTGCCACATTGGCCCCAACAGATCTACTCTCTTGGGGACAGTGAATGAGAAACTCACCAGGGAGAGAGGAAAGGAGGAAGAGGTATGTTTGGTCTGGGGGACAAGATGGCTAAACCACACGGAAGATAATAGATGCTCAGTTTGTTGGAGCAAAAGAAGCCATGAGTTCTCAGAGGTCAGTGTTTTACTTATTTATCCTTCATTCATTCATGCATCAAAATAGCTTCAGCACATAATTGTCTGTTGATATCTTAGGCACTGTGGGAACACACCTGAGTTCATTCTCCTCCTCCTCCTCCTCCTCCTCCTCCTCTTTCTTCTTCTTCTTCTTCTTCTTCTTCTTCTTCTTCTTCTTCTTCTTCTTCTTCAAGTGTTTACTTGTTTTTGAGAAGGGGAAAAGAGTGGGGGGGGGGACAGGGGATCCAAAACGGGCTCCCCGCTGTCTGCAGAGAGCCCAATGCAGGGCTCGAACTCACAAGCCATGAGATCATGACCTGAGCTCAACCGACTGAGCCACCCCAGCACTTCACACATCTGAGCTTATTCTTAAAGAATTTAAGTCTACTTGGGCAGTGATAGACACTTAAAGTCCAATTTAGGAATTCAATAACAGAAAAAGAATTGTGATTTCTTAGCTTTTCCAGAACCAGCCTCCTTTTGGTTTCTCAAATATCAAAAAGTACAGGACTGTTTTTGAGTCCTTTCCAGTTACCCTATTTTAAATTGTAACCTACCTGTTCCTCTCCTCCTAACTTCCGTTACCCCTGCCCTATATTTCTTTCATCACAGTTAGCATCTTTGACCATAATGTATTTGTTTACTTCTTTGATGTATTCATTGGTTATCGCCTGTTTCTCTCCACAAAAATTTGAGCTTCCCCAGGGCAGAGATTTTTGTCTTTTGTTTCCTGATGTATTTCAAATATGGAAGAGTGCCTGGAACATGACAGGTGCTCAGTGAGGTGAACATAGAATGAATGAAACTTTAAAACTCATGGATGAAAATGGTTCCAAAGTCTTTCTTACTTTCTGCCTCCTTAATTATGATAGCTTAGAAAGAATGTAAACTTCTTTTGGAAGGAGGGTGTCGTATTGAACTACTCTCATTTTGCTGAGTCTTTAAGTTGCCCTCAGGTCTTGCTGAGAAGGGTAGGACCAATGTCTCTGACTCTGGGGTAAAACACTGCAGGTGGATGCTTATTTAAGTTCTGGCATCATCTCTTCTTTGATATCAGCTGACCAGAGGTCCTTTCTCACCAACGCTTAGGGGAACCGCTTCCTGCTTTGAATTCCAGGCCTGCTCAGTGGCGGACTGGAGAAATCCAGAGAAGGAAATTTGCTGTGTTTGTGTTGGAAATAAGACTGAATAAGTAAGCATTAACTTTGAGATCTTATTTTCTAATTCCTAATCACAGCAAGAATCTTTTAAGCTAGGTTTCCTATTGCCCATTTATGGATGGAGGAAATGAGAACTGGAGAGAAGCCTATGACCAAAATTTGTTCCAGTTCACATGGTTTATCAGTGGAAGGGATGGGGCTGGACTGAGATCTGCCTAGCTTCACTCTTTTCTTACTGTCATTTTGCTTCAGTGAAGACCTGGAAATGTGTCTTTTCAAGTAATGTAAATAAAGTTCCGTTCATGACACGCTGTGGCTCTTGACTGCTAATGGGACCTTCATTTCCTGGTTTTCACTTTTTCTTTTTCTTTAACCCTTCCTTCTTTTCTTTCTTTCTTTCTTTCTTTCTTTCTTCTCTCTTTCTCTCTTTCTTTCTTTCTTTCTTTCTTTCTTTCTTTCTTTCTTTCTTTCTAAGCCTTCCTTATAAAGTTGAAATTTCAGGCAGTGGAGTTCTGGTCAGAGATATTTTATAGCATATGCTTGAGTGGAACCTGCTCTTGTTTCTGGAAGACAATGGGGTCCCTTTAGAAAAAAAAACCAAATATGAATTTTCAGATTAGTGCTTGAGTCCAGAACAGCATGAAAGAACAGATATTTGGACAAACAGCTCCCTTCAACATGGGGCAGATGCTTAGGATTACGCCAGTGACAATGGCTTTGACTAAAAATCAATATAGACCAGCTCCTTCATGCTTTTCCAGATTGGAAGGCAACACTCCTTCCCAGGGGGAACAGTTGTATATCTGCTTTTGGCATCCCTTTAGAGGTTTTAAGAGTAAATGAAAATGAATTCTTAAGCTCCCTGCAGAGTGAATTAGAAAAATGAAGGAGAAAATGACTTAATGAGATCAGGATAACAATAACACCCTTTTTATTATCAAAAATATAAACAAACATTCCCTAAGTTTCCCCCGTTCTCCACGTTCTCCACGGAGAGCCCTGCCTCGGCCCCCAGGGTCTAACAGGGACAAATAGCCCTAAGGCTTGGAAGCAAACACACACTTCAGGCTGGGAAAACAAACAAACTTTTCCTTACCCAGAGCCCAAGGGTTCAGATTTCCTCTCATCACTTCTAGAATAGGATTCTACTCTTAATAATTATGCCTGGCTTCTGCCCAGACTAAAGGGTTCAACTGCTGCCTTTTCTATGGCCAGAACCATCTACGTGTGTTTTCCAGTCTCTTCTTTTATCTGCATTTCCTTCCTCTCCCTTTTCCCAATGTTGCCCTTATTTTTCAGATAATTTGGCCCCAGACTTTTGGTCTCCATTTCCAAGAGGCTGTTTTCCTGCTGATTTCCTCTCGACCGTCCTTTGGTAACAGGTGGTCCTTTGGGATTGACCATTGAAACAGTTTGCCTTATCCTACAGCAATGGGAAGAGGGGGTCAGACACCTGACCTATGGGGCAGATCCAACAACTTGCAGATTAAATTCTTTGGCTGTTAACATAGAAGCCTGAGGCAATTCTCAGAACTCCAGGGTCTCCGATATCATGTATTTATTAAATCTCTCACTCCTTCATGCTTTCTGTCTCCCAACAAATGGCTTCATGCCTCTATTTGTCAGAACTTACAGATAAATAAACGCAGGACTTTCTGTTCTCTTTGGAATGCTTCTTTCTCTTTTCACTTAGTTAACTCTTACTCATACTTTTAAATTTCAGCCCAGTTATCACCTCGCTCCCCCTGCCCCAATCCTTCCCCAGCCTATAGTTTTATGCATTAATGGAATCCTTTTCCTTCATAGCACTTAGCACAGCCAATGCTTTTATTTTTATACGGGATCTTTTGATAGCTGATTTTCTCCATGAGACTGAAAGCTGGATGCTAGTTTTGCTCACCATTGAATATTCAATATCTAGCAAGTACTCAAAAAACAATCATGTCAGAAGACGACTACAATATTCAGTGTGATGCCAGAGTGAACACTGGTGTTCATCTGATGTGGATTGGGTTGTGGGGTAGGTAAGATAAGGAAAAACTTTCAGAAATTATTCTTGAACTGAGCCCTAGGTTGTGAGGAGGTGACCCAACATGGTGACAGCATTCCAAGTTGGCGTAACATCTTAAGCCCAAACTTCAATGGGAGACAACATGGCCGACCTGCTCGAGTAAAGGCAAAAATCTCAGTGAGTTTGAGGGCAAGCTAGAGAGTGGACGTTTGGCAGTTAAGACTAGGCGGGTAGCCTGAGGACACATCATGAAGGCATTGCATGCCATGCTACAAAATTCTGACCTTATCCAGCAAGAGATGGGAAAACCATTGAAGTATTTTAGGTAGGGTGGAGGCGTGAGCAGACATATTCTGGGCTCAGATGGGTGTGTGGATCCTGACCTGTGTCACAGGCTCCTAGAGGAAGGTCAGGAAGTTCCTAGTACTGCTAGTTCTGGAAGCAACTTGCCAGGAGAAGTAGGAGTCCCAGAAAAGACAGGGATGCTATTGCCTTAGCGCTCTGCACATGTGAAGGAAGAAATCTGGTTATGATTAATAAAGGAAAATTTTTATTTCTACCTCAAAAGCCAGGACTTTAGAAACTCATCTTTCATTTTCTGGGGGTGGGGGGGGTGGGGGGAGGAAGCAGTTTGGGTGTTTGGATGGCACATAGGAAACGGGGGCCTGGAAAGACAGGCATCACTGTTCTTTTCTCCTTTGGGGTGAAGGTCAGTGATTATGCTTCATTTCATGTAACAGTCAGTGCGACCGACCACTTTGCAATCTTACCATGATGCTTGGTGTTTTAGAAAAATGCACACACAAAAAATTCTAAGAAACTGATGCATGAGAGAAGGAAATACATTGTGTTTCACCGTGGAAATAATTTATGACTCAATCATCATGATTTAATTAGGACTCTCTTGAAGTTTCTCCTTCTGGGATGTCTGAACACTTGGTTTTCATTCTTTTGAAGAATTCTTTCCCTTTTACTTGTGGACTTTTAATTTTACCACTTGCCAAGCTGCCTCTCTCCTCTTAGCTCAGAATTACCTCAAATCCTCCCACTCTGCAACAAGAAACCCTTACCCAGCCTCTCCAATTATTTCCTCAATGCCCCTGCACCTGCTCTGGGGGAAGGCATCCCAATCTGTGAAAGTCCTGGCCCAAACTCATCTAATTCATTTTTTTAAAGGAGAGTGAAAGAGAGTGCGAGCAGGGGAGAGGCAGAGAGAGGGAGAGGGAGAGAATCCCAAACAGGCTCCGCACTGTCAGTGCAGAGCCCGAAGCGGGGCTCGATCTCACAAACTGTGAGATCATGACCTAAGCTGAGATCAAAAGTCATATGCTTAACTGACTGAGTCACCCAGGCGCCCCCAAATCCATTTCATTCTCAGCATCCCCAAATGTCTCACCGGCCTCTGCTAAAAGAGAGGCAACACTCCCACAGGAACAAAGCTGGGGGATGTGATTCCTGGGGGAATAGGATGCCAGCTCTTCATGTGGGATTCGGTAAATGGGCTGGTGATATGTGGTCAGTTCTAGGGGAAATTGTGAAATGAATGACCTTTGGCTTTTCCTCATGTCTTAATTTGTCCCGAGATTTTATTCCCTGCCCAGGTTAGCCTTGCTAACATCATCAATCACACAGCCTTGCCCTGGAAAGACCCTGGATCCAAAATAACAAAATCTGAATGGAACTCCCAGTTATAGTACGAACCTTATGAGCACTGAATGAGGCTTTGCCTGGACTCTCCCCTCATTCATGGAAGCAAAATCCTCATGCTTACCAGCCACATTGGCTATGAGATGCCTCTCCCTCCTTCCGCTCCCTTACTTGTTCTGTGATTTAGGTCAGCATTTCCAAAGGTATTATTTTTTTGATGTTTATTTATTTATTTTGAGAGAGAGAGCAAGTGGGGGAGGAGCGGAAGGAGAGAGGGATAGAGAATCCCAAGCAGGGTCCGTGCTGCCAGCACAGAGCCCAACGTGCGGTTCGACATCACAAACCGTGAGATCGTGACGTGCGCCGAAATCAAGAGTCGGATGCTTAACCGACTGAGCCACCCAGGCGCCCCTCCAAAGGTATTATATAGGAACAAAGACATCAAAAGGCAGGATACTCTGAGTTAAACGAAATTAAATCAACTTCTCTGCTACTGGATTAATGTGCACTGGGAATGTACAGGAAGGGGATTTATGTATCTCTTTCAAACTTGTTTGACCATAGAATCCTTTTTTTTTTTCCAAAGTGAAGCGTCTAGATGACTAATATTTTATGGTATCTACTTAAAGCAAACCTGCCTTTAGTAAATTCTGAAAAAGAGAATAATGATAATTGGCCCCAGGGTGGTTACCAGGATTAATTGAAATAATGGGCAGAAGTCTAAGCGAGGGCTCTGGGTATGGAAGGCTTAAACAGCAATGTCTCAGCAGCAGAGAGATGTTTAAAATAATTTTTTTTAATGTTTATTTTTGAGAGAGAGAGAGAGAAAGTGGGGTAGGGGCAGAGAGAGAGAGAGAGAGAGGGAGACAATTCAACAGGCTCCACGCTGTCAGCACAAAGCCCCACATGGGTCTCGAACTCACAAACTGTGAGGTCATGACCTGCCATGAAGTCACTCAACCAACTGAGCCAACCAGGCACCCAGCAGCTGAGCAACATTTAATGGTGATGCCTAGAAAATGTCTTGGTGTGGACAGATGGAGAATGTGATCCCTTTTGGACTCTGAACATAAAGCAATTTCCCCCTGCCTCCCTGCAAAGGGGCTCACAAATCTTTCCCATCATCCAGCACCCTGGTGAAGCCTCCCCCTGATCAGACCACGGGGAGCACAAAGTGCAGAGGGTGGACAAGATTTCAGGGCAAAGAGAAAGGTAAACACAGACTGAAGACTCTCTGTGATAATACTGGGGAGTCTCAAGCAAGGAGGGAAACATGGGAGCCAAAATAGGGAACACTCGAGAACAGATACAGACGTGACTCACACAAAGCTTTAGTCACCCTCGTTAAGTTGGATACCAGAGTTTTAGTGAAAAGGAACTAAAACCCGTTGTCCCTCTTTCATAGTTTGTCATGGGTGACGATGTTCAAGGCGCTAGAATTTTGTTCTTATCTGAGGCGTGGGATCGGTCCTCCCCAGTCCTCATCAATCTTCATCTGGCTTTTATTTTTCTCATAAATCTCAAATTAAGATTCCCTCACATGTGCTCACAAATGGATATCTGGTGTGAGCAGAGCTGACTGGACCTTTTGGAGTAAGATTCTGGCATCCACAGGGGGAAAAACACAGGTAAGCAGCACTCACAGAACGTCTTTAAATTAGTAACTTCGGTCACAGAGGGTATATACGAGATGGAGTACCCCACGCGCTTAATACATTTTTGCGTTCATTCGTTTCTTTGCTTCCCAATATTCTTTGAGCACTGATTCCACAGTATTTCTTAGAGCACAATTTCTCTGATGGGCACTGTGCTGGGAACACCAGCACAGTGAACACAACAGATAAAGTCTTGACTCTCATGAGCCCAGGTTCCAGTGATAGAAAATTGTTATAATTTTTTGTTATAATTGTTATAATTATTATATTGTTATATTATTATATTGTTACATAATTGTTATATTTTGTTATAATAATTGTTATAAACTTCTTTATTTAACCCAGAAGGAAGGATGGGGGGAATAACCCCCACCCCTTCCAGAAAGCCTGTGTCATTTGTGTTATGATCTTTTAAAGGCCTCGGATTTATTCTCTGGTCCAAAGTTTTGACTCCTAACTTAAGATCTCCAGGTAGCTCCATGTGGGTGGACAGCAGCCCTGTGTGAGGCTTCTAAGGTGTTTGGAAAGGCAGGTTCCTTCTGGAACGCTCGGCTCTTTCCAGTGAGTTTTGTTTTGTCAGTAAATGACCTGTGTGCAGTGAAAGATCACATTTATTTTTCATCTCTTTTTTAAAATGTGTATTTATTTTTGAAAGAGAGAAGAAGAAGAAGAAGAAGAAGAAGAAGAAGAAGAAGAAGAAGCACAAGTGGGGGAAGGGCAGAGAGAGAGGGAGATACGGAATCCGAAGCAGGCTCCAGGTTCTGAGCTGTCAACACAGAGCCCCACCCAGGGCTCAAACTCACAAACCGTGAGATCATGACCTGAGCCGAAGTCGGATGCTTGACCGACTGAGCTACCCAGACACCCCTTATTTTTCATCTCTTGATTTGGAGTCTTTATTCTGGAAGACAAGACTCTGCCCCGGTTTGAGTCTAAATTTGGCCCAGATCTACCTGAGATGATTGGCCAGTCCCAAGAAAGTGGGCACGTTGGACTGTGAATTGCCTTGAGGAAAAGTTCCTGGCACAAAATCGTCTCCCCTCAGTCTACCTCCCACCTCCTGGTGTTAAACACAAGAGGATATTTGAGCTGAGATGTCTCTGAAAAATCAAGAGATTGCAACTGTATGACTGAGAAGCCTACCATTCCATTCCATTCTGTCTTTCCCTTGCAGACAGGTTATCTAGACTAGACAATGGATTCAATTTTTTTAATCAGTTATAATTGTTATTAGCAAGAGCTGTGATAAGTGGATGAAGGATGATGGCAACGGTCATTCAGAAGCTCAAATATCACAGAAAAAAACCAACATTGTTTTAACTTTCCAGATGGGAGGGCAAAGCAGATGAAACCAAAAGGAAAAGAACAATTGCAATAAAATGTGGACATTGCCCAGAAACTTGATTTTCACAGGATTCAATGGCAAGCACATAGATTCAGTGCGACTGTGAAAAGTTAAGCAGCCTGGCAAAATAAGAGATGCTCACAGACCACGGGATGTGCCTCAGTCTGAATGTGTTTTTCCTCATGCAATTCTGATACCATTTGCTATCTTATTGTCCGTTTTCTTTTTAAGAATATGTGAAATATGGCATCTCTACACATGGCTCTAAGATCCTTCTGTCTGGCCCTTATGACTCTTCTTGTGTTTTCCTTCGTTCATTCATTCATTCATTCAAACTTAGGAGAGCACCTCCTAAGTCCAAGGCATTGAGAATTCAAGCGTTCCAGAGTCTGCTTTCAGAGAGTTTATAATCTAGAAGGGGAAATAAAACTTCATTCCGATACACGCGAATACGTGATACGCAATGAACAATATGCAGGAAAACATAGTCGGAATATAGAGAGAAGCACGTTATGGCTTCACACTCTCGTTTCTGCTCAAGCCCTTCCTCTGAGGTCGCAGCCAGCACAGGGCTCACGAGCATGGCTTTGAGTCAGACATGCAGGGTTAGCTCTCAGATCTATCGTTGACCATCTGAGTCACCGTCAGCAGATTACTTACCCTCTTTTATCTCCATTTTTCCTGTATGTAAAACGGGGACGATATTATCATTATTAATAATAAGAACGGTATCTACCTCTAGTGTTGACGACTGAATAAGGCAGTGGTTCTAAAGCCGCAAGCAGAGTGGCACATGGTAAGTGCTAAATAAAATGAATTGTGTGTTTATCACAACTTACCCCCTCCTGATGTCCCTGTCTACATCAGTGGCACTCCCAGAGTCCTGGTCACGGAGGAAATTTACCCAGGAGTGGGATTGCTGGATCATACGGTAATTCTATTTTTCCTTTCTTGAGGAACCTCCACATTGTTTCCCATAATGGCTGTACCAGTTTATATTCCCACCAAGAGTGCACAAAGAGTCCCTTTTCTCCATATTTTCATCAGCATTTGCTGTCACTTATCTTTGTGATAAAAGACATCCTAACTGATGTGAGGTGACATCTCATCGTGGTTTTGTTTTGTTTTAAAGATTTGACTTTTAAGCAATCTCCACACCCAACATACACTCCAACTCGCAACCCCAAGATCAAGAGTTGTACACCGCACAGACTAAGCCAGCCAGCACCTTTCTCATTATGGTTTTTCTTTGCATTTTCCTGATGACGAGACTCTTTTCGTCTACCAGTTAGCCATGTATGTTTCTTCTTTGGAAAAAATGTCTGTTTAAGTCTTCGCTCATTTTTTTAATTCATTTTTTTTTTATATTGGATGGTATGAGTTCTTTGTATATTTTGTATATTAACCCCAAATCAGATATGTGGTTTGCAAATATTTTCTCCCGTTGCATAGATTACCTTTTCATTTCTTTGATGGTTTCCTCGGTTGTGCAGAAGCTTTTGAGTTTGATGTAGTTCTTCAACTTCAGAATGGAGATTATAATCATAATCTCCAGAGGGTTCTTGCAAAAATTCAAAGAGGTAAAGTAAATAAAGTGTCAAAAACATGTTTGGCTTGGGGCGCCTGGGTGGCTCAGTTGGTTGAGTGTCCGACTTTGGCTCAGGTCATGATCTCACGGTTTGGGAGTTTGAACCCCGTGTCAGGCTCTGTGCTGACAGCTCGGAGCCTGGAGCCTGCTTCAGACTCTGTGTCTCCCTCTCTCTCTCTGCCCCTCCCCCACTCATGCTCTGTCTCTCTCTCTCTCTCAAAAACAAATAAATGTTAAAAAAAAAAAAGGAATTGTTAAAAAAAAAAACACGTTTGGCTCATTGTAGGCATTTAATGTCTACCTTTGTTGGAGGAAAAGAACAGATTTTTTCTGTTTTTTTCTTCATCATTTACCTGGCACCATGGCTTCGACATTAGTAGGCGTTCAAAATAGAGGTTGATTGATAACGATAACCTTGCCATTCTTCTGAGTAAATTGAGTAGATTATGCAATGTATAGGGAGTGTATCTTAGGATGTCAATAGGAAAACTATAAAAGTCTAGTAAGTAAAGCCATTCAAATTAATACTGTTCACTTTTTCCTGGTTGACCTTTTAAATAATGATTTTTTAAAAGTATATAACGTAGCACTAACTAGTCAGGGATTGTGAAATCTAATCTACTCTAGGACTGGTTTAGTTGAACTTGGCCCTCAGGCCACGTGTTAAAGCTGGTAAGCGGCTGGAATGGGGAGATTTCAGCTGGAATGGTGGGGGGAGGGGAGATGATATTAAGCAGATTTTCATGGATCCCCCTAAGTGAATGACTGTTATCTCTTGCTTACCGGGACAACTGGGTGTCTCATCGATCCCTGCGCAGGTGAGCAATTGCCCAGTGAATGCTCCCAGTTAGCTCTGCTCTTCTGCGTGGTCACAGGCCACCAGCAGTGGCACATCTGGACACCACCCCGAACTAAACAACAATTTACATTTTCACAGGATCCCCAGATGCTCAGTGTGCACATCACAGCTTGAAAAGCAAGGATCTGGAGGCTAAAGGGATTATAGGGTTAGAAGTAGTGTTTCTGTTATACGACATGTCGTTGGCTTCCCTGTTGTACACTGAGAAACAGAGCTCCCATTTGTGAGACGAGAGAGACGAGGGTCTATACGTAGATCCTCTTCTGAAAATGAAGCAACTGTTGGCATTTGAAAGCATCTGGACTGCAAAAAGACACCTCATTGTTCAAAAGCTAGGCTCAACTAAAAACTGTAATCATTGGCCAGATTGGAAAGGACACTCCTGCCTCCTTGTTCACTTTCAGGGGAAGCACACGAGCCTGGCCAAGTTGACTAATATGCCTAGCCACGAAGACTGCAGAGTAGGTGAGGTTGCTGAGTGGGTACAGTTCAGAGAAGGTTCTTTTATAAAAACAGTGCCCATTCAAGGATGTTTAAAACTGTAGGCAGGTCTTGTTCTGGGCTCTTCAGGCTGTTGGAGACCACAGGGCTTGAGGCAACCGTAATTTACCTACTGTGGATAATGTTTGGCAAATAGAAGTAATGATGAACCTTCCTTTTACTGCAGCGGCGCGAGCCTGCTTGGCGACTGAAGAATTTGGCCTGGATGAAGTTGGGGCACGTGGCAAATAAAAACAAAATCCACTCGGTTAAATCTGAATTTCAGATGATCAGGGGATAATTTTCTAGTATAAGGCTATGCCATGCAATTCCTGGGTCCTGTATTTTACCTAGCAACCTTAGTTCCAGCTCCCAGCGCTAGACCCCAGAGATTTACCGAGCATCTTATATGAGAATTGTATCCAAGAAAAGTATGTCACCCCCCACGCTTTCCATAAGGACCTGCACTTCCAGAAAGAGGATTACACAGCTTACAGTTTTGAACCAACCCTAGAGATCTTCAGTCTTGTTTTTCTGAGTTTCAAAAGGATTAAGTGACTTGCCCAAGGCAACAGGACTGGGTATTTCGGGATCTACTTTCTTTCACATGAGTCATTTTGAATAATGGAAACTTGAACCTCAGGATACTAAATTTGATGTAGACATTTCTTATAAATGACCTACAAGTAGTAGGAGGGGGGACATTGACAAGCAAAACAAAGTAAGGGAAGTAATAAAACTAAGCATTGACCACGGAGACAAATGTACTAAAATATTTGAAATATGTGTTAAGTTAAGGTTGTCATAATAGTGGAAGCATTTAAATTTTTTATGTTGAGTTGAAGCTATGAAACATGATTGGAATTTTGTTGACTATTTAAAAAAATGTTGTATTAATCAAATTACTCCAAACGAGTCATTGACTCGCCACATAAAAGACACGAGAGACTTGTAATTAGAAAAAATGTTACTGAACCATAACATCTGAGTTGCACAGAAGTAAATACTGTTATCCTGGGAGTGTATAAAAGAAAGGAAAACTTTAGCTAAAAGTGAGACCTAAGATCCCAGGAAATAATTTACATAAACAATGCTTAATATATACAAATCAGTTCAGGAGAAAGAAAATAACAGGAGTTGCTTATTGAAATTCCAACACTTTTGAGCCCTCTTCTGGCCAGTAAATGGTGACAGAAAATTCAAAACCAAATAAGATCTTGGAGCATAATAAAAGTACTAAAACAATAATAAATGCGTTTGTACTTTAAGAGAAAAATTAAAACAAAATCGTTTCATTGCATGAGATGAAAAATTTCTCTTAAAGACTTAATTTTCTCCTATTTCTCGTCTGCTCTATGCATGAACGAAGGGAAAACATGTAATAATCTTGAGAGATACTTCAAAGCAATAATTAAACCTTTTTTTTTCTTCTGTGGCAGGAAGAGAGGAAGGAATACATTTGTTTCTAAATATCAATAAGATTGGATAATATGAATTTCAAAAAACAATGTCTTGTCATTCAACCTCATAAATATTTGTACTTTACTGGGTGTCATCTTGGCCCTCTCCCATCAAAGTCCTCTTTTGGGTTCTTTTTAAACACCAGCTTTGGGGAATATGCGCGCTGATGAACTTAATGAATAGAACCAAAACCAAAGCCCAAAACCTCATTAATAAATGGAGCCAAATTGCCTTGTACTTCTGTTCATTTAGTCATTCTAGGAATCACCAGCCATTCAGAAACCACATCCCAAATAATATCCAACTCTGCTGAATACAGCCTCACATGGTTGTTTCTGGAACTACCCAGCACTTAAGGAGTCCTCCAAATAGGCAATGGTTTATCCTAGCACTAACTCCAAGTCTTGTGACCAGACCAAGATGGTGGCACTTGAGTGGTGCGGTCAATGAAGATGTATATTTCCATAGAGATATGTGACATGGATATTCTAGTGAATAAGGTTTGCCACGTGGTCTTTTTTTTTTTTTTTTTTTGAGATTTTATGCCTCTTGATTTTAAAATATTAAAATATTCTAAATGTAGTGAGTTTGTGGCAAAACAACTCCTTTGTAAGAGCCCCAGCTATGAACATTTTAGAGGTTAAACTTAAGGAATTACTGGCTTTCTTACTGCCTTGAAAGATAGCCACTCTCTAGAAGTAAATTCAGAATGAACACGTGAGGAACACCCAGAGTCAAGGCTTTTAACAGTTGGTTTGTAGGAGACACTCCTAATAAAATGAGTAAAAACATCAGAAATCTTCAGAACCTGAACAATCTCACAGAGTGAATAAAGAGAAAATAAGTCTGGTTCTTGACTCTGTCATTGGTAAACAATGTTCTAAATGCACAAACTTCACAGAAAAAAATTAATTTGCATCACCGTAACCAGAGTAAGTTTGAGTAGCACAGATCTTCCTTTGAAAGACTATTTTCCAAGACGAGTCACTTGAACGTGGGTAATGAAAGCCTTTGGGATTCAGTCCATAGAGATGACATTCCCTTTCTCCGACAATTATCAATTAAAAAGAGAGAGAGAAAACCTTCTAAAGCCAGGGTATAAACTCAATTTAAAATATGACAGTGAAGGAACTTCACTTGAGAGTGTTGTGGTATCCTCTCCCTTTATACTGGTGATGACACCAGTTCCTGCTCAGGACCACAATAGTGGACAACAGTCCCTTATCTAGTAAATAATGTGATATAGTATAAATGAAAATGAGAGTGGATTTGATCTTGGCCATATCTAGACTGAATTGTAAAAAGAAGAAAATTCAGTTGGATCCAATCAAATATTATTTTTATAAAAATGTCCCTACTAGAGACACTGGGATGTTGGGTATGTGTGCCTGGGTGTGCATCTGTTTTGGTGGGAGAGGAATGTCAACAAAGAGTAGAACATGGAGGGAACGGCCTCACACAATCAATCTGAATCATCTAACATAATTTCATATCAAGTAGAAAGAAACGAACTGGCACATAGGCAAAGAGACTTTAAGGTCTTGCAAGACTTGACATGGTTTGAAAAGAGTAATTATGTAAATGACAAATTACCTAATGCTCCAGATGGGCCCTTAGGTTTCTCTATTTAATTCCTTCCCTAAAGCATAGCACAAAGACCAAGCAAGTCCCAAATTTCCAAATTAGTTTCTTTAAAAGTTGAGTTTTCTTCCAGAGTCATCAGGCGTGAAACGTTAGGTCCTTACCTGTGAACTTTACATGGCCCATATGACTTCTTTTGAACTGACAAACAATATTCTCTCTCCATACTAAAGAAAAATTTCATGAGAGCCCACAGTGTTCCAGGCACCATGGTAAGTGGTATGGGGTGTTTTTTTGTTTATTTTCAGCCAAGTTGACAATTCCTGGAAAGCTCTCGCCACGAATTCTGCCAATTTTCTCCTTTTAATTATTAATTTGCTTCTTCAATCATCCACTTTGAGGAGGTGACTAAGCACATCAGAAATGTAAGGTCTCAGACAACATTTCTGACACTCTTCAGATCACCTCCAAGCACCCACAGCATTGCAATCTAATAGGAATTCAAAAGGTAAAAACTAATTTTACCACAGACTTAGGTAAAATGCAAGTTGAAAGCTACATCTTGGCATAAGATCCTTGGAGACATTCCATGAAAAACTGTATCGTTTCTGTGGTTGTTTGCAATTTTGTTGTATCTGGCCCAAGCTTGCTTTATTGGTATGTCTAATTGAGAGGTCTCCTCCTTGGGAATGAATCACATCCTGCTTTAGTAACATGGTAGGATGTTTTGAAGAATACGAATATATATATACATATATATATTATATACTATATATATATAGTGTATATTATATATAATACACACACAGTGGAATATTATTCAGTCTTAAAGAGGAAGGAAATCCTGCCATTTGTGATAAGATAAATGGACCTTGAGGGCATTATGCTATGTGAAATATGTCAGACAGAGAAAGACAAATACCCTACAGTCTTACTTACACGTGAAATTAAAAAAAAAAAAAAAAAAAAAAAAAAAGAGCTCACAGATACAGAGATTAGATTGGTGGTCGCCAGAGGCAAAGGGTGGGTGGTGGGTAAAATGGGTGAGGGTGGTCAAAAGGTACAAACTTCCAGTTGGAGAATAAATAAGTCCCGGGGACGTAATGTGTGCACAGTGGGGTGACTACAGTTAATAACACTTGTCTTAAAATTTTTCATCACAAGGAAAAAAAATTGTAAGGATGTGTGGCAATAAACCTATTGTCGTGATCGTTTTGCCATATATACAATATCAAATTATTACGTTGTGCATCTGAAACCAATCTAAAGACATCATGACTGTGGCCCAGTTCAAGTCCTTGTTCTGAGCTAATGCCTTTGCTTCCCAATTAGCACTGAGCAACTGTAGCAGAACGAGGGAAGGAAGCATCTGCATCCCCAGAAGGTCAAGAAATTTCATGCAGATACGGGAGAGCATGAACCTGAGGGTGGAAGCATCGACAACTGAATTTCAAAGGCCTTCTGGCAAGTACACGGAAAGCGATGCTCAGCAGAATGACCCTAATGCTTCCGACTTAAATGTCTGAAGTACTACAGGAGGAGAAGCTTCTAGTTCCAGCACGCACAACTGTGCCTGTGGGTCCTGCCGATTGCATTCTAAGGAACTTTCATCACAGGGTCTGACTCTCAGGGACGCACCGAACCACATAGTATGGTATGTTACGGAGTCGTAAAAGCTATATGACATAGTTAAGGAAGACGCAGAAAAAGAGACTAGAGGCAAACTGAAGGCTATGTGAAAAATTAGGTAGTATGGGGTAGTACGTGAAGAGTCAGCGCTCTGGAGCTAGCCCGACAGGGTCTGGGTCCTGGCTTACTGTGTGACCTTGCTTCAGTCACGAAACGCTTCTGTGCCTATCTCTTTCTCAGTAAAATAAAGATAATAACAGCAGCAAGGCCTGAGGTGGGGAGGAAAGGGTTGATTCATGAAAAGCCCTGGAACATAGTTAACAACTGTTATCTGTCAGGGTGACCTATCATTATCGCCTGGAAAAGGTAGCACTTTAAACAAGAGAACATGATGATTTGTTTGATGAAGGGTGTTGTGCCCACTGGCTAGGTATATGAAAATAAACATTTGATCATTTCTTTATATTCTCCACGAAAGTAGAGTCCAGCTGCATTAGGAACCGTAACCAGTTGAGAAGAATATATAAGTCAATATTTAAATAATCTGCGGGAGAGAGGGTCTTTCTAAAAAAAAAACAAAAAACAAAACAAAAAAAAAACCCAGGAAGAAATCTAGAAGGGAAAGGACTATGGATAGAGTTGATTATATTAAAATATTGAAACTTCAAAACACAATAAACACAGCAACACAAAAACCAACCTACCCTAAACAAAATTAGAAGATAAATGATAAACTAAGAAAAATATTTGCAATTTCTGAGGCAGACCAAGATATTTTACATGCTTACTTATTATACTATTATCTATTATCTATATAGTAGAGCAAGAATATATTATAATCTCTATACTGTTATTGTACAACAAACAAATCTTGTATATCCAGTAAATGTAAATCAATAAATCAAAGCTTAACACCTCTGCTGCAAAAATGGGCCTAGGAAATTATGAATAGGTAATTCATAAAGAAAAAATGTAAATGGACAAAAAACTAAGAAGAAGATGATGAATCAAAGGGATGTGATTTAAAATGAGATAGCATTGTTCATTTCTCAAATTGGCAATGATTTCTATTTTTTTAATATTTACTTTTTTTTGAGAGAGAGAGTAAGAGCAGGGGAAGGGCAGAGAGAGCGGGAGACAGAGACTCCTAAGCAGGCTCTAAGCTGTCAGCACAGAGCCCAACGCGGGGCTTGATCTCACGAACCATGAGATCATGACCTGAGCCAGAATCGGGAGTCCGATGCTGACCTGGCTGAGCCAACCAGGTGCCCAGGCAATGATTTTTAAATGACCCTATCATACTGGTGAGGCTACAAGAAATGGACCCTCTTCCAATTCTGTTGGCAGAAATATAAATTGGCTCCGCCTCTCTGTAGGGCAAATTTTTAATATCTATCTAATGTCCATAACCCTTGCCGTCGCTTTTATATGTCTAAGAATTGAATCCAAAAGCCATTCTGAGATGTGAAAAGGAAGTAAATTTAACTACAGAGATCCTTTTGCAGCATTTTTGTAACAGCAAATAATTCAACCACCTTCGTTTATGTATCATGTTGCTGGTTAAATAAATGTTAATACATTGGTGGTGGCCCTGAGAATGAACTTCACAATTCCCTGACTCCAAGGAGTGTTAGTTGACTAAGACCCCCAGCTGTGACACTCTGAAATGCATCCTCTGCTTATGGAGAACTGGAGAAATGTGATATCCATATAATATTTTATGAAATAGGCATTCAGATAATGTGGCAGGAGAAGAACGTAGAATGTCTTAGA
Organism: Panthera onca; assembly: GCF_046562875.1. Taxonomy (NCBI): domain Eukaryota; kingdom Metazoa; phylum Chordata; class Mammalia; order Carnivora; family Felidae; genus Panthera; species Panthera onca. The sequence continues at coordinate 14,496,218 of NC_138346.1, read as the reverse complement.
TTTTCCACCTCTGTAGAGTGATGTACACGTACACACACACACACACACACACACACACAGATTAACAAATGATACGTGCAGTATGGTCTCATTAGGAGAAAAGGTAAGTGTAAGTATATGCACAGACACAAAATATTAATGTTGTTCCTTCCAGGTGATATTAGGAGCTCTTTTTATTTTCTTTTTCTCACCTACCCAATTTCAATTTTTGCCCTGTCCGAGATATGTAGTGCTTTATAAAGACAAAAGAAAACATTAAAGATTTTTACATGTTAACCGTGTTTCTTCTTGTTATTTAAATTGACTTTTATTTGGCATTTTTATTCATGATCTAATATTATTTCTGCTTTTGCAACTTAACTTTAGATGTGGAAAGCGAGATTAAAAAAAAAAAAAGACTAATTTCGGAACCAGAATAAGGATTTGATGTGTACTAAGCAGGAATGTTGGTCCTCAAGAGTCATTCCCAAAGACTTCATTAAGCTGTTGGATTAGGTAGGTGGTGTTACTGGTGCCTATTTTCTTTAAAAACTGTTTTAATGTTGTTGCGAAATTGTCTTGACAATAAACAACATGGAAGTCATCATGTAGGCAGTGAGATGACATTCACCAGACTCCCGGATTTTCCTGCCTGGCCTGGGGCATCTGAGTCAAAGTGCAGGCAGTTCTGTCTAAGACAGAGCTCTGAGCTTTGGTTTTCTCTTGCTTCTGGTACCAAGTCACTTCGCACTCATGGCCTTGAGAGGCTTTTGCTTTTGCTCAGGGACCACAGTGTGGGTGTCCTCCCAGATGGCCCATCAGAATGAATCCTGCCTTCTCCCCTCCCACCTGACTCTCGCCCTAAGGCGCTTCTCAGAGGTGATTTTCCTCCTAATGGTAAATCGACCTTCCATGTTATTCCATGCCTATGGACCTTCCATGCCTATGTTATTTTCTGTCAAAACAGTTTCTAAAAATCCCTTCTCAGATCTTTACAGCCATGACAAAGTGTAAACAGTCTGCCTGGATAGCCTCACTCGACACGTCTTTCTTTCACCTTCTGGGGACAGATTCCACGTGACCTTGAGATGCCCACGTTCACCAGTGGAGACCTATGTCTCTAGCCTTGTGTCTCCACTTCCTAGTGGAAAGGAGGGGATATTTTTTTCTTTATGCTACCTCTCACTGGCTTCCCACAAACCCCTGCTTACTGCTCTCTGAGCTTTCAACTTTGTAGGTCCTATCCCCTCTGAGCACTAGTTTAGGGACCATTATGTTTCCAGTAGGCAAACCCAAGGTTTCGTACACATCAGTATTGCACGACAAAGAAAAGGCGTTTGTCCCTACCCACCCATAAAAACTCTCATTCAGGAGGTTTAGACAGTGCTGGGTACAAGGGCTGCCGTGGGCCTCACGTTTCAGCGCACATCAAAATAATTTGGGAGTTTTGGAAAACATGTGCACCCAGATGCCCTCCTAGACCTCCTGCGGGTGTTCAATAAATAAAGAAGGGCAAGGATTTGCCCCTTATTTGCCATTATACCTTGGTGTCTAATGTGTTATTAGCCGAGGGGGTACCCAAGTGGCAAAAAAGGTTAAATTTAAAAATAGAGCGAAGTGCGGGAAATCTCTTGTGGAAGGCTGAAGGATGGCCTCCAAAGATGTCCTTGTCCTAATCCTTGGAAACTGTGAATACCTTACCCGGGAAAAGGAAATTTGCAGATGTAATGAGGATTTGTTTTGAAGTATAGTCAGCATACGATATTAAATTAGGCTCAGGTGTACAACACAGCGATTCAACGGTTACCTACATACGTTACAAAATGCTCACCAGGACAAGTATATTACAATATTGACTGTATTCCCTATGCTGTACTTTTCGTGCCTTTGATTTATTTATTTGATCACTGGAGTGTGTACCTCTGTATTCCCTTCACCCATTTTGCCCATTCCGCCACCCCTTCCCCTTTGGCAACCACTGTTTTGCTCTCTGTATTCGTGAGTCTGTGTCTCTCTTTTGTTGTTGTTGCTATGTGTTCACTTGTTTTCATTTTTTTTAAGATTCCGCGTATAAGTGACATCTGTAACTGACTTCTTTCACTTAGCACAATACCCTTCAGTTCCATCCATGTGTTAAAAATTTTGGCTTTATAATTGACGTTTAAGATAGTAAGGTATTTAAGAATATATCGTGGTGTTTTGATTTAGGCATTCGTTGTGAAAAAATCCCCCTGTCAAGTTAACTAACACACTCATCACCTCACATAGCTTTTTTTTTCTGTGAGCGGCTGGGGAAAGTTCTGATGTTTTCGAAGGGCTGATGTGATCAGATTCGACCCACTGGACAGTCTTCCTTGGCCATAAATGTAACAGTCATGGAATGACTCATCAAAATCACAGGCCCCTCCCACCCTGCCCCCCCCCCCCACACTCAAAGGGAAATGGATAACACAGGACAATGGTTTTGGGGGGGTCATTCTTAGAATTCTGTCTGCCACAGGGACCTTCGAGTGTAGCCCCGGTAAGCATTAAAAGTGACTTGTCTTCGCAACCCAGGCCTTAGATGCTTGTCCTGAGGACTTTGGACAAGCAATCGTCGGAGTTCCATGTCCAGAATAGGCCATATGCTACATTATCTGTGAATGAACAAATAAAGGGACCTTGGGTTAAATTGTGGTGGAAGATGGGAGGTTGGAGTAAAAAGGAAAACTGACGTCATTCACTGATTTTAATCATTAGACTCTCTGTTTTATATTTTCTTGATTTTTAGATGACCAAATTCCTGTAGTATTCACTCAGTCTTGCAGAAATGCCTGCCCTAATTTTCCTCCCTCCTCGTTTTGCTGCCCTCTCCCGAGACTCTCCACTCCCTTATCAGCAGACTAAGGGGATATATGTATTAGCACGAAATATAATCAAAGTCCCATTGTGAGATCAGGTTCCCGTGCAAAACACAGCACTAAAAAGAAAACAGGAAGAAGACCCAAGAACAGAACATCTGAAATCTTCCTTAAGCATGCCCTTTGTTTTCTCTAAGCAGCGGATTTTTACTCATTTGATGAGGCTGATTCATTTTTGTTCTTTGTTTTTTTTTAAATCATTGAACTTTAAAAAGCCTATCCATTTTCATGTGGCTTGGGAATCTTCTGAGAGCCAGCAATCTCTTCAATCCTCTCCCTGAAGTAATTCGTATTCTATTTCTAATCTACAGGGTTTTCTGACTTTCTGCCTCCAAAGTGATTTGGTAGACAAGGGTCACAGAAGCCTCTTCTCACCTCATTTCATCCCCAAGTTCTGCCACCCACCCAGAGACTTTGCTGGAAGTTCGTGCTATTTTTGTCCTATCTGGTTAATGCCAAAGAACAATGCTGTGGTCCCACCACTGAAGCTCTCAAGAGCATCTGCTAAGTTACTTTTATATTCTTCATTTCCTGTTATTTCCTGTAATGCCTTGCAACTTCCCAAGGTCATCCAATTTGGAATTCCTGACATGTTTTCTGATATTTGCCCATTCCCTGAACAGGAGACGTTTGGCTCCTGTCTCTTAAAAGCAAACTGATGGCTGATGTCTGATTTAATATGCCTCCCAACTCCTCACCTTCCCCAGGGAAATCCGGAGTTATCAATGGGGATTGTTCCATCACGTCTCATCAATAGCTTGCCACTGCACATTTTAAAAAGGAGCATTCTGGACATTTTAATATCTGTAAACATGTGAAACAAGCTCTTAAGAATTGGATTCCTGCATATCAGCTTGTGATGCAAGCTTAGGAAATTTGTTCAAAATACTTGAGGTCGGAATTAGATTATGCTCTTTTCCTGTTACCCTTTTACGCCCTTCGTTCTAAGAGTATGGTGTTCCTTTCGATACAAACATTTTATCAATCATTTGCCAACTTCACATGGCAGCCATTGGTCGTGGGTGTTTGATAGTATTAGAAGAATCTAAGAAGAGCTGAATTCCCTTTGCTCCTTAAGCATGGCTTTTTCCACAGGGTTCTCAAGGGAATAAGACAAACGATAAACTAGCTATCATTTTGTTACAAATTGTTCCAGGGCTCCACTCTCCATAATGAAGCACTCTGGAAAGACTCAGAAGCCACCCCTCCGCACCCCAGCTGGAGGCATCTGAATGGGGAAGAGGAGAGAGTCAGAGGACAAGGTGGCGAGGTCTGTTCAAGGACTCAGGCTCTGCCTCAACTGACCCAGCTAGCTGCAAGAATAAAGGAAACAGGGGGTATGCAATTTTGTGATACATCTTCCACCCTCTTGCTTTTTCACTACTAGCCTTCTTTCCATCTGTAAAATACGCCACCAACTCCTTCTCTCTCTCTGGACCTTGCATTTGTTAATAATGATCTTCCCTGACAAAGTCACTTCCTCCTCAGCTTCAGGTCATAACTCAGATGTCATCTCCCCTGAGAGTGCTTCCCCACTCATTATAGCCAAAGCATCATTTCTGGTCCTCTTCACATATGGACCTATTTCATATTCTTGGTAGCAGCCATTCACAAACTAGGTGGTCACTGCCTGCCTCGTCTCATTAGAATGTCAGGGCTACTGTCTCATCCACTGCTGTGTCTCCAGAACCTAAAACAGCACTTGGCTCATGACAGAAGCTCAGCAAGTACTGGCTGAGCAGTTGCCAGAGACCCCATTCACCAGTAAACGTAATCCAGTCAATGTCTTGAAATCCGGCCAGATTAGCATTATCTCTTTTAAGAAAGGAGCGAGGGGGGCGCCTGGGTGGCGCAGTCGGTTAAGCGTCCGACTTCAGCCAGGTCACGATCTCGCGGTCCGTGAGTTCGAGCCCCGCGTCAGGCTCTGGGCTGATGGCTCGGAGCCTGGAGCCTGTTTCCGATTCTGTGTCTCCCTCTCTCTCTGCCCCTCCCCCGTTCATGCTCTGTCTCTCTCTGTCCCAAAAATAAATAAAAAACGTTGAAAAAAAAAATTTAAAAAAAAAAAAAAAAGAAAGGAGCGAGGAAGAAAGTAGAAAGTCACCTTTCTTTACCCATTGCTTAGATTTTTTTTTTTTTTTTTTTTTTTTGCCTGCAGACCAACTTGCTGTGGTGGATTAGGTTAGAGCAGACCAGGAGAAGTGAAGATTGGGACTTAATCATGGACTGTCAAGTTGTGGTTGGAGTGAGCTCAGATGCAAGGTGAAGAGAAAATTCAAGTTTGGCAGGTAGAACAAAGTATCTGGGGAAAATGACAGTAGATAACAGTGTTAGCTATAGAAAATTGTCGATAAGACATAGAGGAGGTTACACAATGCACAGAAGTGTGCCACGAAGTGGATTAGAGCCCAGCGATAGGGATCCATGAGCAGACTATATTTGAAGATTGAGGCGATCAGACGCTGAAATCCATAAAGTGGAGTATCGAGTTCCAATTCCACTCTTAAGGTATCGGAACAGGACTCTGATCCCAGAGAGAGTTCCATCAAGCCCTTTACTGGTTCTTGGTCATCCTCTATTCCGTTCCCCTCAAAAATCACTCCAAAAGTCACTGCTCGTTTCCATTTCCAAATCATAGAAGACTTCCTGCCTCTTATTTTATTGAGAAATTTCAAGTCAAGGTTCTTTCTTTATTGGTCCCCTTCCTGCAGCCAAAAGAAGCATGCAAATCTCCCTGATACTAACCAAAAACAATAAAACTTTCCTTTACATTGTAAAACCACTAGGAACTGTCCAACATCTTTACTCCACACAGAAGTCAGAACCCAGCATTTCCCTTCTTCATGCTAATTTACTCTGAGATGAAGCTCATTTCCTGAAGCTTGATATAACTCCCAGTGAGGTCACCAACGACATCCTATTTTACTACAAAAGCTGTCTGAGTCCTTTCATCTAGGGTCTGTCTCTTATACGCAACAGGACACCATGGTCCGTACTGTCTTTACCAAGCTCTTTCAGCCTTTGGCTTTCATTGTATCCCTCCACCCTGGTGCTCTTCCTTCTGAAAAAGCTCCTTCATGCTTTGCTTTTGGATCACTGCTCTTTTCGCTCCACAAATCCCATCTGAATGACCTGGTACATGATGGAAACTGAGACTTATATGCTTATCATGGCCACCTAGAACTCCCAGGCCAGAAGCTTCTGATTCCTAGAACAATCTGACTTCTCCACCTGGATATCCCCAGGCACAGCACCCTTAATTGTCTACCACATAAGAGCAGCATCTTCTCTAAATATGTTTCTCATGCACATTTGCTCTCATTGGTTAGCAGGACCATCCAGTCAAGCCCACACTAGAAAGCAAAGTGTCATCCATGGTAGCTTTCTTTCAGTCCTCCTCCTGTTCAGTCAGACATCACACCTATCTGGTTGACTTCTGTGACGTTTCTCTCTATCTCTATCTCCCTTCCCCTATGCTAGTTCACACTATCATTAGCTTTCTTCGCGTTACTACAGTAGGCTCCTATTTGGTCCCTCCTCTTCTCGTTAACCCTCCTTGAAACTTTCTTTCACGGGGCTACCAGAGTACTCTATCTACAAACGCAAGATTGACCGTGTCATGGGCTGAAACCCTTTGATGGTTTCTCCATTGTCTTGAATCTGAAGTGAAACTTGTCTCATGTTACATTCAAGACGGTCCAGGAGTTGGTCCCTGCCTTCTCGCCTTTCTAATTCCCTCTTCTTGCATTTCCAAAAATGCCAGATAGCATGTACTGCATAAGCACACTACCCTCTTTTCCTTCTCTTTCCTTTTGGTAATGTTAAGCCTTCTTCATGGAATACATGTTTCCATCTTTCCTGACTAATCCCTATTCCTCTTCAAAAGTCTTTTTCAAGCTACCCTCTTTCAACATGATTTACCTGACTGCCTCTTTCTGCCCTGATAGTCCGGGTGACCTCACCCAGAGCTCCCTGATAACCACCCAACTTTTGACATTGCATTTGCTCCTGTCTCCCTAGAGGCCTCACACCTCTAGGTGCATCCTCAACACCTTGCCCAGTACTTGGCATATCCAATGCCTCATTAACATCTTTGTTGATTAATGGAATCAACTGTCTGAGGGGCTTTCCCTTACTTTCCACTACAGTGTCAGGACAGAGAATGTCTTCTATGCCTTAGAGAAACTAACAAAAAGTGAATGTTCTCAGGGACTCGGTCCCAGATCGGCACCTAGATATGCACAGGACATGACCTCACAAGTGCCATAACAGCCAAGGCAAGAAAGAAGAATTATGCCTCAGGAAGCAGCTGCTCCAGGCAGCGACATGCATGTGGTTGCTGCCAGGGCTAAGGTACGTGGAAGTCAGGAGGGCTGAGGAAAGCCCACAATAACCTAGGAGTGAAAACACACCTGGATCAAAGGCTGCACTTCCCAACCTTCCTTGCAAAAAGGCCTGGTCATGTGACTAAATTCTGGTCAGCGGGATTTTAGTGGAAACTGTGTGTTAAATTTACGTAAAGTGTCCTGAAATGGAGTGTGTGCTCTCCCCTTTTCCTCCTTTCTTCTGGCTGCAATGTGGACATGTTGACCGGAACTGGGGCCGCCATCTTGGATCATAAACTAACCATGAATCCAGGCCACTGAAGGAAGAGCAAGGAGACAGAAAGTAAGGGTCAGTGACACTTGCAAGTCCATAATGGTCTTGGGACACCTTTCTGGACTTTCATATGTGAGAGAAATATAGTCCTACCTTGTTTACACTATGTTTCTGGTCATGAGGAGCCAACCCTAATCGTAAGAAACACAGGCAGTTTATACAACATTCCTCCCAAGTTCTGAGAGTCTTAGCATCTTAACTACATTTCTGGACCTGACGGTGTAACATTTTTAGTTATTCAAGATTTTACTCATTTAAGATTTGTGGAAGAAGAGGTATCCAAACAGGCATTTATTTTCAGATAAATATCATAGGCAAACTCTTTGACATTTGAAGAAAAATGATGCTGGTGAAAGCTCTCATGGCTTCTGATGGGGTGTGCTGGCCATCACTCTTTCCTCCACATATTTAATTCAGTCTGGTGTGATGTAGAGACAAAACTGACCAATGAAAAGACTGGAATGGCACTTCTGAGGCTGACAGATCAGTTTCAGGGTGAGGAGTTCCCTGGAATAGTCAAGGAACCCCGAATAGTCAAGACCATAACGATCCACCTCCTGAATCCACTTTACCACTCTGAATTAACAAACACTCCCTGAAAAGTTGCAAACGCACCCATCATCCATACGTTAGCGATCACTGCTTTAATCAGACCAATAATTAGCAGTGGCCAGTTTCAAAGAAATGGAGCTGGCAAGAAGGCCGTGGTGGGGAGGAAATGATTGTGGTTCATTTGGAAGAAGACAGGCTTGAATGAGACTTGACAGTTCAGAGTCTGCAAAACTGGAAGGAGAAGAGTATGGGAGAAGAGTATGGTCCCATTCCCAGCTTGGCTCAGGGCTCCATCAGGACCAATGTGTATTTCAGATCACCTTGACACTGCCCTAGCATGTCTTTGGTGCCTGGGAATGCCAGGGCTGCCATGTCTGGGACTCTTTTGGAGGCTCTAAATTGTGGCCTACTTTGGGTTGGCCCGGGCCCATTAGTGGATGGTGGCAGCCACTCACTGAGCTCTATTGATGAGGAAACTGAGACTCAGTTAATTTAGGTAATTCACAAGGGTCACAAATACCCAGTCTGACCCCACTTGGTATGACCCCCTGAATGCAGAAATCCTTAGCACCAAGGGTCTTCCCATCCAACTTCCCCTCATTCTTTCCAGTAGCTAGTAGAAGATAAGAAGAAGCAAGGGACAAGAAGTCCTAGCTTTCTGTTGCACAAGAGCACAGAAAGACAACCAGAGTCCTCTGAGCACTTGATCTCTTCCCCCTGATCCCCTCACCTCTTCTTCCTCCATCTTTTCTATTGTTCTTGGGAATTTTCAGTGTTTCCCAAATCTGGCTGTTCAGGGAAATTTTTGAAAATTCAGTTTCTAGGCCCCAACCCAAGAGATTCTAATTCTGACAGCTTTGGTGATTGTGGTCTGCAGTCCAGGCTGAGGATAGGAAGGAGTTGGGGGAGGGAGAAGCTCCAGAAATCTCCTTCTCAGATGCAAAGGCCTCCAGTGAATGCAAATCTTTTTACAATCAAAAAAAAAAAAAAAAACACCACCCCTGTGTAAAGCCAATGAGATGAGAGAAACCTCATCCTCTGATGGCTAACGATGAAAATTTAATTATTTCAACAGACTAGGAAATAAGACGAAAACTAAGCATTCCTTAAGATGCTTCCTAGGTCTCTTTCAAACGTTTATTTCCTTTGAATAATAGCGAGGCAAAGCAGGTGAAGTCTGTCTTGGTCTTCCTTCACCTTTGCTTTCTTCTGAACAGGTGCCCAGGACTCTCATCTAGTCCCAAAGATGCTCCAAACGCTCTTCTGTACCCCTTCTGAACCTGATGCTTTACGGAAAATGGATCTTCCTCCTCGCTCCACTTTCCTCACCCCAGACTCAACTCAAATTCAAATATCCTCACGTTCACTCAGGCCAAGCGAGCAGTCACTTGCAAAGCAAGCTCATAAGTGGATGCCCTTTGTAGTCCTGGTGGCTTCATACATTCCCTGGAGAGTGCCATGCTTCCGGAGCTCTTTGTCACTCATTCTGTTTCTTTCTAGGGTTGGTTGATGATCTTAGTAAAAGGCCATATGCTAAGGAACTTAGTAATTCCCTTAAGAAGAATCAAGAATTGACGAAAGACTACAACACAGGAAGCTTGGTACTTTTAAAGTCTAATTCCTGGTGAATAAAGATGAAAGTGTAGATGAAGACAACAAGTTAGTTTTTCAGCGTCACCTTGAGTTTATCACCTCAAAGTACTTTTGACTAAAGTAATTGCATATTGTGCTCTGTTCAGGCAAAGTGGCAGTCGTCCGTTCTTGCATGAGCATTCATGGATGGTAGAAAGCAGAGCAGAGCGGCCTCCTGATCGTTCCTTTCAGAGAGAGAGACATGTGACATGGGTCATTCAAAGTCAAATTGTACTTAATTTAAGGATACACACTATGATTGGGGGTACAGGGAGGTTTGTTTTATGATCACAGAATGTTAGGGTCAGAAGGGGTTTTTCAGAGTGTATTTCTCTTTGACTGACAGCAAAATTAGTTTGCCATCTCTGAGCACCCCTGCCAGCTCACGGAAGAAGGAGGTAGCTCTGATGATTGCTATGTGTTAAGGGTTGAGGAAAGGGATTAAACACCTTGAAAGCAAATGGAGAAGAGCTGGTCCTGGGTGTCCTCCAGAACCTGCTTCCTGTGCCCTTCAGTAATTGGCAAAATTGAACCAATTTTTGATGGCTGAGGACCCTACTGGTATTCCCACAGTCGTTCGTTGCTTGGGATACACCCACCCTAGATGAAGACCGGACTTACAAGATGGTATGTTATACCCATCCTGCCAGAGAAATGCAGGAATCACAAGCTAACGCACAATGTTGGGTAAGGCCTCTTCATGAATATTAGGCAACAGTAAGATGCCCTTTCGATTCTTGCCCTACTGGGTCCCTCAATCTCTGTATGTCCACAGCCTTTTATCCGTTTGGCTATTGTGACCTCAACATCATATAATACCTCAAAGACCTCTGGCAACTCATTTCCCCTCTGTCTCAACTTCAATTGCCAACATGTATTTGCTGTGACACTCTTTGAAAGGCTGGTCCCACCAGGCAGGTTTTTGTTTTTAATTCAAACATTCCCACGTATCACACAGTACTAGATTTTTTTTCCCCCCATGACCCACACTTTGATTGGGACTCCGTGTTTATAATAAAGTTGTTATTTGGGGAACATATTGAAAATGGGCCCAAAGCACCAAACCTTCAAAGTTTAAGTTCAACCCACTGATCATAAGACAGGGGCTCAGTCTGTTCTTGGACCTTCTTGGTGTTGAGCAGAGATGTGGGTTTTGAAAGATGGTGCTCTGACTTCTCGTCAGCTCAGGCTCTGGCCTACAGTGGGAGTAGCTGGAAGCCTGACAGCCATTGCAGGTTCTGGGGTGGATACCTGGCTGTTGTGAAAACCAATCAGAGCAAGAGATTCTTTTCTGTCATGCATCACTTTTCTATCAGATGAACATGTAAGTAATCTTTTCCCTTTATATCATGTATCTCAAAATATGCTCACACTCAGTATCCCTTTTCCTTCTGCTGCCATGAGTAGGCATGAAGAGGGTGAAAGCACGAAGAGCTTTCTTGGGTGCCAATAGCACGATGACCCCCTCTAACCTCCAAGTCCTCACAACTTCTTTACCACCATCTGCCAGGAGGCCATTGGGACAAATCTCATCAGCCACCATTCGGAAGCTAGGATCCTCCCCAAGATGCTCCCTCATTTTCCAGATTCTTACCCACATACCGCACTATATGTCCTCCATATGGCTTCATCTCCCACTCCCTCCTACAAAGCAAAGCCTACTCATGGGACACCCTGGAACTTACTTCCCTTGCCCTCTTACCCTCTCTGAATCCTGGATGCATTCAAGGGCACTGCTTGCCGTGTAGCTGTCTCAGGTGGTGGCTGTTCTAGCTCACTCAGCCCCTCATACTGGTGGGCCTGGAGTGAGGGGGCAGATGTTGTCCTTGTTCCCATTATCCCTCTTCCAGACCATCCTCTTACTTCTTCCCTCCACTGCTCCTCCCATTTGTAAGACTCCTACCATCAGACTCAATCACTTGCTACCCCTTCCCTTTTGCAGTCGTCTATAAGCCCCAGAGTCACTCACCCTTGGTTCTACAAGAGTTAAGCTTCTAGATCGCTGTCACTCTCCAATGCCACATTTATCATGATAGTTGAAGAATCTTTTACCCACTTAGATAATTCTTCTAAGCCCTAGGCTCTGAGGTCCTTGGTCTTTTCTCAAATGACTATGTCTTACTACACCTCGTCCACAAATCTTGTGGTCTTAGCCTCGTCACATGGTCACGGCCACTCACTGCACAATCTCATGTGCCCAACTCAGGTACCTCCTTTGCTGACCACATTCTTTAACTTTGAGCTCACTCCCTTGAGTATCTCAGTTTCAACCATTCTTCAATTCTATTGGGACTGCAGTAGGTTCCAACTGCTGCTGTAACATATCACCACATATTTAGTGGCTTCAAACAACACAAATGTATTACTTTACAGTTCTGGGGCATGGAAATCAGAAATCAGTTTCATTGAGTTAAAGTCACAGTATCATCAGAACTGGTTCCTTTCAGAGGCTTTGAGGGGAGAATCCATTTCTATGACCTTTTCAGTGACTAGTGGCCACCTGTGTTTCTTGGCTTGTGGCCTTTTCCTCCATCTTTAAAGCACATCCCTCCAATCTCTGCCTCTGACATCATTACATTGCCTTCCTCTCTGGCACTGACCTGCTTCCTTCTTATAAGGACTCTGTGATTACATTGTGTCCTTCAGGATAATCTCTTTGTCTCAAGATACTTAACCACATCGACAAAGTCCCTTTTGCCGTAGAAGGTAACATTCACAAGTTCCTGAGGTTAGGACAAGGACATCGTTGGTGGGTGGGCATTATTCAGCCTACCCCAGGGACCTATAATTCAATGGTCCTACCTCCTTTTACTCATTCTGCTTCCCTATATGTTTCTTACCATGCTTAGATTCCATGGCAAACATCACGACCAATCCCCTGTATATATCCTGGACTCCCTTGTGTCTCTCTTTCTCTCGTTGTAGTTATCTGACAACTCCCAATTTGGCTAAAGGCAACTCTCTGATGTTTTAAAGCCTGAACCTGATGATTTTAAATTCCTAGTCACTAGTCTCAGAAGACCAAAGCCAGCCCACTGTATTTCCCTGGTCTGTTCACTTACCCTCACTCCTAGATGATTACATTCCCTTTTTGTCTTTCCCTTTTTGACTGATATCCTTGCTTCTTATTTCACTGAGAAATGGAAGCAATTAGGAGTCTCCTACCAGTCAGCGAGTAGCTGGCCTCTCTCTGTGTGCATAGAGGACACTTTTCCTTCCCTCCAGTACTATGGAAAGATGCCATTGTTCTTGTGGAAGGCCAAACCCACTCCTCCTACTATCTCCTGGGTCCCACCCCTCTCTCCAGGACATTGCACTAGGACTATTCTCTCTCTGGAATACAATTTTGTTTCTCCTGTGCAATTTTGCCCTTCCTGTCAGTATTCAATACTATAAGATTTCTCACCTTAAAACAAAACAGTACTGTTTTGACCCCCTTCTCTATACATCACCATTTCTCTGTTCTCTCTCTAGCAAAACCCCATTGAAAGATTTGTCTACGCCAGCTTTCTCCGCTTCCTCTCCTTTAGGGCTGCCCCTGTCACCGATGGTGTGAGTTTTAAAGAGCTTTGTCAAAACAATACAAATAAATTATCTCACAGTTTCTGTAGGTCAGAAATTCAGGCACAGCATGGCTGGGTTTTCTACTCAGAGGATCATTGGGATGAAATCCAGGTGTTGGCCAGGACTGCAGTCTCATCTGGGATTAGAGTCCTCTCCCAAGCTCACTGACTGTTAGCAGAATTCAGATTTTTGGTGTCACAGGACCGAGATCCTGTTTTCCTTCTAGTCATTGTATGAGGACATCTCTCGGCTCATAGAGGCACCCACGGTTTCTTCCTTGTGGCCACCATGGGAAGACAAGTTGGAATGCATCTCTCTGATTTCTTCTTTTCCAATCCTTGGGAGAAATTCTACTTTTAAAGGCCTCAAGTGATTCAGCAGGGTCCACCCAAATAATCTCCCTGAAGGCCAACTGATGTGACGACTTACTTACATCTGCAAATTTCACAGCAATACCTTAGTACTTAGTGTTTATACTAGTGTTTGAGTGAATAGCTAAGAGAACATATTTGTGTACCCAGGGCCAGACTTTGGGGGATGATCTTAGAATTCTGTCTACTCCAGGCATACAAAGTAGAAAAAATCATCCTTTCTATGGGCTGATACAGCCCATCCAGAATGGAGGACTTGGCCAGTGAAGATCCAGCTGGAAAGATTTGATCTTCATTTGCCCCAGCTGGACTACAATTGCTATCTTGAGCATAACACACCCCAAACCAAACTCATTCATCATCCCATGACAGAAACCAATTATAAAAAACAACTACAAAAACCTATACTTGAAATGTTCCTTTTAAATAAATGACATTTTTGCAGGCTAACCACCTCAAAATCATCCCTGAATGGGCTCTTATATCATTTTCACATTCAATCTGTAAGCAAATTCCATGGACTCTACCTTCAGAAATATGTCAAGAATCTAACCACTTCTCCGCTGGACCCAAGCCACGGCCATCTTAGCCTGGATTACTGCACGAGACTTCTGTAAGGTTTTCTCGTTTCGACTCATGCCTCTCTAAGGTCTTTTTCCCACACAGCAAACAGAGTTAACCTTTTAATAAGTATATCGCATCTACTCAAGGCCTGCAATAGTTTCCACTCAGAAGAAAAGCCAAAATCCTTACAAAGGCCTCCATGGCCCCAGATTTCTGTAACCTCATTGCCGATCATTCCTTCCCCAATTCACTCTACTCTGCTCCTACTGGCCCTTGGGCTGTTCTCAAACCCTCCAACTGCAATCTTTCTTGAGGATCTTTATTCCTACTGACGCCCCTGCCTTAACCATCTATCCTGCCAGATTACTGCATAGCATATTCTCTCTCTTCAGGTCCTTGATCAAAAGTCACCCTCTCTGTCACCTTCTATCCTTCATCCTGCTTTTTTTTTTTTTTTTAATCACCATCGGATAGATAGCATTTTGTTTGTCTGGTGTGTATCCTGCAACCAGCCAGCTACCTGAGCTATATCCATGAGGGTAGAGAGTTATTTGTTTTGTTCACTGATAGGTCCTTAGCGATTTAACAGAGTAGGTGCTCAATAGACATTTGGTGCATAAGTATATACATTTTAATCTCCTCACAACTTTTTTTGAAATCCATGCGACTAATGCAATTAAGCATTGGAATCAGGTTGTCCTACCATTCTAACAAAAATACTAAATGCAAACAATGTATCAGGTAAAAAGTACTTGTATTGCAGAACATTTAATGACGACAGTCTGCATTTCATTCTTCCTTTTACCAAATAAGTAAAAGTATTTTGAAACCCTCCACCAAACCAACTTTTGGGTTTTACTGACTCAGAACTGGTTCTGTTATAGCCATTACACCAAGATTACTCATAGCACAAAAAATTATTTTCGATCTGGTATTTGGTACAGAAGTTAGAGCAATTATCGAACTCGTTTTTACACAGAGCAGCAGGTTTCCTTTGGAAAACACGTTTTCCACTTATCAGAAAACGACATTTTGCCGAGAAATTCGAACATCATGTCCCCAATACCAATTCTCCTCCCAAGGAGAATTTGGAGCAGTCCCCTTCTTCGTGTCGAAAACCTCCAGATTTGAGTTACTCATCAAAAGATTGATCACGATTAGCCAAAATGCTTTGAGACTCAGAGCATGAAATCATGAATTCTAACTCCTCCTTCTAGAATTTGAGACTCCTGAAATTCACATTGGTGTCTTGGCAGTCAATTTATGATATGCATAAACAAGAGCTCATTTTTCTGCAATTTGAATATGGCCTTCATGCCAAAAAATTGTAGCATCAAGTTTTGAAAGGCACTTTGGAACTAAATTAAATCTGTAAAATTCTTGGTTCAAGCTTAATGAAGTTACCAAAAGTGTCTCGCCTTTAAAAAGTTTGGCAATAAGTAATTTTAAAATTTCTCATGTCCTGTGATCTGTAAATTTCACTTCTAGAACTTTATCTTAAGGAAATAGTTCTGTAAATAGAATTTAAATGGAAAGTGGACGGGCTTTGTAAACAGACAAACCTGGATTCTGATTCTGGCACCAACAATAATACCATATGCCCTTGTATAGCCTCCTCTGTCTCCTTTTTCTCCCCTGTAAAATGCAAATCACATCGTCCGTCTTCCAGGATTGTTGTGAGAATTCGAGTTGTTGGAAATACAATCCCTTAGGCAGGTCGATATGTGATATATGTACAAATGGAATACGATTCAATCAGGTAAAAGAACGAAGTATTGATACATGTTACAGCCCGGATGAACTTGAAAACATTGTGCTAAGTGACAGACACAACATTACATATTTATGATTCCATTTATATGAAACATCTGGAATAGGCAAATTGACAGAGACAGAAAACAGATTAGTGGTTGCCATGGGCTGAGAGGAGAAAGGAATGGGGAGTGATTGCTTAATGGGTATGGGATTGCCTTCTGGGGTTTTAAAAACGTTCTAGAACTAGACAGTAGTTGTGGCTGCACAACATTATGAATGTGCTTCAGGCCACTGAGTCATACACTTTAAGATGTTAAAATGGTAAATTTCATGTTATGTGTATTTTACCACAGTAAGAAAAATGTGACCTGAAAAAAAATAAATTGCAAAATTGTGTTTACAGTAAAATTGTATTTATAGTCCTCTGTACCTACACACACACACACACACACACACACAGGAATTTATACAACAAAATATTAGTGGTGGTTATTTCTGACATCACAGTTTGTTTGTTTTTTTAAAGTAATCTTTGGTAGGGGCACCTGGGTGGTTCAGTTGGTTAAGTGTCCCACTTCGGCTCAGGTCATGATCTCACCGTCCATGAGTGCTAGCCCTGAGCCTGCTTCGGATTCTGTGTCTCCCTCTCTCTGCCCCTTCCCTACTCGCATTCTATTTCTCTTTCTCCAAGATAAAATAAAAGCATAAAAAAAGTAATCTGTGTTTTTTTAATTTTTAAAAAGAAATATGTATTATGTTTGTAATAAGAAATGAAGTTTAAGGGGAAGGAGATGGGGGGATGGGTTAAATAAAGAAGGTGCCCTTGTCGTGATGAGCACAAGGTAATGGATGGAAGTGTTGAATTACTATATTTTACACCTGAAACGAACATAACACTGCATGTTAACTAACTGGAATTAAGGTCAACACTTAAACATTTTTAAAAAGAAAGGAGGTCTAGGAAAAACGAATTAAGAAAATAAAAGTGCTGAATAAATAAGATGAAAGCAAACCCAAGATCGGCTTGCACCGTATGTTTATAAAATAAAAGTGTTCAGCATTATTCATAATTGCTACCTGCCTGATCACAGCTCTGTACTGTGCGTGGCTGCATAGAGCCGTTCTGCCTTGTGCTCCAGAATTTATAAGGAATCAAGTCCCGTACTAAACATCTAATTTGCATATCAGCAGAGTAGGCATAAGCCTAGAGAGTAAGCCGGAAGAATTGCATAAGTCATTTCCCATTGCAGTCTATATAACTATAAAAAAACCTCAAATACCGGACGTTGAGGTTCCCAACGAAATATTTGGCAACCTTACCTATAATTGCCTTTATTTCTCTCAATAGCTCCATGAGAAAGAGACCATTATTTGTATTTACACATGACAAAATTTGGATTCAGGGTGAGTAACTTCTTTTGGCTCAGAATGCTGGCAAATGGTGGACCCAGAATTCAGACCCGGGCTCACGGGAGCCTGAATCTCATGCTGTGCCCACCGAGACAGACAGCCCTTTGTCATCTGATGGGTGGGGAAGCAGGTGTTCAGAGAGGTAATGCGATTGGGCTGAGGTCACAGCAATGTGCGATAAACTTGGGATTTGATCCCCAGTTTCTTAGTTGAGAGAATTTCCATAAGACTCATCTGCCCCCCAGACATTTCTCAAGGGTACTGACTACACAGACATCATCAAGAAGACCACACTACAACACAACCTCCGAGAAATAAGAAAAAAGATCACCGGCACTTTAGAATAAGTGTGTCTCACATGCCAAGAGAATAATGGTTCAACTAGGAATGAAGTTCTGACATGAAGTTCTAAAATGTTCCAAGTTGAAGCAGATACAAATATTTTATTTTAAATGGTATGATGATGTAGGGATAACCCTGATAGGAGATCTACATTAAAATGTGAGCTGTCATACACAATGAATGAGCCCTCTTCAAGACAGAACAAGGCAAGACTTGGTAGGAGCCTTGTAGGCAGACCCCATTGCCAGCCTGGCGAGCCACCCAGAGGCTTTGTTCTGAGGATGCGATCCACGTGTGAGCAGATTTTGATGATTCGAACCACCTCCCCCTGGCCCCCACGGTAGCCGAAAGGTGACGCTTGTCTAGATCATGTTCTGTAAACACGTTCAGAGGAATGTGAGCAGCGTGGAGGTTTTCGGCCCAAAGAGAGAACGCAAATCATGTTTTCCTTCATTTGCAACCATCCGAACACAGCAGATTGTTCCCCCGGACGAAGCTACGCTGGGTTCTATTTTGCACACTCCGTCGTGCTTCCGAACACCTTTCAAACCCTGCCCGGAGCCCATCTGGGGGCTCTTCAAAGCCACATGTCAACCAGGTGGCCTTCTTTACCTCGTTGCCTCATTGCAGGCACCGGTGCTAAAATTACATCT
This sequence comes from Panthera onca, assembly GCF_046562875.1. Classification (NCBI taxonomy): domain Eukaryota; kingdom Metazoa; phylum Chordata; class Mammalia; order Carnivora; family Felidae; genus Panthera; species Panthera onca. The sequence continues at coordinate 14,477,840 of NC_138346.1, read as the reverse complement.
TGTTCCCAAGTCTCTGACCATATCGCCCCCTTCTTTAAATACCTGACCTGCTCTTTTTCTTCAGCGAATTCTAAATAAATTCAAATTCAGTGACGTGACCTCTCGATTCTTGCATGTGTCACTTTCCTGCTTCTGCCAGCCTGTGCCTCCTATTCTTGGTTCAACTCACACCTCCCTTCCCTTTTGATCCATCTCTCCCTCGGCTCCTTCTCGGCTGCCCTTGTAGTTTTGTTCTCGGGCTCTCTCATGTGCTTTCCAGTCATGACAGCCCTTATGGCAGAAACACTTTCCATCTCAGATGCCAGGCTCTCTCTCTCTCAATCCTCCACTTTCAATGTCTGTAATGCTCACTTCCTTTGTGAAACCTTCCCACGCGCCTCCCAACTGGTGCACCTGCACCTCAGAAGCTGCTTGGGCTCTTTTCTTTCATCTCTAGCCTGTTCGATGAAAGGCCGGGATTCGGTTAACTAAGGGGGCTCCACACTGAGATGAATACCTTGAACACACTTCCCACCAGGAGAAAGTAAGCCAGAAAAGCATGGCTTTGCCATTCATTCATTCATTCATTCCTCAACACATTTGTTGAAAACTTATACATCAGACACCATGCTGGGTAATTTCTGTGTGTGTGTGTGTGTGTGTGTGTGTGTGTGTATGTGTGATTATGTTTATGGGTATGTAATAGAGAGTCACAGCTGAGATTCTCAAACTTTCTTGTTCATGGTACCCTTAACGTTTCAGTAATATTTTCACAACATCCCCAAGCTTGCAAAAGTTGACAACTAATAGCCCTTTGCTTAATTAATAGATAAAAGCCAACCTAATAAATACTTATGGGTTAACAATTTGGGAGCCATTTAAGCTACAAATAAGTTGAAAGAAAAATAGCACTTTCATTTACTTTCTAAATAACCACGATTACTTATTCATGAGATATGTGTGCCTGTCGGGCTCTGCACAAATTCTCAATCCTTGGAATCAGATTGGACACTGTCGCATTTCCCTTCGCATATTTACTTACCTTTTATGACAGTGACCACTAAAGTCAGCTTTGCAAAAAAAAATGTATTACGAAAAGGAATGTAACATAATCTTTTTTAAAAAGTGTTTTTATTTATTTTTGAGAGAAAGAGGGAGACAGCGTATGAGTGGGGGAGGGGCAGAGAGCGAGCGAGACACAGAATCCAAAGCAGGCTCCAGGCTCTGAGCTGTCATCCCAGAGCTTGATGTGAGACTCGAAACTCACGAACTGTGAGATCATGACCTGAACCAAAGTCTGACGCTCAGCTAACTGAGCCACCCAGGCGTACCGGAATGTAACATAATCTTAATCTGAAGCTGAACTATTTCAAGCTATAAATTCACGTCATTCTTGATGAAATGTTGTTGTGTTTCTCTCAAAATTTAAAATATCCCACAGGAGGGGCACCTGGTGGCTCAGTCAGTTAAGCGACTGACTTCGGCTCAGGTCATATCTCACAGTTTGTGTGTTTGAGTCCCGTATCAGGCTCCATGCAGACAGCTCAGAGCCTGTAGACTGCTTCAGATTCTGTGTCTCCCCCTCTCTCTGCCCTCCCATGCTCATGCTCTGTCTCTCAATAATAAATAAATGTTAAAAAAATTTTTTAAATATGCCACAGGACAGGATACCTTGGTGCACAGTTTGGGAACCATGGGGGCATGGTTTCTGTTCTCCTGGTCTTCATAGTCTGATAGAGAAGTTCTATCAACAAGGAAGAATGGATTAAGTGCTATGCAAAAATCAGTAGGCTAGAGCAGAGTTTCTCCCCTGTGATTTCATGGACCAACATAATGTCAAAATAAATTCTGGTGCCACCACATTCTTACCAACAAGATTGCTTATGCTTGTGATTAATTGTTTTATATATTTGGGTGCTTTCAAATTTGGTGCATAGACATTTATAATCGTTAGCCCTTCCTGATGGATAGACCCTGTAATTATTATATAATGCCCTTCTTCATCTCTTGTTACAGCCTTTAATTTAAAGTCTAGTTTGTCTGATATAAGTATGGCTACTCCAGCTTTCTTTTGACTTCCAATAGCATGATAGATCGTTCTCACTTTCTTACACCAGACACAAAAATAAACTCAAAACGGATGAAAGGCCTGAATGTGAGACAGGAAACCATCAAAACTCTAAGAGGAGAAAGCAGGAAACCACCTCTTCGACCTCAGCCACAGTAGTTTCTTACTTGACACATCTCCAAAGGCAAGGGAATTAAAAGCAAAAATGAACTATTGGGACCTCATCAAGATAAAAATCTTCTGCACTGCAAAGGAAACAATCAACAAAACCAAAAGGCAACTGATGGAATGGGAAAAGGTATTTGCAAATGACATATCAGATAAAGGGCTAGTATCCAAAATCTACAAAGAACTCACCAAACTCCACACCCGAAGAACAAATAACCCAGTGAAGAAATGGACACAGGACATGAATAGATACTTTTCCAAGGAAGGCATTCAGATGGCCAACAGACATATGAAACGATGCTCAATGCCACTCATCGTCAGGGAAATACAAATCAAAGCCACACTGAGATACCACCTCACGCCAGTCAGAGTGGCTAAAATGAACCAATCAGGAGACTATAGATGCTGGTGAGGATGTGGAGAAATGAGAACACTCTTGCACTGTTGGTGGGAATGCACACTGGTGCAGCCACTCCGGAAAACTGTGGAGGTTCCTCAAAAAATTAAAAATAGAATTGCCCTATGACCCAGCAAAGGCACTACTAGGAATTTATCCAAAGGATACAGGAATGCCAATTCACAGGGGCACATGTACCCCAATGTTTATAGCAACACTTTCAACAATAGCCAAATTATGGAAACAGCCTAAATGTCCATCAACTGATGAATGGATAAAGGAATTGTGGTTTATATACACAATGGAATACTACTTGGCAATGTGAAAGAATGAAATCTGGCCATTTGTAGCAACGTGGATGGAACTGGAGAGTGTTATGCTAAGTGAAATAAGTTATACAGAGAAAGACAGATACCATATGTTTTCACTCTTATGTGGATCCCGAGAAACTTAACAGAAGACCATGGGGGAAGGGAAGGAATAAAAAAAAAAAAAAGAGGTTAGAGCCGGAGGGAGCCAAAGCATAAGACACTCTTAAAAACTGAGAACAAACTGAGGGTTGATGGGAGGTGGGAGGGAGGGGAGGGGGAGTGAGGGGTATTGAGGAGGGCACCTGTGAGGATGAGCACCGGATGTTGTATGGAAACCAATTTGACAATAAATTTCATATAAAAAGAAAAGAAGATGTGGTTTATATGTACAATGGAATACTACTTGGGAATGAAAAAGAATGAAATCTGACCATTTGCAGCAACATGGATGGGACTGGAGGGTATTATGCTAAGTGAAATAAGTCAGTCAGAGAAAGACAGATACCATATGTTTTCACTTATGTGTGGAATTTGAGAAACTTAACAGAAGACCATGGGGGGAGGTGAAGGAGGGGGGAAAGCTACAGAGAGGGAGGAAGGCAAACCATAAGAGACTCTTAAATACAGAGAACAAACTGAGGGTTAATGGGATGGGGGAGAGGGGAAAGTGGGTGATGGGCACTGAGGAGAGCACCTGTTGGGATGAGCACTGGGTGTTGTATGGAAACCATATTAAAAAAATAAAATAAAATAAAAATTCTGGTGTATATGTGAGGCTGCCTACTTTTTGTGCTACCAAAAAGGACTTTAAGATCAAACAAAATACATATCATGTACTATTATAATTATTTTAATTGTTTTTAATAATTAAGGTATAACTTACACATTGTAAAACACATACATCTTAAGTGTTCAGTTTGGTGAAATTTTACATATATAACATAACAATCATCCAGATCAAGAAATAGGATCAACTAAGAGGTTTCCTCAGGCTCTTTCCCAGTGAATTTTTCAGTTAATACCTCAAACCCCCATTTCCCACGCAACCCTCCACAGTGAGGCAACCACCATATTGATCTGTATGCCTGTAAAGTGGTTTTACCTGTTCTTGAATTTCATGTAAATGAAATCATACAAGTGCCCGTGCTTTTTGATTCATTCACATTGTTGCAAGCATCAGTTCATTGGTTCCTTTCTCTCGCTAAATTATATTCCACTGTATGAATATACCACACAATCTCATTTTTAAAAGAAAAGATTCCTCAAACTGGAAAAAAATATCATCGTATTTACTTTCTTTATAGATGTGTTACCTATGAATGCTTCCTTAAGCAATATATTATTTATATTTGCTTTCTTGTGAACTTTAGAAAATTGTGTCACTATTTTTAAAACTTTAACATTTATTTATTTTTGAGAGACAGAGCATGAATGAGGGAGGAGGAAAGAGAGAGAGGCACACAGATTTCAGAGCAGGCTCCAGGCTCTGAGCTGTCAGCACAGAGCCTGAGGTGGGGCTTGAACCCACAAACTGTGAGATCATGACCTGAGCTGAAGTCAGACGCTTAACCGACTGAGCCACCCAGGTACCCCTGTATCATTATTTTTTTAAATTTAAATTCAAGTTAGTTAACATACAGTGTAGTATGGGTTTCAGAAATAGAACCCAGTGATTCATCGCTTACATATGACACCCAGTTCTCACCCTAACAAGTGCCCTCCTTAATGCCCATCCCCATTTAGCCCATCCCCCTCATCCACCTCCCCTCCAGCAACCCTCAGTTTGTTCTCTGTATTTAAGAGTCTCCTATGGTTTGCCTCCCTCTGTTTTTTTCTTATTTTTCCTTCCCTCCCCCTATGTTCATCTGTTGTGTTTCTTAAATTCCACATATGAGTGAAATCATAAGATATTTGTCTTTGACTTACTTCCCATAGCATAATACACTCTGGTTCCATCCACGTATAAGAATTGGGTTTTTTTTGCAATTTCCTTTTTTTCCCTTCCCATTTATTTCTAAGGGTCACCCATACTTAAAATGAACCTATTGTTCATTCATTTTTAGTGCTGTATATTATTCCATTCGTGAAAATGTCACAATCTATCCATTCTCCTGCTGGTGGTCATGGACGATTCATTTGTATCCTAAATATGCAGAGACGTTCTTTTTCATTGGACAATTTTACCTCTGCAAATCATTATGAAACATTTGTCACAATTTTTAAATCACCTTTTCTCCTTTAAATAAGCTTTTAAGCCTCTGCCTCATTAGGTTAAGTCTGCAAACCTGAGGCAGTCCTGGTGTAGCTGCTTTGCAGCATGTTCAAAATGGCTGGTCTTGGATCATAGAGAACTCCCTGGCCTGTGGGCTAATGGTCACATGTCTCCAAACAGGCACTGACCTCCTTATTAATAGTACCCAGACCTAAGAAATCCTGCACGAGAGCTTGCCACGCAGAAAGAAAGGCATAGTGCCAAGTGAGAAACCTGCCATTTTAATTGATGTCAATCACAGATCCCATTGAAAGAGCAGTTATGGAGTTCCATGATGGCTGGTAGGAAAAAAGTGGGAACAGTTTTCAGCTCTAGGAGAAAAGTGTTAACAAAATGTACTCTGAAATTGAAGGAGTCTGTATGCCTTCAAACCCTACTGGTTTCTTTCTCTAATGGAAATGGTTTTGACTTGAGGCTTTACAAATTCTCCAACTAATCCCCAAAGGCTTACTGATGGAAAATAATAAGAGTTAAGCCAACCCAACTGCTATCGAATGTTTCCCAAGTAACAGGCATTCACGGAGCTAAGTGTTTTACACTGTTTATCTCGGAGACAGCTACTGTCATTATCAGTCTTATTTTATGGATGAAGTGGAAATAATTTGCCCAAAGTCCTACCGCTAGTATATAGCAATGTTGGGTTTAAATGAGCTCATCCTGACTCCAGAATTTGTATTCTTAGCCAGACACTACTGTGCCCTTGGGCACGTGCCTGACCAGCTGTCAAGAAGTCTCTGTGTTCCACTGATACTGTGACTATGGGGACTGGAGACTGAGTAAGGCCATGTTCAGGGTACAGCTTGCCTCTCTTTGCTATGACAGGCCTATGCTTAAGTGCTATGATGAAGTCTTGACTTGTGTCCAAACGCTGGAGATTGGGAAACAACCACCAACGCAGAGAGAATATAGGGCACAGCTACGGAGGCATAAGTTCTAGACATTCCATTAGGAGCTATCACAGGTGTTATTTTATTTAATCATGACACCAACCTTGGGAGTTTGAGCATAAAAATCTCCATTTTATAGCTGAGAAACTGATGCTCAGGTATGTCACTGGACGCTTATGTTTTGGAGACAGGATTCAAACCCATGGCTCAGCATGCATCCAAAGCTCTTTTTATGAATCAGCAAGGCCAGAGGAAATCTTTAGAAACACGACCCATCACTTACCCAGCTCTTCATGAAATTTTGAACCCTCAAAAACTCAATATTTTGGACTTTTCAGTCTGGTGGAAACCAGGTTTTATCTAGTCCTTTTTCAAAACTGTATTTAGACTAGCATTAGGATCCAGTTGCATCTAGGAAAGGAAGATGAGGGCTCCAAAATCAGTTGCATGCACCATATTTCTTAGGGTACCAATCAGTGTGCATCCCCTTTCTTAAAAGATATCACCTCCCTACTTCCTGCTGAGAGTGAATGGGAAAATGCAAAAGCCCAATATTAACATGACTCACTGAGAACCATTTTGAGGGCACCCTTTGACTTTAAAACTATAACCAACAATAACTAAATGAAGTGGGAAAACTTTGGAGTTTCAAAGAGCTGGGAAATAACTTCCTGCTAAACCTTTGACCTGAATCGGGAACAAGGGCTGCCATTTTGTACAACATGGCCCTGCCCTCTTTGGCAGCTCATTGGACAAGGGAGGGCACAGGACTGCGCCAGGGAGATTTCCTTCCTTGGCAATTTGTAATTGGGACTAAGAGAGATTCTCTCTTGTCCTATGGCTGGACCTGTAATATCTACACTGCAGAGTCACGGGATGGGCCCCTTCCTTTCTGTCAAGAAGGATGAAGAAACTGTGTGTATCAGTCAGTCACATTCAGTCAGGAAAACAGAAACCACACCAGATATTTTAACAAAAGATTAATATAGGCATACCTCGTTTTATCGCACTTCTACAGACTGAAGGGTTTGTAGTAACCCTGCATCAAGACTATTAGCACCATTTTTCTTTCTTCGTTTTCTAAATTTGGTTTTATTTATTTTTTAGTTAAGGTTTTTATTTTAATTCCAGGATAATCGACATACAGTGTTATATTAGTTTTGGGTGTACAACATAGTGATTCGATAGCTCCATACAACCCCTGGTGCCCATCGTGGTAAAGGCGCTCCTAATCCCCATCACCTGTTTCACCTATCCCACCACCACCTCCCCTCTGGTCACCATCAGTCTGTTGTCCTCAATAGTTAAAGGTCCATGTCTTGGTTTCTCTCTCTCTTTTCACCTTTGCTCATTTGTTTTGTTCCTTAAATTCCGCACGTGAGGGAAATCATGCAGTATTTGTCATTCTCTGGCTGCCCTATTTTGCTTAACATAACACACTTTAGCTCCATCCATGTTGCTGCAAATGGCAAGATATCATTCTTCTCACGGCTGAGTAATAGCCCATTGTATACATACACCACATCTTTTTTACTCGTCTGTCGGGGGACGCTTGGGCTGCTTCCATAATTTGTGTCCAAGCCATTTTTCCAACAGAATCCGCTCACTTTACCTCTGTGTCACGTTTTGGTAATTCTCACAATATTTCAAACTTTCTCTTTATTATATTTGCTATGGTGAGCTGGGATCAATAATTCCAACCCACTGAACCCTCAGATGATAGCACTTTTGGCAGTAAAGTATTTTTTTTTTAAGTTTATTGATTTTTGAGAGAGAGCACGCTCATGCGAATGGGAGGAGGGGCCGCGAGAGAGAGGGAGAGAGAACCCCAAGCAGTCTCCACACTGTGGGCAACGCGGCCAGATGTGCGCCTCGAACTCACGAACCACGAGATCACGACCTGAGCCAAACCAAGAGTCGGATGCTTAACTAACTAAGCCACTCAGGTGCCCCTAAAATGTTTATTTTTTTCAATTTTTTTTTTTAACATCTATTCATTTTTGAGAGTGAGAGAGACAGTGTGTGAGCGGGGGGAGGGGCTGAGAGAGGGGGAGACACAGAATCCGAAGCAGGCTCCGGGCTCCGAGCCGTCAGCACAGAGCCCGACGTGGGGCTTGAACTCACGGACCACGAGATCATGACCTGAGCTGAAGTCGGACGCCCAACAGACCGAGCCACCAGGCACCCCTACAATATTTTTTAATTAAGGTAGGTACATTATTTTTCTTAGCATAATGCCATTGCACATATGACAAACTACAATATGGCATGAATGTAACGCTGATATGCACCGGGAAGCCCAAAATTTCATTTGACTCACTTTATTGTGATACTTGCTTTATTGTGCGGGGCTTGAACTGAACCCGCAAGATCTCTAAGCTGTGCCTGTAATGGCAATTGGCTAGAAGGTGTCAGAAGGCTCTAGACGCAAAAAGCAAGCACTGAAATCGGCCAGAGAGAGTAACGGCAGGCAGTCGTGAACGACCTTCGAGCTGAGGGAGCGAAGGGCAGAAGTTGGAGTTATCAGGATGTAGAGGTTTGGAAGAGAGGTGTGCAGAGCTGTGTAATGGGGCGCCGTCCTGCTGGCGTGGGTGCCTCTAGAACTCACACGAAGTCTCCATGGACTCACCTCAGGGACAGGTGAGTTGGTTACCTGCGGGGTAACCTCTGAGGGGTTACCATGGGGCAGGCAGTGGGTGTGCCAGACAAAGCTGGAAACTGGAATCCATCGCTCCTGGAACCAGCTGGGTGCTGGGGTGAAGACACAGTCAGGAGCAGGAAGCCAACTGTCCGGGCCGAGTCCCCTTCCCTCCTCCAGCCTCACAGATTCCCGCGCCCCTTGCCCTTGACAGAGCTTGACTTGGAACCAGCCAGCAGAGCAGAAACGGGACTTGTAGAGACTCAACCGCAGCATCACAAAGAAGAGGGGAGGGGAGGGTTTGGTGCTGGGAGACGACAGCTTAACGGCCAGGACACATTGACCCTGAGTTACCTCCAGGTCACTTTTCAGCTCTTGGCCAGAGGTTTCTCAATAACAGCACTGTTGACATTTGGGGTCAGATCATTCTTTGTTGTGGTGGCTGTTCTGGGCTTTGTGGGATCTTGAGTGGCATCTCTGACTCCTTCCTACTAGAGGCCAGTTAGCATCTCCCCAGTTGTGACAGCCGAAAATATCTCTAGACATTGGCAAATGTCCCCTGGAGGAAAAATCCCCCCAGGTGAGAACCGCTGGGCTAAGTTCTTTGTGTTCTGCGAGGCATCTTTTGCCCTTTGAACAATCCTCCTTTTCCCTTTAAGCTATTTTGATTCAGCTCTTATTACCTGCCTCACAGGGAGTCCTTAAAGCCATCCTAAAATGTACTGAGATCTTCGAATCCGTCCCAGGTCCTGTGCTAAGTAAGCACTTACAGGCATCAGCTACTTTAAGGCTCCCAACAGTTATGTGAGGCAGTTACAAGCTTTTGTCCTCATTTCACAGAAGAGGCAACTGAGGGTCTGAGCGGAGTCTCTGGGTGGAGTGGGGGTACTTTGCCACCACCAGGCTCTCTCGCGGTTTGTCATCATTCACCAGTGTGACAGGTGGCCACACGCTTGCTCCAGACCCGTGGCTTTTGTCGGGCTGAACCATGTGAAATTGCCACTCGTACGGCTAAAGACAGGTCAGGTGTCAACAATTTCCTCTGGTTCACATAGGTATCTCCTGCCCTGTGCTAGGAATTTCTGCTTCGTTCTACAGACCTTACCTGTGCTTCAGGCTGATTTCCGTTCCTCTGTCCTCTGCGGGGGTCTCCTGCCCCGCTGCAGCTGACGGAGATGTACCAGTTTCTTAGGGCTGCGTTAACAAAGGACTGCTGGCTGGGCAGCTTAAACAAGAGAATTTCATGTTCTCACAGTTCTAGAGGTCGGAGGCATGAGAACAAGGAGGCGGCAGGGCTCATTCTTCTGAGGCTTCTCTCTCTCCCTTTGGCTTGTGGATAGGCTGTCTTCGCCCTGTGTCTTCACACGGCCTTTTCTCTCTGCCTGCACGTCCGTGTCCTAATTTCCTCTTCGCGTTGGATTACAACCCACCTTAATGATCTCATCTTACCTTAATCACCTCTTTAAAGGCCCTGTCGGCGGATACAGTCACATCCTAAGGTACGGGGATTTAAAACTTGAACAAATGAACTTGGGACAGGACACAACTCAGCCCGTAACAGGGGGTCTCTCCCTCCTGGAACCACCTCCCACTCAGTGTGTGTTGAGATCCCCTTGTCTCTCAGTCGTTTCTACCTTATGTGGCCTTGGAAGTGTTTTGCTTTACGTGTGCGTGTATCTCTGCCCCCTTCAGGGAGTCCATATGCTTCTTAAAAGCACTTCTTGGGCGCCTGGGGAGCTCAGTTGGTTGAGCATCCGACTTCGGCTCAGGTCACGATCTCATGGCTCGTGAGTTCGAACCCCGCGTGGAGCTCTGTGCTGACAGCTCCGAGCCTGGAGCCTGCTTCGGATTCTGTCTCCCTCTTTCTCTCTGCCCCTCCCCCACTTGTTGTCGTTCTCTCTCTCTCTCTCTCTCTCTCTCTCAAAAATAAATAAATAAACGTTTTAAAAAAGCACTTCTTTACTCAAACCCAGTACAATGCTCGAAACATCAATAAGATATTATACAAAGTTATCACAGTTTGAATGTCCCTGCTGTATTAAAGCAGGAACCCTGATGTTAAAAAAAAAAAAAAAAATCCAGAAATTTCTTCCGGCCTAAAGCTCCTCTGGCTCACAGCTCCTTGAAACCAATTTTTATGCAGTTAAAACACACTTTGAGGTCTCTCGAAAATCTTTATTATTACCTTAATTTGCTTCATGATGAGCCAGCACCAACGCTATCAAGACCTGAGCTTTAAAAACACTTGAAACTGATTTTCCCGGCGGGAGGCCCTCGAGATTCTCAGGTTTAACTGCTGATGAAGTAAACACGGGCTCCAAGACTGAGTGAAGGGAAAGAAAAATATCAAGACCAAAACAGAATATGTAAATATGTAAATATGTCTGCAAGCCCCAACCCACAGGCCAGCTAAAAATAGAGTTTCAGCGTGACCACTTTCTTACCTCAGCCAGAGTGACTTTGAAGAGTGACCGGTGGATGCCATCGCTTGGAAGGGAAGCACAAGTTTATGGAATAAATGTAAATATATTCATCCTAGGGAGTTCTTTTCAGATTCACATTGGTTTTTGGCTCTGGCCCATAGCGTGTCTGGACACAGAAGGATTTAGGGCTCTGTGCTCAGAACAGTCGTTGTTTCTTCTAGAACATGCAAAAATGTCCAACTTCTAACATTTTTATTTGACTAGAGAGTATGATGAGCAGCCCCCAAATCATTTCCCTGATGAACTGCCCCCGCGTGCGGTTTTTTTATCAACCATATTTTTGCATCTGTTCATTTGCCTTCTTTCAGCAAATATTTATGGGGTGCCTGCTCCGTGCTGGTTTGAGATAGGACTCTATCACGCTGTGCTGTTTTCAAGTTACTTTGGGCCGAGGTTGGGCCACAAGACGTGGGGAGGCTATAGGAGTGGTGGTTAAAGGTGGACCCTGGGGCCAGACGGCCCGGGCTCCCAACAGGCTCCAACACCTGCTGACTCCATGATTCTAGACAACCTTGCCTGTGCCTCATTTGTAACACAGGGATAACAATTTAACTTACTGCACGGGTTGTTGTGATAATACATTTAAGGCGTATGAATTACTCATGGTAGTTCCTGGCGCATTATAAGAACTGATTAGCTGCTAGTTCTATAACTGTGCCTCAATAGTACTTTTGAAATTTATTTTGTTGGTATTTTCCATTACTCTCCCTCTTTTCCTGTTTGGGCCGTTACCATTACAAACCACTGCTTTGGGGGGAAGTTGCATCTCTGGAAGAAAGTGAGAAGGCTTTGAGGCAGAAAGAACTTAGGGTGAGTTGAACAGCCTTGCACCTTGTGAGAGGAAAGTCTTCCCTCAGTGTGGAGAAGGGTGGCCAAGACATTCTCGGAGCCTGAGGAAGGGGGACGGGCCTTGGGGTGGAGAGTAGGGACAGTACAGAGGATATGGTGCATGGCATGAATGCACGATAGATTTAGGGAGGCTTAAGAACAGATACCACATGCTCTACAGAGACTGGAAGTAGACAAGGTCTTGGTCAGCCTCTTGGATCTTGCTGTGGCCAGAGCAGGGTGGGTGGGGTGGGGAGAGAAGAATGAATCTGTGTTCAAAGCACTAGCTTTAAAGACACAGAAAGTCTGATTTCAAGGAGCCTTCCAGACAAGTCTCCCAGGAGCAATGTGCTGGGGTCCTGCATGGCCAACGATGGAAGATGAGACACGCTCTTCCCTGCCCAACAACCCAATACCTCAGCACAAAATAGGACCCCAAGAGCTTAGATGCAATCATGGTGGGGAGAGGAGGGAAATGAGTTGGGAGGCCTTGCAACAGTTATTATCATTATTGAAAATTTTGAGGGCAGAGACTATTACTTTATGATTTTTTAATGTGTATTTACTTTAGAGAGAGAGAGAGAGAGAGAGAGAGCACAAGGAGAGGAGGGGCAGAGGGAGAGGGAGACGCAGAACCCGAAGCAGACTCCAGGCTCCGAGCTGTCAGCACAGAGCTCAACACGGGGCTTGAACCCACAAACTCTGAGATCATGACCTGAGCCGAAGTCAGACGCTTAACCAACTGAGCCACCCAGGCACCCCGAGACCATTACTTTATATCTATAGTGTGTGGCAAGGGCCTGGTGCGTTATTAGGTGCTCAATACAATTTATATTTGATTAACAGGCACTGAATTAGATGCTAGGGCTATGCGGATAAGAAGGCATGACCCTTGCTCTCCAGGAACTCACACACACGCACACGCACACACACGCACACGCACAGACTGTGGCAAAAGTATAACAGAAGTTCAATGAAAGCGCAGTGGAAGGAGCCCCCAGACCTGATTGCAAAGCTTCATGAAGGGGAAGATACTGGCATTAATTTTACGCGACGGCATCACCAGCAGAAAGAGTAAGGCAGAGGCATCGGGCAGCGTGGTATGTTTGAGGGGTGACCGAGCACCAGACAGAACAAACCTAGCTGACATTTTACTTACTGCCCGTGCGAAGGGAAATAACAAAGAGCATAAATGCCTCCGAGGGCTCTCCAGAGCACTTTCCTGCTCCGTTGAAACTTAAAAGTCTTTTGTAAAGGCATTGACTTTTCAGGCAGTTCCCTCCTAAGACAAGGGATTTTCTCGACAAATGACTTTGGAAGCAGGAAGGAGAAATACCCCAGAAGTTTGTCCCTGGGCAAATGGACCCTTGTTCTGGCTTCACCATTTACTAGCTCTGTGATTTTGACCACCAGATGTAACCTCCTCCTGCTTCTGAAAGAGATCGTTCACCTATTACCTGAGGCTGAACAGAAAAATTGTAAGGCCTGCCTGAGATTTCATCTTGGTGGTGTTCAGAGTGGGTTTGAACAGCAGATTTGAAGAAGGAACAGAGGAATAGAGTTGCTCTCAGTAGAAAGCGCCCCACTGAGTCTGACATGCTCACTCAACCCGTTAGAATAAGCCCATAAACCTCAATCCAAGAAAAGGAGGGAGGTACTCGAAAAGCTAAAGGGAGACCAGCGAGGTCGGTGAATTAATATTTATTGAATTACTTTGTACCAGGCATTATTAGGGAGAACTGAAAAATATAGACCCGCAAGCCAGTTACAATTCTTAAGAAAATCACAAACAGTTCGTGGGAGAAAAGTCTATGGAAGAAAGTGGCGAAGTTACGATGGGCTACGTTTGTACCAAAGACTCTCTGAACACTGAGAAGGTAGCACTCAGCTCATCTGCCTGAGGGGAAGCAGGCACGGGGAGCCACGTCAAGGAAGTGGCATTTGAAATGGGGTTTGAAGACTTTTTCACAGATGTGACATAAAGAGAGAAGCAGAGAAAAGAGTTTACAATCAAGCGTTAAATTATATTTTAGTAGATATTTAGCCCCAAGGTATGACAGTAATCTGATAAAACATGAGTGATTCATCATTTGGAATAAATTTCTGTATATTGTGGCTTTTTTCTTCTTTGTTTTCCCCCCACATGTTTTTCTGTATAAAATTGTTTTCTGCTGTTCTGTGGGCATTTGTTCTTTGCCTTCGTGAAGAATATTACTCACTGGCTTCTGTCCATGTTAGGAAATCTGAATCTAGTTCTTGGTTCCAGTCGGGAGCTGGTAGTTGAATAGAATAGAAATAGCGGTAGAAACTGCTAGAAGAGGGGTGCCTCGTGGCTCAGTGGGTTAAGTGGCCAATTCTTAATTTCAGCCCAGGTCATGATCTCATTGTTGTAAGATCGAGCCCCACCCTGTTCGGGACTCTCTCTGTATCTCTCTGCCCCTTCCCCATGCTCTCTCTCTCTCTCTCAAAATATATAAACAAACAAGAACCTGCTAGAAACAGTAAGGGGAAGAACAAACAAACAAACAAGAACCTGCTAGAAAAGTAAGGGGAAGATCAGAAGAAGTGCTTTGGGCTTGTAGTCAGGACAAAAAGTATTTCAGAGAATTCCACTCACCTCAGTGTCCTATCCTTACCACCTGTCAGGCATCTTACAGTGAGGGGAGGAAGAACCAAGGGAGAAAAGGGGAGAAGAGAGAATTAGGCAGGTATGGTGGATAGTAGTTGGGTGGCTAGATCTTGGGCCGGCCAGTCTGGGCTCCAATCATGCCTCTGCTATTCACCAAATACCTGACCTCGGGTAGGCTACCTAACTGTTCTAACCCCCTCCTCTTCTGTATAATGGTGACAATAATTGAACCTACAGCTTAGCCCAGTGGTGAGATTAAACAAATCATACACCCAAAACAAATATAACAGAACCTGGAACATGCATTGGACACAGTTCACGGTAGCCATTACCATTTGGTCACTGAGAACCCTCCCCACCCCCTTCCTGGCTGAAGGGAGTTAGGCAGGACCAGAGAATTACCGGGGCATCACCTCCATCCCACTGGCCTCTCTAACTGGCCGGGGGAGGGATTTGTGACACAAATGGCCCAGGGTCCTGAGCTAAGTCTTCCTATCGTAGTGAACTCTCCTCTTGGACCATAGACCAATGTACTCCTGGGGTGGACAGCTGCCATATCCCTCTCCCATGGAGATGAAGAAGGTCTGTCTGGGGCTGCAGAGGTTGAAGCCCGTAGAACAAGCAGAATAGAGTAGTGTATCCGGATCTGGATCCTGAGGTCCTTCTGTATTCCGTAGGTTCTCAACATTTCTTTCTATTTGGAGTTCTAGCCTCATCATTCTTGCAATAAACTCCCTTGTTGCTACAGCCATTGTGAACTAGGTGGAAGTCAGACGTGAAGAGTCTTGGCTGATGCAAAGAAGCCAAGGAAGGAACCAAGAGAGATAGGAGATGCCCCCAACGAGCTTGACTTTGGGTAGAATAGGACCGGAAAGTGAAGCCCATGTAATGGGGAGCGAAGCAACATTCCTGAACCTCCCTTGCTGATTACCAAGGAGACCAAGAGGTTTAGGATGCTGGCTAGCTTTCCATAAAGTACTCATAAGGCTGTTCTACTTTAAGCTTTTTAAGATGACAGAGACTATTTTTAATTCTGGATTTGGAATTTCTATCCTAGGGAGTCTTTCTCTATTGCTATGGGGTCCTCGGACTCCTTGTTCTGAGGACTAAAGTTGGTCATGGTTATGATGTAGTTTTCCTGGCGAATCAAATATAGAGAACAATGATTTCACGACGTCTATATTTTGGTTCCTGTTAAATCTTGATTCATTTCGTTCGTACTGTGTATCAAACGTATTACGCAAAAGCAGAGCGAACTATTAGAATAATTATCGAGAGACCTAATGTCATCCATTACATTTGAACAAAAACTAGCAAAGATGTAGTTTCAGTTCATGCCCGTTGCTAACTTATTCTCCTATGTGTTCTGTCTTTTGAAACCAAGAAACTGCATGTACAATAGCAGTAAGATGTGCTTTTCTAGGACTTCAGTTTCTCTTTGCTCAGCCTTCCTTAAATCAGGAACTTTCTGGCCACCCAAAGGACAAATGATCTCAGCCCACAAGGGGCCTAATTAACCATGCCAACTTACCCATGAAGGAAACGCGTACTCAGGAGAGAGACAGGCATTATAATGCCCAGAAGTAGGTGCTGGGAAGGAGTCTGTAGAAGTTGAACTAAGCCATTAAGCCCATCTGCCCCACACAGTCAGGCAAAGTGAAATAGGTATTAGTCTGGCGTCTAAAAATACCATCAGGTTGAATTTTGAAAGGGTGTGGCATGGGTGGCTTTCCCTAAAGTGTAATTTTTAACGTTAAAAACAGCTACCATTATAATGTCATTAGAATTACAAAAAAAAAAAATCTACTTCTGTTGTGTTGGCAACCTCTCATAAGGATGGGGACAGTTAAATTATTTCAGGACTAAAACTAATTACTTCAGGGCTAAAAATATTAGTTTCATCCATGCAGGGAAGTAACCATGTGATGATGGGCGGGGGTTAATCTTGTTAATGGCTGATTTTTTAGTCTTAAAGGTGAAAAGAAGGCTAAAGTGCTGAAAATGCAGATCTGAATAAAGCAAAAGGAAGCTTTGTTACTCCTTCTGTTGCCTTAGACCCAGTCTGGGAGGATGGTAAGAGTCCCTTCTGGCTGTACCACTGTCAAGGGCAGCGACACTGGACTGGTAAGAGGAAGAGGCGGGAGGACAGTGTGGCCTGGGATTTGGACAAAGGGGATAAGGAGCAGTTGAGAGAGGCAAGAGATGGGAGGGCAGCCGCTCTATAGTGAGGGAAAGGAGATGATGTTCAGTTTTGCCATATGTACTGGGTGGGACTTCCTCTGGTGTTTCTTGGAGGGATGTCTGTAAAGACTTTATCATGTTATCTGCTTATCAGTGCTCTGTTGGGTGCCCAAACGGGTCTGGCTCTGTTTAGTGCAACTTGTACTTTCTCTTTTTACTTGTATTTATTTTTGAGACAGAGAGAGACAGAGCATGAACGGGGGAGGGTCAGAGAAAGAGGGAGATGCAGAATCCGAAACAGGCTCCAGGCTCTGAGCTCTCAGCACAGCTCGAACTCATGGGGCTCGAACTCACGGACCGCAAGATCGTGACGTGAGCCGAAGTCGGATGCTTAACCGACTGAGCCACCCAGGCGCCCCAGCTTTCTCTTATCTTGACCAATTGCACAGTTGAATTCCCTCTTCTTCAACTGTCATCATTATTAGTCATTTCCCAGAATACACCTGTGTGACATTGTAGTGGACAGTGTATCAGATAGATTTTAAAACACGTGACAACCTCCTTTCAAATATCGCCTGCCCCAGTCAAAAACACCAGATACAATCTCAAACATGCCTGGTTTTACTCTAAGTAATCTTCGGAGGGTAATTAACAATATCTTCCTGGAAACCCAAGCCAGATTTCCCGCTGAGAGGTTGCCTTAAAATGACAAGAGACTGCTTTGATTGTTCAAAAAACGGAAACTTGATATATTTCATACCAAAGTGTGAGAAAGTAAATTTGCTCAGCGAAGGAAGAAGGCCAGAGAGAGCTAGAAATAAAAAGACCAAATCCGTATCCACGATAACTGTTATAAAGGCCCTGACTGCTGCTTTTCATCTAAATTCATTTCCTTAAAAGCTCAGGACCATCTATGTTGGGGTTTGGTATTTATTTTGACTTTGTCTTTTATCCAGGTCATATATTTTAATCCCCCAGCATATCAAACATGCTAGGGAAAGACTAGAGAAGAATTGTTAAATGTTATGATTTTTAAAGCTAATAGAATTATGGTATTACAGCGAAACCACTAAAGAGTTACAATGAGATTTAAAGCGTGGGCCATTTTAATGCTTTCATACTTGCAACTGATGGGATTCAGACATCAATAATGTGAAATATGCTGTGTAAACTGTGTTTCAGCCCATTGACCATGAGAACGACTTTGCCTGGGACAGAGAAGCTCCACTGTTTGGGAGAGGGAAAAGTAGGCCAAAGAGTGCTTGGGTGTGAGCTGTATTCCATGTCCAGCAAGTAGAAACCCCTGGCGACAATGTGAACCTGATTGGAAGGATGTTTATCACGGGGTAACCAACGGTGTGACGACTGTGAGATAAATCATGAATTTTATCAACGAAGGAGAGTACCTGGCCTCTCCTTCTGAGCTTAAAGGTAGATGTGCGTTAGCATCACCTGGAAAAGTTAAATTGTTAAAATGCAGATTCCCCGGTGGCACCCCCTAGGGATTCCAATCCAGTCAATTTGAGGTGGCCTCAAATAATCTGCATTCCAATTAAGCCTCCCCACTCCCCTGCCCATTTCAGAGGAGTGAGGCAGGGGCTCTGAGGCTGCCCTTCAAGAGACACTGAGGGATACCTGGGTGGCCCAGTAGGTTGAGTCTTAACTTCAGCTCGGGTCATGATCTCAGGGGTTGGTGAGTTCGAGACCCACATGGGCTCGCCGTCAGCCTGGAGCCTGCACTGGATCCTCTGTCCCGTTCTCTGCCCCTTGCTTATGCTCTCTCTCTCTCTCTCTCTCTCTCAAAAATAAACAAAACATAAAAAAAGAAAGAGAGAGAGAGACCGAATTCTTTTGTAAAGGCCATACAATGGGACTGATGTCCAGATTATTCATATAAAAATAGATTATTTTATGATTAACATAATCCCATTGGCCATTCTAACTATTCAGCTCCTCCACACTTGATCAGAGGATGACAGAATGGAAAGAAAAGGTGGAGTAAAGGAGACGGGCTGTGACACAGGCCCTCAAAACACTGTATTAATGGCTCTTAAATACCGTGAGGGACTCTGACATGCAGCTAACTGTTTGATTTTCCAGAGCAGATGTTTTTTCTTCTACTTCTCTTTCTAGTGCCAAAAGAGGTCCATGGGATCCTTCTCCTCACAAGCCTTGCCTTCTAAGAAAATCTCTTCTCAATTCCCTGCCACCACAATCTGCCTCATTCTTTTTTCCTGTTCGGCACTAAGAATGTGGTGTATCCTTGCTTCGAAGCACCAACTTTCCGGTCTCTTTAATATGTGTCATTTCCCTTCAAGTAAGGGCTGACTTCCTAACCTCCTCCTCTGAGTTGTCATTTTCACAAAACACCCCAGCACTGCCTTCTTACAACATTACTCAGAACAATATTCTATTGACACCAAAGGATGTTCTGAATTTCTCTGTGAGCTTTAAATTCACAGAGGATGAATTCAATACTAATTTGTGGCTTATCGCACCGAACGCAGGAAACAGGGACAGTGGTGAAGTGGCTCGGAGCTTCTATGATCAATGACCTGTTCGTGACTTAAATGCATTTCTTTTTTTTTTTAATTTTTTTATATTTATTTATTTTTGAGAGACAGAGAGAGACGGAGCACAAGTCGGGGAGGGGCAGAGAGAGAAGGAGACACAGAATCCAAAGCGGGCTCCAGGCTCTGAGCTGTCAGCGCAGAGCCGGACGCGGAGCTCGAACTCACAGACCGCGAGATCATGGCCTGAGCCGAAGTCAGACGCTTAACCGACTGAGCCACCCAGGCACCGCTTAAATGCATTTCTTAGTCTAAAAGGGCAAAAGGATCTGGAGCCCCTTCTGAAATGATGGGCATTGAATCCCCTTGGGCAATCTGGCCCAGAACACGTTCTTATCTATTTTTATGAAAATGAGTTGAAGAATCTCTTGTTTATTGTGAAAACAACTGACTGGGGCCACTGAGTTCCCGTTGACCAACCACTCTCGAGCTAAGTAAGCTGACCAAGGGTGTCCTAGAGGCCAGTGACCCAGCCAGGTCTTAAATCCCAAAGTCCCTGGTGGCTTATACACCGATTCATAACCCCTTCTCGTCTGGAAAATCACACACACACACACACACACACACACACACACACACACACACAGATGTCTTTTAGTGCATCTTTGAACTATAAGAAGATGATTTCCATTAAATGTTTACAATATTGCCCATCTCACCACTGAGAAAATCCCATCTTTGACCCATTTGGAAGGACGCTTTTACTTCAAGCAAATTATTGAGTTAGCTCGTTTCTAACATAATGGGACACATCAGCAAATAAAAACCAATGATGAGAGCAAGAATGCAAAAGCCATATTTTAAGAGAGTAGTTTCAGGATGCTGCAATTTATGTAGAAATCAGACAAAAATGAGAAAATATCCAAGTTCAGCCATCCCCTTAAAAACTCTATAATACTTCTTAACTCTTGGGTCTCCCTAATATCGATTTTATTTTGATGTTAAGAAACTGAAGTTTTAAAAGTGGTATGTATGTGCATTTCACCCTATATGTAAATGATGGCTTTGGGGACAGTCTTCCTGAGTTCCAATCTTGGCTATATACTACTGACTATGCGATCTTAGGTAAGTGACTCTCTCTGTGTCTCACGTTCTTTCCTTTATAAAGTACCTACTTTCCAGAAATGTTTTGAGGAATAAATGAGCTAAATTATATAAAATTCCTGGTACCTAATAACCACCCAATAGTGATAGTGGTGATATCACCATTAGTGGTGATACCCAATAGTGATAATGATAATTACCTGCTAATGTGGGAATGAGGTACACAGGAAGACAGAAGCTTTACCTTCTTGGGACTTAAAATCAAATAGAAGACACATTGAGTGTTAACTAGTCGCTCAATAATTCTTTCTTAGAATTGTCACTTGTGCTGTGAAAGAGAAATGCCTTACAGTGTGTTGTGAGTGTGGCCAATAAAGGGACTGGCCCCACCAGGGACAAGGGGGATGTCCCCATTGACGCGATTTTAGACTGAGGCTTGAGGAAAAGAAAGATTTCCCTAAGGAGAGGATCAGCGTAAGGTGAAGCGTTTAGGTACACGGAGAAAGCAGTAATGTGTGACAGCAGGAGAGAGGCATGGTCGTGCGGAAGGACCACCCTGTGCCTGCAGGATGCATCTTGTCTTGGGGATGAACCCCGTCCAGTTAAAAGAGGAAGTTTTGTCTTCCAGCCCAGGATCAGGATGGGGGCAAAGTCCTACAGCAAAAGAAGCTCCCATCTGAGTGCAGAGGAGAAATATAAATAGGGAAGGGTCAGTAAGGTCTTTGGGAGGACATTCGTCTTCACTCAGAAAAACGTCTCTCTGAGGTTTTTGTTTGTTCTTTGTTTTTGTTTTTGCTTGTTTTTCTGGTTTGTCTGTTTTGTATATTCGTAGAGAAAGCTACGAAATGTAATCCAGATGTTCGTCCTCCCCAACTCTGAAGATCTGAAGCTGATCTCCGTCTCTTACGCAGGAGCAGAGAAGACAATGGTGTCCACTCACCGCAGACTCTGGAAGTCTTCAAAAATAGACCCGAGGAGTCAAAAACTATTTGCCTCCTGAGGGAGGGCAGGGTTCCCAGGAAAATGAGGAGGCAGAGATTTCAGGAAGAGAGAAGGGTAAAAGCAAAGAAGCAGATGAAGAGGTAACAAGAACAGTGATAGAACTTGTGTGGAGGCTAAACCCTGAAGGTCTGGGCAGGGTGTGACCTTGCTTTTTTGATTGGACAATGGGAGTGAGGAGCCTGGAATAGAAAAGTCAGTCAGAATTCTCACTATTGTATCTTTGCCCTGTGTCAGCCATATTTGGATTTATTACCAAAGTCCTTGTGTGATGAATGGCGGTGGCCTTTCCGGGTTCTCGCTTCTAGAACAGAGGCCAAGGGGATCTCCAGAATAGAGAAGAGAATAGTCATTGGCAATACAAGAAACACTTTTGTCATGAGCTATATTATGGGCACAGGGTCCATCTGTAGACAGTACTTGGCTGGAAGAGCCATATGTCTACATCCCAAATGTCCCAAATGGGAATGTGCTTTACAGGGTTCTACGTGGTTGTCACTCCACTCCACCCTCTTGGCCACCCTCCACCCCTCAAAGTCACCATGTTCTGTCAGCAGGACCTTTGCATATACCGTTTGCTCTGGCTGGAATACTACTCCCTCCGCCTATCATCTAGTTACCTCCTATTCAGATTTTCTAAAAACTTACTCCAAGCAGACTCACCTGACCTCCCTAACTGGTCAATCCCCTTCTATGGATGAGCATTGGGCACCTTTCTGACAGTCTCACAATTACACTTTCATATTGTTCATGGGATTGTTTGGTTACTATCCCTTTCCTCCATAGGACTCTAAGTTCTATGAGGGCAGGAATCACATTTGCTCTTTATGCAAACTGTATCTTCCACAGCATAGCACCCGAAATTAGTCCCGATTTCAGTAAATACCTAATGGATGAGAAGAGTGGCCTTCACTGGCCGGTGTTGTGAGGGTGTGTGTGTGTGTGTGTGCACACGTGTGCCTGTGAGGGTGCAGCTGGCCGAGGCCCTGGCCAAGGGGGTAGGTACCATCATTTTGGTTGGCCTTCCATGGCTGTGGGGGTGCTGGTAGTGATGGGAGCTGGGCTCCCAAAACTCCAATATCCCTTTAAGTGATTTACTCATTCCTTAAAAAAAAAACTATTTGAGGCTATTTTAGCAGTTGAATATCGTGGTTTGGCTGTGGTTCAGTAATTTCCCTGAAAGACAAGGGCTGTGGGCCATTTCCCTGAGAAGACGCAACCCCATCCGTGTTGGATAAGAGCACATTGTCCCTTCACAAGGGGCCTTCAGAGCCCCGGTTCTTGGGGCAGAGCCCAGGAGATACAACAGCTGCAGACTCGGTGCTCCCAGGGTGCCAAAGGTCAAAGGTCAAGGGTCTCTTTTTGCTGAAGGATACCCCCCTCCATGAAGTCTAGCCAAATAATTGTCCCCTTCCCACCCCCTAACCCCAACTTCCTGCCCAGGCTGTGGGTCCTGCTTGTTTCTGAGGTTGCATGATTTACGGGGTATGATTTACGGCATAAATGCACATGAGCTTTGAGCTCTCTGGTCTCTGAGGGTGACCTGGGAGAGGGGCTCTCCCGGCTCCGTGACCAGTGAATTTTGTGCTTCTTTCAGTATGTGCTATTGAGCCTCCAAAGGGCCAATTGTCTTGGAGAAACAATCTGTTCTTCTACTAGGAACCTGAGTCCCCTACAAGCAGGACCCTTGTCATTTCCAGGCCTCTGTGTTGAGTCACCACCCAAATACGACACCAACACCAGGTGTTTACAGAGTTGCTGGCGGGAACCCATCCTTCACTGGGTCCCCTTGGGCTTTTCAGTCCAAATAACTGGATTCCAAGGTGGTGCACAATCTTCATGAAGAACAAATTCACTCCCAGGAAAAAAAAAAAATGAGTCCTAGTGGTCTGAATTATCAACTAGGCGGCAGGGCCTCCAGACAAGAGCCAACATTGAAAGCAAATGTGGCACATGATACGGAGAGGTGTAGCCTCCAGGAAAAGCCATTTTCTCTGGCCTCCAGAAAGTCATGGCAGAGAGCCATAGATTCTGACACGAATACCGGTTTTCCCGTTGGCACTCTGGGGGTCATCTGTCAAAAGACAGTGGGTCAGATGAATTCTTTATGAAAAACAAAGTAGATGAAATGAGACACACATACATACTAAGCCACCATGTTGCAGAGCTCTCCATTCACGCAAAGGGAAGACATTTCATTCATTCATTCATTCATTCACTCACCCATTCCCTTATTCAACAATAATTTGCTGAGTGACCAGGATTGTGGGAAGCACTATGGCGGGCACACGATACATTAGGCAGGGCTTTTCCATCTCTCCACACTTGCTTTTCCCAGTCATTTCAGATTCGTTCACATTACTGGGGGGTTCAAGGTTAAAACTGACAACTTTCCTAATTTATTCTGAGAAGAGCCAAGATTCATGAAAGAAGAGAGTAATGAAAGAGAAACCTTCGATTATTTGATACGAAACTTTTTTAAGAGATTGGATTGATCAGTGTTCCAGCTTTTACTGTTTTGTGATCATTTACCCCAAAGCTTAATGACTTAAAACAACAACCACTTTATTATACCTCACAATTTTATCAAGCAGGACTCACACAAGGCTTACTAGGGCCCAACTCCTGTGTGGATGAGGGCCATTAGATGGGCAAATGGGCAGGTCTGGAAACATCAAGGTAGAAATCCCATCCATGTCTGGTGACTTGGTTAAGATGGGGCTGCACTTAGCCGGGGATCTGGGCGGGGGGGGGGGGGGGGGCACTGCACTTAGCTGAAACAGTCATCGCAGGGCCCAAACTTTCCCTTTCCAGCATGGCAGTCTGAAGTAATTGGACTTCTCCCATAGTAGCTCAGCATTCCCAGAATGTTACAGGACACCCAAGGCAGATCTCCTGGTGCAAGGCTTCTTTTAAGCTAGGCTTAAAGTCCCAGAATACCTCTTCTGCCATATTTTATTGTTCAAACCATTCGCTAAAGCCAGCCCAGGTTCAAGGAGAGGGAGGAAGTAGATTCAACATCTCAGTGGGCAAATTGCATGAGCCACCGTGAAGGAAAGTCCTTGATGGCAGCCATCTTGGAGGCAAACCACTGTGGTTACCACGGGAATTTAAATGTTAGAGGGTTTGAGATCTGGCAATTAATAATGCCAAATTTCTCTATGATCTTTGATTTTTCCTTCCCTTCCTGTAAACTGGCTCCTGGAGAAGTTAGGCAAAACGCCTTAATTTTATGAGCGATTTTTGAATCTGATTTGAAAGTACTTAGATAAGCTTCAAGTTGACCGATAAAGATCTAGGAAAATTAAGAGAAGTGCAGAAGGCACATAATACATTAGGTTTCCTAACTGCTGCATGGACTGGCCCATGGATTCCTTCCAGTCTGAAACCTCTGGTAAAGGGATTGCACTCCCATCTAGATGCCCATCACTCTGTCTTTGTACCTCTAGCGTGTTCATCAGATGCCTGAGGGTATGTGCCTCTTACCCATCACTAGACTCTAAAGAACCCGCAGGTTTCATTCTTCTGTTTCACCCACAAAGCGCTAAGAGGTTTTCAATCACTATTTGCTAAATGAACACACTGTGGTAAGGTTTTCGGGAATGCTGGAAGTAGCACAAAAAGAAGGGTGATATCAACTCCTGGTATTAGAAGGAGGCAATTCTATTATCTCTAAGAGCTAATGTTCAGCAGCTCTTCGATGCTTTCTAATGGGCAATAAAAGTGAAAACATCCATGGGGGGTTTGGTTTCTGGCCCGTGTCTTGGTAAATTAAATAACTCCGCTTCATGGCGGGAGACAGGAAGGGTTTGTGCTGTTAGCTTCCACAAGGAACAAACTTCGATCTCTTTGTGCACAAGCCACTCTTGGCCCCAGGTGTGGCTTTCCTAGACAGCGTTGGCACAATGTAGGAATTCTGCGTGACACAGGATCGGGGGGAGGGTGGCTGGTGGCCAAGGAAAATTAATGATTCCCCTGATGACAAGTTCAATTAGTATGAAAATGGGAGAACACTAGGGGCAAAAAACGAGAGGTTTCCTTATTTATATCCTACTGGAGAATCCATTTCAAGATCATAAAAAAGTAAGACATGAATTGCAGACCCAGAAAAGATAAGGGCTGCTTGGTTTTCCATAAAATGTGGATACCACTGAGGCAAGAGTCTACTTATATTATGCCTTCTGCTTCCAACTATAATCTTTCATTTCTTTTCTGTTATCAGAGAAGTATTTTAAAGATAATGGCTTCAGAACCCTCTACAAGGAACCACAAAATATTCTTATGACTGTATAATAACTGTAATATAATAGAGTAATATATTATATCTATTATATAGTTATAATAACCATAATATAATATAATATTCTTATGACTATATAATAACTATATGATGTATAAAAATATAATTATATAATAACAAATGCTCCTGTCTTTTGTTTCTCACTTTTTACTCCCTCGGCTGAAATCCTGGCTCAATCTCTCACTTGCTGTGTATCCTTAGACAAGTCACCCAGTGGCTCTGTTCCCTAATTTTCTCAATGTTAAAATGTAGTTAATAATAATATATAACCATACAGGAGCCTTGAAGATTATATGAGCTAACATATGCTTAGAACAATGCCTGGCACATAGTAGGTGCTCGAAATGTATACTCTGAGGTTAAAAAGCATTTTGCCTACATTTTCTCTTTGGGCCCTCAAAACGTGCTAAACAGCATTAGGAAAATATTAGGATTTAAAGGCCAACACGCTAAAGTCAGAGTAGGTAGGACTGAACTCGAGATCCCCCGCTTACTAGCTGTACAACCTTAACAAGTTACTAAACCCGTCTGGGCCTTGGTTTCTTTGTCCACAACATGGGGATAATGGCCATACTTATTATTCTTCTTGTTTTTTAGAGAGGGAGAAAGAGAGCAGGTGCGAATGCAGAGAGGGGCAGAGGGGGAGAGAGAGAGAGAGAGAGAGAGAGAGAGAGAGAGAGAGAGAATCTTAAGCAGGCTCCATACTCAATGTGACGCCCGGCACAGGGTTCGATCCCATGACCTGAGCTGAATCGCGAGTTGGTCATGTAACGGACTGAGCCACCCAGGCGCCCCTCCTAATAAATTTTCAAACAAGGAGCCCTGCATTTTCCTTTTGCCCGGAGTTCTGCAAATTATGTAACTAGTCCTGCCCCCACATTATGGAATTAATTCAAGGGCCAGCCACCCATAGGCCACTATTATGCCAACTCATGGGTAGTCTGCCTTGACTTTGGGACATCCTTAAAGTCTGAGCTTTTGTAACGGACGTTACAAACATCTTCCTATATATTGAGCATATCCCTATGGTCAGAGTAACGGAGCAGGGGGTCAGCTGGGTTCTATTCCAGTCCCGTGCTTCTCCTCACATCCATGGGTGTGACAGGGGATGGCATTATCACAAGGTGATGGCAAATCTCTGTGTACTTGTCACGTTGTTCTAAAGAGGTACAGTGTTTCAATACACCTTCACGATTACTTAGTACTATTATGGAGAAGTCATTGCGTTAATAAGAAAGAAATGCATAAAAGTATTACTAAAGGTGTAATAGCTCCTTGTCATAATATAGTTTCTCAATGAATGACTATGAAACACCCTAAAATATTATTAGGCATAAAATTGAGATTTTTAAAAAAAAAATTTTAACACCTTGACTTATTTTTTAGACACAGAGTGTGTGTGAGTGGGGTAGGCACAGAGAGAGAGGGAGACCCAGAATCCGAAGCAGGCTCCGGGCTCTGAACTGTCAGCACAGAGCCCAACACGGGGCTCAAACTCATGAACCATGAGATCATGCCGGGAGCTGAAATCTGATGCTTAACCGACTGAGCCCCCCAGGTGCCCCTGGAAATTGAGATCTTGATGGTAATAGAGGCCCGCAGACTGGAAACGATGGGGAAATTGGTACTAGGTTTTCAGTTCCTGAACGGCCAGGTCCATTTCAATTCACATTTGAGCCTTCTGGTTCCTTGATCAGAGCCTTGCGCGCAGCAAATGCACAACAAACATGTGTCCCGGGAATGGCGTGTGTTTGCTGGTTTGATCGCACTTCTGCCTTAGTGTATGGAAGGCGAGAATTGCATTCAGTCAACAGAAATGAAAAAGGACAGTGAATTCAGAGGAGATGTTGGGAAATGCGAGAGATTAAGAAGGGGAAACCACGGAATGTTTACATTCTTGGACGCATAAGAAAGGGTGAGCAAGGGCACAGCAGGAGCTCAGCTCTGGTAGAAAGAGGTCAGTCTGACACCACACCCAGGGCTCCAGAAGGACATCAGAGTTATATTCCTGTTGTCCCTCTGCTCAGAATGTTCCAGAGCCTTCCCAGCCTACAAAGTCCTACATAATCTGACTCCCAAATCCCCTCCAGCCTACTGACTTCCTCCTCTCCCCACCTTGTCTGTTCCATGCACACAGTTTTTCAAGCTGCTCCCGGAACGTGCCTCACACATCCCTGCCTATTTGACGGTCCCTTTCACTGGAACACTTTTCTATCGTTTTCTTCGTTCCTCACTTTATTCAGGTCTTTTCTCGAAGGTAGTATCCTCAGAGCTAACTTTCCCAAGCGCCACGTGTGAGATACAGCATCCTGGCCATTCTCAAGCCCTTTACCTTGCTTTATCGTTTTAAAACACTGCACTCATTATCCTTTGTTTTTCTGTGGTGTTGGTTGTTATTTCTCTTCCTTCATTTCCGCATTATCTATTTGTCCCATCGCCAGTTGGGATTTTTTTTTTCCTCCACCGGAAGGTAAACGCCATGAGGACAGACACATTTTTCTGTTCTGTTCACTGCACTGTCTGTAGATCTTAAAGTATTGCCCGGCGGAGTCAATGCTCAACGATATCTGTTGAATGAATAAGTGAATGGATGAGTCGATGATTTGAAAACCCCTCTGCAAACAAAGAAAAGAATAATTAGAAGACGTGCAATCCTCTGCCTGCTGGTTCTGCCTCAGGAGAAGGTCTGAGGAGGGGCTGAGGAGTCAACAAAGGATGAAATGACGAGGGGCTGAAGTTGGCTTTGAAGTTGTCAAGATTGCCTTGAGCCTGCAAGCCTTCAATGTCTTGGATATGACAAGCCTATGCTTCTGACAGCAGCGTCAGTCAACTGAGAGTTTTGGCAAGGCCACCCCTGCTGTCTGTGATGGCCATTACTGCACGGAAGACATCCCAGGTGTCCCCAGGCTTGTTCTTGTATAGCGCCTTTGTGATGTGGTCTGGGTTACTACAAACTGAAGCAACTCGATACCACTCTATCTCCTCCTTGTTGTTACCAAGGAGAGCTGATTCCACCGGAGGAAGTTAGGATAGGGAGGAAGAGGGAGGAGAATTTACCAGCTGAAGAACTCCCCAAGAAAATTTTACCCTAGCCAAATCCATGGAGTACTAAGGACTCGTGATAGATGTTGTTATGGGTCCACACTCTTCACTGCCTCCCAGTAACTAATTACACTTTGCCTTTGTGACTACGTGTGCCTTTGTGGTTTGAGATGTAATTGTTGGGATGCTAGGATGGAAAGACAGGGAGAGAGGAAACAGAAGGAAAGATCAGTTCTATAATCCCCTTGCACCTCCGGTTGGAACATAAATAATATTTATAAACTATCACCTGATGTGTGTGTGTGGTTTTTTTTCTTTCATTTTGCCGAGGCTTCTAGAAACACACAGTCCAACAATCACATTTACCCATTCGTGGATATGCGTGTGTGGTTTTTTTCCAGAGTGTGTCTCAAGAGGACAAGTCTATTTCAGCCCATCTCCCAAATGCATGGAATGTATCAGTCGGGATGCTTGCAAATGCATGAACCGCAATCCATCCAAAACAAAGAAACCAAAAGAAGGACAGAAAAGCCCAGCAAGAGAGTAGGTTCAGTGCGAAGCCGGCACTCCTGGCCCGGGTTCAGTTATAGTAATGGCAGACGTTGCATTTGTCTCCATAAGATTCATGAAGCTATACTGGCACAGACTTAGTAAATAGAAGGCAACAGAGCACAGGCTAAATCAGCAACGTATCCGAGGCCAAAAACCAAGAAACAAAGCAAGGTTCATTGTGTAAGCTAGATACAGGTGTATTAGTTCCATTTCACAGACTCCCAACGGGCTTTCATTTATTTCTACATTTAGTGTCACCATCAACCTTAATATAAGAAACACTGCTGTCATTTTTTTCTATAGTACTTAGAAAATTCTCAAGAGGAACTTTTCAAAAAAATTTTTGGATCAGTTTTTCCTCTAGGGAAGTTTTACATTTGAGGTAATACAATCTGTTCTCAAAATGGAGTGAATCTCTGGGTCTGGTCATTGAGGCCAATCTGTTGAGTTGTCAGTATTCAGGCTTCCATCATTAGCGAAAGTCCTTGGACTGTCATCCCCAGTAGCTGTTCCTACAAAATACTCACAACTCTTCACCCAAACACTTTCCATTCTTCTAAACTACTGGACCTAAATCTTACGAGGGTCAGATTTTTCTAGACTTTCTAGAACGTGTACTGCAATATATTTTCAGCCTCATTGAGACCACCAATCCAGGGACCCCAGCCCTTTCTCACTGTTTTCTCTTCTTAGCATCTGTGTCCTGATCCATTATTATAATGATTACCTTACAAATACCTTTACATCCCATGCCCTTCTCTCTGATATACCTTCTGAGGGAAACTCTGAACAACCTGGTGTTGCCTAGTTATCAGCTTTTTCTACACTGCTGACTGAGTGGCCTAGTCGGTCAACTCCATGGTGCATTCAACACTGCCCAGCATTTCTACCACATGTCGGCATTTTAAGATGATTCTAACTCCTTCTGTTTCCCTCCAAACCACCTTTCTACCCCCTTCAAACTCCAGCGATGACTTTGGCTCTTGCTTCATTAAGACAATAGAAACTCTTGGATGGAAACCCTCATTTTCCCACCAACACATCTGCAAACCTACCTCTGCCCACGTGCATCTTTCTTTTCTTGTTTCCTAGCATAGAGGAAGGTCAATCTCACCGCTGCTGTTTACAGTTGTTCAGGGATTTTGCTCTTTCAGTCTATCCCTCTTTGGTCTTACAAGTCAGTGTCTATCTCTCTTCAGAATTACTCTCAACATCCTACGAACATGTTCTCCATCTCAGAAGAAAAAAAGCTATGTCCACATCTTCATTCTATACCCCCTCTCCCTCTTATCTGTCCCAGCTCAGCCTCTTGAAATGATTGTCTGCACAT
This sequence comes from Panthera onca, assembly GCF_046562875.1. Taxonomy (NCBI): domain Eukaryota; kingdom Metazoa; phylum Chordata; class Mammalia; order Carnivora; family Felidae; genus Panthera; species Panthera onca. Next base: position 14,447,162 of record NC_138346.1, on the reverse strand, counting down.
TATTTCCATTTTCTCACCCCCCTGTTCATTCCACCACCACTGCAATTCTTATCTAGCATTACATTTCCTTGGCAAGTTCTTTGTTGCAGTTATCTGAGGTTGCATGACCAACCAAGCATCCCATCCAGTGGCTGAGAACCATATGGCTCACTAATCTAATCATGTTTTGGGGTGGATTCAGAGGGATAATTGCCTCTGCTCCCCTCCACATTAGCTGGGCAGCTTGAAGCTGGGAACTGGAGTCATCTGGAGGTTCACTCATTCACATGCCTGGCGGTAGACGCTGGCAAGATGGGGCTTTCTCAAAACATGATGGTCTCCAAGGACAAGCATCTGGAGAGAGAGAGAGAGAGAGAGAGAGAGAGAGAGAGAATGTCTGAGTCAGCCCCAGGCTAAAGCATTTTATGACTGAGCTTTGGAAGACTATACATGAAGGCTCTATCTTGGGATTTCTCTCCCAAGAAATCCCTGTTAGACTCCCTTACAGGACAGATCTATCCATTAATAGGGCTTAAATGTCATATTGCTGCGGATGGCTCCAAGACTTATTCCAGTTCCAAAGCATTATCCTAAGCTTTGACATTTCCCCTTGGGCCTCTGATAGGCTTTTCAAATGTGCCAAGTTCAAAAACATACCTCTTGATTTCCCCTATCTTCCTCTAGCCCTCCCCATGTTAGTCAATAACTTCATCAAGGTAAAATCCTAAGAATCATCCTTGTATTTTCCATTTTCTTCAATTCTCCTCCCTCAGTCCTTTAGCAACTTCGGTTGGTTCCACCTGCAAAATACACCTCAAACTCATTGACTTTTCGCCTGTTCAATAATCACCTCAGTCCAAAACTCTTAACACCTTTTCCCCGGACTGCTGCTCTTTTTTTTTTTTTTTTTTTAAATAATTTCCTTTTTTTAAGTTTTTTTTAATGTTTATTTATTTTTGAGCAAGAGAGAGAAAGACAGAGCATGAGCAGGGGAGGGGCAGAGAGAAAGAGAGAGAGAGGGAGACACAGAATCGGAAGTAGGCTCCAGGCTCTGAGCTGTCAGCACAGAGCCCAACGTGGGGCTCGAACTCATCAACTGCGAGATCATGACCCGACCCGAAGTCAGACGCTCAACCGACTGAGCCACCCAGGCACCCCACTAAATAGCCTCTTATAGACAGCAACAGGCACAATGGCTCCTGTAGACATTTAACTCTTTCATACTATTTAGTCACTATTCCTGCAAATGTCATCTAAGAGAACACCTGGGACAGTGTGGAGCTAAAGCTTTCATCCTGGGTACACGAGTGGCTTCCGTCTTGCAATGACTCTCTAATGACAGTCAATGGCTCCCTATTATACTTGTCTCAAAGGAGTTGTCTTGTACTCTTAGTATTAGTAATGAATATTAACCTTGTCTGGAAAAATATGACAGAATGAAAGCCTCTGCATCTTTTTCTCTGTTGAGCTAACAAGAGTCTTCAAGATGCACAGATCTTAATGAAGTATAGTCCTAGGGGTTACTAATTTACTAAAAATATGTACTGAGTGTCTATCCTGTGCCAGGCTTTGTGCTAGCTGCTGAAGAAACAGGCAAATAAAACGGAGTGTCTGATAAAGAAGGCGACAAGAGAAAGCATACATAAAATAGATCAGGAGATGATAAACGCCGCGGAGGAAAATGAAGCAGGGTGAAGAAAAGGGAAAGGATGGACAAGTTGAAGGTCCCCTGTGCTGTTTTCTATCTGCTGGCCAAGGAAGACATCCCTTTGAGACGGTATTTGAGTAGAGAACTGAATGATGTAAAGGGACAGCCATGTGGGTATTTGAGGAAAAGTCTTCTAGGCCAAGAGAAGAGTAGGTTCAAGGACCTTGAGGCTCATGTGTGTTTGGCATTTTCAAGGAATCTGAAGGGAGGCCAGTCCAGGGAGGGTGGTAGGCTGGAGAGGTAGAGCATGTCATTGATGGCTTACTGGGCAGCATGTGTGATAAGCCCAAGAGAATTTTGGTGGAGAAAGGGCAGTCTTGTCTGAAGCATCTGCCAAAGGTAGCGAGGACATGTGATGGGAAACAAAGCAAGCTCCGGGGGAGTGAGTGTGTGGTGCTGGTTTCCCTTACAGACCCCAACATCTAGTCAATATATGCAAAGCACCTCATAAAATGCCTGCGCGTAGCAGTTACCCAATAAATGCTCGTTGTTATTGTTTCTAGCAAATTTGGCCTTAATCAAAAAGGTTCAAGTCCTAAGTCTAGCACCTACCGGCTTGTCTGTGTGACCCCTGACCAATCACCTAACTTCTCTGGACCTTCCTTATGCTGTGTTACTGCGCTGATGAACGGATTGATCGAGAAGATTCAGGGGAAATGCTTAGCACGAAGTTTATCACGTATTAAGGGCTTAGTAAGTGTTGCTTAGTATCATTATAAGGGAATTTCTAAGCCCCTCCACTTGTTGTCAGAGCGTGGAGAGGAGAAACACAGTCAATACTGTTTGATGCATGTTTCTAGCCTCTCTTCCCCATGGCTGTCTTCTGTGCTTGGTTCACATCTCTGTTCACCTGGCCCCACCAGTCTGCACACCCTCTCCCAGCTTTACATATCTCCCATCACAGTGACCAACATATGACCTACTCCATGTTTACTTCATCACTGTCTTTCTCCCCCGGATAGAATGTAAGCTCCGTGAGGGCAGAGATTTTTTTTTTCTCTAGTTCATTGATGTCTCTCTAGTGCCAAGAACAATGACTGGTATGTAGCGAACTCACGATTAACGTTTGTTGAATAAATTAATGAAAAAGAAAATTCAGGGGAGTTCTTCAGCCGCCAGCAAGAATGAACGGGTCCCACCCCAAATCACATGCCTCCCTATTGGAATTCAGAGCGTTGAACTTGGTAACATCGAGGATTGATCCTTTGCCTTACTATCATGAACATTCAGGAACTGCATCCCGGATTTTAAGCCTAACCCTTTGGAGAGCTCCAGAAGTTAGACCAATTTATTTTCCGAGGAACAAGCAGCCAGCCCTGTTTCAACTAAGGCCCCGGGAGTCCACTGGGACCTCACCCTGCCGGCCACTCAGCAAACTGAGATCAGGTAGCCGAGTTCTGTAAATGTCTTCCATTAATAACTGCCAACCAGCCTTTCCTCGACTGGCTTGGCTTGTCACTTAAGTCACATATTTCGACTTGTAATTTCTCCAAAGGGCCATTTCGGACATTTTACTTCTCCTGAAATTATAGTGATTGTATATTTCAGGCTATTTGCAGCTCTGTCCTATCCATGGGAGAATGGGCGTAGAAAGATGGAAAAGACAGAGGATTTCCTTGGGCCACTTTTGGTTTAATCAGGATGAACTTCGCAAAGAACATCTGGCTCATTTCCCCAGAGCCAAGACAGACTTACGGAGCCTGTTCCACAAAACAGCGATTGCATTTTATTTGCCATCCCAGTATTTTCCTGGGAAAACATGTCCTGGGATTAATTTTGTGTTGGGTTGCAGGTTGGACTTACATCTCCATATATACTTCCCGGGGGTAAGGATTTCAGGCAGCAGGTGGCAAAGAGCAGCTCTACCAATTATCATGGTAAAAAACTGTCACATTGGAGATGGGAGGGGTTTGGGGTTATTCTGGTTTAACTAAGATACGTAGTGTTGCCCAGCTGCTCAGCTCTGTTTTTTTCTAAGGCTTAAAAGTCAATCATCGAGAGTCAAATATGGAAATTATCACTGTTTGCAAAATGTCTCTGTGAAAGAAATCTTACCTTCTATTTCCTCCCGAAATTAAAAGGATGACCTTATTTCCACTCACACCTTGTCAGAGTACGAAAACCCAGCGGAGTCTTCACTCCAGAGGGATGGCTCTTTGTGCCAGGGGCCACCCTAGGAAAGCTGCGTTGGAGGGACGCTGGGCTGGCAAATTGTTGCAGAACACCAGAATATTCTGCTCCCTTCCTCCAGGCAGGCAGGGTTTTGGGGGATGAGATCAGCTTTCGTGAATAGAGATCTAATTTAAATAACGGCAGGTTTAAATAATAGCGAATTCATTAGCTCCGGGCTAGACCCAGGCTGCTAGCGACTGTAGGGGTGAGGTTTGCATTTATAAGGAGGCCGGGGGTGGGGGGTAGGGTAGGGGTCATTGCCACTAAAAGAAATGTCACTCACCTCGGGATAGGAAATGTGGGCATCCCTTGGGGCGAAAGAGGAGACAGGGCTTCCTCTGTTCTCTCATTAGCTCAGGGAAAGAGGTCATGGGGTGGGGTAATGGTCTTGATCCGAGAAACAGCCAGACATGTTGGAGATGTACCTTGGGGAAAATGGCAGTGAATGGGTGTGTAAGTTTTCAAAAGTTATGTATGTAAAACACCACAGTGCTGGCCCAGGCCCAAGGTGGTAGGGAGGGAGCCTAGAATAGAAGAGCCTAGAGATGAAGAAGAGACTTGCTCTGGAACCTCTCTCCAGAGAAGTGATCAGTGAGGTTAACCCCCCTACCCCCGCCCCCCCACAAGAGCACCATCACTGAGCAGGGTGTCTCCTTTCCCGGTCCCTGAGGGTAAAAGCCTAAGGGCAAAGAATATTTGGGAGAATTCGCTTATATTAGGTTGACAGGCAGTACATAATAAAAGGATTCAGTTTGCCAGGAAGGTGTGTGTGTGTGTGTGTGTGTGTGACAGAGAAAAGGTGATCGAGACGCAGCCTTGGGGCGGCTGAGATCTACCGCCCTTCCTGGCACTCTGGAAAAGGTGAAGTCACCTTCGGAGAATCCCAAACATTGATGAGGTTCTTCCCACGTGGGAAGGAAACTGCTCTGGTTCTCCCCGAGCTGAAACCGAGGTTAGTACCCTGCAGCTGATACCGTGTCTTCTATGTTGTTCTAAATTCAATTCAGAGCGATTCAGCCCATGCCACAAGTACTATTATGTGGACTTCCTTGCACTAAATCTATGTTTATGGGAACATAAAATACATGTTGTTCCTGTTGTCAGATTTTATTATCGACGATGATTTCTAATACGTGCCCATCAGCCACCCTTTTAATCACTGTCGGTCGTTCTTTTCTACTGCAGCCAGATTTACAACAGTGATGATGGTTTTCAAATAAGGCCCTTCCTCTGCTCAACTGTATTTAGGGCTAATTAAGAGTAAATAACTATTCCCAGCAAGCAAGGCAGTATCCAAGCAAATCTTTGACAAATGCAGCCTTCCCCTTAGAGAACCATATTCTCATCTGTTGCCAGTAAATATTTCCATTACGACCATAAGAAACTCCCTTCCCTCCCTGCACCCCCCCCACCCCCAACATTGAGAATGTCATGCTGCTTTGATACAAGTAGAGACAAATAAATACCAGTCAAGGCCAGGAAGGAAAACACAAGAAGCATTTAATTAAGAAAAAAACCCGATATAATTCCCTGTTTCTTTCAGTGGATTCCAGTTCCATTTGGTTGCTGTCTTCAGCTGTATGAAGCAAATAAATGCAATCACGGGCTCTCAGCTCCACTCAAGTCTGACATTTCCCCTAAACCCTCCACCCCCGACTCCTACACCCTCTGTGATGCAACACAATTCATTCACTATAATTTGAAGGTTACAGTCAATTGTTCCAAGACGAGAACTCAGACTGGATCGGATCAGACTTCCTGTGTTATGAGGGTTCATCTTCGGAAGCATCTTCCAGAAGCTCTATTGCAGGGTATTGCCTGTAGGACTTTCCTCTCCCATTCTGCTTTCAGCGGGCCTTCTAATTTCCCCTTTCATTTAAAGAGGAGCGTTGCTGTTACTTTGCAAATTATAGATTTTAATATCTCTTGTACTTTCACTTCCCACTGAAATCTGACGGTTGTCTTTATGAATTTCTTCTAACTGAAAGAAGTTAAAATGAAATGTCTTCCGAGCCCAGGGAAGGAGAAAGAAGTGTATTGAAAGATACATAAGCTGGACTGGGTGTGGAAAGTAAACACTGAGCTATTCACATGGGAATACAAGAAATAGATTTCTTTCTACTTATTCCAATGTATAGAAATATACGAAAATTCTATTATAAAATATAGAGTTGAAACAAATTACCGTAACGAAGAAACAAACAGGGGTATAGTTTTTAAAAATATAAATACGCTTAAATAGGAAACTCTTTTTTTTTTTAAGTTTATTTTTGAGAGAGAGAGAGAGAGAGAGAGAGAATCCCATCGCGGGGCTCGAGCTCGTTAACTATGAGATCATGACCTGAGCCAAAATCAAGAGTCAGGCACTTCATCCAGCATCACCCAGGCGCCCCAGATACTAAACTCTCAGATGCATTTAACAAAGAAGGGTTGAATGTCAGCAGTATCATGCACTGTTCAGTCCTTCTTACTAATTTCTCCCAGCTATGCTTTCTGAACTCTAGTTTTTGTTGATCCTCCAAGGGGACTAGAAACACTAAAAATCTTCAACGTTGTTTTTATTTAATCCACTTAAACATTATAGGCAGACCCCGGTTTACCGATTGCTTGTTGGCACCAAAGTACTAAGTTTTGCTCTATATTGACTGTAACAACTGCGTTCATTTATCCCGTCCACAACTGCTTGTTGAGCACCTACAACATGTCAGGTGCGGTTCTAGGGGCTGAGGACACAGGGGTAAAAAAAGATGAATACAGCCCCTGAGTCTGAAGGAATTACATTCCAAAAAGCTGGATATTCAATAACAAGTGGTTACACATATTTCAGGAGTGAGACATGTTGTGAATAAGAGGACAGATATCAGATGGGGCCAGCTATTTTAGAAAGAGTCGTCAGGGGAGGCCTCCCTGAGGAGGTGACTGTTGAACAAAGACTATACTGTGCAAGGAGGAGGGGAGTAGGAGCGGAATTGGAAAGATAAGTGTGGCCAGCCTTGTAGGCCATGGCAAGGACTTAAAATTCTAGTCTGAGGCAGACTGGAAGCATTAGTACGATCTGGTTTACATTTTACACAGATCTCTCTGGCTACACGGAGAACTGACTTTTGGGTAAAGTTGTCAGATGAGACACAGGAGGCCCAGTTAAATTTTTTTTTTTTAAAGTGAGCTGTAGCCCCACATGGGACTCAAACTTACAACCTCGAGGTCAAGAGTCGCATACTCTAATGACTGCACCAGCCTGGCACCCCGTGCCCAATTAAACTTAAATCTCAGATAAACAACAAATAATTCTGGCATCAATATGTCCCAAATATTGCATGGGACATACTTATACCAAAAAGATTACTGTGAGGCCAGAACCCCTGATATAAAACGCTATCACTAACCTTCCTGAGAGTTAATTCTCACCTGGGTCACTCTTTTGTTTTCCTGTCCCCTTTGACTTCCACTTTCCAAGCAAACTCCCCGGACCCGTTGCTCCTGGATTTCTAGCCTGGCTCGGAAGCCAATGGCAATGAGTGAGGAGCAGGAAGGAAAAGGCAAGGGGCCTTTGGCCAATGGCTCCTTTCTGGTCTCTCTCTGACCAGCCCCTGCCCATTTGCCCAATGCCGTGGGCTTCTTACCAATGACCGTCCTCCCTGAACCCATTTCAGAACATGCTAAAATCTCAAGGTATTGACACTATTTTTTTATCCCTAAGGCAATGCCACTGGAAGCTTGTGAGGACACACACACACACACACACACACACACTAATTAGACAGCCAGCCATTATTTCCTAAACACTGCTCTAAGCGTGCTTGAGTACACCTAAGCCTTGACTGTCTCTCCCCATGATGGTGAACTCTGAGAACAAGGTGAGCCTCTACCCAACAGCAATATGCTTTGACCAATGAGGTGGTCACAAACACTTGCCAACAATGGGTCATCCCGGAGAAACAAAATGGAGACCTAATTATGAAAATAATTATGGAGACCTAATTGTGGACAGCCAAAGAACTAGAGCTGGTTTTCTAGAGTGATATATTCACGTGCTAGGGCTGCCATAACAAAATACCACAGACCGGGTGGTTTAAACAACAGAAATCTATTTCCTTGACGTTCCGGAGGCTGGAGGTCCAAGGTGTCTGCAAGGCCGGTTTCTCCTGAGGTCTCTCTCCCGGGCTTGCCGATGGCTGCCTTCTTGCTGTGTCCTCACATGGCCTTTCCTCATTGTACACACATCCCTGATGCCTCTCTATGTGTCCAAGTTTCCTCTTCTTCTAAAGATACCAGTCATATTGGATTAGGGGTCACCCTCCGGGACTCATTTTCCCTTAATCTCCCCCTTGAAAGGCCCTGTCTCCAAATAGAGTCACATTCTGAGATACTGGGACTTCCATGTACAAATTTTGGAGGGATGCAACGCAGCCTCTAACAAGTGAGGAGACAGTGGCAGTCGAAGTCATCATCAACTGAAGGACTGAAGGACCAACGTGGGTTCCCCAAACAGTGGAATAGTGGGGCCCTGCTGGTGGCAGTCAGGGTGAGAAACACATGAATGGAACGCAGGGACAGACGGTTAACTGGGTCCAGCATCTCTCCAACCCGCAATGTGAAATATCAGCCCTCTCATTATATGAGCAGTTGCTGTTTTTTTCCTAACTGGGAGTAAATTAGACCATAAGGAATATGGAAGGATTATGAAAGCATGTCTAACGATTTATTAAAAATTGAATTCTAAATAACCCCTGATCCTTAAAGTTTGATAATCGTCAACCACAAATTATGTTTAAAAGGTTTCAAATGTCTTTTTGACATGGCAAGGACATAATAAAACTTTTGATGATGGCTGAATAATAACACACAAAAGATTTTGGAAACCACTACCCAGAGTAGTGCTTTTCAAACCTTTCAAAAACTATGGAATCTGATGTCAAAGGAGAGTGAACCACTGGCTGGGAGAGGAGCGAGAAATGGATGGTTGTGTTTTATGACAAAAATGTATTGTAAGCTTACATTCTATGATGTATTTCTTTTTATTTTGATTTTATTTATTTTTTTAACAAAGTTGGAAATCTTTTTTTTAATTATTATTTTAGAGAGAGAGAGAGAGAGAGCACATGTGGGAGAGAGGGACAGAAAGAGAGAGAGAGAGAGAAAGAATCTTAAGCAGACTCCACACTCAGTGTGAGCCCAACGGGGGCTCCCTCCCACGGCCCTGGGATCACCACCTGAGCCAGAATCAAGAGTCGGACGCTCCACCAACTGAGCCACCCAGGAGCCCCTTTTTTTATTTTTATTTTAAAAGTAGGTTGTATTTGTCCTACTGTCCCCCAAATCCTCAAGATAATTTCACTTCCCAACAAGACACATGATGCGTGTTGGGTAGCTTTGTCTGACCCCTGGCATCACAGTTCCACACCTGGATTATTTGTGCCCCAATTTGAGAATCCAGGCCTCCAAGTCTTGATTGCCTTCTCCTAGAACATAGTTGCCCTCTGGACAAAAAGATTGACACACATCCTCATTAAGTCTCAGCCACAGGACTTGCTGCAGGCATACCAGCAGGAAATGAAGGTCTCATATCTAGTGCAGATAAAACCAGAATCTCTCCTTTTCCATCACAAGCAGCCAAACCTACACATCTCCCTGACCACTCCAGGAACTCCCACCATTTCTTTGGTGCTTAATGTATCAGTTAGCAATTGCTACACTTATGCCACATTAAAACACACACACACACACACACACACACACACACACACACACACATAAAACTTCGGTGGCATAAAATTATAAACCTTTTTTTTCACTCGTGACTCTATGAGTTGGCTGAGTAGTTCTGCTGATCTTGGTGAGGCCTCACTAGGCAGTTCTTCTTGCCTTGGCGAGGGGTCACTTACCTACGTGGCAGTCAACTGGTTGTTAGTTAATATAGGATGGTCTTGGCTGGGGTGACTGGCTTTGCTCCACATGGTTTCTCATCCGCCAGGAAGTGAGCCTAGGCTCGCTCTCATGGTGCAGGCATGGGGGAGTAGAGGTGTGCAGGACCTCATGAGGCCAGGAGGTCAGAGGTGAGGCCCCATTCTATTGATCAAAGTGAGATAAAAGGACAGGTCGGATTCAAGGGACAGGAAAATAGATCATACTTTTGATGCGGAGAGGAGCAAAGCCACATTGCAAAGGACAGAGTTTCAGGGAAGGTTGGAGAAGTGGGCATTTTCTTAATCACTTCACCATAGGAGGTGTTCCAAGTCACCATTTTTTGTAAGCAGAGTTCTAGATTCATATTATCCTTTTCTCTACTGCTTCCTTAGAGAGCTCAGGGAATGTTATGAGAACCCAGATCCAATGTTAATGGAACCCAGATGGAATACTGGCTGTGATTGATTTTAAGCCCTCTTTGGGCATCAGGTTTAGCTACTTATGTGTACTCATTGCTGGGAGAAGAAGGGAGAGTGCGGGTTTTCCCTAATAATGACTTTCCCGAAGTCCAACGGTTGACTGGTGATGGGACTGCTCTGGTAGATTGAGCCAAGTCCTTGATAAAAGTGAGGTATATTAATGGGGAATTTATTTAGACTCATGACAGTCTGGCATCTGCTGGAGCACAGATTTCAATCATGTAGAGAAAGAAAAGTCTGTCAAAAATGTGGGGGAGAAAAATTATGTAAGTCAGTAATGCTTAGATGTATATAGAAGAAAAATAAATTACAGTTTTGAAGCTAGTTCAAGAAACTTCGGTAATGATGAGCCAGATTTACAGCACATAAAACATAGTTTTTCTGTGGAAGCACATCTCATAGTTAAAAGAGAATCTACAAAAGAAGCTTAGCTCTTCATTTTGAAAGTGTATCATTATACTGCTCAGATATTCACTTCCCTTTTATCCGTGACTCAAGATGAATATTAGGGGAAGGATAAGGAGGACTCACGTAGTTTCGGGAAGGGCCATGCAAAGTGAATTTTAGAATGCAGAATGACGGGGCATTGATTGGGCACCATGACACGTACATTATCTCATCTAGTCTCCACCACAACGTTGTTGGATTGGCATTAACAGCCCCTGACTTTATAGGTGAGGAAGCTGAGGTTCACAGCGGTCAAGCAACTCACCCAAATTCACACAACTAGTGAGAGCGAGAGCCAAAATGGAACCTTAATCTGGTTTCCATTTTTTTTCTGGCTATGGACTGCTACACTACAACAGCTCACTGCCAACTTGGGAAACCTCATCTTTGTTTTTGAAAATACAAAAGTACTGACCTGGTTTTTATTCTTCAGGGTTTGTTTTTCTTTTTTCTTTTCCCCCTCAAAGGCAAAGGGAAAAGGCCTATATAACGGCACACGAATGCCTCGCTTTTTGTTCATGGTCTTCCTTGGAATGAACTTTCTCAAACTAAAGACGGAGAGACTAGTCCTCAGGGCGTAAAAACCAGCAGAGACGGTAAACAGAAACAATGCAGTGACCCCAAAGTTGACCAATTTGAAGAAGAATTTTGCTCCAGGTCAGGCTTGAGGGAGAGGGGAAGACAGCCACCCACACTAGATGTATGCCCAGGGCTCTGCTGCTGTGGGCTCCCGTGCCAGCATCCACGGTGAGGTAATTCTAGAGAACAGCAGGACTCATTCATTCCACATGCCTTCTCAGACAGTTAGGGTAAACAACTTTCAGATGCATTTCCTGTTAGCTTAAAAAATGTTTCCATAGTTGTACTAGTCAAATAGTATTTGAAAATTCCCTTTTTGTGTTTCCTCTAAAAGTACTTTCTTTTGCAAGAGGTTTGCCGGATATGATGTCATCCTAATTATTCCTTGACCAATTTTATCACCAACTATTTCAAATCTAGACAGTTTATCCAGCTTTACAAGGTGGTTAGTGTCACTCTGGGAATGTCCAAAATAGTGACTACGGGAACATTTCAATTCCGTGGCCACATCCTTCAGCTGGAGTAATGTGTAACCCTGTCTGCCTGATGAACATTTACTGTGTAGCTTGGAGACAGAACTAATTGGTTGTGGAGTCATGAGAAACATTTCTAAAGTGGCTTAAAAAATCTGCAGCTGGAAACGTGAAAGAAAATAATGAATTGACAGCTAGTTCTTACGCGGACTTCTAAGAGCAAAATGTTCAACATTGTGGCAAATGATGCCACCTTCAAAATTATCCCTTGAGTCCCTAAACAGAGTTCAGAGTTCAGTGCTTCCCATTTTCCTGGCCTGGATTTTCTCAATGATTTTCAACCAGAGGAAACAATCCTTCTGGGCTCCCCAGAGGTATGTGTAGACAGAGAAAAAGTTGAATCCAGCTTTACAGAGATCGGCCCTTCTGTTAAGATTCTTGCCTCAGTGACAAGAGAAAAGAAGACAGAAATGTTGCTATCTTGTTATTAAATCACTTGGGACAACGATAAGTCATTCTGTGAGAAGGATAAGGAAGTAGACATACGATATTGGAAGTTTCAAAGCAGAGATAGTTCCAGAACTTATTTGGAAAATGACATGTGCCATAGATAAAGTCTATTGAGAGAGAGTAGTCTCCTATCATGAGAATTTTTTCAGCCTCATGAAACTTGGCAGCTTCCATCTAAAGAAGTGGGGTAGAGGCCAGCACCTCTGGCAATAGTGGCTGGTTATTGGTGTGTATATTGAAGTCTGAGAATCTCCTTTGTTCAAAGCAAACTCTGGCTGGCCCCGCTCACCCATGGGACTCAAGCCCTCAGCAGTCCAGGGAGGTTCCAACTCATAACCCTAACAGCATGAGGATGTCTGGAGATAGTTAGGGAATGGTCTGCTGGAGACTTTGGGACCCCTCGGCCCTGAAGACCTGGGAATCCTCCTGACCTAACTCTGGACATCACGTGGCAAGATTACAAATGGCATTGGCATATCACTGACGCAGGGGAACCAGACATGAGACCTTGGCTATCTTTAAGATAAAATCAGGGCTAGCCTTCTGACTGCCAAGTGACTGTTGCTATTCGAAACAGAAGATTCCCACTTCTCTTCTGGATGTGAGGTTGATTTGGCTTCAACACCCATTTCTTCACGGATCGTCTGGATTGATGGGCTTGTCAAGTTGATCATGTGGCTTACCTGGCTGGCTAGGAGGAGGCCTTTTCCTTCCCAAGCCAGTACTCTGTCTTCTGTAACCCTTTGTTCCCTACAGATACAACTTCTCTTCTAAACCTCCCAGCTTGTGAGACTCGTCCTGTCCTCCTTCCCACTCTTGCTTCCACAGAAAAGGCATCAAGATCAACCAGGGCCTTAGAGCCACATTTCAACCCTAAATGGCCGTGGTTTGTTTTCACAATAAAGAGGAGGAATGAGTGGGCACATGCTCCTTTGGAATTTGAAAGAAATTTCCTTGCCTAGAGGGCTTATGACTTGGGCTTCAGTTCTCCCTTTCCTTCTAAATGTGCTTCTTAAGGAATAACCCAGAAAAACCCTCCTTAGTCATCAGCAATCAAACATGTGAAAACTGTGAGCTCGTCTGCACCTCCTTTCTTGTAAGGGCACAACAAACCGGAAGTCAGTTTGAGACACCTGTTGAGGAATAGTTACCCTTCCTTCAAGTTATCTTGAAGCGCTCATTTGAATGATCATCAGAGCAGAAGGGTACAGACCTTCTTGACTTGCAGTGGGGTTACATCCCAGTAAACCCATGGCGAGTTGGAAATACCATAAGTCAAAAGTGCATTTGATACACCTAACCTGCCGAACGTCATAGTTCAGTGCAGCCTGCCTTAAAAGGGCTCGGAACACTTACACTGGGGCACACCGGAGCAAAATAATCTAGCACAAAGAGCGTTTTATTAAAAAAGCATGTAATTTACTGAACACTGTACTAAAAGTGAAAAGCAGGATGGTTGTATGGGGACAGAATGCTATAAGTGGGTTGTACACCCCTGTCGTCGTGTGGCTGAATAGGAGCTGCGGCCACAGCCACTGCTCAGCATCACAAGACTATTACATGGAGAATCGCTAGCCTGCAAAAAGATCGTAATTTAAAATTTGACATACAGTTTCTACTGAATGCATATTGCTTCTGTACCATCCTAAAGTTGAAAAATCATAAGTTGAGGGGCGCCTGGGTGGCTCAGTCGGTTGGGCGTCCGACTTCTGCTCAGGTCACAATCTCGCGGTCCGTGAGTTCGAGCCCCGCGTCAGGCTCTGGGCTGATGGCTCGGAGCCTGGAGCCTGCTTCCGATTCTGTGTCTCCCTCTCTCTCTGCCCCTCCCCCGTTCATGCTCTGTCTCTCTCTGTCTCAAAAATAAATAAAACGTTAAAAAAATTGAAAGAAAAAAAAGAAAAATCATAAGTTGAACAATCATAAGCCAGGGACCAACAGGGACTGAGGGGAACACTACAAGAAACCAAAGGAAAAAAATAATAGTACGAGTATTGGGGGGGGGGGGGAGCAGAAGAAAAGAAAAAAAATTAATAATTTGAAAGCCTGAGGTTAGAGCCCATAGTTTTAAAAATTGTTTCATATTTTTATAAAATTCAGTTCACCAAAGATTCTTCTGGGGGGTTTATTGTGTGCTAGACAATCTGCTAAGTTCAGGAAATAGAAAGATGAGTAAGACCAAATCTCTCTCCTAGAAAAACTATGTTAAGCACACAGTAAACATTCAATAAATGTCAGTTCTCTTTTTTCGGCTAGGGAGAGAATTCCTGAATTAATGAATATTTATTGTGGATGGCTAAGGGTTTCTAAAAATAATGTACTGTGGCAGAGAAGGCTTGCTATCCCCCCAATACCTCCTTATCTCCTTTGACCAGGCATATTAATAGACTCCCCTTCCCAGCCCCTTTGTAAATAACCGCGACCATGTGACTAAGTTCTAGCCAATGGCAGGTGACCAGAAGAAATGAGTTGCTTCTGAGCTGAGGATCTTTAACAAGTATCTGTACCTTGTCTCTGAGCAATTTCATGACTACCTCAAGCTGTACAATAGACCGGATTTTGTCACAATGAGTGAAGGTAGACGATGAGACCCACCCTGAAGAAGGTTTTAATAGAGGGCTGGACGTGATCAAATTTGTTAGAGTAAAATTCTCCTGATGACAGGTAGGAGATGATTCGCTTCAGGGCAAGACTACAGGGCAAGAAGACTAGTTAACAGGCAATTGCAAAAATTCAGGTGAGACATGATTACGGTCTGAAAAACAATGCCTGTGGGTGTGAAGCAATTATTAAAAATTGTATCTTCAGGCCTCAGTGGCTAAACGTTATCTGAAGGCAGATGGGATTGGGAAACAGGCTCGTAGCTCAGGGACAGTCAGGAAGGAAGGTTCCAACCGCTCTTTCCACTTCTTCCTCTTGCTCCTCGTTCTCCCCATGCCTCATTATTTTCCATTTTTCAAACATCGGGATACACCCCCGAGCGCGCATACAAGGGAGTCAATGTTAGTGAAAATTCCAAATCCTATGATTGCACTCCACATCCAGACCATAGTCAAATACCACTAAAAATTATTTATAAAAATGTCTTTGGTCAGCAACTCCTTAACTAGCCATTGGAAGGAATGCCGCTAGAGAAAAAGACCAATAAATAGAAAGCACACAGAGTGAACATGCATCCGGATATTTTAGTCTAGTTTTAGGAAAAGCAGAACAGAAAAAGATAAGGAGGAAAATATTTAAACACATCGCTTTAAAAAATTTTTATAATGAAGGGAAAATGTGTGAAAAACAAATTTTAGGCCTAAGAACTGAATTTTAGGCACCAGGAAACTGCAAAGGGTTTGATGCCCTAAATCATTGCCAGGATACAGTAGAAACACATTTATATCCTTGGTCTGAATTAGGCAACTCAAATCTTTGCAATAATCCACTGGAGCAAAGCATGCTAGCATTGTCGGCCTGAAGCTCAGAAATCAAAATGATACCTCTGGACCTTGATTTTATAAATATGCTTTTCCTAGATTAAATTAAAGAGTGGTGTCTTTGCCAAAGTTCAGAAATACCGTGTTTCCCAATAAGCAGATTTAGCATCTTTCTTTTGACTCCACATTCAGCCGTACAACTGTGTTACTCCTTGAGGTATCTATTAATATTCCTAGCACTTAATATATGATTGATCTGTGATTCCTAAATTAGCTGTTCAAACTCTTAAGAAAAACTACAAGCCCCATGTATAACTCTTTAACAACATTGATTTAGGAAAGAGACAAATTATTTTGGCAGTCTGAGAGGTTCTCGCTTTGATTATAAGGAAAGGAAAAATTTTTTTAAATGCCTTTCTGTCTCAGAGTGTTCTTAGTAGACAGAAAAATAGTTTATTCTTTGAAGATAAAATGTAGAGTCAGATTCAGAAAGGAAATGTCTGCCAATTGAAACAGCAATGAGAATTAGTTACATATCCTGGAAAAATAAGATTTAGCCCAACTATGTTGATATTACTTAGTAAGATTGGACACCAGAATTGGCAAAAATATTTCTTATTCAACTATTTTATGGAAATCCTATGAAAATAATTGGAAACAGAAACGTTAAATTGCTTCACCAGAGAGAATGCACATTCCTTCTCTTCTACCCTCAACATTTTGCAAATCTATAGAAAAGTTTTGGAAAGAGACTACATTTTAAAAATCCTCAATATGTGGAACAGATATGAAAGTTAACTGTGAAGCAAGGTTTTATATAGCAAACTTTTTTCCACTGACTTTCTTCTTAAAATGGAATCGATATATTCTACTGCTTCAAAACACAAATGACTTCCAAAAGGAAATAAAAATTGAACCCAAGAATGCAACACATCTCCTCTATAGCATGAATTTAAAGTAAATTAAATTGGCTATGTTACTCCTATTAACACAAAAATAAAAATAGCACAAGCGAAAGTTATAGAAATGCAGAGCCATTGTGCAAAGGTGTGGCATTGACAAACATCCAAGGCTTACCAACATGGTCCTAATTCCCATGGATACAAGTCTGTCCCAATTCAAGTTTCTACTTTATGGCTTGTTCTAAGGCTTGCTGCCACTGACTAACCTCTATCAACTGAGATTTCATGAATTTAGTGCTCAGTGATCATTAAGTTGTTTAGGACCAGTTACTAGCACTAAGTGAATGAGCCACTGTGCAGTGATGCTTATTTACAAAAGTGCTACTTTAAGGTGTGGTCCCAAACCTTTGGGGACCAATCGTAGTGCAGAAACTCAGACCAACATCAAGGGGCATCTTGCTCAACTACAAAGGGACCCATGTGATCAAAGATGGATTGGAAATGCTTGCTAAAAGTTGCTCACCACAAGTAATTGAGAACCACTGGTCTACACTGAATTAGGAGATATAATCCTATCCCATGTGTCTGCATGTGGGGACAGGAAGATGCCAGATGAGAAGGAAAGGAATGCTTTGATCATCTCAAAGTGTATTTTTTTAAAAAACACAAAACAAAAAGGTTCCAAAGGATGATGGGAACTTCTAAAACTACGATCCACCTTCTATATTGGACCTTAGGGTCTAGTCAAAGAAAAGACACATGGCCTAATTGTCACTATGACAGCTAATTTTCAAAAATGATGACAAATAGTGAGTAGCACATGATACGAGTCAAAAAAATTACCCAAAGTCAAATCATCTGCAAATAATTATGCTAATATTTTAGAGAAAGCATTTCTAAGTTGTTTCCAGTATCATACAGTTCACTTAATATATCGTGATTATCTCTCAAAGTCAATAAATATGCTTCTCCATCAACACTGTCAATAACTGCAGAATATTCCATTTTATGAATAAGTCAAATTTTGTTTACCAATCTGCAGCTGTTGAGTATTTAGAGTATTTAGATGTATCATGTTTCCATCTTTTTGCTTTTAATCTGTTTGTATCTCTATAAAGTGTGTTTCTTGTAGACATACATATTCGATCTTCCTTTCTCACCCGTCTACAATCTCTGCCTTTCAACTGGAATACTAGACTGTTCATATTTAACATTATTATTGACATGGTTAGGTTTGATTCTACCATCCTGCCTTTGTTTTCTATTTGTCTCTCTGTGTTTTGTTTCCTTTCTCCTATTTTTCTCCCTTTTATCGTATTGAATATTTCTCATGATTTCATTCAATCTCCTTTGTTGGCTTATTACTTCTGTTTGTTGTGTTATGCCAACGGATGTTTAAGATTCATAGTTTACATACTTCACTTCTCAAGGTATACTCTGAAGTGATACCAGTTCACATATAGTGCAAAAATCTCACATTTCTCTCCTCCTGATCTTTGTACCTTTTTCGTCTATGCATTTTGCTTCTATATATGTCATAAACCTGCTTAGATAATCATAATTTTTGCTTTGAACACTTATCTTTTAAAGACAGTTCGATGATAAGAAGCATCCTTTATATTTATCCACATAATATTTCAGTGTTCTTTTGTTACCATTTCTATTGTTCTCTGGCTTGGATTCTTTTGTTTAGACCAAAATGTCCGTCTGGAATTATTTTCCTTCTGCCTAAAGGACTGAATTCAACATCTCTTGTAGTGTTTGTCAGATGGTGATCACGTCTTTCTGATTTTGTGCATCTCAAAAAGTCTTTGATTGGCCTTGGTTTTTGAAAGATAATTTCACTGGGTATAGAATTCAAGGTTGAAAGGTTTTTGGTTTTGTTTTTTTTTTCCTTTTGTTACATTAAATACAATGCACTGTCTTTTCACTTGAATTGCTTCTGGTAAGAAATCTTCCATCATCCTCTCCCCTGTGTCTTTTTGTGTTATATGTTTCTTTTCCTCCTACTGCTTTTAAAATTTGTCTTTATCATTGATTTTCAACAATATGGTTACAATGGACCTTACATTTTTCTTTATGTTATTATGCTGGAGGTTTGTTGGGCTTCTTGAATATATGGCTTATAGTTTTTATCAAACTTTTGGCTATTACTTGTCAACTATTTTTTTCTGTGTCCATTGTTCTGTTTCACAGAATCCAGTTCCATGCAGATATATCGCCACTTAATCACTGATGCTCTCTTTTCATTTTTCAAAAATATTTATTTATTTTGAGAGAGAGAGTGCACATGAGTGGAGGAGGGGAGGAGAGAGAGAGAGAAAGAGAGAGGGAGAGAGAGAGAGGGAGAGAGAGAGAGAGGGAGAGAGAGAGAATCCCAAGCAAGCTCTTCACTGCACAGAGCCCTATGTGGGGTTCCATCCCACAAACCGTGAGATCATGATCTGAGCTGAAATCAAGAGTCAGACGCTCAACTGACTAAGCCATCCAGGGACCCCTTGGTCTTTTCATATTAAGGAAATTCTTTTCTCTTTGTGTGTTTCCAGGAGTTTCCTTGGTATGTCTTCAAGTTCACCAATTGTCTCAGCTTGGCCTGCCATAACAAAACCATAGACTGATTGGCTTAAATGACAGACATTTGTTTCCCACAATTTGGAGGCTGAGAGGTTGATTTGATTCTTGCAGAGAGCCCTCTTCCTGGTTTGCAGAGGCCACTTTCTCACTGTGTCCTCACTTGGTCAAGAGGAAATGACCCCTCTCTCATCCTCTTGTTTTTTTATATATATTTATTTATTTTTGAGAGGAAGAGAGAGAGAGAGAGAGAGAGTGCACAAGTGGGGGAAGGGCAGAGAGAGAGGGGGACAGGATCCAAAGCAGCCTACCTTTCAGGCTTCCTATGCGAGGCTTGAACTCACGAACTGAACCCTGGGATCATGACTTCAGCTGACACTTAACCGACTGAGCCACCTAGGCGCCCCTCTTATCCTCTTTTTGTCAAGTCTCAAATCCCATCATGAGGGCCCCACCCCCATGCCATCACTCAACCCTAATTACCTCCCAAAGGGCCAACCAATCTCCCAAAACCCTCACATCAGGTGTTAGAGCCTCAATATAAGAATTTGGTGATGGTGGTTGTTGGTGGGGGACACAATTCAGGATATGGCACTAATCATTTTGGGGAGCAATTTCTAATCTGCTCTTAATCTCATCTAGTATGTTTTTAATCTCAGTGTAGTTTTCATTAGAAATAACAAACAAGTTTGATTTATATATATATATATATATATATATATATTGTATCTTATCTCTTTGTATCTGTATATGTTCCAGGTGCAAATTTTTCTGTAGCTTCTTGAACATATAGAATATAGTCATAACAACTCTATCATCTGGTCATTTCTGGTTTGATGTAATTTTTTTTTAATTTTTTTTTAATGTTTATTTATTTTTGAGACAGAGAGAGACAGAGCATGAATGGGGGAGGGTCACAGAGAGAGGGAGACACAGAATCTGAAACAGGCTCCAGGCTCTGAGCTGTCAGCACAGAGCCCGACGTGATGTAATTTTTTTTTTTTTATCATTAGAGGCTATATTTTCCTGCTTCTTAACATGCCTTCATCAAATGCCCAACATTGTGATTTTTAACTCATTGGGTCCTGGATATTTTTGTGTTCCCATAAATATTCCTGAGCTTTGGTCTAGAACACAGGTAAGGTACTTGAAGACAGTTTTAATCCTTTCAGATCTTACTTTTAAGTTTGTCAAGCGGGTCCAGAGCAGTATTTAGTCCAGCCCTAACTTTCATCTACTACCAAGAGCTCATGCTACCCCAGTAATTTCACTGAGGCAAAGGCCTTTGGGCACTCTACTGCATGTTCCATAAATTATGAGGTTTTCTACTTTGGCTTGTTGGAACACGAACTATTCCTGACTGTATGAACACAGGCCAGTGTTGCCTCTGGATTTTGTCAGTGGTTCTTTTCCAGGCCTCAGGTAAATTCTTCTCACACATGCCCTAATCAGTACTCAGCTAAAGACTCAACGGGGACCCTCTGCAGATCGCCAGAGCTCCCCCTCTGTGCTTCTCTCTTCTCTCTGGTACTTTGCCCAGGAAGCTCTAGCCACCTTGGCCTTCCCAGACTCATGTTTCCAGGTCCTCAACTCAGGTAGACGTTTGGCTCTGCCTTAATTCCCCTTCCTGCACTGCTTCCTGAGACCTCTGGACCTGCAGGAAGCTGGAGTGACCATCAGCCTCACCTCTCTGCTTCCCATTTCTCAAGGATCTCTCTACTTTATAGCCTTAGAAAGCTTTGTTTCATGTATAGTTTTCCGCTGTTTGGGTTGCTTCAGGCTGGAGGGTCAATCCAGTCCCTGTCACTCCATCTTGACTGGAAGTACCCTTTGTTTTTGATTTTTAAATTACTTTATATATTAAGAATCTCAACCTTCCATCCCTCTTATATTGCAGACTGGAAGCTATACTTAACTCTCCTTGTAGAGTCACTCCTGGAGCCCAGGTCTAAAAGAAGAAAGCCAATATAAAACTCATGTGGGTCCAAACTCTGAACTAGAAATAAGCTAAATTGGTTCTCAGATTGGGAAGCTGTGTAATAGTGAGACGTCACATACTCAATTGGATTGCTCTGTAATAGGAGACTTTGATAAATACACGCCCAGGAATAAACTATCCCAGAAATAGGTCAGGTCTATATACTCAAGCAAATTAAAAACAAAATAAAAGCTGGGGCGCCTGGGTGGCTCAGTCAGTTGAGCGTCTAACTTCGTCGGCTCAGGTCATGATCTCGCGGTTCGTGAGTTCGAGCCCCACGTCGGGCTCTGTGCTGACAGCTCAGAGCCTGGAGCGTGCTTGAGATTCTGTTTCCCCCTCTCTCTCTGCCCCACCCCTGCTTGTGCTCTGTCTCTCTCTGTCTTTCAAAAATGAATAAACATAAAAAAAAATTAAAAACAAAAAAAAAGCAGCTAAGTATGAAATCATTCATTTCTTCACCTAATAAATATATTAAACACTTACCATGTGCCTGGGGCTTTTTAAAATGCAATTCATAACCTTTGATATTAAATATGAATTACATAAATTTTAATTGACACGTACAGAAAAAGGTACATCACTGACACTTCCTGAATTTCTCTAAAAATTTAGGAGGTAGCAATCACTGGGAGCTATTTCAACCCTGTGAGGCACAGATTTGTTTTCAGTTGCCATTTGCCTGAGAAGTCGCAGAAAAAAAAAAAAAAAAAGATTGTTTTCAAATGAGGGCAAATAAGAGATAATTGCAAATGTGTCCCTTAAATATCACAAGAAATTAGTTTAATAAAAGAACATACAGAAATGTGTGGCCTCTAGTAAGCTATGTACAATATTAGTGCATCAGCTATCTATATGAAGAAATTCACTAGAAAGATAGCTACTATTGCCATTTAAATCTCCCCAGTACTTTGTTCCAAATGAAAGTTATGACGTTTCCAAAGCTATAGATGATGCTACAGAGGGTAAAAACAGCCCCAAGGTTGTGACTTTGGATTATTCATTATAATGCATTTACATTTCAGTATGGAATCCCAAAGCGCAGGTAGATTCCCCCAATTTCACCTAATTATTTTCGTTGCCAACCCAACACAACCAATACAACCCACACCAGTATCCACTATAATTAGTTAATTTACTATAATTGATAGTCACAAATTGCTTGTTAATAGCCTATTTTGGAATAATTTTAGGTCCACAGGAAACATTGCAGACAATGCAGAGAGTTCCCATATACCTTCCCGAATGATGTCCCTTAACGTTAATCCTTTACCTAAGTTGCGATGGCACGTGTACCAAAGCTAAGAAACCAGCACGGGCACGTAACTATTAAACAAACACCAATTGTGTGGAATAACTCAAATATCATCCAAATGGGCGTAAACAGATGCTTTTTCCAA
Source organism: Panthera onca (assembly GCF_046562875.1). Classification (NCBI taxonomy): domain Eukaryota; kingdom Metazoa; phylum Chordata; class Mammalia; order Carnivora; family Felidae; genus Panthera; species Panthera onca. Next base: position 14,424,641 of record NC_138346.1, on the reverse strand, counting down.
AGGAAAAACTACTACCATGTTGGCTAATAAAGAATACCCTTAAGTTCTGCAGGCGTAGCTCCTTGCTGGGTCCTTTTTAGAAGAGTTGAAAGTAAGCTGATCTGGACAGAATTTGTGATGAGACCTTCGGATGAGAGCTGTTGTGTCTCTCACATGGGTTCAACTTGAACTTAAGAGGTGAACCATTCCGTAAGTGCCAGAGGACTCCGGGAAGCTGGTTTTCCAAAAGATTTTTGAAATGCTTTGGATTTACTCTCGCTCTCTCTCTCTCTTTTTTTTCTTTTTTACCCAAAAATACATTGAGCAAATTGTAATTTGCTCAAATTGTACTTATCGTCAAATTTTCTTAGCAAAGACAATGGTTCGTTACTGGGCAAAATCCTTTTTTTTCTGTTTATATATTAATGCACACATAAAAGTAATCAAGCGCCTTCGACTCGCATTTTTGTGAATGGCCTTTATTGAAAAGAATAAGATTTCATGAAATAGAGACCATCGTGGAAAATCAGGGATGTATAGCTTTTGTCTCCATGGCAACCGACTAACTAGTCGCACCTGGTCCTCCAGGGTAATTAATTTCTTGTGTGCCGGGATGGTCGGCTGCTTCTCAAGGCCAGCAAAAAAGAAACAAGATGACCTTTCTTTAAAACAAAACCCACTTAAGTCTCACATAGAGGAATTAGACTTTGGGGTCTGCTCTAATGTCACTCTTGCAGTGGGTTTTACATTTAAGCAATAAAACGAGAGGCCAGATTTTGAGTTCTGTGGAGCTTGTTTTTGAGAGAGATCTATTGTGTCAGCCATATTTGCAGGATCTAAAAAAATTTTTTCCTGCTCAAATAAGTTCAGCTAAATCAATGCCTATTTGTTGGTATATATCTGCACCATGTGCTTTACCTTGAAAGAGAAAGGGAAAGGTCAGAAGACCTATATACCAAATATCCAAAAACTGGTTAGCTTTACCTACAATGGCACATTTGGATCACCTCAAACTCTTGGAAACAAACCAGTGTCTGAGCCCCATCCTTCAGACTTTCTGACTTAATTCATTTGGGGTGGGGCCCGGGCACCAGCACTTTTCAAAAGTTGATTGGAATGTGCAACCACAGTTAAGAATCAGGATTGGATAGTATGTATACTAAGTTGGTTGATTTTGACCCAGTGAAGTCAATTCTTTGTAGATAAAGGTTGGGTAAATATATGATATTTATTAAAGTGAGTTACTGTTACTTAATATTTCTTCTGTGTTACAAACTAATGAAAGCTTCAGGGAATGCTTTAGGTAGTAGATTTAAAAGATTATGTTCTTCCCATTCTGGGGGATGTTTTCTCCATCCACATGTGATATAATTTAAGTTTTGGGGATATACCTTCCATCTGAGGGAGTTAAATGTCTGCATCTCACTGAGTCTCATTTCTGCAAGTTTTCCCCAGCTGTATGCCGGACTGAGAACATACTGGCTCTAAGATCAGATTATAAAATTTTTGGAAATTTTACTAGCTGGCTGTTAAGTTGTTAGTAGCTTGAAATTGGCCCTGGTGGGAATATTTACACCATAGTAATTAGCAAATGTTACAAATCAAGGCTTCATTTCTTCTGGAGAGTGTGTTGTTAAATCTCTACCCAAAAACGACTGGTTTTCAGCTGTGAGGACAAGATCAAAGAGGCAAAATTTGACTGGGCTTCAAATATTTGTCAACGCCTTATTTCATAGCTGTGGAGACTGAGGCTCAGAGAGTTTAAGTCACTTGTTGAGAAAATTGTTGGTGGGCCTGAGAATAGAAGCCAGTTCACTAAAGTATCTATCGTATCTGTCTTAATTCTGGTTTATACAGCAAACGCTTTGAAATGTAAGCTCAGAATTTTACAAATAAGCATCCACCCACCCACACAATGTTATTTTAGGGACACAAGTATTTGTCGTTAAGACGCCGGAATTCTACAAGAACTATGGTAGATCTAGGAAATGGAGTACTATGCACCCATAAAAAAAGAAGGAAAGAGGGGTTCCTGGCTGGCTCAGTCCATAGGGCATGTGACTCTTGATCTAGGCATTGTGCATTCAAGCCCCACATTGGGTGTATAGATTACTTCAAAATAAAATCTTTAAAAAAATGAAAGAGACTACTGTATTGAGGGATCTCCTATGGTGTACATTGATAAGAGAGGCAATCAAGGTGTAGAACGGTTTGGGAATGTGCGATCTTTTGTTGACAAAGGGAGAAATAAGAACATACATGATTGTATTTACAAAAACAGAAATACAGAAAGGATAAACAAGAACCTAATAAAAATGGCTCCTTCACAGGATGCTAAGGACGCTTGTGAATAACATGACTTGCTAAGGAAACAAGGCAGCAAAGGCAAGATGTCTCTGTGTTGAAAACCAAATGAAGGCTTTGACAACAAACAGCTGGTAACAACCCACTGTGTTCCCTCTAAATGTAAACAATTTCAAAGAATTTCAACATCGGATGGGGTCACACCATGACGGTGATGGAACCAGGCCCAAATAAGACCATTTTGTATCACGTCTGAACATGGACAAAAACAAGGACACCGTGCAACCACAAAAGCAACAAATTTTCCTTCCCCCCCCTCCCCCCCACCTCCAGCTAACATGGGTAACTAGTCTTTCTCTGCCATGACAACTCTAGCTTCATTTTGTTCCTCCTGCCTCCTGGGTCAAAATGTTCAATCACTGAATGGTCCCCACTGCCTTCTAGCACCTAACTAGGCCAGTGGTCAAGTTTGAACATCCCAAAGCATAATCGTTCTGAAATTGTGACTAGCTACAAAGACATACTAAATTCATAAAAGAGAAAACAGGGTTATACCAACTTTTATTATTGTCTAATATAATGAGCCATATCACTGTATTTTCAAAGAGCGCAAAGAGACTAATTGAACACTGTACCAATCAGAAGTGGTATAAGAGGGGCGCCTGGGTGGCTCAGTCAGTTAAGCGTCCGACTTCGGCTCAGGTCATGATCTCGCAGCCCGTTAGTTTGAGCCCCGTGTCAGGCTCTGTGCTGACCGCTCAGAGCCTGGAGCCTGTTTCAGATTCTGTGTCTCCCTCTCTCTCTGACCCTCCCCCATTCATGCTCTGACTCTCTCTGTCTCAAAAATAAATAAACGTTAAAAAAAAATTTAGAAATGGTATAAGAGATAATAAAATGGAGGCGAAGTGAGAAAGATACATTTGTGTGCAAAATCTAGCTCACAGCTTGACATTTTCTCTAGTTACAAATAAGTGGTCGTTTCTTCAGCCAATATAAACAATCTCAAAAAAAGTATTTGACCTTCCTGCCAGATTATTTTGACTTCATTTCTGCAAAGATATGAGGAGTATTTTTCATTCAGCACCCAGTCTCTGAATGTCAACTCCTTAGCATAAAGGATTCAAAGATGAATCAGATCTGGTCCCAGATACTGAGGAGTTTGCTTCCCAGAGGGTAAATCTACATTCTTCCTCCTCCTTCTCAACTCTAGTAGACATCTGCTACCTAGGAAAGCTTCTCTGCAGTTATTTGATCTATCTTCTGTCTCCAAGCAGTTATTTGATCTATATTCTGTCTCCAATGTCTATCTTCTGTCTCCAAGCATGACTAGTGACTCCTGGAGGACAAGAGGACAAGGACTACATGTGTCTTCCTCACCATTGCATTCTCAGTGACCAACAAAGCATCTGATTCAAGGAGACTCTTTTAGTGTGCTGAATAATGTCTCCCCAGGGTACGTATCCACCCAGAACCTCAGAATGTGACCTTATTTGGAAATAGTGTCTTTGCAGATGTAATTAGTTAAGATAAGGTCATACTGAGTTAGGTGAACCTTAAATCCAGTATGACCAGTGTCCTCATAAGAAGAGAAGAAGATACACAGAGGCACGCGCACAGGAGGAAGAAATTCATGTGATGACAGAGGCAGAGGTTGGGGTGAAGCATCTATAAGACAAGGAAAACCATGGACTCCAAGAAACCACCAGAAGTTAGGAAGGCTTAAGGAAGAAAAGAGAAGGAAAATTTTGTAATGGCTTTCTCAGGTCTTCAAGCACCAGAACCTAGGTCTCCAAGCAACTTGGAAGGCATATGGCACAGTGGTTATGGAACAGAACTTCCAATCAGATTCTTGGCTTGAGTCCTGGTCCTACCACTAGCTACGCTTTGAGCCTTAGACCAGTGACTTCACCTCTCTGTGCTCAGTTTCCACATCTGTAAAGTGAGAAAAGTAACAAGAAGTACCCTTGATTGTGAAGAGGACTGTCACGAGAATATACATGCAAAGTATGAACCTGCAGTATTGACGATGTAGCCATAAGCCACATATAGCTACCAAGCACTTGGAATAATGGCGTGTCCAAATTGAGATGTGCTTTAAGGAAAATTCACACTAGAGTTTGAAGGCTTAATATGAAGTAAAGAACACATCTTGTTAATGTTCCTTTTATATTAATTACACGTTGAAATGAGAATATTTTTAATATATTGGATCACAGAAAATATATTATTAAAGTTAACTTCATCTTTTGTGGGAGTGTGTGTGTGTGTCTACTAGAAAATTTAAAATCACATATGTGGTTCAAATGCACCTTATACTTTAAGTGGACAGTCCTGGAATAATGGTGTCTAGGCTCACACACACACAAAAGCTACTTCCATTGAAAAATATGTAGCATCACTATGAAATTTTGTGTTGGATATTGATTCAGAAGTAGGATGTAAAAGATCAGCGTGGAGGCAGTGAAACAATTCTATGCATGAAAAAGTTTCCGTAGTGTTATTGGCCCCCTAGGAGTGCATGTCTCAAGTCATTTGTTCTTTCTCAGTTGCCATTTAGTGAGCACTTGCTATGTGTCTGGCTCTATATTAAGTGCCCTGCGCTCACCATCTTACTGAATAATGTAGCCTTATGACCTGTGAATAACATATATAACTTACAACACGTAATATGTGTTATTTAGAGCTGAAATCAAGGTTTCTATCATGTTAATAGATGTCACTTGCCCTTGAACAACGATAATCCCTCTGGAGTAGGAAAGAAAGGGCAGTCACAGCAAATGTGCCTGTGTCACAGCCATAGTGACCACCTCTGACCTAGGTATGTCCCTGGGACTGTGATTCAGATCTGAACCTTATCTGATTCATCTTAGTGGGAAAGGACAAGAATCCCTTCCGGAGAAAGAGCAGAACACTAGAAGACCTTCTAATGCCCGGAATTTCCTGAAAAACACCATTGACCGTTAAACCTTAAAACTCCTTGCCCTCCACACCTGAAATATAAACTGACTTAAAGAGTATTTCTTCTCTTTTGAGCTGAGGTGCTGAAAAAAAAAAGCCTCCCCGCCCAGTTTTATTTTGATATTCAATTGAATCAATCCCTAAAGTAATTGTAATCTCCCACCAATAGGTGATCTGAACTCCGCATCCGTGCAGAGACAAGAAAAAAGGAAGAACAAAGGGTTAATCTTGTCTCTGTTGGGGTGACATCATGAGATTTTCTTGGCACTTAATTTGCAGTCCCTGAGCCAAAAACAGAACAAGATTTTGGATAAGGCTTTCTGCCATTATCTTTAGAAGACAACAGAGTGATGGCGCCTCTTCCCGTTTTCATTGGGCACCAAAATGACCTCTTCTTCCTTATTTCAAGATAGAATATGAATGAGGCAGCTGGAGTGAGAGTAGATGAGGGATACTGGCTTTAAGCCTTTCTTGCATTGTCCTAAGAGAGGACCCAGGTAAGTTCAAGGGCTCGGTAGCAGGAATTTGAGAATATCCTTGATTCGGGCTGGACACTTGTAAGAATGGAGATATCTTACCAGGGAACTTTCTCAAATTCCTGTAACCGAGTCTATGGACTTGCTGCCTTTTCCCTCATCCTTAACTCTCTTCTGTGGAATAGAGAGATGTCCCTCCACCTCTGAAGGCCCATCCTCCATGTTCGGATTGGCTTTGTTCTCTTCCAGTCTTCTCTTTGCAGCGTGGTTCCTCTGTAACCCTGCTTCTGTTTCCCGGGAGCTGTTCTGTCTTCTACCCTTCACGGCTGAGCTGCCTGTGCTTGCCGTCCCTGCCTCCTCACTTGCTCTGTCTCCACGTAATCTCACTTCTACTGACTCCACCTGAGTAGCTCTCAATGTGGAAGATCCAGGTGGCCAAATCCAATGGCTGGTTTGCCATTTTCATATTACTTGGAATCCCTGTAATATTCCAATTGACTCCCGCCATTTTGAAATATTTCTTCCCCAACACGACACTCCTTTGGTTTTCCAATAACCTCCTTGCCTCACCTCTTTTTCATTGAGTTTTCATATTGGAATAGCACAAGGCTCACTTCTAGGCCCAAATGTCTTCTTCCTTGATTCTTTTACGAGGCTATCTTACCCATGCTTGGGAATCCAACTGTCCAATTATGCACTCTGAGTTTTGTCTCCAGCTCAGACCTCTCTTCTAAGTCCTGTCAAGTGGCATATCCACCTGCCTACTCAGCTTTTCCACTTGAATATCTCTGAGTCCCTTCAAATCCCTAATCTCTCTCCATATGCTTCTCCCCTTGCCACCCCAGCCCTGGCTCTCTTGAGATGACATACACTGGTTCTCCTCCAGCACATGCCATCTAAGGGACGGTTCTACCGTCCACCCAACGCACAAGTAGAAACGCAAGCCTTATATTTTGCATTTCTTTCTTCTTCACCCCTTCTAGCCAGTCAATCATCAATTTTTAAATATCACTTTATCTCAACAACCCCACTGGGCTCATGCAAAAGCCTTTTTACTGGTGTCACACACCCACACCCCTCCAACTAAAATTCCACGATATAGTCAGAACAAATCTCAACAACCACACACGTTAATTCACTCCCTTCCTTAAAACTCTAAAATTGCCTTTTATTCCTGTTTGGGTATGTCCCCAATCCTCAAAACAGCTCACAAACCTGTCCACCAGCCTCCCCTCCTGGCCGTCTTCTCTCCAGCCGCAACCATTCACGGGCTCCGCCACAAAGCCAAGTTCATTTCTGCTCAGAATCCTCACATATTTTTTAAATTAAAAAAATTTTTTTAATTCATTTTTGAGAGAGAGAAAGAGAGGAGGAGCAGGGGAGGGGCAGAGGGAGAGGGAGACACAGAATCCAAAGCAGGCTGCAGGCTCTGAGCTGTCGGCACAGAGCCGGATGCAGGACTCAAACTCACCAACCGAGAGATGATGGCCTGAGCCAAGTCGCTGTTCAACTGACTGAGTCACTCAGGCGCCCCAGAATCCTCACACATTTAATTCTCCCTTTCTTCCCACTCCCCTCCCTAAGCCTGTACATCCTTCAGATCTCAGCCGAATGTGTGTGTGTGTGTGTGTGTGTGTGTATGAAATGGATTCATATTCCCCAACAAGACCAGTTCCCTATAATACGGGTTCTCTCGTAGAAGTACTTGAGTCTTCACTCTCTGATCTTTTAAGCCTTATAAGGACTGTAGTTAAATTACTAATCATATATGTACTGCCAAAACAATTACATTAAATTACCAATTATAAAATTAGCATTTCAATGCTCATTTCTCCTCTCCATGAAGACAGAGAGAAAATGGTTTGTTTGTTCGTGCATAGAACCTAGAAGTTACCGAATACCTATTCAGTGAATAACCAACATCTAGACGGCATAGGGAGAAGACAAGAATCACCTTAAATATATGTCTCCAACATAACATGCTTTATCAGTCATTTTTAAATAAATTTTAAATGAAGTTACAGGTGTTTAAGTAGCAATTTCATTAAGGACTTCTGAAGTCAACCCGTAATTACATGAATTTACAGTAGTTTATGACCCTCCACCATCACAGCTGAACAGAAGAGGCCAAGCTAGTAGAACAGGGAACAAAGGAAGAATTTTAAAAATCAGTAATAGCAAGAGTTGCGGTACTAAACCACTATTGACAACTTTCCAGCTATATATCTTTCCTAAAAGTACAAATACAGATACCTTAATTTAATCCCTTTTAATGCAATGTAAGAACCACTTTAGACAGCGTTTTCTACTCACCCCCCCCCCCCCGCCAAGACATTTTAGTACTACAAATATACTATATATCTGTTTGTGTACTGTGTGTTTATCTGTGCCTTGTGCATAAAAAAGTGAAAGTCTTTCATTCCCTGAAACACAAACTACAGTTTCCTGAAGGGGGTGATGTTACCCCTAATGACCATGTATGAATTAGGGTGACTGGTTTTAAGGTAACAAGCCACAATCGACCAATAAGCACCCGTCAACTGGTTGTCAGAGGGCTGAAAACTGTCGACCATGTCGTTACTCTCTGCTCATCCCCAGAAAGTTGTCTCCAGTTAGCAGGCTTGATATATGGGGCAAATGATCTAGCTATGGGAGCGTACTGCTCAATGTGGGCACTATGGCTCAATGAACGCTGCCTTCTGGGACAGCAGAGTAGTTCATCCAGAAATAATTGTCCTATACAGGATCCCCAAATTACTGCAGACTTTGACAGCCTAGAATGCAATTGAACAAAATGCAAACTTGAGAATGTAAGACAATAATATCACAAAGCAAAGAATTTCTGGGTAGAAAGTAGAAGGTTTTTGCTCAATTTACTGTTGATTGTTATAAAAGATAGAATCATGGAGAAAGTACCAAAGAGAACATTATTTTAAGCAACTATACTTTCCTGGCTTAAAAAAACACCCTCTTGCTCACCGAGGATCATATTCCCAAACATCTAGGAGTCCATCATAGTTATCACTTGAATCTCTTTCTGCAATTGATACATTTGCTACGTTTCCACTGCCAAAAATGGTTTTTTTCCCTAGCCCTTTTTTCTATTTTTCAAGAAAGCTTTTTTAAAATTAAGAGTTGCATGTGTATAAGCCTGACTTTTTATTGAGCAAGTCTTAAGGCTTTGAGGGACTTTGGGCTGGAAACCATGGGAATGGCTTTTGTAAATATCACATTAGCATAATAAGAAGCAGATTTTGATTTTGCAGTGGGAATACACATGTTATCCAGTACTAAAAATAGATTATTGAGATTATCCTGAAACGAACTTCAGTAATCCCGACACATAAAATGGATCGGAAAATCTCGTGTGAAGGGAGTCTCCCACTCTGAGAACTAAGCAGATGTGTCATTGGACGCGTCATTTACCTAGCCTTCAGACCTCTGAGCCAAAACAACTTCTTTTAATTCATTATAAGATTCACAAAAGAAAATGCCTCATCTCACTGGGTTATCTGAAACTACATAAACTTCTTGGAAGAAAAACAATAAGGACAGCAGTAAACAAATTCATGTTATATGTGCTGAGCTATTATTAAACACTATCTCTATTCCCAACAAGCTTGTAGAATATACGGAAGACAAGCAGAAACTCAGGGTTATAAGCTGATCTGTCCCAAGAAAGCTTTTAAAATTAAACCTTACATCTTCACTAATTCTGATCTCTTCTTTGGCTGGTGTAAGTGGTCACTTCCAAACTCCTAACCTGGAGACCTGGACCCCTTTTAGGGTATATCTTGCTCTCACATCCTACTGAACATCCCTTTGAATAAAGTATTTCAAGAACTTATTAGCCTGAAACCCCTATTAAAATTCGGGCTATAAAGCCTCCTTCACACCTAAAAGTTGGGTGAGCTGTTTCAGTAGAAGTGGTCTTAATCCCAAGACCTCAAAACTACATCCTGGTGGCATAGGTCAGAAATTAAGAGGGAAGATGCCTTAAGTATCACCTCTAAAGCATCCAAATCCTGATAATTATGTAGAAGAGAATATTGACCGTCACTGGGTGTCAGAGTCATGAGAGGGAATTTTAAAACATACGAATTCCCAGACCTTACTTCCAGACAGCCCAATTCAGTCAGTTCGAGAATGACTTCAGGCATTGTTTTTTAAATTAAAAAAAAAAAAATCTCTAGCTCATTCTAGAGTACAGCCAGGTTTCAGAACTGCTATATACAGAATTAGAGATAGGGTGAAGACTCTCTCAGCATGAGAGATTCTTGATTGATATTGAAAAGTACTGAGGGAGGATCTTTCTTTATCTTGCTTCTTGAACCCCTGAGCATTTGGTATTTCTGCTGTTAAACTGATTTCATTTGTGTATAACCAGCTCCTTGACTCATCCACTCTTTCTTCCTGCCTATTACAGACTGAATGTGTCCTCCTCGAATTCCTATATTGAAGCTCTAATTCCCAATGTGATAGTATTTGGAGGCTTTGGAGGTAATTAGACTTAGATACAGTCCTGAGGGTGGAGTCTTCATGACGGGATTAATGCCCTAAGAAGAAATGCCTGAGAACTCCTCTCTCTCCTGGTCCTATGAGGCACTACGAGAAAATGGCGGTCTACAGGCCAGAAAGCAGGTTCTCACCAGGAACTGAATCTGCAGGTGTCTTGATCCTAGACTTCCTAGACTCCAGGTCTGTGAGAAATAGATGTCTGTTAAGTCACCCAATCCATGGGATTTGTTATAGCAGCCCGGACTGACAATGATACTCCCCTTGTATAAAGCCCTTACCGACTGGTTCTTTTGTTGTTCCTCGTGGTGTTCAACGTGACCTTACAATTTGCAGAGTGTTTAATGGATGTTGTTGATTCTCAATGATCACATCTCTCAGCGCAAAAGGAAAACTCAAATTTTTGACAGGTGACCCTTTACCCACTCCCAAGTTTTGCTGGTCCCAGGATTCAGACAGGAATTCCACAAATGGATTATAACTTTCAGAAAGGCAAGTCACGTGATCCTTTTGGAACACTATACTGATAATTGCTGCAAGTCTAGGACATGGTGAACCCAGTGAGAGGTTAGTCACTCCATAAAGAAGATCAGTGTCAACCTCAGACCCCAGGATTCCTTGCAAAAACCCAGACTCCAAGTATCCTTTAAAAATATATACATAACAGAGCACCTGGGTGGTTCGGTTGGGTAAGTGTCCGACTTCGTCTCAGGTCATGATCTCATGGTTCATTGGTTCAAGTTCCACATCGGGCTGTCTGCTGTCAGCGTGGAGCCCACTTTGGATCCTCTCTCCTCCTCTCTCTCTGCACCTCCCTTCTCCCCCCGCCATGCTCCATGTCTCTCAAAAATAAAAAACAAACATTTATACACACATGCGCGTGCACGCACACACGTGCGCGCGCACACACACACACACACACACACACAGAATAGCTTTTGGCTCTGAGTTCAACTGAGCTCCAAAAATTATTTTAAATGCTTAGAGTGGTTGCTTTTTATCAAAGTAAAGGGCAAATATTCTTTACTGACTTGCCTGGAGATCAATGCATGAATACAATTAACTCACCTCAATGGGTTGAGGAGTCTACTAGAAGCCAGGTGATATCCCTTGCGCATGCATATGGCTCATAAAAGCACTTGTTTTAGTAAGGGCCTTTTAGTGTTCAGGTAGGTATTTGGTTTTGAAAGGTTTACAAATCAGAAATCTTTAATTGAGCCCCTACTGTGTTGCCGAGACATTACTAGAGCCTTTGGGAGAACGTATAAGCTCAGTTGAAAAAGAGACACATACAGTATGAAAACAGTAATGAGCCACATGGAGGTTCTGAGGAAAGGGAGGTCAGTGAGAGCTAACATCAGGAAAGGCCTTCGGAAGGAGGCAGGAGCTGAGAGGTGAGCACAGAAGGCTATGTAAGATTTAAATAAAGATAAAAAGAGTGTATTTCAGGCAAGAGGAGCTACGTGTCTACAAAGTCAAGGCAGGGATGTACAGGATTCAAGAAGACAGTCAGGCAGTCCTGGATGTGTGACCTTGAACCCATTCCTTAACCATACTGAGCCTACTTTGCTCACGTCTTCACTGGACGCGATAACAATCAGCTAATCAGAATAACTCCTAAGGTTGTTGCAAGGATGAAGTGAAATCAGCCCTGAGGGGCATCTGGGTGGCTCAGTCCATGAAGGGTCGCGGACGTCGGTTCAGGTCATGATCTCGCGGTTCGTGAGTTCAAACCCCAAGGTGGACTCATTGCTGACAGCTCAGAGCCTGGAGCCTGCTTTGGATTCTGTGTCTCACCCTCTCTTTCTGCCCCTCCCCCCACCTCTCTCAAAAATAAATAAACATTAAAAAAAAATTAAAAATAAAAGAAATCAGCCCTGAGAGTGTGTCTAGAACAAAGAGCCTTCAGTAAAAAGTAACCTTGTTATTATACTTATTATTAATTATTATCATTATTATTTAATCAAGAGAAGTCTCCAACAAGAAAAAATCAGGAATATCTATTGACCATAGAATGTGTCTAGATTATGGAATACCATAAAATTGAAAAGAAGGAATAATAGGAAATCAGTTTTTGAACAGGTTTGGATAACCTTAGGAAAAGAGAGTCAAGGAGGACCCAGGAGGTGGGTTTGGGTTGTACTCATGGGAGGGTGAGAGACATTCTAGCATTCTCTTAGTGACCCAGTTATTGACTTAAAGGCACCTTTCGTGAGAGAATGAAACGCCATGATGGCCTATGGAGTGCCATCATCTACCTGGAAAGAGATTTGGGCAGAAATGTGTGACTTTTCTCACCTTGCTTGTTAAAAGCCATAAAAGCCCCTTCTCAGTTATTCTTAGAAAGAAAAATATGTTTTCCCAACAACATACTATTCAGAGCCTGGGAGTGTTTCTTCTGAATGCCCCTTTTAGCAAGGGTGTTATGTTATTACAACATGCTGAGATCTCTATTTCTGGAGTTTGGGGTGGGGGGTGTGGATGTTGCTTGGGTTGGGTTTAGGTTTGGTGTTTTTTGAGGAGAAAAAGAGAGGAAGTGACTTAACAGCAAAACACTCCTTCCTGACAGAAACAGAGCGCGGGATTTTAATTAGGAAGCTGTGTCGTGTCTCTTCAGCTGAGCGGGAGATCAGGACTTTGTGGGCCCGGCGGGTTCTCACAACCGAAGCTCAGCTTCTCTGTGTTCTGGAGAAGCCGACCGACCGCTAAGTCCTCACGTCAACTGCAGATGTGACCGCAGAGCACGGCTTGGCCTTCCAGTCACTCCCCCACGCTGTTCCCACCAGCAAAGGCAGCAAAACAGAGCTCACTCGCCATACCCTGTGGAGGCTCTGGGTCACTTTCGGGCTTCATGATTCTCTCTTCCCTTGTCCTTTTGATTCATTCAGCAGGAAAGTGCTCAGGTCAACACGTATCATTTCCGGGGGAAACGGTCTCAGAAATTACAAAGTGCCCCAAACCGATCTCCTGTACTTTTATACAGAGAAAGAAAGAAAGAAAGAAAGAGAGAAAGAAAGAAAGAAAGAAAGAGAGAAAGAAAGAGAGAAAGAAGAAAGAAAGAAAGAAAGAAAGAAAGAAAGAAAGAAAGAAAGAAATTACCCTGGACAGAGAAATGCAGACTGGGTTCCTGTCCAATGACACCCAATGCAATTCATTCCCACCTGGAACCACTGAGGCAGGACGCAGACACGTGCGTAACGAGCCCTTGGTTGCGTCGCTGTCATCCCAGTGCTTCTTTTTTACACTTCGGTTGATAATCAGCATCAGAAGAATAAAGGGCTTTTGTAAGAACATGTTGAAAGGGGTGATAAAACAATATTTCAAATGTGCTACTCATTAAAAACTGTACAAGTTTTCATGCGGATGAAGGTCAAAGTGTTGGCTGAACGATGCCGTGTGAATTACACTTGCTGGATTGCCTGTGGATTTCGGGAGCCTCGCGCCACCTTTGCAGAGAAAGTCAGAAGCTGCCTATAGAAAGGGTTGCTAGAGAAACGGAATGTGGTGACAGGAAATGCAATCACTCTTGGTGAATCTGCTCTCGTGCATGCAGCAAGGCGGTTTGTGGCATTAGGGGGTGAGGGGTAAGGACGGGCGTGAGCGGGCAGTACAGAAGATGGGGTCTGACAATCTACTCTGCATGAAAATTGCTGGAGGCAGGGACGCCCGGGTGGCTCAGTTGGTGAAGTGTCTGACTTTGGCTCAGGTCAGGATCTCACGGTCCGTGGGTTCGAGCCCCGCATCAGTCTCTGTGCTGACAGCTCAGAGCCTGGACCTTCTTCTCAGATTCTGGGTCTCCCTCTCTCACTCTCTGCCCCTCCCCTGCTCATGCTCTGTCTCTTTCTCTCTCTCAAAAGTAAATACACTTAAAAAAAAATTTTTTTTAATAAAAAAAAATGATTGCTGGAGGAACAGGAGACCAAGGAATCTGCATTTTAATGTTCCAGATGAGTTTGATGCAATTGTTCTGGATCCACGGTTTGAGCAATGCCAGCAGAGTTGAACCACTTGAGCAGCTGGTGTTGAAAGACAGAACCACCTCCCACCATGTGGCCTGTATGCTGGTGTTTCAGGGGATTTTATTCCATTTGGTATCTCAGAAGCCCAGTCACTGCAAGGTGCGGATTAGCAGTGTTGGCTTTAATGAGGGAAAAAGCCTAAACATCTGTGATTTGCCAAATTCAGGATGTGGACATGACATGACATTAGGTACCAGGGAATTAACAAATATTCCCTGTTTCTCGCGGCCTCTTGCGAGGACAGGTATTAATTTTCACACAAAACCCAGACACTCGCTCAGGAAAAAGAGAGCCACGTGAATTTTAAACTTAGGGGGCATAAAAATTCCCCCCCACATCTATTTTTTGTCTCTTCTCAGAATAAAAGTTAGATTTTTTACCTAAGAAAATTTCATGCTGTACAGATTTTAAATTTGTAGTTGCCAACCCACATATTTCTAAGAATGTTATAAAATTTTAGTCATAAAGCAAAAAAGGTATAATAAAGCCTCTTGTAAATAACAATAATCTTGGGAACTTAAAATAATATTAGGTCCCGGTGAGAAACATCCATCCTTGACCACATTTCTTAACTCTAAGGTACACCCCCAGAAATTATTGGAGGTGGTTTATTAAAATCACCAAGCCAATAGGTGCTGAGAAAAAGAATCTGGAGTGGGAAGTGTAAGATTGGATTTTAATGACCTCATGGGCTCCCTTTGAGGATTCCTCTAGGAAGACATTACTGTGCTGCTACCTGTGGAAAAAGCTCACATCTGGACTGTGCCTCATATTGACTGTGTAGCCACGGGCAGGTTACTTGACCTCTCTGAGCATCGGTTTCCATATCTTTTTTTTTTTTAAATTTTTTTTTTTAATGTTTATTTATTTTTGAGACAGAGAGAGACAGAGCATGAACGGGGGAGGGGCAGAGAGAGAGGGAGACACAGAATCTGAAACAGGCTCCAGGCTCTGAGCGGTCAGCACAGAGCCCGACGCGGGGCTCGAACTCACGGACCGTGAGATCGTGACCTGAGCCGAAGTCGGCCGCCTAACCGACTGAGCCACCCAGGCGCCCCGGTTTCCATATCTTTAGACATAGAAATAACAACGTCGACTTGTAAGTATGGTTATTAAAAGTAAATGAGATAGGGGCGCCTGGGTGGCTCAGTTGGTTGAGCACCCAACTCTTGATTTCAGCTCAGGTCATGATCTCACAGATCCTGGGATCGAGCCCCTGGGATTGAGTCGGGCTCTGCACTGAGGGTGCGGATCCTGCTTGGGATTCTCTCTCTCCTCTTTCTGCCCCTGCCCCCCTCTCAAAATAAATAAACTTAAAAAAGAAAAAAAAGAAAGAAAGAAAGAAGTAAATGAGATAAGATGAGTGGAAATGTCCAGCAGTGTGCCTGATTCAGTGTGTGCTCAGGAAGTCTGATATTTTCTTCACGGTAGCATGGACATCTAATTTAGAAAGTAAGAAAAGCAAGGAAGGATAAAAGAACTTAATTAACTTAGCGTCTTATTTTTAAGTAGTTAAGAAAACGTAATATACGCGATCACAATGGTTTAGATAGGGCTTTTAGAGAAACTTAGGTTTAAATCCTGACTTGGCCCTTTAGTTACCTTGGGACTGTGGGCAGGTTACTTAAAGTTGTTAAGCTTTGGGCTCCTCATTTGTAAAAAGGGGCCTAACGTAGAAATACTGTGAGGATTTCCAGGTAAGTCCTTGGTCTGCGGTGGTCATTATTTCCACCATTATCTCATTATTATCATTATTATTAACAATGCAGAACAGATCAAGACGCTTGCATGTTCATTTCTAGACAGACTTCTTTGGTGCAAGTCCAGTAGGTTTACAAAAGGTCAAATGATATGATCTTGGCCTTCTGGCGGAACAGCTTTATCAGTCTCAGAAGTAACCTCTAAACTGTTTTCCAGATCACTGGAGGCCGGCCACATAGTATTTGGCTTCCAAGTCCTGGAATGATTGTCATCTTTGCAGACAGCTCCAGCCAGTCGAGTTGGGGACCCGGCGCACTCCTTACAAAGCAAGCAAAGATTTACAAAGCAAATCTCCCGGCCCCTTGAGTAAAAAGGTGGGCAAGAAGTTAACCGATACGGTTTGAATCACAGGGAAATGTCTGTACTCACAAGAATCCATTCAATTCTGGTTGAAGGTGAGCCTTGTATATGCTGAGAGAGATAAAAATGTGTATAGATTCAACCAAACTACTTAGGAGGGTAGTAAAAGAAAAACTTAAGCATGATATGCAAATTAGGTAACCGATATGCAAATCATAAACCAAATCTCTTCTTGCTTTAGCAACAGTTAGGAATTGGCTCTACCAGTTACCTCCAAAGGGGATGGGGAAGAAAGTGTAACCTTCATTTGGTTCCGTGCAACGAAATTATCCACGTGTGAGGAGGGGAGAGGGGCAGAAAGCGGATACGAATGATTCTGCTATGGGGCGCCTGAGTGGCTCAGTCGGTTGAGCATCTTGAGGTCATGATCTCAAGGTTCGTGGGTTCAAGCCACACGTCGGGCTCTTGTGCGCGCTGAGAGCCCGGATTCTGTCTCCCTCTCTCTCCCCATCTCGCGCTCTATCATTCTCGAAAATAAATAAAACATTAAAACTAATTTTTTTTAATGACCCTTAGAAACAATGTCTTGGGAGAGAAGCAGTGGGGACTTTCTCCCCCCAGCCTGACCTTGTAACTCTCAACACCTGCTATCAAAAGTGAGTGGCAGGGGCGCCTGGGTGGCGCAGTCGGTTAAGCGTCCGACTTCAGCCAGGTCGCGATCTCGCGGTCCGTGAGTTCGAGCCCCGCGTCAGGCTCTGGGCTGATGGCTCGGAGCCTGGAGCCTGTTTCTGATTCTGTGTCTCCCTCTCTCTCTGCCCCTCCCCCGTTCATGCTCTGTCTCTCTCTGTCCCAAAAATAAATAAAAAACGTTGAAAAAAAAAAAAATTAAAAAAAAAAAAAAAAAAAGTGAGTGGCAGCTCCCTTCTCAGAGTGGCTCTGACTTCCAGAGGATTCTGCATTCCACACTGGCTTTAGGTGTTTTGGAGGGATTGCTAACCCAGGCACCTCTCATTCATTGGAAGGCGGTGATACTCGTAAAATCTATCTTCTCTTTTTTTTGGAAAGGTAATTTTCTATCCACTTTCTTTTACAAGTATTTCCCAAGCCAGGCCCTGTGTGAGGCACTCATGGATGTTATTTCATTGAATGCCCCAGGACATAGGCACATCAGCCCCAAAAGACCAGTAGTATGTACCCCAGAGGGTATCCTGCTATAGATCATAAAGACAACAAATGCAGAAACTGAGCAAAGAGGGGGTTGTGAAGATGTGTTTTGACTCCAAACTCATGTTTCTTCTCCAGACATTAAAGAAAAACCGAAAGAGAGTGGTATAGAGTGTCCTAAAGGAGCGGAGTATGATCTAATAGCAGGAATGTACTCATAAGACCCTTGGTGGGAGATGATGGATGAGGGAGGGTTAAAGACAGAAGAAGTTGCACCTGCTGGGAGCAACCAAACGAGATTCCTGGAGGAGGTGCATTCCAGAAGGCTAGATTAGCAGAAGTGAAAACATGCAAGGGACTTCCAGAACAGCGCATTGTAGAATCTGGCGATAGCATAAGTTGTGGACGTTCTTTAGGGGTAGACTGAACGTGTATTGTACTGGTCAATTCCGTTGGTGAAGAAGGGTTTTCTAAAAGTAGGAAGGGAAGCAGTGCGGCCAGAACTTCCTTTAGGAAGACTAATCTGGAGCTGTGTATAGGAACAAGCCAGCTGGGGGCACACAGGAGGCGGGAAAAGTCATCAGAAGGTGGGGCAGGGGCCCGAATGAGGATGGAGGAGGGACCAGCCACGACTGACTTGCCTTCACCAACTTTCCAGAACACAGCACTGGGCCTAGTACTAAATTGGTTCTCGGTGTAGGAGGTTGGAAGCCCGAGAGGAAAAGACACTGAGATTGAGGGAAGGAAGAAGGGAGGAGAGATGGGGGGGGGGGGGGTGTAGTATTAGATACAGCGCCCATTAGGACTTTGGGAACTTGTAATGAACATTTCCAGCTTGTAAATGTCAACCCCCAAACAAAACGAGTACATGTAAAAAACTGATTAAAATCAAGCAAGATCTGTTGTCTAGTTCATTGTACTCTGCCAATGTCAGTTCCCTGGTTTTAATAATCTTGGAGAAGGCTGCCCAGAGGAACATGGGACTTTTCCGTACGTTTTTTGCAGCTTCTTGCAAGTCCATAATTAGTTAAAATAAAGGTTTGTTGTTTTTTGGGTTTTTTGGTTTTTTTTGCGAAAGTCAGCACACAGTATACATTTTCGCCCCCTTGTTCTCTCTCTCAGACAGCTGTCCTTGTGCTTTGGCAGTTTACCAGGCTGCGCTAGAATAGGGTGACCTGGGGGGGTTGGGACTGCCTTGGGTAGCTGTCCCAGTCTCAGGGACATGCCCCTTAATCTCTGACATTCCTCAAAACCTTGTACCACCCTAATCTCCCAAAAGAGTTGTTATTTTTTTCTAGATGTATCAAAGTTCACAAGTTTTCCGTTTCAAAGCCTTTCTTATTCTGTGACCCAGGGCAACAAAAGAGCAAGGGGGGGAGGGGGAATGTTATACTTCTATTCACATTTTCTTCCACATTTTTTGTATCTTAGGGTTGTTCAAATCATTGTACATTATTCTCTAAATGCTCTGTAGGTCTTTATTCTTTCCTGATTCTCTTTTACATCCCTGTGATAATTTCAGTCCCCTTCTTTGCCACACAGAACCCACTCTTCTGCAAAACTCTTAGTATGCTATAAATTCCTACTTAACCATCTCCTATTTTTAAGACTCCCTGATTATATGATGAAAACAAGCATATTCATGTAAGATGCTTGGAACAGTGCTGGTGTCACATTAGTACTTAATAAATTATAGATAATATGGGGCGCCTGGGTGGCTCAGTCAGTTAAGCATCCGACTTCTGCTCAGGTCATGATCCCGTGGTTCATGAGTTCGAGCCCCACGTGGGGCTCTGTGCTGACAGCTCGGAGCCTGGAGCCCGCTTCGGAATCTGTGACTCCTCCTCTCTCTCTGTCCCCTCCCAGCTCATGCTCTGTCTCAGTCTCTCAAAAAATAAATAAACGTTAAAAAAATTTTAAAAATTGTAGATAATATCAGTAAGTTTTATTTGCCACCTCTCCTTAATGTCTTTTAGATGTGTGATTTTTTTTAAAAAAAAGACAAGCTGCCACATGCCATGATTCATTTGGATGATTCTGGAGTCTTGGAAGTTTGACTAACCTTTGGTCTCCTCCAAATTACCTTGAGAGCCTCTTTGGAGGTTCTAGAAGGGAAGCACAGGTACTGCTATCCCTTGGTCAAAGAACGGTCCTCCTCTATTGGGGAAGGCCGTCCTCCTCCACCAGGTGCATATGGAGTGGTAAGGGAGGACAGGGGCACCCGCCTAGCCAGCCAGATCAGCCGGATCAACGCTGGCAGTCAGTGGGGTGACTGATGTCGCAGCCAGATCGCCCTCACGTCTCAGAAGTGTGATTTTTTTTTTAAATTCTTTAGCTTACACTTTTAATTTTTATTTTTGGTGTTATTAAATATTTTGCTTTGTTTTAAGTCTAATGAAAGGAAAGTAAGGAAAGATAGAAAATACCAGAACACAAAGAAAATACCAGAGCAATCTCTCATATTTAAAATCAGTTTTTAGAAAAAAGCACTTAAAAAAATCCCCCAATCTTTAATACCTACTGTCTCGAAGCCATCTCCCAAAAAGATGTGGTATACCTCTATTAGTCTCTAGTCTACTAGTTTATACTTAGTAATTATTCTAACTTAGAGCAAATTGGCTTAAACAAACAAATAAAAATCTGAGTCATCCTATTTGGAAACCAGACCTTCCATTTTTATTTATAGTATTCAAGCCTTGCTGCCGAGAAATTATGTTTACTGTAGAGTCAACGAATTCTCATTTTCTTGGACCACTTTGGAGGAGGGGGCCACTCATTGGAAGAGTGAGGCATTTCCAAAGTTAATTGGGAGGGAGGGAAGTCTCTTATAACCAAAGCAAGAACTTAGCACCCACATGAACCACAGGAGGGGGACCCATCTTGAATCCGCCAACACCGCTCAAGGGAAGGGTGTTAAAATGGCTCCTCCACATGGAGAGAGGCTGGGACTGAGCACCTAAGAAATTGTGACAATTCTTTGGAGCTGAGGAGTAGACATTGATATTAGTCTTCTCAGGCTGCCATAACATGATTCCACAGGTCAGATAGTTTAAGCAATGTTTATTTTCTCACAATTCTTGGAGGCTAGAAGTCCAAGATCATGGTGGCAGCAGATTCAGGTGTGGTGAAAGCTCTCTTCCTGGCTTGTAGATGGTCACCAGCAAGACTACGTCCTTACGTGGTCTTTCAACTGTGTATGCACTTGGGGACAGAAAAGAAAGAGGTGGTTCTCTGGTGTCTCTTCTTATAAGGACACTAGTCATATGGAATCCTTAGGACTTTGTTGAAACTTAATTACTTCCTTAGACACCTGACCTCTAAATGCAGCCACATCGGGAGTTAGAGCTTCAACATCTGAACTTGAAGTGGGGGGGACACAGTCAGTTCACAACAACATCCTGGGACCCTGTGTGGAGCAAGTAACCTGCAAGCCATCACTAAACATCGTGACATCTTCATGGTCACGGGCCAAGGGAAGAAGATATCCCCTCTCTGCAGTCCCTCAAGGCTCTAAGTTCTTGTTCTGTGGTGAGAGGCACATCTGGGTAGGATCTGAAAGTTACTCTTTAAAAAACATGTTGCATTTAACCATTATCTGTAAACCTCTGGATTTATTTCTCTTCTGCTCTTCCCTGGTACAGGTAAAGTCTGTTCTGAGTTCCCTTATCTGCATTCAGATCAACCAGGAGGAGGGGACTGTGGTTGCCCTTGGGCTAGAGATCTGAGCAATGAAACACTGGCTTCCCGGAGTTATCACACATGGTCACCATGGGGAGTGACACTTAGGGACCCAAGTGAGCCCCGTCTGTAGCATCTCCCTTTAGGTCAAATCCCCAAGGTTCAGAGGGTATTAACTTATTTTTTAATTTTTTAATGTTTATTTTTGAGGGAGAGAGAGCGAGCAAGAGAGAGTGGGGGAGGGGCAGAGAGAGAGGGAGACACAGAATCCGAAGGAGGCTCCAGGCTCTGAGCTGGCAGCAGAACGTCCGACACGGAGCTCGAACTCACAAACTATGAGATCGTGACCTGAGCCAAAGTCAGACACTTAACTGACTGAGCCACCCAGGTGCCCTTAGAGGTTATTAACTTAGTGAGTTGGGAAGTATTTCCACAATGCCTCACTTTTCTACTGTTATTTCTGCATTTATTTCCGTGGGCTTAGTATCTCAGACTGTGACCTTTTCTAGAGACAAGTGTTTACAGAGGTAGCCAAGTTAAAATGAGGTCATTAGAGTGGGGTCTAATCCAATATGACCGGTGTCCTTGTAAAAAGGGGGAAATTTGGACGGGGAGAGACACGTGCGGGGAATGTGACGTAAAGACGTGAACGTAGGGCCACACCGTGTGAAGACTGGTCTATGATACCAGAAGCCAAGAAAGTACCAGACGCTGGGCAAAGGCATGAAACAGATGCTTCCCTAGCACCAGGGGCCATGGCCTCGCCAACATCCTGACCTCAGACTTCTGGCCTGCAGAACTATCAGACAATACATTGCTGTTGTCTAAGCCAGCCAGCCCGTGGCACTTTGTTACCACAGCTCCAGAAATACTCCGGTGAAACAGGTTGAGTCAGACTCTCATTAGCATTTGATTCTCCAGACCTTGCTTCATTCGTTGCCTTATTAGCCACTGATCATCTGGGATGTTTATGGTTGACTGAAGAGCTCCAGTCTTCCAAAGGGGAAACATTGAACAGGGCCAGGTGAGCGTTTCCAGAAGAACTGCCCTGAAAATAGTGATTGCAAGGTAGTGAGGGAGGGTGCCAAGACAAAATTATAAAGAGGACAAAAATGATAGGAATGGAGATCAGGGTTGCCAAGCTTTAGAGAGGGAGGGAAAGGGTGTGACTATAACGAAGTCTAGGGAGTAATGGCAGAGCAGTCTTGTGGCTTGATGGCTGTAGTGGTTCCACAAATCTGTACATGGAATCAAATATAATAGAACCATGCCCGCACGTACCCCAAAAATAAGTCTGCTCGAAAGCTGGCGAAATCCAACCAACATCTGCAGGCTAGTTAGACTTATTGTTCTAACATCAATTTCCTGTAGTTACGTAAGATGTTAGCTATCATTGGAGGAAGTAGGCTGATGGGTACACAGGGCCTCTCTGTCGTATTTTTGTAATTTTTATGTGAGTCTGTAATAATTTCAAAATAATAAATGTTTTTACTAAAAAGAGAACTTGGCGGGGAGACAGGAGACAGAGATTTTATTATCTTCATTTCTACTCCCCACATGGCCTCAGCCTTTGACCTCGGTGGTCCCACTTTAAGCAGCCATTAAATTATTGTCGTAGAATGCGAATATTTGAATAATCCCAACCAGTTTTGAAGAACAGATTTCAAGGGCAGAGAGAAGAAAATATTAAGCATGTACTGTGGAACTTTTCAGAATTTCAGTTCTTCATATAACAGTGATTTAACCCTCTCTAATAATTTCTGCTCTAATTTGAACCCTGCTAAGTGGTTGACAATAATATAAAAATGGGACTCTCTTGGAACTGTGACACAGAGGCACTCCAAAGTGATCTCATGTTTAATCAGCTGTCAGTTGGCAAGGGCTGTTGTGATCCAGTGCAGATTACCTCTGATCCTGTATGGGCATTATTTTTAATTTTTAAAAAATGAAATAATTGACTCTGATAAGCGGTTCCAGACTTAGTCATTAGGATTTTTTAAATTTCTCCCTGGTGTTTCTTTAGAGATCTCATCAGGTCTAGTGCTCTCCAGTACAATTTTCAGGCAATATTCATACATTCTGTTTTCAAGATTTATTTTTAAAATGATGGTACTTAAGATACTTGGTAACTGAATAAACAAGGTACAGAACAGGATTATGGATGGTCATATTTCTGTGTGAGATACATGTGCGTGGGTACGTGCTCATTGCATTTATTTTAATATATGCGTGGAAAGAATCTTAGAGAACAGACTCTATGCTGTTAACAATGTTATCTCTGAAGGAGCAAAATTGCAGGAGACTCGTTTTCTAAGGCATGTGTTTCCATAATATTTAATAAATAAAGATTAAATTATATGTGATGCCCTTCCCAATCATACTGGCCAACAATATGCATATATTGATCTCATTCCTACATCACTACACACACACACACACACACACACACACACACACACACAGAATTAGCATTATTATATATATTATATATAATAGAATTATTAGCATGTCACTAACCCTGAAATAATGATGCATGGAAAGTTTAGGTTACAGAGGGAAATCTTAGGCATTGTCCTTCTTGTCTCTTGCATTTTAATCCAGCCTAACCTAGCCATACATCTCAAGGCTGCTGGTCCATTATATCCTGTTCCTAACCCTTTGACCTCTTCTTTTTTTTTTAAGTTTATTTATTTTTGAGAGAGACAGAGATAGTGTGAGTGGGGAGGGGCAGAGAAAGAGGGAGAGAGAGAATTCCAAATAGGGTCCATACACAGAGCCGGAGGCGGGGCTCGAACTCACGAAACCATGAGATCCTGATCTGAGCTGAAACCAAGAGTCAGATGCCTAACCGACTGAGCCACCCATGTGCCCCGCCTTTGACCTCTCCTCTGTCTGCCTCAGAACAAACACTGATTCTAACACGACCTTCCATCTCCGCTCTGATCCTAGGTGCTTGGTTTGTTGTGTTTGAACCTTAGCTTATTTCACTCCTACGGCACAGAGACCTTGTGGGAATTCTTCCCCCTGACACCATTTCTCCCAATCCCTCAGCCCATCTGTTCTGCTAGCAATGGCCAGGGCAAAAGATGTCTAGCAGCATGGATAAACTGTGAGGAAGAAGACATATCTAAGTGTTAAGCAGCCTGGCAAACATGCAGAGAAACAGAAAATGACCATTCTTGGAGAAAGCATAACCAAAGCATGGTAATTTATGGGAAAGAATTAAGGACGTCAAGAAGAAAGAATAAGAGGTCGCTGCCTATACATCCATGTTTAACACACACGTATTTAGGTCTAAGAATGACAGGGAGACCTCGAGTTGTCCATGAACTATGGAAAGGGGAAGGCAACAAGCACAATGTGTCACCGATCTCCCAAGTAGGGGAAGTGTGGAAAAGGAGCACGTGCTACCTTTGCAGATAAAGCATGGCGGGAGGGGAAGGGTCGCACCCTGAGAAGGTGTCTCAGGGTAGCAGGCAAGGACTGTGTCATGCTGAGAAGTTGGCCTTGTGAGGACCACCAACCTAAGACAGAAGATAAATTTGTTGACAGTCTGGGCTCCCTTCTACTGAAACCTTCTCCAGCATATATACAGAATTGAGTCAAAAGTTAAGACACAATCATGAAGAAAAGTCTCAGCCCTTAATCTGTGGGAAAAGCCAGAGATGAGTTCATTAACTATCAGCAATAGCGTGGTGAGGGGATCACAGCTCTGAAACATTCATGAGTCATAAACTTGAACTCTGATGAGAATCATTGCCCTTTCCCCCAGAAAACGCGTCTATGCACATTCATGCAGATGTTTGCATAGTCTCAGGGATTTAAAGAACCCTGTTCAAGAACTGTCAAGTCGTTAAATTTCCTTGGAAAAGGTTAAAACTCAGTGGGAAAACAGAAAGTTCCTAGTGTGGAATTTAGAATACGTAAGAAAAATCCGGGGGCTGGGGGGATAAGAAAATTAATAACAAAATGGAAGCCAAGATTAATAGGCTTAGTAAAATAGCAAAAGCTCTTTGGACCAGAATTTAAGCAGAAAAATTATCTAGTAAAGCTGCATGTTGCTTCAAAGGAACAATTAAAAGACCCCATGGGTCAGCGATGGGAGAGGGAAAGCTATCTGCTATGAAACAAAGAGACAAGTGGGAAGAAGGTTGGCTGACTGTGCAAACATCCAAAACACAAATTAAAATGACAAAAAGAAACGGCCAGTTTACCCAAGAGAACACAATGGAGATTGCAGGTAATTGAGCTAAAATCCGAAAAATAAAAGCCAGAAATGAGATGCAAACCACAAGATGCGAACAAAGAACTACACAAAATTCTTCAAGTACAGAAAGCATGAGAGATAGTTACAGGGATGCTGGCCTTTCAAATTGCTTTTTAATAAACACTGATTTAAAAATCTCTTAACAAGTTATGACTGCATAGAAATTGAGTTTGCAAAGTTCCTAGCCATCAATAACAATAACAATATCAATGACAATGATAATAACAGTAATAGTCACCGTATTACCAATATGTCACAGGCATGAAGCACAAGCCCTAGGCATGAAACTTTGTTTTCATTCATTCATTCCATCAACACCAATTGTCGGAGCATTTTCGTGGACATCTGAAATTAGTAAACCCATGTAAAGTACTCACTAATTAGCAGCTATTAATATTGTTATCAATGTTTCCGCTTGCCTGGCATTCATTTCTCCTGTTGGGGTGAGTCCCTTTCCCAAAACCCTTTGGAGATCATGCTCAGTTCCATGGATTGGATGGGACTGACCTCTGCTCCTAGTTTCTAGAAGGTCTCCTGACCCTGATTAAGGCAGTCAAAGTAGTACATTCTCAGCCATAGCAATGAACTCATGGATGGACCTGTGCCCCAAGCAGACCAATGAAAACCCTTGTTGGGGTATCTGTTGATATGTTCTCTAAGGCATAGAGTACTGAAGATCAGATAAGCCTAGAGCAAACACAGTCATCCTGATCCCTACAAAGGCAGAACCTGTCTAAAAGTAAAAAGAGAAATCACCCCAAAGGACAAAGTTGGAGTCTAGGGACACAGCTAGGATAAAACTACCCACCTCTGTCCCTATCCTAAAGTTACATGACCCAGTGATTCCTTTCTCTTGTATACATTAGTATGAATTGCGTTTCTATAGCTTGCAACTCAGAGTCCTGGCCAAAAGTGCCTGCTATGTGCATACTATATGCTGGAGAAACATTGGGGTCTAAGACAGATGAGGACTCTTCCTCATGCAGCCCAGAGTCCACTAAGGAAGCCTGCAATAAACAATTCATTACAAATGTATTAGGAGGGGTGCCTGGGTGACTCAGTCGATTGGGTGTCCGGCTTCAGCTCAGGCTGTGATCTCACAGTCCATGAGTTCGAGCCCCACTTCAGGCTCCGTGCTGACAGCTCAGAGCCTGGAGCCTGCTTCAGATTCTGTGTCTCCCTCTGTCTCTGACCCTTCCCTGCTTGCACTCTGCCTCTCTCTCCCTCAAAATAAGTAAACATTAAAAAAATGTAAAACACAAATGTATTAGGAGTTATAAGGGAGCAGCTCAGGTGTCCAAGGCTCAAGTTTAATAATAGGTGTGTCGCACCTGGTCTGAGAGCTCAAGGAAGACTTCCCCAGTGAAGAGACACTTACTCTGAAACATAAAGGTTCAAAAGGAGTACCTCTGGTTGAAGCAGATAACACCAAAATTAATAATAATAATAATAATAATAAATTAATAATAAAAACAAAAACAAAATACAGAAAATCCTTGAGCAAAATTCTTACTCCATACATTATATAAAAGGAAACTGTGAGTTGACTAGTAGAACAGGCAATATCAAAAGTGCAAAGTCAAGGATACACATTATATAGAGATCAAGGCATCTATGGATTTTTTTAAATGCAAAATATATCCATTTCTGTAAACAATGAGAAATTGTATATAAAGGAGCCAACTAAAGAAGCGTAGAAGTCTTCATGAATGTACAATGTCAAAGATGATCTCTGTGATGGGTTTCTGGGGACCTGACATTATCAAGGCCATTTAGAGGGTGGAATGGTAATCTGCCAAAGGGTTGATGCATTCGACGTTCTGAGGACTAAAAATTACATCAGTGGCCTTAGAGAAGTCATGTAAGCTTTTAGGCATTAATTTTTCTTATCTAGAAAAGTTGTAACTAGATGATTTCTAAGAGCTCTTGCACGAATCAAATGCTATGATGTGTCTCCAGTCCAGCTTGTCAAAGCTTAATTTTGACATACCGCAGTATCATTCAGATACCAACCAAGGGTTCACTTGCCCAAGTTCCTATTTCACCAGGGCCTTTTCACAGACTATTCTTTACTTGGAGGATTGTAATCTATCTAGAGAACTTGACTTTTAAAGAAAGATAGGAGATCAAGTCCACGTTTCACATTGTAGAGTGTAGAATGTTGACACGGTGCGATGGTTTTCAAAATCAAACCGCGCTCCCAAAGCTATTCACGGAAATGTGTCTGGATTGAGAAACGATAGGAAATTAAATTAAACACATGAAGGTGTAAGTATACAAGAATGTATCTGGCTTCAAAACAAACATCGCAGGTAGGCATGGTCTCTTTCAAAGAAGTCCTGTGGGAGATGATAACCTCATCCCAGACATGTGCTCAGCCATACACAAGGTATTTTTGGAAATTACTTCTATTGAATTGCCTTTAAAGACATTGGCTGTTCTTTTGACTGCCCTTAATAGTGATTAAATTTGCCCTTCTGATGACTTTTGAAAACGATGGAAAGGTACTTAGCTCCACATCAGGTGAATAAAGTGGAAAATCAAGCTGTGAAATTC
This sequence comes from Panthera onca, assembly GCF_046562875.1. Taxonomy (NCBI): domain Eukaryota; kingdom Metazoa; phylum Chordata; class Mammalia; order Carnivora; family Felidae; genus Panthera; species Panthera onca. The sequence continues at coordinate 14,396,664 of NC_138346.1, read as the reverse complement.
CACGTTGACCTGAAACATGAAACAGTGAGTTTTGTCCCCTCAAACGGACTCGAGGGCAATTCCAAATACGATCTAAAAAGAGTAAAGTCTTGAACGATGATATATCTAGAGAATAAGTGTGTCTCCTCCTAGGATGACCACTCAAGTACAAGTTCTGGGCCTACTGACACAGAGATCATCCCTTGTTCCCATTTTATACAAAGTGGAGTACGTATAGAATTGCACAAGTGGACCCCTCCACTAATTCTCTGTGAATTCATCCTTCCAAAATAGTTCAGAGCCTGCAACATGAGCCATGCCCTGTATACAACAGGCACTCGAAGAATAAACACCGTTGCTAATCTCAAAGCAGGACAGAAGCAAATAATAACCGAAGCTCATCCTTGAGTTTTCATTCCTTTCGTGGGACCCCAAAAAGCGAGTGTCTGACAATGGACAGGGACAACAGCATGAAGATTCAAGACTACGGTGATGGGGCTTTCAAGAAATTAAACTTAATTTCTGAACAACATTTTGAAAATTTAATAGAATCCAACAAACGATTCCATGCTCAAGAGACAAGAAAAGTTTCTTCAATTATATTTGGAGTATTATCTTTGAATAAATCCACACCTTCATATTACCCCTAAACCTCAAACCAAAGCTCTATAAGAATTTAAGAAATCTAGACTCTTGTCTTTCCTACATGCTTACTGCCACCATTTGTAACTCTTTACAATTTAATTAGTCACATTCAAATCCCACATTAGTTCTCAATCCATTTTTACCCCTGGGAGAAGAGATGCTTTGTCAGTTTAAATCATTGTAAAAATTCAAAGAAACTTATTAGCACTAATAAAAAATAATCTATTTTAGTATCTGAGCTCTCCCACCTTACATAGGAAAGACTCAAAAGGGTAGTGGGAACACAAATATCCTCAATGATTTTAAACACTGAAGATGCTTGGGGGGAAAAATATCTCGTAATATACATTACCTTTTTGCAGAATCTGTGTGTACACTGTGGTAAATTTTTTAAAATGCTGAAAAATGGAAGAAGACAAAAGAACTGTTAAGATGACCGTATGTTACCACTAGCATAATATCCCAATAAAACGCTACACACATTTATTCTGGCAACTATCTTTAATTTCCACTTAAGAGAATTTAAATGCCCTCAAATAGAATTTACTCCAGGTCAGAAGCCATCTAAAAATGTTTCTCTGAATTTAACCTTTGTTACTAATATTGAAGCCAACATCACTCTCGAGGCAAATACAGTAGGCGCCAATAAACGAAAGGTTTTTTTCCTAAGACAAAGGAAAACTCATTTTACTTGATCCATTTAATAAAGTAGCCTAGCTCAAAATTGTGACTGCATCAGCAAATCCATTTGCCCAATTCTCTATTAAAAGATTAGGGATATGTCGTTTCAGGGTGTAAATTCTGCAAGGGAGCTTGTCCTGCCCTACTCGTGTGGAATTGATTTGAGCCAAAAAAGATTTTACAAGACCAACATTCTCATATTTTCTGGGTCAGCACAATCTCATAGAGTAGAGTGGTCCCAGAGGCATGGGCCGACATCTCCAAGAACCTAAATATGGCCACTGGGGAATGGGTCTCTTTCAGTTGACATTTCCAGTATTCCATTGTTCCATCTCATTCCCATCCTTAAGTTCATGTAAGAAAAAAACAATGCATTTCTAGAACAAAGACTGAGGCTCTTCTCTTCTTGCTTGATTTGCTTCTACCATTAAACACTGAAATCATCTTGCATATTTTCACCATTCACATGTTTTCTCCATCTCTAATCAACTGACAACTATTAGTTGAGGCTACCGTGTGGACCTATAGAAAATGGCCGTGGCCTCTGCTGGATTTCAGATCTGGTTGGGCAGAGAGATGGCACGTGGGAAAGGAGGGCAAAGCCCATAAGTGAGCGTTCATTGGTGGGGGTCAGACTGCATGCTTTGGGGGAACTAAAAGATAAGGGACATGCTTGGGAGCTGTACTGTGCAGCGAGCAAGGAAAGTGGTCTTCATAGAGGGCTACGGATGAAGGTCAAGCTGGTAAGATAGCATGTTCAGACCCCATGACTGTCACTTGCTTGCAGAGTGTTGGTCAGGCTAGCTAGCTCCCTTCTCGAAACGTCTCCTCAGCTGTATAAAGAGGATAAGAACCTAGCATCTTCATGGCTCATCACAAGGACGGGTATAGTTATGCTGAGCCATGAGTCATTATTTAGGAGAAAGGGCTTGATCAAGGCTTTGACTGATGGACAGGATTTTGTTAAGCAAGAGGGAGAGAAATATTTTTTTTATTTTTTTTTACGTTTTATTTTATATTTGAGAGAGAGAGGGAGAAAGAGAGACAGAGCACGCGCAGGGGAGGGGCAGAGACACAGAGACGGAATCTGAAGCAGGCTCCAGGCTCTGAGCTGTCAGCACGGAGCCTGATGCAAGGCTCAAACTCACAAGCAGTGAGATCATGACCTGAGCCAAAGTCAGGTGCTTAATGGACTGAGCCACCCAGGGCCCCAAGGGAGAGAAAATTTCAGAACAGGGAGTGACATGTGAACCAACTCAGAGGCAGAAATGATGCAGTTTAGACATAAACACTACTGAAATTTTCAAGCTTTGTAGCAACTTACACTAGGAACACATAGTCCCATAAAATGAATATCTCACACATTTAATCAGAGGAAGAATACAGATTCCTGCTCCTGTTTCCTTGGAGATTCTGATTCAGTAGGTCTCTGGAGATAGCCAGAAATCTGCATGTTAAAACACATTCACGTATTTTGATCAACTTTGGAGGCCCACTAAGCCAACGCATTGATGTCGTGTCTCATTTTTTTAACACGCTAACACTCCAGCTGTTTCGTGATTCTATGAAAGCACATTTTAAAGAATGTGTTCTTGAAGTATAGTGGATGAAAGCACATTTTGACATAGATTGTTGGATGTTAATTTAAAAACAATTGTTAACTCAAGGCTGCATATTCTAGAGACAGAGTCTGCAATGGTTCAGAAGTAGTTGGCACGCACAGAAGAATCCCAGAATTTTGGTAATGGCATGAGATACACGTCACCATTTCACAGATACAAAAACCGAGACCCAAAGGAATTCAATGACTTGTAGTAGCTGTAATATCAGAGACGCTGGATGAGAAAGAGCCTGGGCTTTCCTTTTGCATAAGCAGTTAAGAAATCCGATATTGTTCAGCGTGCAAGGAAGCGGTTGGCCAACAGAAGACCGTAAGCCTGCAGCCTTGCTGAAAAGCGGCTCTGCTCCTGCAGGTGCAAAGGCAAGGTCTTGAAATGCATTAAAGAAAAGGGATATTGATTTCACTTGGACTCAACCAAAGGTGTGTAAAATATCTCGGCGGACAAACGAGTGGCCTTACGGTGCGTCTTGAGATGCATGAGAATCTGCAGCCTGAGTTCACTGTAAGAAGGCAGCCCGATTTCACCCACCCCTCCCCAGGTAAAGTCAAAACCGGACAGACTCTTATCTAATTTTTGGAATTGAGTAGAATTTTGTTATTTGCTATTTGTTGTGATTACATCTAGTTCTTTCTTGATGATCAGCTGAAGCTTTAAGATGTATTGCTTCACTTTTTTTTGTAATTCATGACAAATTTATTTTTTTAATTTAATTTTTTAAATTTACATCCAAATTAGTTAGCATCTTGTGCACCAATGATTTCAGGAGTAGATTCCTTAGTGCCCCTTCCCCATTTAGCCCATCCCCCCCTCCCACAGTCCCTCCAGTAGCCCTCTGTTTGTTCTCCATATTTATGAGTCTCTTATGCTTTGTCTCCCTCCCTGTTTTTATATTATTTTTGTTTCCCTTCCCTTATGTTCATCTGTTTTGTCTCTTAAAGTCCTCATAGGAGTGAAGTCATATGATATTTGTCTTTCTCTGACTGACTAATTTCACTTAGCATAATACCCTCCAGTTCCATCCATGTAGTTGCAAATGGCAAGATTGCATTCTTTTGGATTGCCGAGTAATACTCCATTGTGTGTGTGTGTGTGTGTGTGTGTGCATATGTGTGTGTGTGTGTGTGTGTGTGTGCACCACATCTTCTTTATCCATTCATCCATTGATGGACACTAGGGCTCTTCCCATACTTCGGCTATTGTTGCTAGTGCTGCTATAAACATGGGGGTGCATGTGTCCCTTTGAAAGAGCACACCTGTATCCCCTGGATAAATGCCTAGTAGTGCAATTGCTGGGGTGTAGGGTAGTTCTATTTTTAGTTTTTTGAGGAACCTCCATCCTGTTTTCCAGGGTGGCTGCACCAGCTTGCATTCCCGTAGACAGACTCTTATTAACCAGGCATAACCAAACCTAAATTCAGCCCTCCCAACAGCACAACAAGGGACTTTGGCAATTCCATATATCTAAGTAAAAAACAAGCTTTCATAATACTGAACACTCCATCCCACAAGTCAGGTTTGCTTTGGGCATTTGTATTTGGTCTGTGATCTTGCTTGGGACATTTACTCAGCCCAGTTCAGAATTTGATTGCAAATGTGTGTCTTACCTATATCCTAAAACGTTAACTCATCCTCTACCACTTGTGGTTTATAACTACCCACAATTGGAAGTTCTATGAACTGCTTAATTTCTAGGATAAGTATGTGCAAGGATTTTACTTACCTTAGCCTTCTGAATGGTGTCTCTTTTGAGAATAGGGTGACTTTGCTAGACTTGAGCCCTAGTCTTACTCAGTTTTAACCTCTCTGGTGCCCAGCGGTAGTAAAGGCTGGTTAAGTTTCATTAGATCGCACTCGCCTCTAAAATTTAGACAAATATGTATCACTTATGTCAGCCAGAAACGCAGGAGTTATTCTTGACATCTACCAATTTCTCTCTCACACCTCAAATCCAGTTCATCCAGTTCATCTGCCCCGTGAATCCCTCTAACATCTACTTCTCTCACCATCTCTGGGTCTAATTTACTGATGCCCGGTAAGACACTGAAGCTTGGGGACATTTATGTACAGACACATTCTTGGAAACTGCTCTAATGGCAAAGATGACAAGTTACTGGGGGTGCCTGGGTGGCTCGGTTGAGTGTGCAACTTTGGCTCAGGTCATGATCTAGCAGTTTGTGGGTTCAAGCCCTGCGTCGGGCTCTGTGCTGACAGCTTGGAGCCTGGAGACTGCTTCACATTCTGTGTCTCCTTCTCTCTCTCTTCCCCACCCCTGCTTGTACTCTCTCTCTCTCTCTCTCTCTGTCTCAAAAATAAATAAATAGGGGCGCCTGGGTGGCTTGGTCGGTTAAGCTTCCGACTTCAGCTCAGGTCATGATCTCACGGTCTGTGAGTTCGAGCCCCGCGTCGGGCTCTGTGCTGACAGCTCAGAGCCTGGAGCCTGTCTCAGATTCTGTGTTTCCCTCTCTCTCTGCTCCTCCCCCGTTCATGCTCTGTCTCTCTCTGTCTCAAAAATAAAATAAAACGTTAAAAAAAAATTTTTTTTTAAAAATAAAAAAAAATAAAAATAAAAAAAAAGAAAAATAAATAAATAAACACTTAAAAATAAGATAATTAATTACCAACTGTCAAACCAGGGTTCTTATATCTTGGCAGTAATTGGGTCTCCGCAACTAAGTTTTTCTTTGGACAGCACAAGAAGGAAGGAATTGTTCTGGAAAAGAGGGGACTTTAAGAAAGGGCAGGTTTTACATCTGTGCCACTTTTTATCAGTGGGGAAAAGAGGTTTAATCTGCTCCATTACCAGCTTTCCTGTCCTTAGTGGGGTTACCCTACCCTTGCCATAATTACTCAATATTTAAGCCTCCCTTTTCCAGGGACTACATTCCTCTTGAACCTATTTGCTCATTTCAGTGGTTGTCAACCCAGCTGTGCACTGAATGGCCTGGTAAAACTTTCTAGAAACACTGCTGTCTAATCCAGTGAGCCTGTGGTAGGAGGCGGGGTTTCGTAGAGCTCTGTATTTTTTAAAAACTGTATCCCAGAGTCTAACCTCTAGGTAGGGCTGAAGATTACTCTTTTCATATGTCAAGGGTCTCTTGAATATTTTTTTCTAGCCAAAATGGAAGAGAGGCTTGACAGACTAGAAAGAAGTAAAAGGGAAGAGCAGAACCGGCATTGGAGGAAAGATGGCAAACAGGAAGGAGAAAGGGTAAGGTTTCACTTAGACTCCCAGAGGATTCCATCACGCAAAGAAAGGGCTTCAGCATGAGGCAGGCGCGGGGTGGCACCTTGTCTCAGCCTGGCAAGGATAGCCCAGACTGGAGGCTGGCACTTCCGAACCCCAGCCCGTTGCTTTTTTACTTCGAGGGTTTTGAAGCATAAACCAAGCTTCAATCCGATTCCAGCTCTGGCGGGGCCAGGGGAAACAGGTATTGGGGGCAGGTGGTTCTATACTGCAAGCTTGGGCTCTGGAAACCCAGAAAGTTCTAGTCCCTCTTGTGCTCTCTTGGAGCTGGGGTCACAGTCCATCCACCTGAGTCAGGAGGATCTAGGAGCCTACAGGTTAGGAGTCCCTGCCTGGACCGGGAAGCAGATGCATCCACGGCAGCTGTGTCCCTAGGGTGAGCCATCACACGGAGCAAAGCTCAGGACTGTCGCAGGAGGAGCTTGCCTTGTAAGTCTCCGCTCACGCCGGCACCGCAGCCTGGACTAGCCTGGAGCACCCCGGCCAGGTCTCCCAGGCTATCCCTACAGTAGACTGACGTACTTGAAGAACATCAACATTTAATGTGAAGCAAACTGAGATGGCTTGAAAAAACCTTCGCCGCTAATAAGTTAACTGAATGTTAGAATGTATAGCCGCGAACATGCCTTTCTTTGACTCTGCCGCCTGAAGATAAAATGCGATTGATGAGTTAACGTTGGAAGATCTTTTCTCCTTAAACAGCATTTAAAATCGATAAACATAATAGAACTCTAAATGATTTCGATTTACGGGAAACAAATGTCTTGACTTTCTGTTGGCATACGTTGAGATGATTTTCCATTAAAGGTGTTGGACTTCTATTAACCCATTCGCATGATCTTCTCCTGTCCCCTTGTGGCCAAAGGAGGACATTTGAGAGCCAGCTGCCTGGGGTAGACCTTCTCCATGGCACAAAACCGAGCAGGGAGGGGGGGAGAAAGCTAGTGCTCCCATCTTATTAGGATAGCACCCAATCTAGACCATGCCATGCCCAAGACACCTCAATTATTTGATAAGCTTATAATTAGTCTTCACTTACCTGCAGAGACAAAAAGCCTGGAGATGACCTTTAGCATCCAGGAAAGAAAATTTGAGGAGATAGCACCCCCTGCTGGTAGAATTGATTATCACCAGAATTTAAGGTCCGCGCCAAAGGAATGGTTGATAAGGTGGTCATCAGCTGAGGCATGGTTAACATGAAACATTCATGCAGAACTGTGACTCCTTCCAACAGGCCATCTGATAGTTCCAGAACTTCGTCTTACCCTTCTTTAACATTTGGCCCAATATATTCATCTTTAGGCAGTCACCACTTCCCTTCTTTTCTGTAACCTAAGTACTCTTAAGAGTAAAACTATGTGATGCCTTTGGATGCCAATCTCCTGCTACATCTAGTCTTTTCTTCTTCCAGGTTAAGGCAAACACCATCATTTCTTATTCTTTGTAGGTTTTCTTGTTTTTCCAAAATTCACTTTTCAGAGACCTGTCCTGCTGTCAAAAAAGAACATTCACCAATACCATGGAAATCTCTAGCCTAGATCTAGAACAGTAAAGCCCTCCCCTTCAATGGGGGGAAGGAACGAAATACAAATACACGTTAGTTCAGTTCTCGAAATGCTCCGATACCACACGGAGCAAGGCTCAAGACTGCAAGACGTCACGTCTTGGTTGTCCAAATCCTGTGGAAAACCTCACCATTGTTTTGTTCCTGGCCATTGCCAGCTTCACATTCAGGGTTCCCTCCTCTTTGGTTAACACTGTTTGTCCAGCTGAGTGTTTTGTGGCGTCCCTCGGCTGCCTGAAGACCCAGTGATGGCACCACCCTTTCCTGTCCCTTGTGAGCCCTGTCTGTTGTGTCCACAGTTTGTTCCTCTGATATCCACTCCCACCAGACTTAAAACCATCCACCAGGGTCCCAACCACCCTTCTAATGCCATACAGAAATATACAACATGAACAACATCCAAAAAAGATCAAACTGTTCAAAATCTTCTTTTCTTCCCAGATAAAATCACCTTAACTTAAGGAAAGGACATGAATGATGTCAATTCAAGTAAAGCTAGACTGTGTGGCACAGGCCCTCCCACACACTCGTCCACTTATGTGAGAGCCGCCACGAGCTTTGTAAAGTTTCTCAGGTATTTCGGCATCTCCAGAATGATGTCTCAAGTCTCTTCCGGTACTGTTGGGTATTCATTGTTGTGACTGGCCATGGACCTCCGAACTTCAATAATACAAAATAATACCAATAACAATAAGTCAGTGCATTTTGTATAGTTTAATTGTATTCACTTATAAGATGTAGTTCTTTTAAATTTGCAATTTTCTCTCTTTTAAAAATACATCAGGGGGGCCCAGATGGCTCAGTCCATTCAGTATCCGACTTCGGCTCAAGTCATGATCTCACGGTGCGTGGGTTCAAGCCCCGCGTGGGGTTCTGTGCTGACAGCTCAGGGCCTGAAGCCCGCTTCCTGATTCTGTGTCTCCCTCTCTCTCTGCCCCTCCCCCGCTCACCCTCTGTTTTTCTCCCTCAAAAATAAATACACATTAAAAAAATTGTTTAAATGCGGCAAATTGAAGGAGCTGTAAAATTAAAAGACTTTGCCAGCACGCCACGCAATCAGTAGCAAATAGACTGACCACATTCCGCAAATCTTGATCTGTCAGTCAAGTGGAACACGACTTTACTCTGTAACAGAGGCAGGGAGAGAAAAGCCTCAGTGCCCCAGCTTTCAGAGCCATCAGACCATATGAGATTATAGCAAAGTCACAGAAACATGAATTAGAATGCTGGCTGAATAGTCACCTTTGAAAAATTCAAATATTCCAGCAAATTTTACCCAGAATGTATCTCTGGGTTTTTTTTGGGGGGGGGGGGTTCTGTTTTATTTTGTTTGGCAAGGAAAACTCAATTGACTGGTTTTATACCTTACTCAGTTTAACAGGAACATGTTTGCAGAGGCCAGTATTGCGAATCAAGAGTATTGATCCACAGGGGGAAATCCTAACGACATTCCCTGTAAATGGCTTAGCAACACATCAGATAGTTGAAAGAAGAATGGGAAGGAAACTTTGATATAGGAAATATGCTCCTCAAAAAAAAAAAAAAAGATCTTTCTCCTTCACTCCTTTGGAAATAGCTAAATCGTGGATTCTTTCACTATCAAATCAACAGCTGAGACTTCTCTCCCCTACTGGGGAGCTATCACCAGTCCTAGACCTCCAAGTGGGGATGACAACAAGGTCAAGACAACAAGAGCAGGACTCTCTCGTGACAAGTACCATGTGGGGGAGAGGCAGAGACCCCACGCAAGCTGGGATGATCCCAGGTGTTACCGGTCCGCTTGTTAAGGTAAATTCACTCTCTGACAGAAACTGCTTTCATTATGAAGCGCATGCTCACCGTAAAAATCAGCTCGGAGCAGTGCGTCGCGGCCCAAGACTGCCGCGAAGAGGTTGGAGTGTTTCATTCTCAACCACACTACGGGGGATCCTGGTAAGAATCGCCAAACGCCACCCACATGCCAGGGGTGAGCTTCCTGCCCTCTGCTCTTGCCACTCGGATGTTGACGATGTGGGCCGGGGTCTGCTTTGCAAAGGCTGCAAACGCTCAGATTTCAAAGATGAAGCACAAGCACACCCATTATGAAAACAAAACAGAACAATAAGCTGTCTGACAAAGGCCTGACTCCAAAATATAAATGAGTACTTTTCAGAGCATGCTGATACCAGGCCCGACTTGAAAATGTAATTCAGGGGCGCCTGGGTGGCTCAGTCGGTTAAGCGACCGACTTGGGCTCAGGTCATGATCTCGCGGTCCGTGGGTTCGAGCCCCGCGTGGGGCTCTGTGCTGACAGCTCAGAGCCTACTTCGGTTTCTGTGTGTGTGTGTGTGTGTGTGTGTGTGTCTTTCTCTCTCTCTCTCTCCCCCTCCCCCACTCACACTCTGTGTCTGTCTTTCAAAAATGAATAAGCGTTAAAAAAAATTAAAGAAAATGTCATTCGGATAATCTGGATGACAGTGAGACGCAAATGCAGGGGCTGGTAAGAATCACTGTCATTCTCCGAAGTCTCATTTTGATTGTCTCCTTCCTCTTGTCACCACTGTGAAGGAGTTTCAAGTGCCTGTCTCATCCACATGGTGACGTTTTCTCATACACTGAACAGAACCGTGACCTCCAAACTATCACCCTGACTCAGAAAATAACCCATTTCCGAAAGGGCCACATGGTCAGTGATTTAACTCTTTCCAAGGAGTTAAGAAAACTCACAGTTAATTGTACCTGATGCTATTTTCCAGTCCTGGTGGTTTACCTGCTACGTCAGGCAAAGTCATATTGAAGCCCGAGTTTCCTCCGTCAAAAAAACAAAAAAACAAAAAACAAAAAAACCCTCAATAAAAATGTGCTCTTTGGTTACTTTCCAACGATTCTCCTTCCGTAAGAAGATTTCCTATAAACCTAGGATTTTCTTTTTTAAATCCTAATTATTAAAAGGAAAAGTCCCTCACCCCGGCACACTCAATTCAAACTGTCTAATGCTATGCTATAACTCGCTGAACATTCCTTTGAAAGCAGACAAAGGACTTAAGATAATCACAAAAAAGAAACACAAATGACTGGCAAACGCATGAAAAAGTTTAGCCCCTTTTATTACCAAAGCAATGCAAATGTAATTGAGATATTTTTTTCCTATCAAGCTGGCGAAGATTTTTCTTTCCAATGATCGCACTCACCGTGGGCATGTGTGTAATGAGGCGGGTTTTCCTGTGTGCTGCTTGTGGAAGTATGGAGTGGTAGAATGTATCTGGAAGCAATCTGTCCTCGTATAACAAGGGCTTCGAAAGACAGAAAAATACAGCTTGGCTCAGGAATGCCACCGTTGAGAAGCCATAGCGGACTTGCTAATTCCCCCCCTAATATCCCTGCTAATATTCATTCTCTCTGTCATCGTTAGGTAATTAAATTCCTGAATTTTAGTTCAGCGCGTGGCTGCCCAGACTCAACCCTACATGCCCCAGCCGCCCTTATAGCCGGACGGGGACTTGCTGATTAAGGTCAAACCATTAGGAGGTACTGGAAACATTGTGTCCAAGCTTCCCAAAAATGTCCTTAAAAGAGGGCCGGTTGAAGTGTCTGCTCCCTCCTCTTGTGCTGCTTGGAATGTGGATCCTGAGCCAGAAGGCGAGGTCCTCGTTCTCTTACTGTCAGATCAGAAAATTGGAAGCGGCCTGGGTCCCACACGGCTTGTGCAATCACCATGTCACCCTGGAAGCTCACAGGGCTTTTCCTTTGTCTTGTCAACTTCTGTGAAATTTACTGGGTTTTGTGAAGATGCTAGATAAGCCCAAATTCTAGCCCTCCCTTTGAGTTGCTCATCTCTGGGCGCCCCCATGTGTATGTGCAATGCACGTGCTAAGAAACTTCTGGATTTCTTTTTTGCTAATCTTTTTTTTTTTTTTTTAATGTGTATTTTATTTTTGAGAGAGAGAGAGAGCGTGAGCAGGGGAGGAGCAGAGAGAGGGGGAGACACAGAATCCAAAGCAGCCTCTAGGCTCTGAGCTGTCAGCACAGAGCCGGACGCAGAGAGAGAACTCATGAACCGTGAGATCATGATCTGAGCCGAAGTCAGACACCTAACCTGCTGATCCACCCGGGTGCCTCTCTTCTTTGCTAATCTCTCTGTTGCTTTATAGCCAGTCTAATTTTGCAGGGTCCAGCTGGAGCATCCAGGAGAGTGGAAAGAAAAAGGATTTTTTTCCTCTCCTACACGGCATGGTTACCTTAGCACCAAAAGCTAGGCAACTTGAAATCCCAAATCAGTTTTGCTGAGTCACAGCTAGAAAAGAGGTTGGTGGAACCTTAATTAATCACTGGTCTGTCATGATAAGTGGTCCCAAGAATTAGGCCTCATATAATAACCGTATCACCTCACTGACACTAATCACATTCTCAAGGTTATAAAGAGCAAGGTTGTAAAGAAGTAACTTCTTATTTGGATGAGAATAAAAGACTCGGACATTACATGGATTTTTTTGTAACCTTCAGAGGCACTTTTTAAACTCCCTTCTATTTGCTTGACTTCATGCAATGAACAGTTTATAATTATAAGCAAGCCGGCTAAAGATACATCTTTCAGCTGACAAAAACAAAAATGTAGGAAGGAAGAATAAGCTATTGAAGCAAAAATAGACCTCATATTCTCGCTTCTCCCTCTGCCACTGCAGACCCAACACAGACTGACATCGGTTACCTCTGATAAATCGTTTTAACAAAAGGGTCACCCCTGCTTCCCCGGGAGAGTAATTTTCATGTAAATTCCATTGGAATAAAAAAAAAAAAGATTAACAGACATATCATTTTGTTCAGATATGGATAGGAAAGTCTAAAACTCCAACACGAAATTATAGTACAAGAGGAGTAGATTTTATTCAAAAGAAACTTCATGTGAGTCTTTTTATCAAGAATGTCACCCCATCATATACCTACAGTTTTTCTTTTTTATGATTGAAATTTTCAAACATTCAGCCTCTGAAAAAGGGGTATATAGAGCTTTAAATTGCATGAAAATAACGAGAATAATGACAGCAGCAAGAAAAGCTGCAAAGAGGTAACCCTTAGACTTATCCTACTGCTTGTCTGTGTCCATGAATATGTGTTCCAGAAGTAAGCTCGAGGCTCCCAGGCTCTTGGCATTAGTAACCAGGTAACGGATGGTAACATGATTCCCCACTGGCAACTATCTTCCCTTCAATCTTTAGAAACCCTGGGGCTCCAAGTACAGAAGTCATGATAAATGAAATAAGAAAGCATTCTTATAAGGGACCAACTCCCCAAGCCCTGAAGCCTGATAAGTGGTTTCTGATAAGTGAATGGCAATACCGTCTGGTTTATCAGAGTAAAGATCTGGGTTATGGGTCCTGAGATCCCATCTAAATCAGTGATATTGTAGGCCTACACCTTGGGCAAGTTTATTTTTGACCTTCTAATTAGAAAATTTTCAGGGCGTCTGGGTGGCTCAGTTGGTTAAGCGTCTGACTTCAACTCAGGTCACGATCCCCTGGTTTGTACGTTTGAGCCCTGGGTCGGGCTCTGTGCTGACAGCTCAGAGCCTGGAGCCTGATTCGGATTCTGTGTCTCCCTCTCTCTCTGCCCCTCCCCAGCTCACTCTGTCTCTCTCTCTCTCTGTTAAAAATGAATGAACTTAAAAAAAAAGAAAAAAAAATTCCAACCTATGATACAGTATGGAGGATAACATAATGAATCTCCATGTACCCATCACCAAGTATGACAGGCTGAATAATAGCCCCCGAAGGTTCTCGAGTCCTTAATCTATGGAATATGGAAATAAAATCTTGAAAAAAAATTATATATATATATATATATATATATATATATATATATATATGGCTCAGTCAGAGGAGCATATGACTCATAATCTTGGGGTCATGAGTTCGAGATCCACATTGGATGTAGAGATTACTAATATTCATAGCCAAGATCCATATATATAATCCAGCAATGTTTCTTTATATGGAAAAAGGGTCTTTATAGGTGTGCTTAAGTTAAGGACCTTCAGATAAAGTGATTATTCTGGATAATCCAGGGGCATCCTATTATGTAGTCACAGGTATTCTCATAAGAGGAAGGCACAGGGAGGCTTGACCTTAGATAAAAGAGAAGACCACGTGAGGGAAGCAGAGGGAAGCAGGTGCTATGCTACTGGCTTTGAAGTTGGAGGGAGGGGACCTGGTTGGAGGGAGGGGACCTGAAGTGAGGAATACAAGGAATGTGCTCAAGATGGCAAGAAATGGATTCTCCCTTGGAGCCTCCAGAAGGAGTATGGCCCTGCAGACACGCCAGTGAAAGTGATTTTGGCTTTCCTACTTTGGAACTAACTGTAGGGGAATAAACGTGCGTTGCTTTCATCCAAGTTGGCAGGAGTTTATTATGGCAGCCGTTCATTGAAATGAATACTGCCAGTCAACAATCACCAACACGTGTCAAATCTTGGCCACACATACTCCTCTTCCCATATTCGTTTGTTCTATCCCAACAGTATATATTACATACACATATTGGAAGAACAATTAAATGTATTATTAAGCTATTACTATTAAGACTAATAATATGATTGTTGGAAACTTACATTTCTGGACACTTGTGTAAGTGTGTGTCCTTAGGATTTATTCCATAAGAGCTATAAAGTCAGGGAGTCTGGGTGGCTCAGTCAGTTGAGCATCTGACTCTTGATTTTGGCTCAGGTCATGATCCCAGGCTCATGGGACCAAGCCCCACATTGGGCTCCATGCTGAGCACAGAGCCTGCTTAAGATTCTCTCTCTGTCTCTCTCTGTCTCAAAAACAAAAAGAAAAGAAAAGGAAGAAAGAAGGAAAGGAGGAAAGAAAGAAAGAAAGAAAGAAAGAAAGAAAGAAAGAAAGAAACTGTAAATTCAAAGTACTGTACTTTCGATTCATCTGAAAGAACCCTCCCTGGTCATGTCACAGACCTAGTAGATGATTAGTTGTGTTTCTTTCATTTTATTTTCAATCTTTAATTGTTTAACAACTATGCAAAAGTATTACATGGTTCCAAAATTAAACCTGCAAAAAAAAGTACATTCAGAAAAGTCTGCTATCATTTCTGTTGGCTCACGTTTACCTCCCTCCCATAAATGTAACCATTTGTACTCATTTTTATTTATCATTTCATTATTTTTTTAAAAAAATATAAATATTTCATTTTTATGTCTTTCCTTAGATAAGGTGCCATTCTGCACTTTGCAAATTTTCACATAACAATGTATCTTGGGGACGCCTGGGAGGCTCAGTTGGTTAAGCATCTGACCAACTAAGCCTAAGGACCTTAGGCTCAGGTCCTGATCTCACGGTTTATGAGTTCAAATCCTGCATCAGGCTCTGTGCTGACAGCTCAGAGCCTGGAGCCTGCTTTGGTTTCTCTGTGTGTCTCTCTCTGTCCTTTCCGCATTCACACTCTGTGTCTCTCTCTTTCTCAAAAATAAATACACATTAAAAAAAATTTTTTTTTAATGTAGCTTGGAGATCACTACACAGAACTGCTTAAAGATGTAGACTTGCCCCTCACACCTTTTTTACAGATGCAGGGCATTTTCTACTGTCACTTAATTAATTAAACCCATATTCTATTAATAAACATGTGGTCCATTTTTCATCTTTTCCTATTCTTTTTTTTTTAATTTTTTTTTTAATGTTTATTTATTTTTGAGACAGAGAGAGAGCATGAATGGGGGAGGGTCAGAGAGAGAGGGAGACACAGAATCTGAAACAGGCTCCAGGCTCTGAGCTGTCAGCACAGAGCCCGATGTGGGGCTCGAACTCACGGAGTACGAGATCATGACCTGAGCCAAAGTCGGTCGCCCAACCGACTGAACCACCCAGGTGCCCCTCATCTTTTCCTAATCTAATTGGTGCTGCAATAGATAGTTTGTGCGTATAATCACTTCATGTCTTTGTTACTGTATCTTTAAAATAGATTCCTGGAAGTGGTTATAATTTTGATAAATATCAATAAATCCCCTCCAAAGGGATTGTGCTGTTTTTCATTTCTGCCTGCCGTGTATGAAAGTACCTGTTTACCAGCAGGGTGTTTTGAACTAGAGCAATGTTACTGACAAGCACTTGATAAGTGTTACCGGAGATTTTCCCCAGGAATTAAAAGAACTTAATGACAAATCACTTCTATTAAAAAAATAGATCAGAGCACAGATTAAAATGCTCCAAAATGAAAAAAAAAAAAAGGGGGGACATATAGAGGTGAAAACCACAGTGACCACACTAAGAAGATAAGCGGAACAACAACAACAAAAAAACAGTTTATTGTGAAAATAACAGTTATTCACAAAAGTCAACACCTGAGAAGACAAACCAGAGGAGAATTGGCAAATTCAGTGAAAAGGTGCTTAAAAGAAGTATACGGAAAACAAAAGCTGTGGGAAATAGACGACGTTAAGCACATGCATATTTGATGACTTTGAAGAACATTATACATACAGAACAGAAAATATATAATTCAGCAAAGTTTTTATAAAATGGAAGGTTTTCATCTACAGATTGAGAAAACAGACCACATCTCAGGAAAAAACTGATTTCAACCCCTCAACACCAAGATGCGTCCCAGGAAATGTTATTTACTTCAAAGAAAAAGAAAGGATCTTTTAGGCATTAGCACAGAATGTCCCTATTTGACTGGACGCCACTTCCTGCAGGCAATACTAGAAGAAAGGCCCATGGTGCATTTGAGCTTGAGGAAGAGAAAGCCTCACACCCGAATTGCATCCTAAGCAGACAATAGGCAAGTATTAAAATTCATGAAATATAGTTCCTGCAAATCCTTTTCTAAAAAGGTAAGTGAGTCAAATCTATTTATACTTAAAACTAAGCCTAAAACAATCTTGAGAGTCTGGTTATCAAGTAGAATGTGGATGTCATAAAATCTGAAGATTAGAAACAGAACTATCACCAACAAAAGTAGGGAAGACGTGGTTGGGGGGGGGGGTGGTAAGTGGGATGCAACAGTGCAAATCAACAAAGGGCTGTGTCTATTATAAAGTCTTAAATATAGGCACTAAGAATAATAATATAACCAGTCAACACTGGGTTTATTAAAATATCTTGCTTTAATTAGATGTTGAATGTAAGTGAAGAATCACTAAATTCTACTCCTGAAACTAATATGACACTATATGTTAACTCGCTGGGATTTAAATAAAAACTTGAAACAAAACAACAACAACAAAACTAAAAATGAAACTAACTGCGTAGATTCCAAAGAGCAGGAGGTATTTATTCTTAGGAACAGCTCAAAATTATTACAATAAATTTAATTTTGATCATAAAAAAATAAAATACAGTATCTGGCTTTATAGAGTTGACCTTAAAACCATAAAAATATTTTTGATGATTATAAAACAAAATTAGATTTTCATGAAATTAACACTTAGAGAACTGAAGCGGGGAGCTGAGAGCTTATAGATTAAAAGAGACTTAAAACATACAGCGATACGTCAAAATACATGGATCTTATTTGAATTTTTATTTAAACAAAGTTTTTATATCATTCATGATATAATTGCAGAAGGGAATAGAAGAAAGGAAGGAAAGAAATGGAAGGAAGAAAGGTAGGAAGATGGAAGGAAGGAAGGAAGGAAGGAAGGAGGATAAGGAAGGAAGGAAGGAAGGGAGGAAGGGAGGGAGAAAGGGAGAGAAGACAGGAGAATGTGGAAAAAACTAATTTCATCATAATGGGAAGTTAGTCAAGGCTATAAGGGATTAAGTATATAACTCAAAATGATAAAGCAATCCCTAGAAAAACTAAAAACTGACTCTGAAACTTCCAGAACACTAGAAGCTGTGTGCACGTGAGCACACATAGATGCACACACAGGAAACAATATTTCACTTAGTGGAATACAATAATAAAATAAAGGAAATGCTAAAAAAAAAAAAACAAATAATGAAACATGACTAACTTAAAGGTAGTCATCATATCAAAATTGTAGTGGAAGAAACTCATCGATCTATGAAAAGAAAAGTTCTCAGAAGGGATTCCAAGCACAGCCCTACAGAATGGTGCATATAAGTGAAGCCTCAGGCTCAGAATGGTTGAAAATCAAAGGCATATACATGCAAACACAGGCAAGGGAAAGCAAGAGTCGTGGTCATAGTGTCAGACAAGTTAGATGAATCAAGAAAAGTGCTTCATAATGATGAGTGATACAATCCTCAAGGCAGATCTTAATGTGATGCATATCTGTGTGCCACATAATATTGAATCAAGGGGCGCCTGGGCGGCTCAGTTGGTTAAGCGTCCAACTCTTGATCTCCGCTCAGGTCATGATCTCTCTCGGTCTGTGAGATAGAGTCCCGTATAGGGTTCTGCGCTGTCAGTGCAGAGCCTGCTTGACTCCTCTCTCTTCCTTTCTTCCCCTCCCTCAGTAATGCTTGCTCGCTCTCTCTCTCTCTCTCTCAAAATAAATAGATATTTTTTAAAGTTTTAAAATGTTTTAAAAAACACTAGATCAAAAAGCACAGAGAAAGATCTACAGGAAACTCAGAAGAAATAAAAATACATCAGCAAAAGGAGACCTATATACCTCTCTTTCAGATCATGACACATTGGGTAAGCAAAAAAAAAAAAAAAAAAAAAATCTAAATCACATAATAACAATATGGATCTGATTAATATGTATCAAACTCTAGACACTAAAAACTAAGAATTTACCTTCTCTTCAAAGCCTGTGAATAGTAGACATTCTATTCATAGGCATTTAGCCTGGATATCATGGGGGGGAAACACATTCATAGGAATATCCATTGTGGTATTATTTGTAATAGCAAAACGATGGAAAGAACTTAAATCCCATAAGTAGGGAATTTAATAAATAATTAAGGTCATCCACTCGGTCGAAAATTATGCTGATTAAAAAAAAAAATAAAGGGAAAAGCTACAATCTAATAGGGGTTATTTCAATTATGAATTGTTAAGGCTAAAAAAGAAAAATGCAAGATACAACAAATACACCATTTGTACAGGAAAAAAGAGGAAATAAGAATCTGCTGCATATGTTTATTTCTGCATACAGATAAATCAGAAACTAATACAATGTGTTACTTTCTGAGTTTGGGTGGGAAGAGGTGGAAGAAATAGGGGAGGGAAGGAGGTGCCTCAGAATATATCTTTTAAAATCGCTTTGACTTTTGACCTATGTCAATACTTTGCATCTTCGAAACACAAAATTAGGGGCACCTGGGTGGTTCAGGTGGTTAAACGTTTGACTTTGGCTCAGGTCTCCATCTCGAGGTTCTTAAGTTCAAACCCCGCCTTGGGCTCTCTGTTGTCAGTGCAGAGCCCTCTTCAGATCTTTCCTCCTCTCTCTCTGCCCCTCCCCTGCTCGCTCTCTCTCTCTATCTCTCTCAAAAATAAAAATGAACATTAAAAAATTAAATTAATACAAGTGGGAAAAAAATCCTAAAACTTTTTTTAAAAAATGAAACTGATACTGGGATCACCAAATAATTTCACAAATTCTATCAAAATATTTAGCAACACTAATTCCAATGCTATCTCAACTACTCCAGCACATGGTAGGAATGAGAAGTAAGAATCTTCCAAATTATTTTCATAGAGCATAACACTAACATCTGAGAAAGAAAGCACACAAAAAAGATATTAAAGAACCATTTAATTATGATTCTCAAAGTGAAATTGGTCAATGGTTCATATTTGAAAATAGGTTTTAGCATCACATTAAAATAACATTACCCGATGAGCAGGTCGGATTCAGAGCGCAAATGCCAGCAAGTTTCATCGTAAGAAATAAAATAATGTATTTCAGCATTTTAATAAATCAAAGTAGGAATAGAAATAAAATTATCATCGCCATAGATGCCAAAAGGCATTGGATAAAATCCAATATATATTTGCTTAACAGGAAAGGAGAGATGGGTAATTCCTTAATATTGGAATAGAATATATACATCTTTTTTAAAACTTTTGTTAAGTGTATTTACTTATTTAGAAAGAGAGAGAGAGAAAGTGCAAGTGGGGGAGGGGCAGAGAAAGAGGGAGAATCCCCAGCAGGCTCCGAACTGCCAGCATGGAGTGCAACACAGGGCTCAGACTCACGACTGGTGAGATCATGACTGGGGTCAAAATCAAGTCAGACACTTAACTAACCCAGCCATCCAGGCACCCCTAGATATATCCATTTTAATGGTATATGTACGTATTTATTTATGTGTCTCTGCAGAGTTGTATCCTCTGTAAAAAAGGAAGTATCTGATGGTAGGCCAAAGGGGAACCTCTTTCAAGACCTGGTCAATCGAAATGTTCCATATTCCTGAGCAGGGTGGTCAGGAAAGGTTTAGGACACAGCATAAGCCAATGAAATCTCGGCCTTAGAGTTTTTCTAGGGCTCCGGAGAAAGAGGTTTTCCTGGGCGCCTGGGTGGCCCAGTTGGTTGAGCATCCGACTCTTGATTTCAGCTCAGGTCATGATCCCAGGGGGTCATGGCACTGAGCCCCCCATCAGGGTCCTCGCTGAGCACTGAGTGTGGAGCCTGCTTAGGATTCTTGCTCTCTCTCTCTCTCTCACTCTCTGTCCCTCTTTCTGGTTCATGCTCTCTCTCTTTCTTTAAAATAAAATATTTAGAAAGAAGAAAGAAAGAAAGAAAGAAAGAAAGAAAGAAAGAAAGAAAGAAAGAGGAAGGAAGGAAGGAAGGAAGGAAGGAAGGAAGGAAGGAAAGAGGTTTTCATCCTCTGAGGTGTCAAACCTTCAAGTTGTGACCATAGAGACAGATCAAGCCTTGAAAGTTTTGCACAATATGACTGGACTGGTCAAAGAATTGGCGTTCAGGGATTTATATCCAACCCATATGTCGACATACCTCGGATCTAATTAGCCTATTTCTAATAGGACCAGAAAGGAATTACACTAGATTCAGCACTTCTAGAATACGTAAGTCAGCAAGAAAGATAGGAAACCCAATTAAAAAAAAAAAAAAAAAAGATGAAGGATATTAACGAACTGGAGTGATATCCCGCCTCTCTAATTATCAGGGAAAAGCAAATTAAAACACTATTTCACTGTCTTGAGGTTGTCAATTCAGTATTAGAAACTCACCAAACACTAAGCTCCGGTGAGGATGTTGGAAAATAAGAGCCCCTGGACCCAGCTGGTGGGATGGCAGCATGCTCTGCCATTGGAGGGCAACCGGGCAGTGTTCTCGTTAACTGAGTACTCAGGATGCCCTAGGACGCGGCAGTCAAGCCTGTGTGCCAGCACCCCCCACAAAACCGACCTCACAAATGCAAAGGGACATGTAAACCGGTGAGGAGACAAAGCATTGCCAGACAACGGGAGGCAGACATACAGGGGTCCGACCAAACGTGAGCTCTCAATAAAACAGAACACTATGCAACGGCTGTAAGGGGTTAACTAGCTTCATGGATAGATCTCAAAAATACAATGTTGAATGAAAAAGGAACAAAAGGAGATTTGTATTTAAGCAGGTTTTTGAAAACACAGAACACTATGCATTTGAGGCATTGTGCATACATGTAAATAAAATGATGAAAGGTTAGTTGGGAGGTATTTACATTAAATACATGAGAAGAAGGAGGAGGAGGTAGAGGAGAGGGAGGAGGGAGAGGGCGAGAAGGAGAAGAAGATGGAGAGGAAGAAGAAGAAATGAGACTGGGTTTCATAAATGAAGGGAGAAGTAAAATTTTACCAATGTAAATAGCCATATACAAACTGCTGATATGTCATAAATCGAGCAGCATAGCCAACTAGATTCTGTTCACATGAGGTTAAAAAATAATTAACCTTTAGGTAGTAAAATGCATTCAGTGTTTTACAAATTTAATTAAAACATAAAAAGTGATGATAGTCACGATTTGGAATTACAAAAAAAAAAAAAAAAAGAGGGAAAAGAAAAAAAAGAAATACTAACAATATCCCTCCAAAAATAAATGAATCAACAAAGGATGGCATACTGGCTGAATGAAAAGTTCTCAGGCTATTAAAAATTACTGTGAAGATTACAAAACTTAAATAAGAGTTGCAAATTAATACATGGAGAACTAGTTTTGGAAAGACGGTGCAAAGTATCATATTTCAATGGAGTAACATGTCAAACAAAAGTTTAAAATGCACACAGTAGGGGCGCCTGGGTAGCTCAGCCCATTAAGCGTCTGACTCTTGGTTTCCGGTCAGGTCATAAGCTTACCATTCAGTTGTGAGTTCGAGCCCCACATAGGGCTCTGTGTTGACAATGCAGAGCCTGCTTGGGATTCTCTGTCTCCCTCCCCAGCCCCTTCCCTGCTCAGGCTCTCTCTCACTCAAAATTAAATAAATAAACATTTTTTTTAATGCAAACAATAAAAAACCCACAGAAAAAATTAAAATTTATGAGCTGTATGGTTGCCTGTGGGATTATGGGTGAAATTACTTTTAGTGACAAAAGGTTTGTAAAATTAACAACACAAATATGAGAATGAATAATAACAAAAACACGAATTAAAAATAAACTGTGAGGGGCGCCTGGGTGGCTCAGTTGGTTAAGCGTCCGGCTTCGGCTCGGGTCACGATCTCGTCGAGGTTTGTGAGTTTGAGCTCCGTGTCGGGCTCTGTTCTGACCGCTCAGAGCCTGGAACCTGCTTCGGATTCTTTGTCTCCTCTCTGCCCCTCCCCTACTTGCGCTCTGTCTCTCTCTGTCTCTCAATAATAAATAAACGTTAAAAAAATTAAATAAAAATTAAAAAATAAATAAACTGTGAAACACATCATTAATTCATTTTTACAGCAACCCACTCTGGGTTTCAGCTTGCTTGCTCATCTGATTTTTTTTTTTTAATTGTGGCAAAAATACACATACCGTAAAATTTAGCATCTTAACCATTTTTAAGTGTACGATTCAGCGGCATGAAGTGTATTCACACTGTTGTACAACCATCATCACCTTCTAGCTCCAGAATGCTTCATCTTGCAAGACTGAAGCTCTGTACCCATTAAAAAATAATTCTCATTTTCCCCTCCCTCCGGCCTCTGGCGACTACCATCTGCTTTCTGTTTCTATGAATCTTTGTCCTTTGGTGACTGGCTTATTTCACTCAACATAATAGCCTCAAGATTCATCCACGTGGTAGCACGTATCAGAATCTCCTTTCTTTCCTTTTTTTTTTTTTTTAAATTCTTTAATGTTTATTTATTATTGAGAGAGAGAGCATGCACAAGCAGGGAGGGGGCAGAGAGAGAGAGAGAGAGAGGGAGACACGGAATCCGAACTAGGCTTGAAGCTCCGAGCTGTTAGCACAGAGCCCAGTGCAGGGCTCGAACCTAAAAACCATGAAATCGTGATGGGGGCCAAAGTCGATGTTCAACCAACTGAGACACCACGCCATCCCTGCTTATCTTATTTTTAAATGACAGCATTTGGGGTGCCTAGGTGACTCAGCTGGTTAAGCTGCATTTCCAACTTTTGATTTCGGCTCAGATCGTGATCTCAGGGATGGTTAGTTCAAGCCCAGAATCGGGCTCTGCGCGGACAGCAGAGAGCCTGCTTGGGATTCTGTCTCTCTCCTCTCTCTCTGCCCCTCCCTTGCTCACTCTCTCTCTCAAAGTAAATAAACATTAAAAAATATATTAAAAAATAAATAATAAATAATAGCATTTGAGCTTTGATCAGATGCCCCCAAGCACCCCCCTCAAGAGACTGAAGGCACAGATACTAGAAAGACCACAGAAGAGATGTGAATAAGTACGACAAGATGGCCCCAGCTGTTAAATCCGAGAGGCACACACATAGTTGTCTCTCTCTGTCTGTATATTTTAGATAATTCATAATCAAACAAAAAAGGTAAAAATATTCCAAAAGCTCAATATGACATAAGATGCCCAGCACAAAGTCTGGGCACTAAGAAACCGTTTTCCATCCCTTCCATACCTCCCAGATCTCCACAGCATATTTCACGGGGACCTCACACTCATGCCATCCCCCACCTGTCACCACCTGTCCCGGTCATTATTTTTTACCTGTGACCAGACATACCCTGGTTGCTCAAATGGCCAAGCATTGCCTAAAGCCAGCCATCAGTAGGGTGCTTCTTTGAGGACTGCAGCCTGGACCAAATCCGTGTGCGGAGGAAACTCTGGGCATCTGAACAGAACAACGGCAGCAGAAACAGCAGCAACCACCCAGGAGCCCGGGCCATGGTTCACTCACTGGAAGCGAGACCCCCCCAGGCATGAGTCCTTGGCCCAAAGGCCCTGGGGACTACCTGATGCCATCTCTTAGCAAGAAACAGTTGCTGCCACCATCACCCCCTCCCCTACTAGAATGAGGACTTTCTGGCAGAAATGTTAAACAGAGGAGTACATCCCCCTTGACCCTGAGCCTGTGGCTCCCTGGGGCCGCAGGAGCCCTCCAAGATGAGACTGCATGGAAAGCAGGAGAGTCTGAGAATCTTCCCTCTCTCTGCTACAATTCCCTTGTCTTTGTTCCCTTGCCTTTGTGGTCTTCTCATAGGACACCAGGACCTCGAGCACAGGATAACAGGGAACAAATGAATGAGTTATTAGCCTGGTTCCAGTTCCTGTACCTCCATACAGAAACCCGGGCATTTGAAACCCGGGTCTCTGTTTCACCCTCTTGGTCCCTGGGATTCTCTCATTGCAAAACCGGTGTTGCCTGCTGCTGCCCTGTCCTGATCTTCGTCATCCCTGCCATTGCCACCTTCTAATCAGCGTCACTACCCACTACAAACATGTGCAGAGAGCCCAGTGCCTAATGGCCCCCTGAAGAGACAAGGAGTCATCACCGCATCTCTGCCTCTGGCATGCCTTGTAATGGAGTTAATAATGCAGCATATGCTCAGGAAAGAAGAGAGGGAGAAAGAGACTGGGGAAGAAGGAAGGAAGGAAGGAAGGAAGGAAGGAAGGAAGGAAGGAAGGGAGGGAGGGAAGGAGGGAGGGAGGGAGGGAGGGAGGGAGGAAGGAAGGAAAGGAGGGAGGGAGGAAGGGAGTCATACTAGTCTTGGGGGCTTTGTTAATTCAACATAATCTTCAGGTTCACTGTCAGTGTGGAATTGGAGGGTTTTAAGTGTTACAAGGGTTGCTATAAAGGTGGAGAGTAGGAGGTGGGGTCATGAGTGCTCAGTCTGAAGTATTTTTTTCATTACCTAGAGCCCAAAATGGATTAACACCACTGGGTCAGCTGCCAGACTGCCTGGGTTTGAAGCCTCGCTGTGCAACGTAGCTGTGTGACCTTGGGCAAGTCATTAACTTCTTTATGCTTCAGTTTATCCATCAGTAAGATGAAAGTGATGATACCTCCCTATGTTGGAAAGACTCAGTCTTTCCTCTTTGTACATTTCCTTTACTCTTACACTATTCCCACACTCACAACACTTCTGCCACGGTCACCAAATGTGTGGGGGTTTTGCCCACACCGAACAAATCTGTGACAAGAGCTGGTTCCACTCAATTCTGACACTGTGTACCTGGAAATAGCGCCACAGCCCACAGGTCAAGGGCACAGAGCCATGAGACTGACCCTCCTCCTCCCCGGCTCAGATGCCAATTGCAAATTGTAGGTCCCTGGGCTACTCAAAACTTGTGTCGGAGTTGCCTGCAAATCAGAGGTTCCCCTGACCTCCACCCCCATGGATTTATCTGCTAGAGAAGCTCCCAGAACTCAGGAAAACACTTACAATTACCAATTATGAAAGGATATGGTAAAGAATACAGACAGTCAGATGAAAAGACCCACAGGGTAGGTCCTGAGCTTCAGTTCCCGGGGACTTGGGGTCCATCACCCTCCCGGGACGTGGCTAGGTTTCCAACCTGGAAGCTCTCCAGTCTTCCTACGACTGGGCTTTCACAGAGGCTGCCTCACGTTGCCATGATTAATTATTCAGTCCACTTTCAGCCCATCTATCCTCTCTGGGGAAGTTGGGTGGGGAGCTGAAAATTCCAAGCTTCTAATCATGGTTTGGTCTTTCTGGTGAGCAGGCACCTGCCCATCCAGGAGCCTACCCAGAGTCACCTCACTAGAACAAAAGATGCTGCTCATGTTCTTTTCACTTGGGAACTTACAAGGGTTTGGGGAGTCCTGTGTCGGGCACACAGTAAGCCTTATATAAGTGCTAGCTCCTCTTCTAAGTATATGAGAGAAAAGTGCTTACATGAAAAACTTCAGTCATGTTTTCTTGGCATTGAATTTTGATCTCCCAAAATATACATCCAGGTATCAAGCCCCACCTCAGAGAAAGAAAGAAATTAAGAGCAGTAATAGGTGCTTTCTTCCTAAGGGGCTGCGTCCTCTCTTGTGTAATTTATATCCTGGAACATTACATGATTCGTATCTTCCTGGCCCCATTGCCACACGGCTTGGAAACTCCCAGACGCTGAAAGTGAGCATTTGGGAACTGATCTCATGCAATTCTTGTCCTGGCCTCTTAATTTTTTTCCCCCTGAAGTCCAAGTTTACATAGCTATTTGAAGACAAAATTCTGCCCCAAATTTCTGACCATGTCAATCATCTGATCAAGCAGTTCTTTCTGCTATAAACCAAATGGCTTTTGTTTTTTCAATAATAAGATCAGAAAATAGTGGTAAATTCCCCCTTCGTTCCATATAGTACTTATAATAAGAATATCTGAATAAGTCTATTATCTGATATTTAACTATTAAAAATAGAATTACCCCATATCCCCCTCCCACCCACCCCCCACCTCATTGCATGGTTGGCAAGGAATATTTCCTGCCCGACATTAGAAAATAGCACTAAAAGTTACGGGTGGTATGAGGGAAATGTTAAGGGTGAGAAGAATATTCTAGATCTTGATTATGGTGATGGTTACACAACCATATGTAACCATAACCTGAGGAGACCGGATAAGGTACATTCAGGCAGGTTTTACACAGTGACCTTTCCCCAGCTCATACAGGTGCAGCTTTCTCCCCATACAGATAAACTCAATTCCAAGGGAGTTTGCAAAGGTCAACAAATGAATTGGGGGGTGCTTATTATAATAGGAATAGGTTACTAGAAATATAGGACAATTTTTTCTCATTGAAGTTTGTGCTTTTCAATGCAATCAAATCAGTGGAGGGAATTTTGACTGGAAGTCTAGGGAGACTCAGGGATGTAGTCTTTTCACACGTGCCCTTGATGCTCTCAACAGAGGATCATGGCTTCTAGAACAAGGTCAGATCTGCAGAAGGTCCCTCGGATGGTTAATGGCTGAAGTGGCTTGCAGCTCCATAATAGGCATGACCTGGAGATTTTTCTGATGAACGCAGTCTAGAAGTGACTTTTTTTTTTTTTTTTTTTTTTTTTCCTGACAAGCTTTCTCTATCACAAACCACAGCTTGGCTGGAAAACCTCTGTAGTGGCATTCTCCAGAGAGAAG
The DNA here is from genome assembly GCF_046562875.1 of Panthera onca. Lineage (NCBI taxonomy): Eukaryota > Metazoa > Chordata > Mammalia > Carnivora > Felidae > Panthera > Panthera onca. The sequence continues at coordinate 14,369,541 of NC_138346.1, read as the reverse complement.
TCTTGGCCTCATACTCCAACAAGCTGCTTAAACCCAGCCCCTAATTCACTCAGGCAACACCATGGCTGTTGAGCACTTGAAATACGACTACTGTGCAAACTGAAATGTGCTATAAATATGCTGGCTTTGGAAGACCTTGTAGGAAAAAAAAAAGAATGTAAAAGATCTCATTATATCAATTATACGTGGAGATGATCCTATTTGGAATATATTAGGTTAAAGTAAATATATTTCTAAATTTAATTTCACCTGTTTCTTCTTTTTTTATTTTTCAATGTGGATATTCGAGAATTTTAAATTGCACTCATGTCTCGTATTGTATCACGTTGGACAATGCTTGTCTCTCTCACCCTGGCCAAGCTTCCGTGGACTCACTGCTTCTGTGTGGCTCAGTCACCATTCAGACCCTTCCCTCAGACCTGGGAGGTTGTACCTGTGGGGTATTAGCAGTGCCTGCTTGGGGATTTGGTTTGGGATTACCTGACCCTCTCCACCCAATTCATTCTCCCACTCACAGCTCTGTATGTAAGTCTTAATGCCCTCTAGTTCCTTCCTGAGCCTACTTACTACTCCTTTTTTTCCAGCATGTTCTTGGGCTTGGAAAACCCACAGAGCAACTTCTGCTGAGTCCAAGTCTTAATACCACTTCCTTTTATCTTATTATTTTTTTAATGTTTATTTGTTTATTTTAAGAAAGAGAGAGAAAGTGTGTGTGTGTGTGTGTGTGTGTGTGTCCATAAGTGGGGGAGGGGCAGAGAGAAAGGGAGAGAGGATCCCAAGAAGGCTCCAGGCTCAGCACAGAGCCCAATGCAGGGCTCGATCTCATGACCGGACCAAGAGATCATGTCCTGAGCCAATATCAAGAGTTGGACATTCAACCAACTGAGCCACCCAGGCATCCCCACACCATTTCTTTTTTAAAAATGGATGTAAAGTAAAGTAGCTAATTGGAGTCTAGTTGAATAAACAAAATACAGTAGAATAGACTAGAATAAATAAAATAAAAAAATTCCTTTTTTTTTTGTTCTAATAAAAATTTTGTGGTATATTTTTCCTTTGATTAAATATACCGTTTCATTTCCTCTCCACAAATAAGAATATGTGGGGTTTGGGGTTGTTTTTTTTTTTTCTCGTACACTTACCCTCTTACCAAATCCATTTTCTCCTGGAACAATGTCCAAACCCTTTCCATGACCTGCTAGTTCCTTCACACCCTGGTGCCTGCTTGCCTCTCCAATCTCTTTCTAGACTACTCTGTTGTTCATCCAGCACCCAACCTTTCCCCTTCTCTAAACGCCCCAAACCAAGCCTCCGCTCTGCTCTCCCGGAATATTCAACTCCACCCACCCTCCACTCTTCCCCACCTACTTAGAGTAGTTGAATACAGTGTAGTGAGTAAAGCAAGAGAAATCAAAATTTTTTCACAGTAAAACCAACAAAAATCGCATAGGTGTCACAAGATGGGATGAGGGATGTTCATGGCTATCGTCCTTAGTAAAAAAAAATGTATGCCCCGCACAAAAGGTCATCCCTACGGGAAGATCCAAAGCGACGGCGATGGCCCGCTGTCCTGGGAAGTTAGTTCTATCTGTAAACAAAGCAGAGATCTGAGAAAAGGAGCTAAGTGTGGAAACAGAAAAGGGGTTGGGCAGAGACGCATGCATGACGTTACAGTGGTGTTCTGTGGTCGGTCCTCCAAAAGTATCTTATTTGGGGTGCCTGGGTGGCTCAGTCAGTTAAGCATCCGACTTCGGCTCAGGTCATGATCTCGCGGTCCGTGAGTTCGAGCCCCGCTTCGGGCTCTGTGCTGACAGCTCAGAGCCTGGAGCCTGATTCGGATTCTGTGTCTCCCTCTCTCTGACCCTCCCCTGTTCATGGTCTGTCTCTCTCTGTCTCAAAAATAAATAAACGTTAAAAAAAAAAAAATTTTTTTTAATTTTTTTAAATAAAAATCATAGCCATTGAGTTGAGGTAACATTACTCATTAAAGCACTAATAATATTTAAAATTAAATTAAAAATCTGTAACGCCATAAGTGGAGTCCCAATGGTGTAAAATGCAGGTCACATGATTGTCGGCATTATCATCAGCCGTGTTCCTTACGTAAATGCCACCCGTCTTTTGTGTCCTGTGATCCTGTGTTCAGATCCTGGCTTTGCCTTCTTGCAGCTGTGTGGTCTTGCGCCTTGGTCCCACATCTGTAAAAAGGGAGTCTTATTACCTACCTCTTAGAGCTGGTGTGTGCAAAAACCAAATGAGTGAAAACATGGAAGGCCCAGAACACAGACTGGCACATAGTAAGTGCAGGATTAATGTTCTCTGTCACTGTCACACCACTGAAAATTTGCACACCCCTTAGGGACCCTGTCTAGCTGTCCAAGATGTCAGGCAACTTCCACGGAGCCCCAGGGAACATTGGGTTGGCTGCTTTCTCCATATATGGAAGAGACAGCTACTTGGCCATGGACCACTTCAAGGCAAGGGCTGGCCAGAAGCTCCCTCCTCCTTCCAGAGATGTTCTTCCCAGAGCAAGGATCACACAGGATTACTCATTCCTCCTCCACCTAGGAAAATCGCCAGGCCAGAGACTCGATGCTTCTCATCGGTCCACCTTTCCTCTGGGAGAGAATGGACCCAAACAGCTCTGCGGTCAGCTTCTCGGTCATTCATCCTGGGACCTTCCTGAGACTGTCATTAAGCAGAAAGTAGGAAGCAGTCACTTTAACAAGATAAACACGGAGAGGCTGTGACACATCTCTTACTGCCTTGCTCTCCCTGATTGCTGGACCCTTGCCCATTTGCAGCAGTGACTTTATCACCTCAGCCACATGTGGCAGTCGAGAGAAAAACGTTGTTAACTATGTCACGCTGATGTTCCCTAAAAAGGAATCACACACACCCACAAACGGTGCACACACCGATGCACAGACACATGGACACCACGGCTGCTTAAAGCCTAAGAAATTTATGATCTTAATTTTGGTGCACAGTGGGATAGAGCTGTGCAGATTTTAGGATAACCGAGTTGAGTCCTCTCTACTTAGATCAAAAGGTGGTAGGGGGAGCATTGCGAAAATTAACAGAGGCAATTCAGGAGACATCTACACTTCCGTTTCTTTCCTAAATTATGGGATCATGATTAAGGGCAAGTTGGTCTTGAGCAAACTTCATCGCCCACGTTGGAAATGCCTCCTTCCCATTTGCAAAGTGTAAATATTCATCTGGCTAAATGATGTGTTAAATTACTTTTGCTCCAAATGTACTGAGAATCCCTCTCAGGTATAAATGAAAAGCAAATCTGGCCCATCACAACGGACAAGAATCGACTCAAATCAATGGCCGGCTTGCTAATTGTACACCCTGCCTCGGAGTTCTGGTCCCGTTGCTGGTTTTCATTCTTTAGGAGCGCTATGTGAGGACTCAGAAAGTGAGGTCTGCAGGGTGAGCCCTTTTCAAGCACCGCTTGTCTGGCAGGATGATGCGCAAAGCAACTGAAACAGAGCTCTCCAGTGTTCATGGATCACTTTCGAATTTATGACAGATACTGTCTTAGAAGGAAGTTGCAGCAATTAATCTAACACCCCTTGATCTTGAGCTAGGGGAATAGTAACAGTGTCAAGCACTCGCTGCTTGCATGGCCAGAGTTCCAGAAGTATTTGTCGATGGGCTGGCTGGAAAGAAACCACTGCCCAGGGACAGACACCCACAAGTGTCAGAGCCGCCGGGGGCACTGCTGCTGTCGTGCAATGGCCTTTGTTGCTGTAAAAGTCTAAATGAAGGAGCGCCTGGGTGGTTCAGTCGGTTAAGCGTCCGACTTCAGCTCAGGTCACGATCTCACAGCCCGTGAGTTCGAGCCCCGCGTCGGGCTCTGGGCTGATGGCTCAGAGCCTGGAGCCTGTTTCCAATTCTGTGTCTCCCTCTCTCTCTGCCCCTCCACCATTCATGCTCTGTCTCTCTCTGTCTCAAAAATAAATAAAAACGTTAAAAAAATTAAAAAAAAAAAGTCTAAATGGAAACTCCTCCTTAATATTGATTCCCAGTCAACATTCTAAAGGGATGAGCATCTGTACTGATTCCAGATTCTCAGTTGTGTGTTAATTATTCATTTTTTTTTTTTTACCTCTTAGATTTAAGGCAGTTGGGGAAAAAAATTAGCTTCCCATTTTTCTGTTTAACTAAAATCAGTTTAATGTTTATCTGGAATTTCATTTTTATGCCTCACCTGTTCAGGGCCAAATTAAGAAAATAAAAATACATTCAGGATGACACTTGGCTTGAAGGGAGAGAGTTAGATCAGAAAACAGTTTCTCAGCTAATGATCTCACTTCCAACTTTACCAAAAAAAATTTAAAGAATCAAAAGAAAACTTCTGCCGCCTCCGACAGACCATAGCTACCCACATACCCACATCCCTCTTGTTAATGATGAATATTCGACATCGAGAAGACATTGCGACTTGTATTTAACATGATTACTGATGTAGATTAAAGCTACTATCTTGTCCGTCTTCTGTGTTTCATCTGTCTGCTTTTGGATCTCTTGCTGGGGTTTTAGCTGTAATGCTCTGCAGATAGTTACTGAGTGGCTTCTTTTGGCTTCATAGTATCTTCTTCGACATATTTATCGGTCTATCTTCTAGTAGATTTCCTGGATTGGATAAGAACTTTCATCTCTACCCTGCTCCCAGGCTCCCCACTATTGTTGTCACAATTTTACTTCTGCTTCCGTGTTTAACACCATACTGCATTGTTGTTATTTTTTTCTTTGAACAAGAAATTTAAAAAACAAAGAAGTCTTTATACTCGCGGAGTTCCCATTTCCAGCATTCTTGTGTCCTGTGTAGAACTTCAAAGCCATGTCTTAGACGATCTGTACGACTAAATTCAAAATGGATCGCAGACCTAAATGCAAAACCTAACACGGTACAACTTCTAGAAGAAACATAAGAGAAAAACTTCATGACCTTGGTTAGAAAAAGATTCCTCATGTAGGACTGAAGCCATGAGCCATACAAGAAAAAAATTGGACTTCATCCAAATTAAGAACTTCTGTTCTTTGAAAGACGCTTATTAATAAAATGAAAAACGAAGTCACAGTCTGGGGAGAAAGCGTTTGCAAATCTCCTACCTGATGTAGGACACATAACATGTGATATAATATATATAATCTATAAACAATATAGATTATACATGTTTATAATTATACATACATAATACTTAACACATAGAAATAGAAATAGAAATTATATATAAAATATATAAAGGTCAATATAAATGATAAATTTATAAAGATCAATATAAATAAAATTATATATAAGATGCATAAACATATAAAAAATTTGAATGTAGAACATGTAAAAACTGGAATACACTCTAATACAAAACCAAACCTAATAAAACAAATTGGCCTAAGATTTGAACAGTCACGAAAAGAGATATATGGATAGCAAATGAGTACATTAACAAATGCTGGGCATCACCAGTCATTAAGGATACACAAATTAAAACCACACTGTATCCAAACTAGACATGTCACTACTTACAAAATGGACTGGCCCTGTCCGGTGTTGGCAAAGATCTGTAGAGCACCTGGAACCCTCCTGGTTCCCTGCTGGTGAGAATGTAAAGAGGTTCAGCCATACTGGAAAACGGTTTGGCAGTTTCTTACCAAGTTAAAACATCCGCCTACCCTAGGATCCAGCTATCCAACGTCTAGGTGTTTTCCCTAAGACAAATGAAAACATAAACCCATACAAAGATTTTCACCTGAATGTTTATCACAGCTGCATTTGCCATCGGCAAAAACCAGAAGCAGCGCAAACACCTGTCGACCAAGGATGGGTAAAGAAACGTGCATATGCATATACTGGAAGGCCGCTCAACAGTTAGAAACCAGGGACTGTTGATACAGGAAACAACAAGAAGATTCGCAAAATAATTACGCTGAGTGGGAAAACGACAGACAAAAGTGTACATCCTAAATGATGCCATTTATATGAAATTTTAGAAACGCAAACATCCGCAGTGACAGAAACCACGTCGGGGCTGCCTGGGGACAGAGAGCGGTTTGGGGCAAGGCGGGAAGAAGCCGATAACAAAAGAGCACAAGAAAACCTTCCGGGGTAATAGCTTGTTCGTTATCTTGATTATGACAATGGTTTCCTATGTCAAAAGTTGTCAATTTATGCCTTTTAAACAGATACGGTTTATGGCATCAATTATACCTCAATAAAGTTGTTAAATTAGGCGTAGCTCTGGGCTTTTCTGCAGCTTACGTGCAAACGGGTGCAATAAAAGATAAGTCGATTTTATTAAGCTGAACCATGCGAAATTGCCAGTTTTATAGGCAAAACCAAAAAATGTTGTCAATTTCGTATGATTCTACCTAACGTACGTAGAGGCTACCGTCGAAATTGGCAAGCGCTATGAGTAAATGAAAAGAAAACCGGAGTAACGCAATCAGAATTTCCAGGGATGCGTGGGTGGCTCAGTCAGTTAAGCGCCCGACTTTGGCTCAGGGAGTGATCTGGTGGTTTGTGAGTTCGAGCTTCGCATCTGGGTCTCTGCTGTCAGCTCAGTGCCCACGTCGGATCCTCTGTCCCCCTCTCTCTATGCCTGTCCCCTGCTCTTGTGCTTTCTTTCAAAAATAAATAGACATTAAAAAAAAGGAATTTACAGGCAGAGGCACAGTGTACAAATTTTAAAGAGGGTGTAGTGTGACCAGAGCAGATCTTGTTGAGACAGTGATGCGGAGCAAATTCAAAGGAGTGAGGGAGTCCAGTCCAAGTGGATCTGTGGGGGACGGGGACAGAGGGCCTTCCAGGCAGAGGGAAGGGCGGGGCTAAGGCCCTAAGGCTCCAGCGTGCCTCACCTATTTAAGGAACAGGAGGAAGTCCCGTGGGGCCATAAGCTGAAAATAATTTTGTTTAAAAAAGACATTGGGGAGCTCACAGAAGCTAAGGCAGGAAAAGAGCCTTTGAAAAGGCAGAGAAGGGAGCAAGGAGAAACAGTAGGAGCCACAGACAAGGTCAGGACGGAGAGGTGGCTGCACCTCAACCGGCGGGCTTCCCTCCCTGCCCTGCGCCGGGCATGGTGGTGCCCACGCCCCTGTGACCACCTTCAGGGACAACGCTGCTCTGCTCCAGACTCCTCCATTATTAGCTCCAGATTCACTATCCCAGGGGGAAGGTCTGTTCTACCAAGCCTGGGACGTGTCCCCAGTCCCCCACGCCAGGAAAGGGAGACACAAGCATCTCAAATGTTCAGCTCTTGCAGCAGGAAGCAGGCTCTGCCTTGGCTCTCCACTTCTGCTCTCTTGGGGTTAGTTCCCTGCGCAGGAGAAAGGGGAGAAAAGGAGGCCCAGGAACAAGAATAACCAATACCTACGTCACCCTCTCCAGCAGAGACCCAGGAGAAAGAAGTGGCCTTGAATTTATCCACCCACGCACCATCCACAACACCCATCGGTGACAGTTTCGTGGTAGAGGGAAAAACAAGACAGATATCCATAGACTCCCGCGGGAAGCAAGACAAAATAAGATGCAAATTCTCTGATAGAATATAAAATGCACAGTAGCTACCACTGGATCTGCAGCGTTGAATCAGCCGTGATGTGCGTTCGCAGGAATTCCAACAGGCTCTTTCTTGTTGACAGGAAAGGGTAGGGCTGCATCTCCTAGCCAAGGAAAGCCTGACCCCCCCCCCCCCACCCCGCAGCCCCCTGTGCCGGGCAGCCCTTCTCTGTGAGCATCAGGGTGAGGAAGGTCAATTTGCCAGACTGCCAGCTTCTCGGAGTCAGGAGGTATGAGTTGGATGGAGAAAGGCAAACCGTGGGAGTGACTTTCAAATATAAAACTTCACTGTTAGCCTTGAATCCAAGGTGCTCTTATGCTCCAAGAGGGGAGGGAAGAGGGGAAGAGAGTGGCGGGGCAGGGGAGTGGGGGAGGGAGAAGAGTAGGGGGGAACCTCCATACCAGGGTTAAGTATAGAGTCTGGCCAGCTTGGTAGACTCGGGGCTCCGTGCTCAGAAGTAGACCTCTGAGCCTGGCTTGTGACACTCTACAGTCACTGCTTTGAGATGCTTAATAACCTTATCTTTGTTATTGGATACTATAGTGGAGTCCGACAGGAACGTGCCCAAGGAACATCCCTTGGACGTTCCCAGGAACAGGTGTTGGTGCTGTCTCCCTGCTGCCCTTGACCTTGGGGCACCTGAACTTAGGCTGATACCTGGCACCAGAGGGTCAGGGTTGGGCACGCACCCGGGGGGGTCCTAGGAGGTCAGCAGTCACCCTTCAGGTATCCTGGACCTGAGGGATCTCAACAGTAACTAGCAAATAAACAACACCACGGTCAGTGGAGAGGGACAACAGGAAAAAGGAAAATGCTCTTTTTCTGACTTTTGAAGCAGGACCCCCACATTTCCACTTTGCAGGGGGCCAGACAAGTTGTGTGTCTAGCTCTACTTAGAGCTGGTAGGAAAGCACAGGACAGGAGAGTCAGGTAAATTGAGAGGCAGCAGCAGGAGAGAGGGCTGCGGTGCGGGCAGGTGGGGCTCCAGCCCCCAGACCGTTGTGCAATGGTTCACAGCTTGCTTTTGGCATCCAGGGTGTGGAAGCCCTTTCCTCTTCCCACCCTTGGCTATGCATTAATTAAACAAAACATCAAGAAGTAATTACAGTGTGCCACATACTGGGTTGGTACTGGAGGTCCTTTACATGGGGTGGTGAGGGTCAGTGTCTCTTAAAAAGTGATATGTGATCCGAATGCAAAGTAGTGTCTGATTTGAGGCCAAGCCTGAAAGATCTGGGGGTGGGGGTGGAGTATTTATTGCAGACAGAAGGAACAAAGCCAGCAGGGGAGACAAAGCTTAACAAACAGTGGTGCAACAGGGATGTGTGGGCAGACATAGTTTCACGAAGTAATGCCCGTGACCCATGATATTTATCTAAAGAAATGCTTCCCCTCTTTTACCTTAAAGTGGGAACAATTTAATCTACTAAATCCCAGGCTTCATCAACCCCCGATGGTTATTTTCATTTACTTTGCCCACCAGAGAGGACTGGTGGGATGTTGGACACCAGCTGTGACCCCTATTAACTACCATGAGTTGAGATCAAGTGCCTCTTTGTTACCTCCAGCTTTCCCTAAAATACCATTTAGAATAAACGTGTTCATTCAACAAATCTTGCTTAAGCACCTCTTATGTTCAAAGTCTGTAGGAGAAATATCGAGGAATAAAACCTCCAGGTTCTTTGAAATCTAGCAGTAGGCAAAAAGCACTTAACCTTGAGAATTTGGTGAATACTACAAGAGATACAAAATCAGTGTCTGACTTGTGAGTCTAGCTGGAATAGAATCCCTTTTATTTAAGATTTAGTGGTGGGAGATTGTGGGAGCTGATCAAGAATTTGCGTATGTCAAAGAACCAGTTAATATCATACTAAAAAAAAAAATCTTAAACACTCAGTATCTTGTGTATCACAAATGTTCGAAATTCCTCCTTCATTTAGAAGCTTATCTAAACGTGATTTAATAATTAGATTCTAAGTATGTTCATTTATCTTACCAAATTTCTCCATGAATCAATTTGCAAAAAGGCAGACAAAAACAGAAGTCTGAGAGACATTTAGCATTTTTTAAGTTCCCAGTGCTCAGGAACAATGCAATTTAAGGCTCTCAATGTGACTAACTCACAATCCTTATGTTGTTACACTATGTTTAAAGATTCCTAGGATTGAGACCTCAAAGTACTTTGTAAAATACCTTACCCCATCCTTACGTTCAGAAATAATACAGTCAAGGTCCTAAGAGTCAACTGCTTCGGTAAAGCTTTCTCTTTCATTGTCCATCTAAGGTTGGCTTCTCAGAATACACGTTGGCATGTAATAAATCAGATAGACTTGTAAGTAGTCCTGTTATCCAACCTGGCAATAAACTGAGAGATACAGGGATAGAAATGAAAATAGCACATCCCCAAGAGAGCTTCTATGAGCAGGACCCCGCTTATACTAGGAACCTGTGATAGGCCAGCAAAATAATGGATCCCGAAGATGTCCACATTCCAATTCCCAGGACCTGTGGATATATCAGGTTATATCCAAAGGAGAATTATGGTCATGGGTGGAATTAAGGATCCTGGAGTATCTGAGTGGGGACTGCATCTAGTGAGGTTGGCCAGGTAAGTCTTCCCTGAGAAAGACATGTTTGAGCTAAGATCTCAAGGTAAATAGGAGTTAATGAGGCCACAAAAGCCAGGAGAAATCATCCAGGTGGAATAATAGCATAGGCAGAAGTCCTGAGGCCCACATAGCTTGGAGGGTGTGAGGGGTTGAAGAAGAGTGTGGCTGGAAGGGAGAAATGAAGGGAAACTGGTATAAAGCAAGGGTAGAGAGGCCAGCAGACAGACGACTGGGCAGAGTCCTGAAAACCAGGTGAGCAAAACCCACCCTCATCCTGAAAACAATGGCAAGCCATGGAATGAATGGCTCGGCTCAAGTGGAAGTTAGAGACTATTTTCAGGATACAAATGAACTTGGATAAAATGCATCGTTCGAGGAACGATGTGGAATAACCCAATAATGTGCTCAAACATGTTGTTTTGGAAGGAATGCTCTTAAATCTTGAATTGTGCATAAATGCAACTTAACAATAAGTATTGCTCTCTGTAGAAGACTATGTGTTATAAAAATTCACCTTTTTTACAAATTGAAAACTTCGTAGCATTTTGGTTAACTGGGTATATTTTCAGGAGAACTGAAAACAAGCTGGTCTGAATAGAATTTTAATGAAGTGTTTCCATCGGTATCATTGGGAGCGTGTGACAGACAGGCTCTACCATTCATTCTCCAAGCTCCGAGAGGACTGGGATCCAGTGTTTCTCAGAGATTCTGATATGCTTTATGCACTATTTTCTGAACAGCTGATGTGATCACAAGACATCTATGGCAACCATTCCCCTGGGCCCAAACTGTTTTTCTAACCAGACACACACCAACACACACACACACACACACACACACACACACACACAGCAAACAAAACGAGTTTATCAAATCACACATGTACATTCCAAGAATGGACTTTATCAAAAACAATAAAATCACATGAAATTGACACCATCCTAGGAAATCGAGTCTATTTACTGTCTGTTTCTATGACAACCAACAAATAGGCCATGGCCCTGATTCTCCAATATAATGAATTTCTTTCATGTTGGGATGATTTAGTGTTTGTAAACATCCCAAAGAACTTGGTGAAATCTCTTTAAAATATAAAGCACATAAACTGAAATATATATATATATATATGTATATATATATATATATATATATATATATATATATATATATATTAAATACACGCACACACTCTATCTAAATCTAAAATGATTTTCCTTCCATTTGCTCTCACTTCATCCTTGCAGTTCTGTGTTTTAGCGGAAAATTGGAGGGCAGATTGCCCACGTAGTGGAGCTTTTCTTTCTCAAAGCTCCCATGGTTGTTAGCTACTTTTGCAGAAACTCAAAGGTTATTCTTGTGCCTGAGTTAGTTCAGCTGAATCATTATTTGGGTCTGGATACATTTTTGCACAGTGAGCTTCACCTAAAATGTGAAAAAGATCAGGATACCTATATAGGAAGTATTCTTAACCCTGGCTGCATATTAACATATTTCAAAATTCCTTACGCCCAGGCCAATCCCTAGGAATGCTCATTTAATTGTCTGATATTTATTAAGAATACTTATTATTCGTTATTAATCACTCAGTGGGAGAAATAAATGAAAGCTATAGGAAAATACCTAAGCTTGTCAATTTAAAGATTAATGTTTTTAATTAATCTCGTTCTTTAACTCAGGAGTGTAATATAATTTAAGGCCCCAGGCTATGAGTTTATTTCCTGGAAGTTACAAGTAGAAAGTTATCAACTACTGGGAATAAGAACAAAAGAATGATTTATAGTTTTGTAGAATTTTAAGATATTTAATTTTTTAAGTTTATTTTATTTTGAGAGAGAGAGAGAAAGCGTGTGTGCATGAACGAGGGGCAGAGAGAGAGAGAGAGAGAGAGAGAGGGAAGAGAGGGAATCCCTAACAGGCTCCCTGCTCAGCATGGAGCCCAATGAGGGGCTCAATCCCAGGACCATAAGATCATGACCTGAGCTGAAGTCAAGAGTCAGACACCCAATTGACTGAGTCACCCATGCGCCCTTGTATTTAGTTTTAAATAAGGTATGTTTAGCTCCTTTATTTTACAGAAAACAACTAAGGCTCAGATAGATTCATTGACTTGTAAAGACAGTTGTTGATGAAGCCTGAGCTAGAACCCAGTTCATCAGGCCTTCGTGTCTTACCTGTCTTGCCTTGACAGTGATCTAGAGATACAGGGGACACTTCCTCATGAATATTGACTACCTGACTCTTCTTTGGTTGATTTGCAAGCATTGCAGGGTGTGGAGGGATCTTTGAGCTGAAAATCACCCTGACAGCTTTGCAAATGCCACATTCACATAATAAGCAGCAAATTTTGATTTTATCAGAGGATAAAACTTGAACATCTCATCGAGGATTATTTAGGTTATTATAAAGCTCACCGGAAATTTTCAACCAGCAAAAAGTTTATTTTCATTTAATGGATCCTTGTATTCCCCATGAACTTGTTGAACTAAGAACTAAGTAGACACATCGTTAGTTATCGCTCATTGGACACATCATTGGCTTTTTGCTTAGCATCCAAACTTATTTAAATAAAACAGCTCATTTTAATAAGTAATAAGATTCCTGAAAGAATGTAACTTCGTGTCACTTGATTACCCAAAGCACTGCTAGGAAACTTTGAAGCCCAATCAGTGAACCAAATGGTTCATTTTGTATCTCTTTGGGTATTCATAACTATGTAACCTTCAGTGTAAGGACCTAGCAAATCTTCACTGAACCTTTGATCATTCCAAAGACCAATGGAATCATGGGGCAAAGACAGTTTTGCTTGCCACCGCAGAACTCATTTGTGTCCAGAGAAGTCTGAGCTGCCGAAACTTAGGGCCAAAGATCCTTGAACATTTCTGAATTTAGTAACTGAAAGAAAAAAAAAAAAAGTGTGTGTGCTGGGGAAAGATTGAATTTTAGATCACGGGGAGCAGAAATGAGGAAGTATAAAGAAAAAGATTGTAGGGATTGATTTTTGTTTTGTTTTGTTTTGTTTTGTTTTCTTCCGGGAATTTTGATTTATTGAAATGGCGAAAGGAACTTCTGCAATTTAAGAAAGACATTACTGAAAACCCAATGACCTCAGCATGGTTATTTCTCAGGGAGAAATCTTTTCAATATGCTAAAGTCTGATTCCTTTGCCTCACGCCTAAAGATAGCATGATACAGGAAAACAGCTTTTCACTTGTCCTGTGCGTATATTTACACAAGAATGTTTATATACATAATATTCTTTCTTCAGCTGAAAGCATGCACTGAGACCCTGTTCCCCGGGTCCTCAGCTTCCTGTGTACATCAGAGAGGTCAGATTCAGACTAAGCAGAGAAAATTAAACATTCCTTAGCCTAAGAAGTCACAGTCCAGCTAAGATAAATTCCTAATCTGGAACAAGTTCGCCAGCATTTGAGAAACGCTAAACTTTCTAAATGAAGTTGCATTAGTGACCCTGTGTGGTCAAGTGCAGACTCCTTAGTAAGGTGTCAAAGCGTTTAGCGATCTGGTCCTGCCCACTGGTCCAGCCTGATCCCAGGCCACTGGGATTCTGCACCTACTCTGCCCACCGCTGCTTTCAGAGGTCCAGCCTCAGGGTGGCTCCAAGCCCTAGGCTCTCCACTTCTGTTCTTATCTACAGAGAACAATGGCCTCTCCCCATCTGATTTGCAAACTTCTGCTCAACCTTCTGGCTGAAATCAGAGATTGCTTCTTCTGAATTTTCCCCTAATCTTTCCCTATTGTCTTCCTGCTTCTTTTTCAGACGCTTCCCTCCGCCATCCTTGCACCTGTTCCCATTAAAGCCCCCGTTCCCCCAGCCCCCACCACAGTGCCTGGCTGGAAACCACACCAACAAATCGGAATCATGAGTAACAGTTTAGAAATGTGACTCCTCTAAAGTCTAGCCGCCATATCAAGAATCTGGGCATCATCCTACGAGTTTAGAGCTCTTGGGAGGTAGGGAAAAAGTACAGTAAAAGTGATCGAGAGGGCTGGGATGGGGTGAGGGACAGATTACAGTTTTAATGGGGAGGATGCAGTGGTATCATTGAGAAGGTGGCTTGAGCAGAGATTTGGAGGAGGTGGAGGAATTAAGGAAGAGCATGTCGTGGAATATCTCAGCACCTGGGAGCCTGCCCCAGAGCGAGTGGGGTAAATAGAGTGAGAGTGAGGTCAGGCCAGGGGGGCCCCTGCATGGCGCTCGTCTAAGGGAGATGGCAATCGACGAACAGTTTTGAGCAGGCGAATGAGACATCTGCTTTAGGGATGTCTAAAGGAACATCCCTAGGATGTTCCCTAGGAACATTAGGGATCGCTGCCGCTGCTGGGTTAGAATAAATGCAGGGGCCAGGGCAGAGGCTCAGAGGCAGGGTAAGAGGCTGTTCTGATAACCCACCTGAGAGCAGGTGCAGCCACAGAGGATGAGCAGAGAAGAGCAGGAGTCTGGGAAATCATGGCTCCAGAAAGATTAAAAACAGTCTTGGAAATAGATCTGGGAGAGTCCACGCACAGACGTCCTTGGGGCATCGTCTTGAGAAATTTTCTATCTCTAACTTCGATGTCTGGAAAGTCTGATGTGTGGCAAGTATATTAGGAACATGAAAGAGTCTCTTTTTTTCCCGTCAACTTCCTTCTCTGTAATTATCTTTTTATGTTTATATGTGTACAATGTGACAGGGATGTGCCATCAAACTACAGTAATGAAGGGGGCGCCTGGGTGGCGCAGTCGGTTGGGCGTCCGACTTCAGCCAGGTCACGATCTCGCACTCCGTGAGTTCGAGCCCCGCGTCAGGCTCTGGGCTGATGGCTCAGAGCCTGGAGCCTGTTTCCGATTCTGTGTCTCCCTCTCTCTCTGCCCCTCCCCCGTTCATGCTCTGTCTCTCTCTGTCCCAAAAATAAAAATAAATGTTGAAAAAAAAAAAAAAAACTACAGTAATGAAGGTTTAAAACAAACAAACAAACAAAAAAAGACTATTCCCACCTCACAGGCCTGCAGGGATTGATTAAAGCCCGGCATCGTGAAACGTGTTCACATTTCCTACCCCACACTCGCTGTAAAGCCCACATTCCAAAAACGCATAAAGGAATATGTGTGCTTAGCAATAGAGGGGCATAAAGTCTCCATACACACAATGACCTGCATGAATCTCAAACGCGTTATGTTAAGTGAACGAAGACAAACTCAAAAGGCTACATATTGCATGATTCTAACACAGTTTTGGAAAAGCCCAAACCATAGGGACAGAAAACTGTTGAGTGGCTGCCTGGACATGGGAGAAGGGGTTAGCTATAAAGGACTGGAAGAATTTGATGGGTTGTAACGGAAGGGTTCTATACCTTAGTTGTGGTTGTGGCTATATGACTGCCCATTGGTCAAACTCAAAACTGTATGCTGAAAAGAGTGAGTTTACTGTATGTGAATTGTACCTCAACTTGAGAACCTTTCTTTAAAAAATATACAAGGGACTAGGGCACCTGGGTGGCTCAGTCGTTTGAGCGTCCGACTTCGGCTCAGGTCACGATCTCATGGTTCGAGGGTTCGAGTCCAGCATTGGGATCTGTGCTGAGAGCTCAGAGCTTGGAGCCTGCTTTGGATTCTGTGTCTTCCTCTCTCTGCCCCTCCCCAGCTTACGCTCCCTCTCTTTCTCTCTCTGTCAAAAATAAATAAATAAACTTTAAGAATGATACATGGGACTAGTGTCAAATCTCAGCCAAATTTAAATTTGAAACTTACTTGCAGATGTCTAAAGGAATTTCTGTTGTTTTAAGAAGATACGAATTTGAAAAATACAAATCCTATAGGATGGGATTCCAGGTCACATGGCCTGGAAAATGACTGCGAGACTATCACTTACTTGGTCTTTCCCTTGTAAAAGATGGCCCAAAAAGGTCTCAGCTCATCTGAATGGGTTGCAGTGGTATTAAAAAGCAAGATGAGAGGCACCTGGGTGGCTCAGTTGGTTGTGTCCGACTCTTGATCTGAAATCAGGCCTTGATCTCATGGTTAGAGTTCAAGTCCTGCAATGCACTCCACGGTGGGCATGAAGCCTACTTTAAAAAAAAAAAAAAAAAAAAAAACAGAAAAGAGAAGTTGAAAATCCCCTTGTGTGAGATATTTCTTCCAACTGTTAATTTGCTTTGGCAAAGGCACAGGATCCCTGGGCTTTTTGGCCTGTGAGTAAATAGTGTCTCTGCAAGAGATTCTAGAGTTCTAAGGCTTGGACTGTCATTTGCTATATCCTCAAGACAGTGGCACATACCAGGCAGCATGTGTGTCCCGGGGAAAGCCTGTCTAGATGAAATGACAGGACAATGGAATAGCAAAGAACACATGAAAATTCGCGGCTGACAGGACTTTGCAGCTAGGAGATCAGTGTGGGGTTGAATAATTATCGGGGGCTTCCAGGGGAGTCAGGAACGGAGCTGAATCTCAAAGTTTGTGCATAGACCATGAAAGAGTGCATTTCTGGCAGCAGGAATGATCAGTGTCTAAATAGAGTCTAAAGGAGGGAAGAGGAGAAAATACCCTTCATCTCAGAAATAAGGTAGTGTCCTTACAGCTAAGGAGTAAATCTGGGGTTTAATGGGTCTGGCACACCCTGAAGCCTGAGGCTTGCCTTGCCTACAGTCGGGAGGGTTCAGCTGCCAAACCTAACTCCAGCCAAGTTCAAACCCACCCTACACCCCTCCCCGAGCTTACATAGCCAGGGGTCTCCACAGAGTTGGTTGACAAAGTATGACTGATGCCCCATTATTTCAAGGCACAGGTTAGAGGTTTTTGGTTGAACACGGGGAGGAAGCCTTCAATAATGTATCTGCCCAGCACATAATGTGTCCATGGCACTCTGTGAGGTGGGCTGGAAAAAACGGCCTTCCCTAGGTTCTCTGAGGCTCGCCAAACACAAATGTCAATTTTCACGGTAGAAATCCACATTCAGGTCAAGATAAAGAAAACCGTAAGACATTCAAACTCCTTTCTACCCTTTAGTGCAAGAGGAACTTTCATATTTAACTTTATTTTTTTTTATTTTTAAAAATTTTTTATTAAGTTCATTTATTTATGAGAGATAGAGACAGCATGCTTGGGGGAGGAGCAGAGAGAGAGGGAGACACAGAATCCAAATGAGGCTCCAGGCTCTGACCCATCAGCACAGAGCCCAACACGGGGCTCGAACTCACAAACCATGAGATCATGACCTGAGCCGAAGGTGTATGCTCAACCAACTGAGCCACCCAGGCGCCCCATCATATTTAACTTTAGTGTGTTGTTAGATGAAAGATTATTATTTTTTTATTTTTTTATATTTTTAGATGTTTATTTTATTTTTGAGAGAGAGAGAGAGAGATGTGTGAGTGGGGGAGAGGCAGAGAAAAAGAGAGAGAGAGAATCCTAAGCGGGCTCTGCACCATCAGCACGGAGCCCAACAAAGGGCTCAGACTCAGAACAGTGAGATCATGACCTGAGCTAAAATCAAGAGTCGGATGCTTAACTGACTGAGCCACCCAGGTGCCCCAAATTTTAATTTTTTTCAGTGAAGATCTGAAATTTGCTCTTACTGACCTACACATGTTCAAGACCGTTCTGAGATCTATGTCCTAAAACAAAAGATGAAGGTCCTTAAAAAAGAAGAAGAAAGGAGAAGGAGAAGAAGGGGAAGGGGGAGGGGGAGGGGGAGGGGGAGGAGGAGGGGGAGGAGGAGGAGGAGAAGGAAAGGAGGAGAAGTACTTGGCAAATTAGGAAAAAAAGTTAAGGATCAAAGAGAAAAATCTATTCCTGCAAAATATCACTTTCCACCCCAGAATCATGGGGTGTGGTCTGCTTCAACAACAACAACAACAAGCTAATGTGTGCCAAAAGAAAGAATCTGTTTGGTTGGTCAAGGGCAAAGCATAAGTGTGAATTGAAACATTGGTTGTCATCAAATGACATTATCAGCTCCTGGAAGACTTTATTGTGGCATCAGCAGGGATCGACTGAATCTTGGCTCTGTCCCTAGTTCGCTGTATGACCATGGATAGATTACCTCTCTGCACATCAATGTCCTTACCCCAGAGTCGAGGTGGTAATCATGCTTGCCTCCAGAGCTGTCATTAACAGTAAATGAAAGTATGTGGAACTGTCCAGCTGAGCGCCTGGCACATAATCAGTACCAGTAAATCAGTGCTGTCTCCGTGACGGTGTGAACATTTAATTTAGGAAAAGAAGGTAAGGATGAAATTATGCAGTTAATATGGACTCTTTAATCTAATCCATTGACATGTGGAATTGATCAACAGACCACTCATCCAGGAAGGGACCAAGCAGGGCAAATAAGCCAGGGTTTGGAGGTCAGACAAGTCTAAACGCTGTCCTGATCCTTTGCCTGATGCCTGATCTTGATCCTGATGTTGGGTAAGCCGCTGAAACTCCTTTACGTCTGGGATCCTCTTCTGTAAAATGGGGCTAACATGGGATGCTGTGAGGTTTACATAAAAGAAAGAATAGAACTGCTGGGGATAGGGCTGAGGCCAGCTAAGCTCTGGTTTATAGAAGGTGTTATTCTTTAACTATATGGAAACACACAGGGAACGTAAATGTTCATTTCTGGACAAATTTGGTTTTTTACAAGTTCGGTAAATTGGCAAAAGACCAAGGTGCATATTCTTGGGCTTTTGGTAGAACAACTTTATCAGCTCTGCAAAATAACCTCTGAAAAGTTTTCCAGATCACGGGAGCCTAGCCAGTAAGTCCGGGATTGGTTGTCATCTTTGCAGAGAATTCCTTGCAGGTGAGTGGGAAATGTGACGCCCCGGAGATAAAGTAAGGAACCTCTCCCCGCTTCCTCTTCATCAGAAGATTGATGGACATCAAATGAGTGATATGTGGGTAAAAGAAGCTACGAATCCTCCTGTGTAACTGACAGGGAAAGGCGTTGATGGTAGGTATGGATCTTACATCTCCATGAAGACATAAAAGGGCATTTTCAGTCAACTCGCTTCTTCAAACTGATGCAAAAACTCAGGCCAACCATGCAAACTAAGCGAAAAATGTACACATTATATAGCATTGTCAAATCTTCCCTTAATTCTCCTAGGAGAAAGATATCAAGGCAGCTTCTAAAAGAAAAACAGAGAAGAATTGGGATCTTCATCAGTTACACAAAATTAGTCAGGTGTATTTCATCAGCAATGAAACTAGACATAGACGTTTCATACATTTCACAGCTTTTGAAACAGTATGTTTTTCATTTATTTTATTTTGAGAGAGAGAGAGAGAGAGAGAGAGAGAGAGAGAGAGAGAGAATCTTAAGCAGGCTCCAAGTCTAGCACAAAGCCCGATGTGGGGCTCGATCTCACGAACCTTGAGATCATTACCTGAGCTGAAATCCAGAGTCAGACACTTTGCCTACTGAGCCACCCAGGGGCCCTGAAACTATTTTTGGAGTGAGGTTCTTGAGAGGGTTGGGTAGGTATCACCAGGCTCTCTACAACAATTCTTTTCCATTGGCTATCTATAATTGTTCCCGTGAACTTTCTTCTGAAAGGAACCCAAACATGGAAATTATTTAAAAGACAGAAGAAGAGACCATCTTGTGAAGGAAAAAAAAAAAAAACCAGACTAAGTCTGTGGCTTCGCATTCAGTCAGGACCACTTTCGAAAGTTTTTTTAATCCAAGAAGTGGCTGCATTTTGGCATACAGCAATCACTGCTGTAGGTTTTGAAGCAGCGTTTACAGATGTCAATTTTTTCCCTTTTTTAAAAGATTGTGTGTTTTATGTAATCTGTGTGCCCAACATGGGGCTCGAACTCACAACCTCGACATCAGGAGTTGCATGTTCTACTGACTGAGCCAGCCAGGCACCTTAGCTTTCACAGATTTTAATATAAAAGATGATAAAATGTGGACACGTAGAATTTTAAAATCATGTGGGAAAAGACATGCTCATCTGTGAACTTTTGCCAGTTGTACGCTAAAGCATTAGAGGTTCCCAAGACTGGAGACCCATGCTCCTTAGTTTTCTAAGGAGAAGCCCACACCCTGTATGCCTGGAAAAGTAGGAAAAGTAGACTCTTCAGCCTAATTTTTCTTTTTTTATTTCTTAAATGTTCATTTATTTATTTTTTTTTTTTATTAATTTTTTTTTTCAACGTTTTTTATTTATTTTTGGGACAGAGAGAGACAGAGCATGAACGGGGGAGGGGCAGAGAGAGAGAGAGGGAGACACAGAATCGGAAACAGGCTCCAGGCTCCGAGCCATCAGCCCAGAACCCGACGCGGGGCTCGAACTCACGGACCGCGAGATCGTGACCTGGCCGAAGTCGGACGCTTAACCGACTGCGCCACCCAGGCGCCCCAAATGTTCATTTATTTATTTGGAGAGAGAGAGAGAGCAGAGGAGGATGGGTAGAGAGAGGAAGAGAGAAAATCCTGAGCAGGCTCCAAGGTACAAGCATGGAGCCTGACATGGGGCTCAAACCCACAAACCATGAGATCGTGATCTGAGCCGAAGTTGGACACTTAAGTGACTGAGCCATCCAGGCGGCCCTAGCCTAATTTTCCTAATCTACTGCTAGTTTCTGAGCCCTTTCAGAAGAGGATATCCACTTTTTCTTTTCTGTTCTTTCTCCGTTTCCCCAGTCCTTCTCTTTCCCCATTAGCTTACCTGAAAAGCTCTGTTGTCTCTATTACACTGAACAACCTCCATAAAATTACCCACCAGACTTTTCAGGAAATAGGTTGAATACATTTTGGAGTTAATTTGGAGGGTTTCACAGACTCTGGGGGAAAGAAAAGCATGCACACAATTTTAATTCCCATTCCACTGATTACAGACCCCAAATGGAGAAGCACAATGAACTCGTGCTGGAAGAAATAGTAGATTTTAAACCGTTTATACAGTTTCCAACAGGTTTATACTGGCCACGTTATCAGTTCTAGCCAACATTTTACATTTCCAAAGAGAATGAGTTGTAAATGTAATCCCAGCTTCCTCCTTGTGTCATTGGGGTTTTTTAAGTGATTTCATGCAAATTGTGATCATTAATAATAAAGATTGTAAAAGTGTTTTGTATCATTGTGAACTAAACATCACATGAAGAATGAAAAATTAAAGGAACAAATTTGGTATTTTTATGATCAATATGAGTTCAATAACAGATATATAAGCTATCACACACACACACACACACACACACACACACACACACACACACATATTACTGAACAGATTGTACTCATACAGACAATTTATGATCTCTGACCTTACAGAGATAATGGCAGCGTTTTCTCTAAATGCCCTGCACCCTTCCAGTCCCCGTTAGCTCTTGTTCGGACTTTGTGACATTGTTAACTTCCTACTCCTCATAAAATGGAGGCCGCTCCCTCTGCAATACTCTCAAATTGCTACAAATGCCTATTTGCTGCTTGCTTTTTAGATTTCTTCATCACTAATTAAATGAACTAATTCCTGTAAATTGCACAAAGTGGGGCTTGACCCAGAGTAAAATTTCAATAAATATTTCCTCTTACTATTATCATCATTGTTACTGGTAAGACTCTTTTGCCTCCCTCACTTAAGATTTTGTAGAAGTGTGGGGCGCCTGGGTGGCTCAGTTGGTCAAGCGTCTGACGTCGGCTCAGGTCATGATCTCACAGTTCGAGTTCCAGCCCCGTGTTGGGCTCTCTGCTGTCAACACAGAGCCGGCTTTGGGTCCTCTGTGCCCTTCTGTCTCTGCCCCTCCCTCGCTTGTGCTCTGTGTCTCAAAAGTAAACATTAAAAACAAACCAAAAAAAGATTTTATAGAAGTGTGATTTTTAAAAATTTGGATTATGCTATAGTGAAGGCTTGAGTTTTCATGCCTTAGCCTCTTTTAATATTTTATTTCCATTAAGAGAAACATGAAAAGAAAACACAGCAAAGAAAATAAACTTCTGTTATTATTTTACGCATTCAGTCCCACTGTTTGGAAATTATGGGAAAATATTATGACCTAATGGTCTAATTCTAGGTAAATTATAACTGCATTCATGTGTATATACGTTAATTTTATATTAACAGTGTGTAGAAAAACATCTGGAAAAAGTGTAGATACCAGATTGTTAACAATGGCTATCTCCAGGGCTGGGATTAGAGTAGACCTATCTTTGCTTTTTAAGCAATATAGTTCTATAAAAATGTTAATGCTTCAGTTTATACTTTTTTATAATCATAACAACCATAACACATTTTTAAAAATACTTGATTCTCTTTCGAATTGGTCAATATAATTGGTCAATATATTGGTCAATATGTTGGTCAATATAATTCATATTCCCTTTAGACACCAACACTACTGTGTTTGTGTATGTGTACATGTGTGTATACACACATACGTACAAATAGTGAAGAGCCCAATCCCATGTAATAACGGTGCAGAGATTATTGGGAAGAATTAAAAGTGCTTTCCATCTTGTCCAGAGGGCCCTTTACACCACCCTAACCCTGTTGACCACTGAGGCTTGCTCCCCATCTACTTCCCTGAGACTCCCCCCGCCACCCCGGCCTGGCCTAGAACACTTGGTCTCCTCATTTTGACCCAGATCCTGCCTCTATCCCCGTGGACTTTGGGTTTGGAAGTGGACTCTGATGTTGGACTCTAGATGTTCCTCCCCGCACTTGACGCACACCTTTAGCCGTCAGATTTCCCTGGGACCCCCTTCCCTAGCTCCAGCCTCATCATGAGAACTCCATTCCTGGGCCAATTCTGCCTTCAGGGGGGCAGATTTTCTGGAAGTGTGGTTAAATTCTTGGGGAAATGAGGGAGCAAGACAGGATAATCTGCAGCATTTATACTTTCTGTAAATGCCCGAAGCCCGGAGAACCCCTGGCTTTAACTGGAAGCACTACCTCTTGACCAAAGCACAGCCAAGTCCTGGTGATGTCATTTAGGTGACAGACATGAAATAATGTGACGATGGAAGGACAGCAGTCATTGCCTGGTATTGCTTCCGGACATCCGGACTGTCTACAGATGCCATCAACGAGAACTGAAGATTTTTAAAAAGTAGAATAATAAAGGTAGTGAGGGGACTTCATCCTTAATCTTCCCAGAAAAGAGACAATTCGGTGGAGTGAGACCCACCTCTGCAGAGTAAACACGGTGTTGGGGGGTGGGTCATGAAAGGTGCCCCAAAGTAGCAGGGGGGCCTCCAAAATTGGTCAAGTATGTTCCACTATGGGAAATTGGCCTTCAAGACCACCACCCGGACAAAGGAAAGTTTGCTGACAATCTGGGCTCCCTCCTGAAACCGACCACACGGTAGATACAGCGTTGAGCGAGGGACAAACACAATAAGGAAAAGTCCTATCACTCAGCACGTTGGCAAAATCAAAAGGTCAGGTCGTAAATTACTAGCACGCATTTGTGACGAGGAAATCTTTTACAACCAAACCTTCTAAATCTTTTCTAGGTCACAAACCTAGAATCTGATCCCCGTTGACATTCTTCCCAGGGAAACGGGCACACGAACACTCAAGTTTGCATTCAGTTTCGGAGACTTTGAAGACACCCCCTTCCCCCACTCCTATGAATTCAAGTGAGGCCTTTGGAAAACAAGCTAAATCCCCTTCTGCAAAGTGGGAAAATATCCTTTCACGCTGACCATATAAAAGCAAAGAATTGTTAATGCAGAATTTGGAAATAATCATAACCTTGCATGCTGCCTTATCAGACAGTGGGGTGAAAGATCCTTAGAAATAACTCACATCTCATAGCTCTAGCTTGGGAAGTTCCCAGCCAATAAGAACAATAATGATGGTTGAAGTAAAAATCATTAACTGTGTATCTACCACATCCCAGGCCCCAAGCACAAGCTTCACTGATTTAACAAGTAGTCATGGGGAATTTTAGTGGCCATTTTAAATAAGTGAATACATAGAGCTTAGAAGAAAGCTGGACATATAGTAAGTACCTTAGACACATCAGCTGTTATTATTACAGTCACGAAGTACAATGTTGCTTGTGGGTTTACATAAAAGGGTCCCCCAAGACATTGGACATCACCCCTCCCTGAAAAGCCAATGATCCACCCAAGGCATGAGAACCTAATATTCCCCTTACAGCTTATATGTTGGTTAAGACTGCCAGAAAGTAGACTTAGCATAAACATCAAAAACACTGCTGAAACCCGGGATTGAACCAGGGACCTTTAGATCTTCAGTCTAACGCTCTCCCAACTGAGCTATTTCAGCTCGTTTGGACAGCTTTCCCCGTGTAACTATAATGGAAGAATATTTGGTTTTGCAGCAGTAAAAAAAAATCAATATTCAGGTTCAGCTGGAGGTAGACATTTAACAAATGTCACAGAAGGTGATGAGGCAAGATCCCTGTCTCTAAGCCGAAGTAATAAATAATTTCACTTTTCTCAGCTGTGTTTCTAACTGTTCTGCAATCGGTTTTTCCCATTAAAAATATATCTTGGGCTTTTCTCATGTCAAAAAAAAAAATGTCCTTAGTTGGCATTTCCATCTTAATTTCCATCTTAATTTCTAGGAAAATAGCAGGATGGTCCACTTCAATATTTAATGAAATATCAACCTCCATAAAAGCCATGTTCGCATAGACCCATAAACATAGCCAGGATTAGAAACCAGCTGAAGACTACCGTTCCGAGGAGACTGCAAAGGGGAAACGGCAGACACACACACAAAAGGGAACAGGACAGATGAAGGAAACCGAAAAGTCGTGGTAGCAGAATAGTCAGCTTCCAAAGATGCCCATGTCCTGATCCCCAGAAAACATAGTGCGTTAGGGTCCCTGGCAAAGGGGCATGAAGGTGGCCTTGGAATGGAGGCTGCTCTCACTCTGAGGTGAGGAGAATATCCTGGATTATCCAGGTGGGTCCAAGGTAACCACAACCGTCCTTGTCAGTGAAGGGAACAGGTGGACAGACCCAGAGAGACACCAGTGTAAGAGGGACCAGCCTGGCATTGCTGGATTGGAAGATAGTCAAGGCCACAAGGAACGGGGCAGCCCCTGGCCGCTGGAAACAGCAAGCAAACCGATTTTCCCCGCAGCCCCCGCAAAGGAGGAAGGGAGCCCCACCGACACCTTGCTTTCAGCCCAGTGACATGAATTCTGGTCATCTCCCCTCCAGAACTGTAAGAAGAAATCCGCGTTGCATTCAGCTGCTAAGTCGGTGGTACTTTGTTACAGCCGCGATAGGAAACCAATATACGTGCATAAAAAATATATTTATTTGTAGCCAAGGAAGGAACACATTTGAGACCCCTCTCCCCACCGCCACACCAAGGCTGGGAATCGGATCTGGCTGAAGAAGATGCGGCTGTTCCCGCTGATGGTGGGCAAGTTCACTGGGGTATCGTAGGTCGGGGCTTGTCTGCGGGCAGCGAGTGGGGGCTGGTGAGCAAGAGGCTGCCGCTGGCGTGCCCACAGAACTCTCTGGAGAGTAAGCACCAGTCTTCTGCAAGCCCCTGGCAGCTGTGCCTTTCCTATTTTTTTTTTTTTTTTCAAGTTTTTATTTAAATTCCAGTTAGTTAACATCCAGGGTACTATTAGTTTCCAGTGTAGAACTTTAGGGACCATACTCAGTGCTCCTCACAACAAGTGCCCTCCTTAACTCCCATCACCCATCTAGCCCCTCCCCCCACCCAACTCCCCGCCAATAACCATCAGTTTGTTCTTTTTAGCTAAGGGTCTGCAGGGCACCAGGGTGGCTCCGTCGGTTAAGCCTCCGACTTCAGTTCAGGTCATGATCTCACAGCTCGTGGGTTCAAGCCCCGCGTCAGACTCTGCTGACAGCTCGGAGCCTGGAGCCTGCTTTGGATTCCGTGTCTCCCTCTCTCTCTGCCCCTCCCCTGCTTACACTGTCTCTGTCTCTCTCTCAGAAATAAATAAAAACATTAAAAAAAATTTTTTTTATAATAACTCAAATGCAGGAATTATTAATATCACTATTCTACGAATGAAGAGGCTGACACACCAAATTATTAAATAACTTGCCCCAGTTCACACAGCTAGTAAGTGGCAGAACAAGAGTCATTATCACTTTATAAGCATAGAAGAAAGAAACTATATTTATATATACACACACTAAATCCCAGAATTTTAGAACATATAATATTAGAAATGCTAATATTTTAAATCATTTATTTTATACCTTAAGTGAATTCTATAGTTTTAAGGTAAGCTATCTTTGATGAATTAAAGCCTCAGATTCTTTCATCCTAAATAATTTAAAAACCTATAAACTCATTAACTATAGAAGGTAGGGTTGTAGCTAATTTCCAGTATTGGTTTAAAAGTAGATGCTATGTCGGGTGCCTGGGTGGCTCAGTCGGTTAAGTGTCAGACTCTTGATCTCAGCTCAGGTCATGATTTCACAGTTGTGAGATCGAGCCCCATTTCTAGCTGGGCATGGAGCCTACTCAGGATTCTCTCTTTCCTTCCCCCTGCCCGTCCCCCACTCTCTTTCTCTTTCTTGGAAAAAAAAAAAAGATTCTAGGTGATTTGAAATAGGAGACTGAGTCTAACATTTTTCGTGGTCACACAAGTTTCTACATTTCTTACATATTTAGGTAGAATTAGTGTAGTAAGAATTTGGTGACTCATTTCCCTGGACCTCCATTTCCTCCTCTGTAAAATGGAGCTAGCACCTGTCATGGACTGAATTGTCCCCGCCCCCCAAATTCAGATGTTGAAATCTCTACTCCCACTCATTAAGCATGTTACAGATAACAGCTAAAGAGGTGATTAAGTTAAGTGACGTTAAATGTTAGGGTGGGACCCCAATCCATGCTGAGTAGTGTCCTTATAAGTGGAAAAGACACCAGGATGCTCTTGCAAGAAAGACATGAGGACGAAGTGACAAGAGGTAGCCACTGGCAAGTCAAGGAGAGAGGCCCTCAGAGGAAGCCAACTGTGTCTGTATCTTGATCTAGGACTTCCAGCTTCCAAAACTGAGAAAATCCATTTCTGCTGCTTAAGGCACCCATTGTGCGCTATGTTGTTATGGTGGTCCCAGTAAACTCATCCAATATCCAATGTGCAGAGTAAATAAGGAGAGGTCCTGTATGTCAAAAGTACTAGATAAACAATAACCAAAGTATGGAAAGAGCCCAATGGCCATCGATGGATGAATGGATAAAGAAGATGTGGTATATACACACAATGAAGTATTACTTGGCAATCGAAAGAATGAAATCTTGCCATTTGCAACTACATGAATGGAACTGGAGGGTATTAAGCTAAGCGAAATGAGTCAGTCAGAGAAAGACAAATATCATGTGACTTCACTCATACGAGGACTTTAAGACACAAAACAGATGAACACAAAGGAAAGGAAGCAAAAATAATATAAAAACAGGGAGAGGGACAAAACATAAGAGACTCTTAAATATGGAGAACAAACAGAGGGTTACTGGAGGGTTTGTGGGAGTGGGGATGGGCTAAATGGATAAGGGCATTAAGGAATCTACTCCTGAAATCATTGTTGCACTATATGCTAACTAACTTGGATGTAAATTAAAAAAAAAAAAAAAAGAAAAAAAGTACTAGATAAATATAGTGGTAATGGTATTGGGAGTACTACAAAGGCGTGAAACCAAAGGCAAAATTCTCTTTTTTTTTTCAGATTTTGTTTTTAATTTCAAGGATTGATTCTTTGTTAATCCCTTTGTTTTGCCCAGTAAATTTTTATAGAAAAAAAAGAAGCATACTTCTATTCCAGATATAAATCTCCTGTTTAATATGGCAGGTGCTTTGAGGTTATGAAACATTTTGCAAAGAACCACAATCTATTGTCTGAAACTAGGGGTCTGATAACCGGATAATCATTGTAGTTACAATTTCTTTCTATAACAGTTTGGTAGGAAAGTCTATTTTTTAATAATAGAACATTGTTTTGGCTCCTAGGCATAAGATCGTTTCTAAATGTTTCTTTGGAATATGAAACGAAAGCATTCTATGTCAGGATACCTTCAAGCTGTAGATACCAAACATCAGAATTCAAGAGGCCTAACCCTTTGAATAAAGGCTAAAGTGGCAAACATTTTTTAGCAAATCTCTGAATGGTGTGGAGAAACACCTTTTACCAAAATGAACCAAACAAATAAAACAGGTCAGAATTATAGGCTAAGGGTCTTTAAAGTTTTTTTATTTATTTTGAGAGAGACAGAGACAGTGTAAGTGGCAGGGAGCAGGGGGAGCAGAGAGAGCGGGGGAGAGAATACCAAGCAGGGATTCACTCACAAACCACGAGATCATGACCTGACCGAAGTGGGACGTTTAACCGACTGAGCCACCCAGGCGCCCGTAGAAATTATCTTTTAGAAGCTGTGTTTACTGTCATGGGTTTCTTTATTCATTGTGGATTTGCCATACTAAATGCAGGTTTGGGGCACCTGGGTGGCTCAGTCGGTTAAGTGTCCGACTCCAGCTCAGGTCATGATCTCCTGGTTCGTGAGTTCGAGACCTGCCTCAGGCTCTCTTCTGTCAGTGTGGAGCCTCCTTCAGATCCTTTGTCCCCCTCTCTGTCTGCCCCTCCCCAGCTTGTGCTCTCTCTCTCAAAAATAAATAAACATTTAAAAATGCAGGCTTGGTTGTGGTGAACATGACCTAGTTATGGCCTTGATGTCATGTCCTTCCTACAGTGGAACAAAACGTCCCTTGGCTTCCGACTAAATTCTTCCCTCCAATTGGCCATATTGGAACCTTACGGTTAAACATCTCTGGGCTTTAGTTTCCTTAGTTCCGAACCAGACAAAACATTCTCTGGTCAGGTCTGACTTCTAGGATTCCGTGGGGCATTGGCCATGGAGTGGGACAGAAGAGACCAGGGGGCCGAGGGGTGGTTATGACCTTCAGAAAGCAACCGTCAGGACTCAGGATGGTTCCCCCACACCTGAAAGACTTGGTTAGCTTCTACCAAAAGCCTTCATCCCTCCACTCCCACACACACTGTTCTTCTGGTATGTTCTTCGGCGGCTGCTGCTGATTCACCATTGGCAGGCTGTGTATTTTAAGCTAACTTCTCATTAGAGGTGCTATATTTACACCATTGCATGCATAGTTGATGGGGCTAGAAGTTCTTTTGTGGCACAAAACAGACCATCTCTCGTGCTCCGAATCTCATTAGGTTGAGCCTCTTACAGGCTCCATAGGACCCTGGTTTCTAAAACATAAAGTGTTAAGGAATTCCAAAAAAGGTAACTAGAATCTATGGTTTAAATACCAATATAAATTAAAAATGGCTTCCACCTAAGGAGTTTTAATTGCTCACGATACTGTTTTAAAATTTATAGAAATTTAAAAACAAAATAGCAAGGAACTTCATCTGATTAAAAGAGAATGCTATCCATCACAATTCTGCCATGTTAAATGCTGCAGCGATTGGTTTAGAACAGCTGTGAAGTGCCTTGAGAATGATCTAGTGCACTGGGGTCCCTCTTCCCTCGATGTAGACTTTCTTCCCTAAATTTTGTGAGTTTTTCAGTGACCCCTAACTTATGCAATCAAAGCGAGCTGATCACAGAAGCCAGGTTACGTCATGAGCCTTCCCCGAAATACATCCATCCACCTCCCACTGTTCGTTCTGCTAAGTTCCAGAACCTTCGATTTGGCCCTTGGTTAACTGTCAGGTGACCTTTGCCACCTAGAAAACAATATTTGGGAAATGACCTCCCCTGACTCGAATTCCTCACCCTCCACAGAGTGGATCTGGTTATGAAAATTAATCCTTGGGAAACCAAGGGAGGGACAAAACTGTGAG
The DNA here is from genome assembly GCF_046562875.1 of Panthera onca. Lineage (NCBI taxonomy): Eukaryota > Metazoa > Chordata > Mammalia > Carnivora > Felidae > Panthera > Panthera onca. The sequence continues at coordinate 14,339,598 of NC_138346.1, read as the reverse complement.
TAATAGTTGATAAGGTCTGAACACGAGGTTTCTATGTCTCAGGCCCCTCCCTAGCTAGCAAAATCCTCATTTTCCAAAATAGGTCCCCAGACAGTTACCGAAGTGCTTCTTGCCTTTCCTTAGCATCTGAAATAAGAAACTGCCTCCCCCTTTTTTCTTAATCCTGCCACCCATGAAAGTGTACAGCTACGTGTAGCCTTTGAAGAGTACCTCACAAGACAGACATGTGATCACCCTTCAAGGACGCATTGAGAATCGCTACTTTCTATCCTGTGATTCGATCTGATTTTCTTCTCCCACATTCTTCTCTTCAATAGAATTCTCCTATTTTCGGAGGAGAACCTCTTTTACTCTCATTTAAAGCCACACTCAAAGCCAGCAATCATATGCAAGACTTTCCTGTGCTACAGGAGACACCATCTCCCGTGGAAAAGACACTTGTGCTCAGCCCCTGAGAGACTCCTAGAACCAGTTGTGGTTTCAACAGCCCAAAGGCCTCACGTTTAATACAAGAGAAATACTGCGTGGCTGGTGACCAGGGATGTCCCCCATGGTCCTTGCTCCCTCATGGTCCTTGCTCCTTCTCTAAGGGACTTACGGATGCCTGTCCTTTGTACCTTCTCTCACCTGCCCACTTTGAGCTTTCTGCTGTGGAACCCAACATCTCTCTCTCCAATCTTCACCCCCACCCAGATGAAAAGTATCTATTAAGGCTAGGACCTTACATGATGGTGATAAATTCTCCAAATTATTTAGTAGTGCAATACCTCAGTAAGTTGCCTCAAAGCAACAGGCCTTAGCTAAGAGAAATGTTGGTGATAGTGGAAAATTCAAGTTCACATCAAGCTTTCAGGGCTGAGACTCTGTAGTCTCATGCACAAACCTTCACTTACTTGAAAACTTTAATCAGTTTACCATCATGCTCTGGGCTTTCTGGCATCTCCACCATAACCTCGGAAGCCTGTGTCACCGTTTCTTGGGGTTCCTGTAATGTGCAGCCAGAGAATTTTGAGTGGCTTCAAGGTATTCTAGGATATAGAAAAAAAATGACTCAAGGTCATTTACTGTGATTTAATTTTGATAATTCAAGCACCAGAACACCAGAACAAAGCAATTCTTGTAAGTGCTCTGCGACCTCCTTCTTATATAGAGATCTAGAAATTGAAAAATCAAATGACTCTTGTCAGGATGGAACAAAAAGTCAATATTAAAGCAGAGAAGTATAACCATATTCTGCAAGTCTTGACCTATTAATCAACTGGGACACAGCTCTGCTGTCTAAAAGAGGCAGGAGAAAAGAAATGCAATTTGGGGGCATTATAGGCTTAGAGGAGAATAAGCATGTAGTAAGGCTAGGGAAGCTAGAAATTCAATACTTGTTCACCATTGAATATTTAACATTTAAATATCATAGCAAGTCCCACCTAACGTGCAATCTGAGATTATTTGCTTCCGAAGTATTTACCTGATTAGAAGTTTAATGCCTTTCTCAGTTTCATGTGAATGATGGGTGGCCCAAATCCCAAGACGGTAATTATATATAATTTACCATGAAATAGTTAACACTTGCAGGTTATTGAAAAGAGAAGAATTAAAAGGCAACTCGGAAATTTGAAAATTCTACCCATCAAAAATAAGAGCTTTACTTTGACTTCTTCGGAAATTCTAGATGATGATTCACTTTGCTATTCACGTCACAATTGAGGTCACCCATTTAAAGCCAAGCCGGTCAGCTGCCTTTAGAAATGGACAAAATAACTATCAGCTGCTTGTAGCCTGGGTGTCTCTCACGAAGTTGTAGCCAACGGTGGGGTTGGGGTAGACACAGCTCAAATTGGATGACCCTGTGAGTGATCAACTGACGTAGGAAGTGGTTCACCCACTTACAAAAATATCTTTCTCTGTCAAATGTGTACTCATCAGAAAGGTCAGCTTTTGCTTGGATCATTCCACTGTTGCCCACAGCTGCAGCAAACAGATTGGGGTATTTATTCTCAACCACACTGCAGGGAACCCTGCCTGAGAACCACCAAAAGAGACCCATGTATTGTTGCCAAGTGCCATTTTCTCTGCCATGATGTTTTGGAAGTTGGTAGGGCTTGGCTGCTGCGGAGATAGTGGAGGCTGTAAGTACGTAGGTCTCTGTAATTAAAATGCAATCACACTTCCTTATGACAACCGTTAGGGCAAAATAACATGGCACTTAAACCTGCTTGACCAGGAGGCCAAAATGCAAATGTTGAAAGCACATTGAGATTTTTACCCCCATTCCACTTGAAACACTTGAATGAGAATGGGCAGAAGGACATTCTGGTGAATAGTTACACACAAAGGCAGGCAGCAGGAGGAGGAGTTTCTATTTCTCAAGTCTCATTTGCATTTGTCCTTCCCGACCTGGGCACCTGATGGGAGCTCCAGACTCCCCTCCGTCGCAAGATGGCCTTCCCTCAGGCACTGGGAGCACTGAGCGCACCTCGCAATAAGCTATTGGCAGGACTCCAAACGTAGCCCTTAGTGGAAAGAGATAAGCTGGCATTGCTTCGCTACTTTTCTGAGACTTTAGAGGATCCATGGTTAATCAAGTGGAGGATATTTTCTAGTCTTTTTGGGTTGCCTGCTGCATCCAGAGAGAGCCAATATGGGCTTGAATTTCCTAAGTTATAAGGGAGAAAGTAACACTTTACCGTTCTGTTGTTTTTCAGTAGGGTTTTCGGTAAGGCTAAGGAAGTCCATTGTGTGTGTTAAGGTTGTTTTTAATCTTCAACACCAAAGAACAACAACAACAAAAAATTACCCCCTATCTCCTTGCTGGAGATACTAATTTCAAGTAGAATAATGCCCCACATGGCTGAATGTAAACATCAAATAGGGGCTAAAGACATTTAAAAAAAACACTTCACATAGAAGAAATACACATGGCCAATGAACACATGAAAAAGAAATTTAGTCCTACTAATCAGAAAAGTGCAAACTTGGTAATGATTTATTTTTTTCACCTATCAAACTGTCAAACACCTGTGTCGATGATAATACTAAATGTTACCAAAAGCTAGATAAAGCAGGCACTCCAGTGACTACTGGACAGAATAAAGTAGGAGAACATTTCTGGGGAACACTCTGGGACCTATATCAGGATCTTCTGAAGGCAAAGGAATTTTGACCCAATATTTCACTACTAGAAACCTGTGACAGAGAACGCTGGCTGTCCCCAAATATCCATTCTCCATTTCTTTCTCTAAGAAAAAAAAATCAGCTAGGCTTATAGAATTAAAACTACCTTTCCCAGCCACAGCAATGTTATTACAGAAGAAAAAAAAAATAAGATATAAAACCTGAGATACGTTTTGTTTTGAAAGCCAAGATTTTAGCAACAATCTAATAGGTCAGACTATGAATAACATGTCTTTCTCTGTAATCTTCTATACTTTCCCCCAAAATGCCAGTTTCAAAACTAGAAAAAAAAAGTTATCAAAAAATGTCACTAAAAAACAGAGGTTTGGGGCACCTGGGTGGCTCAGTCGGTTAAGCGTCCGACTTCAGCTCAGGTCACGATCTCACACTCCGTGAGTTTGAGCCCCGCGTTGGGCTCTGGGCCGATGGCTCAGAGCCTGGAGCCTGCTTCCAATTCTATGTCTCCCTCTCTCTCTGCCCCTCCCCCGTTCATGCTCTGTCTCTCTCTGTCTCAAAAATAAATAAACGTTAAAAAAAATTAAAAAAAAATAAATAAATATTTATTTTAAAAATTATTGTTTCAAAGTTAATAGAATAGTGATCTCTTAATCACTATCAACTTAAACTTGGCATTCTAGATAGGGAGATACTCTGAATAAATGATGAGGAGGGGTTTCATGTTGCTTAGGGTCCACTCTATGAAGTCACGTTTAAAGAAGCACAGTCCAGGGGCACCTGGGTGGTTCAGTCAGTTAAACTTCCAACTCTTGACTTCAGTTCAGGTCATGATCTCAGGGTTTATGAGGGTTTATATCGGTCTCTGCTCCGACAGTGGGAAGCCTGCTTGGGACTCTCTATCTCCCTCTGTCTCTGCACCACCCCTCCCCCTGCTTGTGCTCGTTCACTCTCTCTCTCTCTCTCTCTCTCTCTCTCAAAATAAATAAATAAACATTTACAAAATAAATAAACAAAAATAAAGAAGCACAACCCAACAACCAATAGTAATGAAAAGGGAACTTTATTCTTAGCAGGTGCACCTCAAAGCACATCGAAAGGGTTAGAGGTCATAACCTGCCTCAGTCCCTTCTGCTTCTGTTGAGGAAGCTTCTGTCCCTTCCTAATTCTGTTGAGGAAACTCTCAAACACCATACTCTTACTCTCTTAACACCAACTCAAGCATCATTGTTTCACTCTTGCCAGAATTTCTTCCTTATGTGGCTAAATCTAATCTCCCTCCCAGCCATCAGGGTGTTCTCGTCCTTCATGATTAGAAGGTAGAACAGGTGCGGGAGGTGGGGAAGGGACCCGGCTAATAAAGGATTTTCTGGGGCAAACAGGGGAAGGTGGGGTACTGTAAACATTTAGGGCTAATGAGTTTTGTCCCAGGAACAGGCAACTCCACACCGCCAATGGGTTGTGATTGGACCCCTTTGATGGATTACAGATTAATTACATGGAGAGTATTAGTTAACCACTGTTCCTGACTTCATCGATACAAGCTGTGAATTTGGTCAAGTACTTCCATTTTTGAAAAACAAAATGTCGCAGGACAATACAGAAAACCTAGCCTTGAAGCTTTTTATGGAATAACAAAATTCTGACAACACCCACACCCAAATCACAGTTTCTAAGGAAGAAATGCAGAGCCCGCGAAATTACTGGACTGTCACCACATCATAAAAGAGTCAGCGACTTCGAATTCCAAAATCACTTTTTTTGAAGGTAGGAAGAGACCTATGCTATTAACCTGAAGTTATTAATAGTTTTCCACTGTTAAACGGTACCAAGAATTATGACTCATATAATAAAGATATCATTTCACTGACATTAATGGCACGCTCAGGGCTGTAAAAAGGCAATGTTCCCTTTAAAAAGAGAGTCAAGGGGCGCCTGGGTGGCTCAGTCGGTTGAGCGTCCGACTTCGGCTCAGGTCATCTCACAGTCTGTGAGTTTGAGCCCTGCGTGGGGCTCTGTGCTGACAGCTCAGAGCCTGGAGCCTGCTTCTGATTCTGTGTCTCCCTCTCTCTGCCCCTCCCCCGCTCATGCTCTGTCTCTGTCTCTGTCTCTGTCAAAAATAAAAATAAAACATTAAAAAAAATAAAAAGAGAGTCAAACTCTTGGCCCCAAATATTTGGTGTCTTTCAAACTTTTAGAGCACCTTATAATTCATTTGGTCTGATTGTATATGTAGTAATTATAAGTAGGTAAAAAAAAAAAAATCACGTTTCCACTGCACGAAGCACAACAAGACTAAGTGGGAAGAATAAGATCCTGAAAAACAACTAGATCTTTTTACTCTGTCCCCATGTTGCCACCGCAAGCTAAAATTTGACATTTCACTTAACAGTGACAAACTGTTTTTAATAAAATGGTCGCTACTGCCTCCGAGTGGCGGGTCGTTTTCAGAGTTTAAATTTCATTAATTTCAAGTCTTCCCAGCCTAACGGGAGAGAATTTTGAGACTGACAGCGTATCTATCGTTGCAAGCTTAAATTCTGAACGTGATATTGTAGTTGAAAGACACGAAGAGTATTGTCCTGTTTACAAAAGCGTACGAACAACTTGTTAAGTGTGTGAGGTTGGCTGGCTTTGTCCATAAAGTCTTTGCTTCCACAGGGAAGCAGAGGGCTCTCATCTCTCACTGTTTTCCATCCAGGTAATGCTCCTTGACATCCACGTTTTGCTGGTGGCACTTTCACCTCCAATCATGAGAAACACTGAGTCACCAGGTATATAGAACTCATCACTCACGAAATGCCTCTGTGGAGAGAAAAGCATTATTTTAAATCATTAATGCATCAAACTGGGATTTGTCTGTTGCCATTTCTAATGGTAGAGGGGTAGGGCAATTTAGTGCGTCAAAATAAAGCTTTGTTTCATGGTTCTGAGGACTGGTCTAAGCAAGTGACATGACAAGTAACCGTTCCTCCGAATTGCGCGTAATTGTTGAAATCAGCAGCCCACGATATAGTTTGCCCAAATCAAACCCTACATAATTAGTACATTGGATTTGGATTATATGGTGGATCAAAGGCAAGTCTGCCCTTTTTTCCACTCTGAAATGAACCAAATGCACACAGGAAAATAAATAATAATAGCAACTCAGTCTTCAAGGAAAATCGAAAACACTAAAAATGCAAATCATGGAGAGAACTGGGAACTTTGGGAAGAGCTGGCAAAACACAGATTTCTACCTGGCGATGAAACATCCATGAAAGAGCCAGTGACCATTAGTGTGGAACAAGAAGATCCCTGTGCATGGCTGGGCTGAGGATACAGACACCCCCTGGCAATCCACTTCACTCCATGGAGTGAAACAGGTAAGAATGGTAATAAATAAATGAAGCAGCCAATCCAGGTATTTAGGAGAAAAAAAAAAAAAGATCCAAAGAAAGCCCAACAAAAGTAATAAAGATAAAAGTAGAAATTAATACATTAGGAGACTAAAGACTGATAGAACCAAAAGAATGAATCCAAGGGCTTTTTTTTTCCCCCTTCTCCACCTCGTTTATTACCTTCATACCAGTCTACTCTTTCAGGGGTAAAGACTGACAGGCAGATCACCAACTCCAAGGCACCCCACAAAGCAGGTGGGTCACCCCAGAGGCAACCTTTACCCACTCAAAAATTTGTGTCCCATAAGCAGTGAGCATTCAGGCATCATCCGAAGTCATCATGTTTCCCTACTCATAAGTTTAAAGGATCCAACGGTTGTTTCTTTAAATACAAAATGAAATTTTAAAAATTGAGAAAAACGATTGTCTAAGCCGGGAGTTCTCAACGTGGGTGATTTTGGCCGTCCCCTTCCCTAGGGGACATTTGACCATGTCTGGAGATATTTTTGGTTGTCGCAACAGGGTAACAGCTGGTGTTACTGGTATCTGGCGGGTAGAGGTAGGGATGTTGCAAAACAGACTCCAATGCCAGGATAGGAAGGAGTAAAGCTGGAGGAGAAGGAGGAGGACCTTATGCTTGCCTGGGCCTCAACTACAACACCAGGACAGGCCCCACAACAGAGGCCTGTTTGGCCCAAAACATCAGTGGTGCCAAGGCTGATCAACCCTGGTCTGATCGAATCAGTGAAAGGGGTAGGAATTACATATGCATAAGGAGGATGCAAAAATGATCTGGCTCAAAGATATTTGACAAATTACGGAACACTCTGCTCAAATCTGAGCCAATAATTTTGAGAATCTGTATGTAACTAATGACTTTATCGGAAAGTGTGAATTGCCAAAAGACAGTGTAGACAGCACAGAGCTTCTAAGCAAATTATCATGGAAGAAATAGAGAAAGTTGCAAGAAAAGACAGTGAGAGAATGAAGGGAAATAATTCTATCAACATTTTAAGGAACAGATGGTCCCAATTTAGTTTAAATTGTTCCAGAGCATAGAGTAAGGAGAAAATCTTCCTTTTTTTTCTTTGTCTTTATTTTGAAAATCAGAGTTAACAAATAATACCCAAACCTGACAAAGAAAATGCATGGAAAAGACAATTATAGGGGAATCTCAATTATAATTATCAATCTAATAGAAGAAAATAGTAGCCAGAAGATTCTGTCAGGACTTTAAAGCAATAACACGTGATTTTAGGTGGGATTCATATTAGTGATGAAAGCTTCAATATTACAGAATCTAATATAATTTACCATTTTGAAATCTAACTTAGCGCTTTAATAAATCATGGAAAAATAATATGATCATCTTTATGATTTCTGAAAGGCAATTGTCAAAATTCACAATCTGAGAAAAAATTCAACATCTGTCCTTTAAAAAAAAAGAACATGTAGATATTTTCATATCATGATTTTACCTACCATAAAACTCCCTACAAGATACACATAGACACATTTGTATATAGTTATGTTCAGTTAATTATGAATGTATGTATTAAATATACGTTTTTCTCCTAATGTGAACATAAGGAAAAGAACGTCTCTTTCTCAAGATAGGCTATTCCAAACATCTCATAGCCTACGGTACAGAAATTATTTCTGTGGGCACATGACTCAAACGGAACCAAGCAAGTGCTCTCACCTACAATTGTAGGTTCCACTTGGAAAGAGGCTTTTTCTTCTGTGGAATGTCATTAGTAAGACCTTAGATTTGTGACTACAGAGCCTGACCGAAACTCTAGAGGTGTGCAGAATCCAATGGGATGTATTTATGAAAAATTGTTAGAGTTTTGGTCCTGCTAAATCAGAAGGATACGTAAAGAATTCAGAACAGAATCAAAGTTAATAGTTCACTGAACCCAATGAAATGTTGAAAGCATCTGGGCAGGGGTTTGTATCTCTAATCTCATTTCAGAATTAAGTAATGTATAATTTGAAGAGGGCTCTAAGGCCATCCCATTGGCACACATGGACTGGAAGTCTCTCTTGGTTTAAAGGTCATCAAAGAGGGCTCTGTTTGTCTGTCTGGGCGGTGAGAAACATACCTCCAACATGCTACGTCATCTTACGCCCTGACCAAGACTTCAGGTTATATACAACCTCATTAAATATGGAAAAAAAAGCAATCTGTACTCATTGGATATTTGAAGCATTGGTAATGCATAAGAGAATCTGAGTACTGAACAGATGAATCTAGTCACTCCAAAGTAAAAAGGCATTTGGGTAATTGATTTAGACTTGTGTTTTTAGGATGAAAGGAACAAGAGAAGTTGACTCTTGTTGTGAACAGTGTAAGAACACTTAGAAGAATTTATGATTCCCCAAATGTACAGTTTTAATGTACGTGATTTATCAGAATAGTATCTAAGAACTTGGGAAGGTTTGTTTGTTAATCAGACATTCGAAGGACTTCAAAGGAAATTAAATATATTAAATTTATTAACGCAGTTTAAATGTTTAAGGGGATTTTATTAGCTTATACAAGCGCTCTTAAAAGTGACTGCTGAAATTTGCTAGGTTTATAAATAGATGATAAGACTTGTAATTTAATTTGTAAAGCATAAAGAAGAATTGGGCTTCATAGAATATAGAATTTGTAACTTACTACAGTCAGTAATGTGACTAGGAAAGAATTTATAACTTATTAGAGTTATGAATTTTACTACAGTCACATTTTGATTTTGTTTTGCTGATTAGGGTCTCAGTAATCTTGTTTGAGTACAAACTCCCCCTCAGCCCTTAATGGGATCAAAACACTCCCCTTGCTGCAGAGAACACAAGCACCAGCCTGAAGGGCCCCCGGGGCCATTTGCTACAAGCCAGGAAGTCTGTCCAGGAGTAAAGTCAGTCAATGCAGAAGGCAGAACCCAGAGATGAAAACATGATGTGTTTAAACCCCTGTATCCCGCCATCGCCTGAAGTCTGACGGCCCTGAATTTTTGTGAGTCAATACCATTCTCCTTTATGCTTAAACATGAGTTCAGTTTTTCTCACTTGCAAATACAAGCTCAAGTGTCTGCAGCTCTGAGCGCCTCCCCTCTTGTGACCTTTTCTCTTCTCCCGGCTTTGACATTGACAGGTGAGGTTACGGCAACAAATACTTGACCTTGTGGGTCAGTTTTTCCGGACATAGGTAAACTGTTCAAGTTCATTTTTAACGTGACTAGAAAAGGATCAGGCAAGTTTCGCACTTTTAGCTTGTCAGTGGAGCTCCTGCAATTGGGAGGATAAAAAAGATAGGACACCCAGTAGGAAAATGGACTTGAATTCTACGCAATTCACAGAAGAAAAGTGACCCCTCACCGGCATCAGAGAAAGGCAAAGGTAAACAACCCTGAAATACTATTTTAACGCAGCGGATTGTCACAAGTTTCAGAACTTTGATAAAATCATTTGTTGGTGAGGATGTAGAAAAACACGAACTCTCGTGCACCGCTCATGGAACCATAGCCTGTGTGCTCATTTGGAGAGCAATTTGGCAGGATTTTGTAAAACTGAGCACACCATTACCCTCAGACACAGTTTTTCTACTCCTGAGTCTATATCCCCCAAATATTCTCTCTCAGATGCCCAAGAGACCATATAGCAGTGTGTTGACTACAGCGTTGGGGGTTCCAGAAGCTAGAAACCATGAATTTGTCCATCAAAAACTGTGAAAGTAGAGGGGCGCCTGGGTGGCTCATTCAGTTAAGCGTTCGACTTCAGCTCAGGTCATGATCTCACTGTTTGTAGGTTTGAGCCGCGCATCAGGCTCTGTACTGATGGCTCAGAGCCTGTAGTCTACTTCGGATTCTGTGTCTCCCTCTCTCTCTGCCCTTCCCCCACTCACGCTCTGTCTCTCTCTGTCCCTCAAAAATGAGTGAACGTTAAAGAAATGTGAAAGTAAAGTTAAGGAAAACGCGCCCCACACATACACTAGATAGCAGAACAAAGCATAGGGGAAGGAGGGAATCGGCTGTACATACGGCAACATGGACTGATCTCAAAACTATGGGCTGGCTGGAAAAAGAAAGTAAGAAACAGAATTGATTTGGGGCACAATACCTTTCAAGTACATTTTCTAAAACAGAAAGCAATACTATACGTTTGTCATGGACACACATATAAGGAAACTTACTGAAAGTCATTTGGGAAAGCATATAGTGAATCTACCAGAGGCAAGGAAAAGAATGAGACTGGGGACCAGGAGTGAAAAGACAGGAAAATAAAATAAAATAAAATAAAATAAAACAAAATAATAAAAGAGGGGGACTTCAGCAGAGAATGATGATGATTACGTGCCATGAAATTAGGAGCATGATTGGCTCGATTCTATGTATCTAATAGATCTTCATGATCATAATGTGGAATTGAAAGACGAGTGAACTGAAAGCCAATGGAAATGTTATTTCCCCCAAAGGAAATTTGGGCACATAAGCTCAACGGAATGGCCAGCAAGCATTACTATTTACCGTGGATGCTAACCGTGGAGTAAAATGGAAGTTTATGAAATAATATTTTGTGGCCATGACAGAGGGGAAATAGAACTCAGAATTACATAAAAAACTATGATTGCAGCTTCATAAAAAGGAGGAAAATGCACGAGAGCACAAGGAAACAAAAACAGTCGTGCAAAGAGGGGGATAAAGGAGTGAAATTCCCTATAATAAAAAAAAATCATTAAAATATTTTTAAAAATAAGACCTAACACAGTATGTGAACAGATACTAAAAGCAAGAATCCGGGGCGCCTGGCTGGCTCCGTCGGAAGACCACGCGACTCTTGATCTCAGCGAGGTCACGAGTTCAAACCCCATGTTGGGCGTAGAGATTCCTTAAATAAATTAAAACTTAAAAAAAAACCACACACACACACACACACACACACACACACACACACACATTAAAAGAAATAAAAACAAGAATCACATCACAATCGGCCTTCTTGGAAGCCAAATTGTTTGTTTTGACTTGCTTGCTTATTTGTTTTCAAAAGTGTGGTAGCTGGCCTTCTACCACAGGTCCCCAAGCAATCCCTTCAAGTATTGAAGGTCCCGATGCTGAGAAAGACCTCGGAAGGGATGGGAAGAAAGGCGACAACATGTTGACACCTGCTCTAGCTAGACGCGCTTACACGCATAGCCACAATGTCATTTTCTGTACCCTTCTGCGTATTTGAAATATTTCATAATCAAAAGCAAAAATAAATCAGCGTGATAAAAATGCAGATTGCTGAGCTCAGGAACCTGGCCTGGAGGAGCCACGCAGAAAACTCTGGTTCCTCTCTCCATCCATGCTTTTATTCCTCCTGGATCTCCGTGGCACCTTCCCGGGGGCCTCAGGCATACATCCTCTCTCACCTGTCACCCCCTCTCGCTCCCTGCCCTGCTCGTTGCCTTTTACCCGCCAATGGTCTTGCCCCGCTGCCATTGCTCAAATGGTCAAGCTCTTGCTGGAACCCTTGGCCATTTTCATCCTTCTCAGCGGATGGCGGAGCAGACCTATCCATCTGGGGTTGAAGCTCTGGGAGGAAGAACAGACAAGAAGCGGCACCAATGGCAGCAGGCACCCAGGAGCTGGGTCCTGGTTGTCCCCCACCCCCTGGAACAGGGTTGACCCCATTGCCACTCCCACAGCAACTACTACTGACCGCTTTGAGGCAGGTGCCCCAGGCATCTGCACTTTGTTCCTGGCCCCTGGGGTTTCCTGATATCAGCAGTTTAAGATGCCTCTGGCCCCCTCCCCACCCCCTCCCCCTGCTGTGATTCTTGGGACGTTCTAGTAAAAGGGCTCAAATGGAACTGGACCACCAGCAAGAGCCAAATCTGCCTGAGAGCAGCCTCTGTCCTAGTTCTGCCTGGAAGAGACGCCGTCTGTGGTTCCACAGGCTGCGGGAGCCCTTGAGGGTGGCAGCCAGGGGGAGAGAGGGAGGTGGAGAGGAACTTCGCCGCCGCCCTCCACTGAACAGTTTCCTTGGCTTTTTTCGTAGCCTCTGAACCATCTTGCCTCACTTTTTGTTGCCTCCGGATAGATATCCCAAGACTCCAAACATCAAACGACAAGACACAAACGACGGCACCATTAGCCCAGGATTACGGTAGGTTCCATGTCCTCCTTGAGTGCAGGGCTCTCAAACCTTGGATCTTTGTGTCACTCTTCAGATCCCGTTGGTTCTATTGATATCTATCTCCCACTGACTTCTCCTCCTCCTTCTCCTCTTACTCGCCATTATCTATCTGATTGTCAATCACACGCACACACATGCTGCAGCCATAGAAATTTCCAGGGCTTCCCTGCAAGCTACAGACAGTTGACGATCCCCTGCTTCTGAAAGATCTTCCAATTTCGTCGGGAGAATAAGAACCCCATGAAAAGTTGTCAGGCAACAAGTGAACATGTGCTGAGCATCAGGTGAAAGTTGGGTAGAACCCCTGAGGGACACCTAAATCTTAGGTCATTCGCAGCCTCCTTGGACAGTGGTGGAGACAGTTGTCCATCACCTAACCAGCTGGAACTCAGCCCTGGGCTTCAGGGAAGTTGCAACGTCATTGGGAAGGCTCAGAGGTCAAGGTGGTCATGGAAAGCTTTTAATGATGCAAGGATTCTTCCCTTTTGGCCACTCAATCGCTAGCATTTTTTCAGAGCTGAAGGTTTCAGGGCTGTAGTTATATGGAATAAGAGGGTATGATTTCAGGGAGAGCCTTAGACGTGCTACCCCGGCACTAACCCAGAAATAAGTAACTATCCCCAAGAAATCAACCTTGCTCTGGGGGAGGGATATGCTGGACAGACGGCAACATGGATACCACATCCCCAGGAAGCGCTTATGAAGGTGGTATCCAAATACCATCACAGAGCAGGTGACGGACTCCCATCGTCCCAGTCTTGTTCCCACACAAGTGCCGACGAGTCACGTGAAAACAGACGGTAGTCATTTTAATATGAGTCTCAGGATATAATTTCGGGACTGAGTCCCTAACGTTTCTCCCCAGAAGACGAGGGCTGGTAGGTAGCTGCTTAGGATGCCATTCAAACTAACAGTTCAGATGCCCTCCTGGGATTAGGCAGCTCTTTGTTTTAAATGCCAGGTAGCTTGTATATTTTAGGTCCCTGGTGTATTCTTTACTTATCTCAGTTATTGCTGAGACCTAGATTCTTCTTTCTAACCAATAAAAACAAAAAGAGCTGGATTTGCCTCCTCCAAAGGCACACCCCTTCCATGCTTGGCAAAGAATGTTCCTGCTCAAAATTAGATAACAGCATGAAAAGTTATGGGTGCTGGAGATGAAGGACAGAAGGTGAGGACAGGGCTCAAATCAGAGCTAATAATAGACCAGGAAGAACTATTATAAGGACAACAGACTTTCATGAAGACACCCACGGACAGCCTTCAAGAAGCTGACAAATTAGGAGCCCCTGGGTGGCTCAGTCGGTTAAGCATCCAGCTTCGGCTCAGGTCCTGATCTCACGGTTCATGAGTTCAAGCCCGGCACCAGGCTCTCTGCTGTTAGCATGGAGCCCACTTCAAGTCCTCTGTCCCCTTCTCTCTCTCAAATAAATAAACATTAAAAAAAAATTAAAGGAGCAGACAAATTACAGGGCAACTGACAAGAAAGAAATGAGTGAAAATCGCACAGGAGGTAAATAGCATTTAAATCCATGATCTTCCTATTGTGGGTGGTTGGGTGGGGAGCTGGTTTCGGAAGCATAAAAAATGGTTCATGTTCGTTTAGAACCAATGTGAAGTTTTCCTGCCAGTAATATTTTGCTTACTTGAATGTCTAATGGTTGGGAATGCTCTCCCTGGATAAGATTTACAAAATATTTAGCCTGATTTTATTTTATTTTTTAATGTTTATTTATTTTTGAGAGAGAGAGAGAGAGAGAGAGCGAGCAGGGAGGGGCAGAAAGAGGAGACACCAAAGGGAAGCTAATCCATGTTTAAATGAGGCATGACATAATCAACTCCCAGCGTAAAAACACTTCTGTCTCTGATCACAAGGTGGCAGTCGCATCCTACTCATTTCATACAGATGCCGCCAAGGCTCAAGGAATTTGCACTCGTTAAAAAGGTGACGGTGTATATTGTGGGTGCACGACACCTTTTCCCAGTTCAGGCCAAGATTGTTCCAATGAAATTCAATCAACCGGATGAATCTTTGTCGCATGTTACTCTAAAGGAAGCCTGAGGATTCTTGGCTTCAGTGTTGACCTTCCGGATTACTTCAACACACAAGTCTAGGCTTCCAGAACGAGATGGAATCTTGAGTCCCTGGCATCGTCCGGGGCTGTTCGGGCTTGGAGAGCTCCAATCAGGCATGGTTTCTGGAAGCTTCCCAGATAAGAATAATCTAACATTGGCAGTCGGTGGCAAATTACCAGAATGACAGGGTTTCTTTCAAGGAAGCCTCATTCTCTCTTGTTGCAGATGATGACAGAACGCCGGCTGGCCCGGCTTGAACCCAGTCTTCCCCCCAATCACACTGTCTCTATGTGGTCCCTTCTTTGACCCCTCACTGGATATCCTCCCTGATATAGTGGCTGTCATACTTGGAGAATGGTTTGGGACTGCCAGCCCCATTCTCTCTGGGGGGTAGCTCCTTACCCACCTCCCTTAACGTCATTCATGCTTGCCCTCTGGCCTGTCTCTTTCTGCTCCCAGCCTGCTCGTTGGGTGGGGATGCTGGCATAGCCCACCCACTTGTTGAAGCCAAGCCTTAATTCCATCTTTCTTTAAAAAGTACATTTCGGGGCGCCTGGGTGGCTCAGTCGGTTAAGCGTCCGACTTCAGCTTAGGTCACGATCTCACGGTCCGTGAGTTCCAGCCCCGCGTCGGGCTCTGGACTGATGGCTCAGAGCCTGGAGCCTGCTTCCGATTCTGTGTCTCCCTCTCTCTCTGCCCCTCCCCCGTTCGTGCTCTGTCTCTCTCTGTCTCAAAAATAAATAAATGTTAAAAAAAAAAAAAAAAAGTACATTTCAACGTGAGGCAATTAACATGAGCCATGTTGAACAAATACCAGAATAGAGGATCATTAAGAGTAGGGGCGCCTGGGTGGCTCAGTCAGTTCTAAGTTTCGGCTCAGGTCATGATCTCGCCGTTTGCGAGTTTGAGCCCTGTGTTGGGCTCTGTGTTGACAGTGTAGAGCCTGCTTGGGATTCTCTCTCTCTCTCCCTCCCTCTTTGTCTCTCCTCTGCTCCTGTGCTCCCTCTCTCTCTGTGTCAAACTAAATAAATAAGCTTTAAGAGTGTATATTTCTTGGGGCACCTGGGGGGCTCAGTCGGTTGAGTGTCTGACTTCAGCTCAGGTCATGGTGTCACAGCTTGTGCGTTCGAGCCCCGCGTCGGGCTCTGTGCTGACAGCTCAGAGCCGGGAGCCTGCTTGGGATTCTGTGTCTCCCCCTCTCTCGGCCCCTCCTCCACTAGCATTCTGTGTTTCTCTCTCTCCCTCTCTCAAAAATAAAGAAACATTTTAAAAATGTTTATTTTTTTAAAATTTGTTTTACATTTATTTATTTTTGAGAAACAGAGTGAGACAAAGTGTGAGCAGGGGAGGGGCGGAGAGAAAAGGAGACAGAATCCGAAGCAGGCTCCAGGCTCTGAGCTGTCAGCACAGAGCCCGACACGGGGCTCGAACCCACGAATCATGAGGTCATGACCTGAGCCGAAGTTGGACGCTCAACCGACTGAGCCACTCAGGAGCCCCTAAAAAAATTTTCAACAAAAACAGACTACATGTGTCTTTCAGCTCGATGAAACGTTGTGTGCAGGTACTTTTTATTCATTCAGTGCACAATCTTTCATTATTCCCTCCGACGAGAAGAATCTATAAACCATTCTGCACCCACCTTCTCACCAAGCTCATTCTCTCTAGCACTGCTGTGTTCTTTTAAGTGCCCCACGCCACCTCCCTTAAAAAAGTACCAGGCCCTTTTGTGGTTCTGGGGAGCCAGATTCGTTGGTGATCCTAATTCAGAAATTGACCGGCAGAATGAACGTTCTCAGGCCCGTGACTAACCTAGCTAAAACAGCAGCGGGTCTGAAGGCTCTGAGTTCGAACACGCAAAGCCTGTGGCACAGGCCAAGCGCAAAACGTGTCCGCCGTTCACGTTCTTACGGTTCTGTACTTCTGGCAGGGGTTCCTCCAAACGTATTAAGCGAGTCTTTTTATTCTGACGCCTTGACATCGGGGGGCCTTGCTGACCCTGGAGAGACTGCGCCTCTCCAGGCTGAGCCGATTCCTAGAGGTAAAGACTCCCCTGAGATCATGCCTTGCACATGCAAACTAACCGGCCCAGAGCCCACATCCCAACTACCTCCTTGCTAGCTCGCAGGGGGTTCTGTTCCCCCCACCCGGCCCCCGCCGCCCAATCTACCCCAGAGACAGGTACCAGACAGCTGGATGCAGCCTGCCGAAATCATTCAAACTTGCCAGTCTGAAATCTGCACACCCTGCCCTGCCCATTCCTTCCCAGAGAGACAACAGGAAAGGCTCCTGCTCACGCTTTCCCGGGCTCTTTCTGCCTCCTGACCGACTCTGGTGCGTCGCCACGTGGCCCTCAATTGCCCGGCATGTCCCCTCCTCTTGGGGACTGTAAGTAACAAACTATTCAGTAGCAGGCATCCCCTGATGATAATAAAGCCTACATTGCAAATATTATAGGGGCGCCTGGGTGGTTCAGTTGGTTGAGCGTCTGACTCCTGGTTTGGGCTCAGGTCAGGATCTCATGGCTCGTGAGTTCGAGCCCCGCCATCAGGCTCTGCGCTGACAGGGCAGAGCCTGCTTGGGATTCTCTCTCTCTCCCTCTCTCTCTGCCCCTCCCAATCTTTCTCTCTCTCTCTCAGAATAAATAAACTTTTTAAAAAATATACCATTTTAACACAGTTCAAGGCAGCCTTGAAATAATGATGATTTACAATGCTGTTAGAATAAAATTCTCCCTATAGACACAATTGCCAATAAAATGCATAGAATTACTATTTAATATCTATTGTGAAATAAACACCCTATTGTGCGATTTGGGGCATACAATTTCGGACAGACAATCTTTTGCTTTCCTGGTTTCACCACTGCTTAGAGGAACCAGATACGAGTGTAACAGAAATAACAGAAATCACAGGACTGACCACAGTCACTGCAATTACAGAGGCACCAGGAAATCATGAGAGCTGTAAACGTGAAGGTTTATTCTAGAACGAGATTGCCATTGTTGATGGAATCCAACATTTTTATTTTCCCTAATGTATTCCACATTTCTTGATTCCATGCAGCCTTTTCAATGCTAACGTGACCATGGCTAGACTTAAAAACCACTCTTTAACGAAGACTCACACAATTTAAGAACTAAACAGATGAACATAGGGGAAGGGAAGGAAAAATAAGATAAAAACAGAGCGGAAGGCAAAGCGTAAAAGACTCTCAAATACAGAGAACAAACTGAGGGTTGCTGGAGGGGCGGGAGGGGGGTGGGCTAAATGGGGGATGGGCATTAAGGAGGACTCTTGTTGGGATGAGCACTGGGTGTTATATGGAAATGATGCATCGCTAAATTCTACCCCCGAAACCAGTACTACACCATATGTTAACTAACTTGAATTCAAGTTAAAAAAAAAAAAAAAAGACGAGCACTTTCTCGATTAATTCAAGTACACCAAGGTTACCTGACAAGATTTTTATGTTGCTACAAAGCAGATTATGACTCTTTACTGCATACAACTCCTTCTAAGACAGAAATGAAGCATCAGAACTTGTTTATACATGGAAAACTCAATTATATACGTGAGCAACTCGTATTTGGTTGCCAACTCACCAGGCCTAGTGACAACTTCGTAGATGGCATATCGGTTCAGCAGGAAATTTACCTAGCAATGAAAATTAGCAAAAGGATTTAGAAAAAAAAAATTTTTAACCCTTCTGTTATATCATTTGACTTCCTTAGATTATCTCTCTTTTAACTTAAGGGTGATTTTTATGGTGAATAAAATAGTATGCAGGTGTGAGCATTCACTTAACATCTGTATCAGCCAAGCATCCGCCGGTCCCGTGATGCCGGGAAGCCACCTACATCTCACGTAAGATGACCACGGAGATTTCCAGAATAGGATCTCCAGGTGGCCCACTAAGACTTCTTCTTGAGGCTCACTCCCAACACTAAGTGTTCTTCCTGCCTTTTCCCGAGTGCTGTCTTCACCTCTTTGAGGTCAAAATAACCCTGACAGGACATGACTCTCCATCCATTGACCCCTTCCTTCTGCACCCATGCCAATACTCCTGAGGTCCCTGCTAACTCATCTGGTGCCCCCAGTGAATGAGACCCATGGTACCTTCGCTCTCAACTCTCAGGGCTGCCCCCGGGGATCTGTCCTAACAAACACACAACACCTGTGTACCATACGATGTGACCCCGCTTATATTCGTAAAGGAGAAATGTACCTTCCTACCTCCATTAACACTGGGTATGGTATCAAATAAGCTTTATTCTTCGGTACTACCTACTAGTTAATATTCTTTGTGGAGTCCGAGTAATAATGATTAAAAGAGTGTATTAGATTTATAATATTAACATTTTCTTTAACAATAAATTTTATGCTATATCTATTTTTATCTGTGAACTTTATATTTATCTATTGCTGAATCACAGACTTACACATGTTTATTTTGCCTTGCCCTCACACACACACACACACACACACACACACACACTCTACTTAATTTGGTAGGAGCTGTTGGGGTCGAAATGTAAGCATGTGTATAAACCCATGTCTCCCCAGAGGACATCATCTCTATGTGTTTCTATGAAAAGAGTTGAGGACTATGGTGTATTAGTTTCCTATGGCTGCTATAACAAATTTCCACAAACGCAGTGACTTAAAACAACACAAATGTATTATCTTACAATTCTAGTGGCCAGGGTCCAAAATGGGTATGACAGGGCTAGAACCCAGACATTGGCAAGGTTGGCTCCTCCTGGGGGACACGAGGGGAGAGTCCGTTTCTTTGCCTTTGTACCTTCTGGAAGGTACCTGCACTCCTTGGCTCCCGACTCCTTCCTCACATTACTTCACCTGGTCTCCATTGTCATGCCACTTTCTGCCTCCCCCGTGGTCAAGTCTCCTTGTGCCTCCCTCTCGTAAGGGACGCTTGTGATTACATTTAGGGTCCACCCGGACGATCCAGAATAATCTCCCCCTCTCAGGACCCCAACCTAATTACAGCTGCACAGACCCTTTCGCCACGTGCAGTAACAGTCATAGATTCCAGGGACTGGGGACTGGACATCTCTGGGGCAGACCACATCCCGGGAGGTAATGAGGGGTCGGGACTTTGGAGTGCTCCAACCTGGGCTCCACCAACTGGCTGTACCCCTTACTTATACTCTGTTTGCTTCCATTTCCTGATTTGTTAAATGGAGATAATAATAGTACCTCTCTCACGGGGTCGTTGTGAGAATTAAATGAGTGACTATACGTAAAAATCTTAGAACTTGAATTGTACACTTAAAAAAGAAATCTTAGTGCCTCAGACATATTGTGCACTCATGACGATTATTATTAATCCTTCTAAAGACCCGAATGTCCCGCAGGCACGCACACACGCACACACCCGTTTGACTTTCTCTTTCCCTTTTTTCCAAGGGCCTTACCTGCCTTCCATGCCCAAAGCCATGGGCTCTGGCACTGACCCCATGTTGGCTGAGGCCTCATAGCTATGATGTTCAGGGTCCTACGCTTCTCATGGCAACTCACCCACGGGGCATCGGGGAACTTGGTTCAGCTCTTGTCACACTAAATAGAAGGTCATGTTGCCGTGGCCATCAGCAACCGACAGCAAGATCCTGGACTGGGCCCTGCCTTAGTCGTGCTCCTGCATCTGGCCTATGTGCCAGCAGACTCGTCCTTGCTTCTCCCCCGGCTGTCCCTCGTCCCTGACCAGCGACACACACTCCTTTCTTCTATCATTCTTCCTCACGGGACAGAACCGCACCCACAGTCTCCCCCGGCTCCCCGAGGTGCTCTCCCACCCTGTAATAGCAGACCTCGCTGGATCTTTGTGTGATGGTGACCCAGGGATAATTAGGCAGAAACTACAGACCCATTGACTCAGAGAGGCAAAGCCTTCACCTTTGCGTAAAAGCTGAGGTCCTGGCACCTCTTTCTTAATGAATTTAAAAATACCTCTCATTTTGACCCAGTCCTGGACCCCCTCCGCTCCACTCCAAGAGTGTCACTCTTGTGACAGCCAAGAGGATATTCATTTATGTCACGATTTTCATCCAGCTCTGTAAGCTTTCTGCAGAAGTAACCTTACAGAACCTAACAGAGGCACAGAAATTACCATCTTAATTTTAGCACAACGTAGAACAGAAATACGCCTGTAGCGTAACTGAATGGTGCCCAACATATTAAATTTAACATACTAAATTCACGGGGACACATTTCAGGCTTCACAAAGACTACCAAGGACACAGTTCTACTTGTTCACCTCTTTCCTAAATTATGCTCCCGACACAAAGAAAAACGTTGTCTCATGAGGTCGCCTTCAGTCACCTCCTCGGCGTATCTCCTTTTTATATGCGGACTGCAAATATTCCCAAAGCCAAATTCTGTGTTGACTTAGCCTCACCCGGACTTTCACGAGTATGACCGAAAGCCAACCGTGACCCGCACCGGTGCGGTCAAAACCAGTGAGGAACCATTTAAGGGGGTGATTTCCCAGTCTGGTTGTCATTCCTTAGGAGCCCCGTGTTAGGTCTCGTAGGGCAGCAGCTACAGCAAGACCGTTATGTTTTTATGCTTTTGCACTCGGGGAGCACTTCCGTGGTGTCCACAGGGCCCCTTTAAAGCTTGCTCATTTAGCACAGCAATGTGCAAAGTAATTGAAACCTGGTTCTCTGGGGCACGCGGATTACTTTCTGTAAGGATGCCAGAACTTGTCTCTCATGAGGAAGCTGCCAGAATCAATTTAAACCTCTCTGGCCCCAAACCGGGCACATGTCTCCTAAGTGTCGAACCCTGTGCTGCTCGGTGGGAAGGGTTCAAGAAAGTCTTGTTGACAGGGGTTAGGAAGCTCCCCCACACACGTGGGTGGTCACCCACCAGCCCTCAAAGCTGCGGGAAATCACTGCTATCGTTTAATTATCTTTGTGGCTGCGAAGTGTCCCGGTAGAAATTACTCCATTAATACTTCTTTCCCCGTGGATGCTTCAGACTGATAAGGCAGCTGCTCAGGAAGCAGAGCGTGTTAATTATGGTTTTTTTAATTAGATTTAAGGCGGTCAACGTCAAGTGTCAGCCTCCTGCTCCTTAGCCTGTTGGGATCTGTTTAGTGTCCATCTGAGGCTTCCTTTTCATGCCTCAGTTGTCCACGTCCAGGGCCAAGTTAAGGAAATAAAACTCGAGGAAGGTGACTGGCTTGAAAAAAGAGAGGTAGATTGCAAAAATAGTTAACGGCTCTGGCACACAGGGTCCAGTGACTGCTGGCTCCACCTGTAAAGAAACATATCATCAGGAGGAGGGAGAAAAGCCAAAATTGTTTATTTACAGCTGGACAGCCAATGAAAGTAAAACCAAACCTATGCGATATGTATTTGTATCTGTCTTTATCAACCACTAATTCCTCGGGTGCATCTGGCACAATATTTAGCACATAGGTTTCATTGCTCTGAATTAAAGGGCACAAATGATCACCCAGAAAGGAAAAAGGGGGCTCAGAGAGCATGCATTTTAACGAGGCACAGAGGCACAGACACGCTCAACATTAAGAACGGGTTTGGAGCAGTACTCAGTGTGTGGATGAAGTACTAAGAGAAACACTCCAAGGAGATCAACCCTTTCATTCTTTTATTCCATCAACCAACATGCACGGAGGGTCTACTCTGGTTCAGGCACTATTTTAGGCTTTCTGGATGCAGATACGAAAATGATAGGCAGGTCCTAACTTTGATGGAGGTTGTGTGTGTGTGTGTGTGTGTGAGAGAGAGAGAGAGAGACAGACAGACAGACAGACAACGAGAAGTAGGGTGGGCTAAGGAAGGGTGACAGACAATACGAATAAAAAATGTGACCTTATTTGGTAAAAGGGTCTTTGCAAATGGGATGCAGTTAAGGATCTTGAGATGAGATCATCCTGGATTATTCTGGTGAGCCCTGAATCCAAGGACAGGTGTGATCATAAGAGATAGAGAGAGACATAAAGAGGAGGAGAAGGTAACCTAAAGGTGGAGGCAACGATTGGCATTTTGCAGCCACAAGCCACGGAACATGGGGAGAAGCCATAAGAGGCAAGAAAGGATTCTCCACTCGGGCCCCCAGAGGTGGGGTGACCCCTTCAACGCCCTGATTGACTTCGGACTTGTGGCCTCCAGGACTGGGACAGTACACCTTTCTGTTTGTTTTGAGCCACGACGTTTGTGGTCGTTTGTACAACAGCTCCAGGAAACTAACACAGGCTCTAAAGAAAACAAAACTGATGGAGGCCGATGCTGGAACGTCTCACGTTGTCAAAAGGCATGTTCTTTGTAAGAAACAGATGTCCGGGAGCCACGACCACAGTCCTGCTCACGGAGGGTGTTCTTCCTTTACTAGAAGCTACGGTTCAGGCCAGGAGAGGACACCTGTTTTTGTTGCCTGCTAACATGTCTTCTCACTTCCTCTGATACAAAGTCTCTCCTGTGGGACCCTTTCCACGTTGTTCAGGTGGGGCGACCTCCCCTTCCTCTTGTCCCTCCAAACTTCCATTCACACAAACAGACTCAGAACTGTGGCCTCACCAATCATCTGCTGTCATCTGCCATCAACATCTGTGCCCTAATTGGTTCAGGGATGAGCACATGACTCAGGTCAGGCCAATCAGAGGCCTTTCTGGGAATTTCCTTCTGGACATCCTCCGGGTGCTGTGATTGGCTCAGGATGAGCATGTGACTCGGGTTAGGCCAATCAGAGGCCCTTCGGGGGATTTTCTTCCGTAGCGCTTCTCTAGGGGGCTCGCTTAGATGCATGGCCCAATAGCTTTCCTTTTCCTCACTGTTTGTTTACATTAGTTCTCAGTCTCTCTTGCTTGTGATTGAAAGGGTTGTAATTCAAGGCTCCATCCTGGTGACCTCTGCCAGACCACATGTAGCCCATAGGATTCTTTCTGTCTAGCCTGGACAAAAGTCTGGAGGCAGAAGTACATCTCAAAAGGGCCCCTGCCCCCCTTTTGTGGATCCCATCCTACTTCCCTCTTAGCGTGGGAAAGGGGAGGGGGCAGGTCTTCTTACTTTACTAGAAGCTACGGTTCAGGCCTCAGGGGAGGTCTTCTCCCCTCCCACAAGGGAGAAGAAAGAAGCAATCGAAAAGAAAAAGGGTCAAAAGAATAAAAGCTAAGAAAACTTCAAAGAGACACGGAACCCCCCAATGTACGGTTTTAAACATCTCTCTTTATCCCTTTGAAAATTCAATTCCCTAATACAGTGCCCCAATTTTGTACTTGGCCTTAACCCCTATTAACGTTTCACTCTGTATCAATCTCAGCTATTTGGTGCATAAACAGAACTGATTCTGGCTGATTTAAGCCGAGAATTAATTTTATCAGAAGGCTGGAGAACCGGACTCAGAAAAAGCACAAGAACAGTAAGATGAACAGGCAGAATGACAACGAAAATCAGGTCCCAGGACCAATCTGGGATAAGGGCTCAGCCAAACACCAGACATCGCTTCTCCCCAGGCCAGATCTATGGAGCGTGCCCCTCCCTCTGCCAGGTGTGAAGGGACGCCGTTTTTACAAAGCATGGCCAAGGCTGTGCATATGGAAATGCTTGTACTGGGTGTTGGGGACGTTTACTACCACCTGCTGGCTTTGTGGTATTGCTCCTGCTGTGATAGGGCTCCTGGCCAGTTGTGTGGCCACCTGTTATGCTGTGAGGTATCACTATGCAGTTCAAGTTTATTTCCTTCAACAAACGCTGAAAAATTAACAAAAACAAACAAACAATAACCCACGAAACATGGGTCGTGCTTCTGGTAAGTTTGCCTCCTTCTGAGACACCCATGGGGAAATTTCCTGAACACAAGTTAATTTGAAAAGATCTATTTGTCCTCTCTTGGGGTGAAGCAGAGGGGAGAAAGGTTGGAGCTGCCCCCACAGAGATTAGATTGTCCCGGGAGTGCTCTCTAGTGACACACTCGTGAGAGGGTGGAAACCAGGTAAATCTTCACACACCTCATTAAAATGTCCTGCTGAAATTCAACCACATTCTGGTTCTGTGAATCAGACCCTTGGGCAAAGCAAGAGAAAATTCCAAGATGCAAACGCTCTCCTGTGAGAAGAGATGAAAAGGACCATAACTGGGACGCCTAGGTGGCTCAGTCTGTTGGGCATCCGACTTCGGCTCAGGTCATGATCTCGTGGTCCCTGAGTTCAAGCCCCACGTCATGCTCTGTGCTGACAGCTCAGAACCTGGAGCCTGTTTCAGATGCTGTGTCTCCCTCTCTGTCTCTGTCTCTTTCTCCCTGCCCTTCCCCTGCTCATGTTCTGTCTCTCTCTCTCTCTCTCTCTCTCTCAAAAATAAATAAGCATTAAAAAATAAAAATAAATAAATAAACAAAGGGACCATAATTTATAAGGGAGGTTAGCTGGAATCAACCGCAGTCTGTGCCCGCAGGAGTTCAGCCTGTGCTAAAAGCAGCAATATCCCTTCTGCTGTAACCCTCCCGTGTGGCCACATCTCTTACAGTCAAGACCTGCTCAGGGCACCTGGGTGGCTCAGTCAATTAAGCATCCCCCTTCGGCTCAGGTCATGATCTCCCGGTTCATGGGTTCAAGCCCCCAGTTGGGCTGTGTGCTGACAGCTCGGACCCTGGAGCCTGCTTCCGATTCTGTGTCTCCCTCCCTCTCCCTCTCTCTCTGCCCCTTCCCTGATTGCTCTATCTTTCTCTCAAAAATAAAAATAAAAAAAAACATTAAAAAGATTTTAAGAGACACAGGAGACCTCCCTTCTCCCCGCAGTGAGATATAAATGTCTGTGGCTGAAGCCACCCAGTGTGTGGTACTTTGTCATAGGCGTCCTAGCTGACTAGGACAATCTCTTACCTCTGGCATCTAGAGAATAGAGGCCTCGCCTCGTCTGTGTCCCTGCCCCTCAACGTGCATTCATTGAACTAAATATTTGCAAAAGCATCTGCTCCGGTCCTGGCCCTGGCCTAGGGGCTGGGTTCCAGAAGCGCTTCAACAGGGTGCTATCTGGTCAGGTCCCCTGCAAAAGGAATTTTAACTTGAACTCTAAATGACGAGACGGAGCACCCCCTCCCCTGCCAGGGCGGGTCTGGTGCAGACAGAACAAGTAGGATGTGCTTGAAGGGCAGAAAGGACACTGAGGCGGCATGCCCTTGTCCAGGTGCATGGTGTGGAGAGTGTGGGCACCGTGCAGGAGCTGAGGTCTCCCCTCTTGCGCCCCCGCTGTGAGGGGCAGGATGTTGGAGTGGCTATGGATGGGCACAGACTGCAGCCAGACAGCCTGTGTTCTAATCCCAGCCGTGCCACTAACTCATCGTGCAATTCTGGATTAGGTTCTCTCTCGGCCTCTCTGTGCCTCAGTTTACTCGCCTGTAAAACGGGGATCATTATCTCAAAGGATTAGTGTTAAGATTGAAATACTTAGGAGAGCACCTCGCGTGTAGCAAGGACTGCACAGGTCAGCCCTCATTGTCAGATTTAATGTCATTGGCCCTCTTGAGAGTTATTGTCCTTAAAAGAAACACCTTAGAAACATCTCCGGCAGACGCGGGACTCGTAAAAACCACACATTTCTTCCCATGCTCAGCAGAGACCTTGTCATGTGTCCAGTAGCCCAGACAGATTCTCTGGGATAACTCGACTTTGAAATGACACATTTGAAAAGAAAGTTTATGAGGACTGAGTTCTTGATAACGTAAATCCTAATGATGTGCTCTCTAGGGCCGTCGGCACCTGCTGGTTGGCCATCATATACTACAGCCAATTTTTAAAATTGCTAGTTGTGAGAAATGTTCCAGAAACATCTCAGACCTCCGAGAAAGGTCCAGTGCTCTCCAGAGAGGAGAGCAACGTGGGTAGAGAGACCACCATTCTCCTCAGTGGCGTGGGCCTACCGGTCCCAGGGAGAGTCCTGAACGTGAGCTGGAAAGTGGGGAGCACTCCCCCAGAGCAGGAGCGGCCTTGTCTTTCCCATTCTCCCAGAGCTTAGCCAACAGGTCCTCTTCAGGAATCCTGGGAGATGCCACCAAGACAGAGTTCTGTTTTTTAATGTTTATTTATACTGAGAAAGAGAGAGAGGGAACAGGAAAAGGGCAGAGAGAGATTCCAAGCCGGGTCCTAGCTGTCAGCACAGAGCTCCACAAGGGGCACAGAAACCAACGTGGGGCTCGAACCCACCAACCGTGAGATCATGACCTGAACCGAAGTCAGATGCTTATCCGACTGAGCCACCCGGGCGCCCCCAAGACAGAGTCTATTAAAACAGAATAAAGAGAGTATCAAATCCATGCATAGAGGGTGAGTGGAAAGGAGGGAGGACAAGAAGGAGGGAAGAGAAAAGAAGGAAAGGAAAGGAAAAGGGAGAGAAAGCCGAAGCATGAGGGCTTAGAAAAGATTCAAGAAAGGCAGACAGTATTAGGTATCTCAGGACTTTCTGAATAGATTTTATGACATGGAGATGAAATTTAAGAGTTCCCAATGCACAGAAAATGGGCTCCATTCTTTTCTCTTTGGCTTCCCTTCCCCTTTCCTGACTTTCCCTGGAAGGAAGGAGCCGAGGCTCCTGCCCACCTCCCTTTGGAAATCGAGGGGTGTCCCACCCTTCCCCTTCTCCACCCCCAAATCCCCTGCTCTACTTCCTTTAATGAACAAACTCATTCGAAAGCTTCCAAAGGCTACCATTTCTAGTAACGTTTAACGACGTCCAAAGAACAGTTGCAAAAAAGTATGATATACTATTGATGAGGTTAAAAATAGCTAAAGAAGTGCGATGTGACTGATCTTTAATGTGCCTATAAAGAAATATAAAGTAATCGGATTCTCAAGAGTCCCTCTGATTTAAAAAGGGGAAGGGGGCCCCTGGGCGGCTCCGTCAGTTAAGCTTCCTACTTCGGCTCAGGTCATGATCTCCTGGCTCCTGAGTTTGAGCCCTGTGTTGGGCTCTCCACTCTCAGCTCGGAGCCCACTTCAGATCCTCTCTCCCCGCCTCTCTCTCTGCCCCTCCCCACACTCTCTCTCTCTCTCTCAAAAATAAACGTTAAAAAATAAATAAATAAAATGAATTAAAATAAAAGTGATACATTTTACATTAAAAAAATACAGCATAAGCAAGTAAAGAGTCGGGTTAATGTGATAAATTCGATTAAACTAGTTGCCACTTTATCGATGTTACATACAATCTCTTTTGAACATTAAGATGTATTTGACTTCTTCCCATCCATAATTTCCCTCCTAGAAACATGAATGTCAACAAATGGCACATATAGCAAAAATCTTAGAGAGCTGGGTTTTTTTGTTTTTTGCTTTTAGCATTTATTTATTTATTTTGGAGAGAGAGAGAGACACCGGGCACCACAAGCAGGGGAGGGGCAGAGAAGGATGGGGAGAGAGAGAATCCCAAGCAGGCTCCACACTGTCAGCGGATTCAGGGCTCGAACCCAGGAACCATGAGATCACAATTTGAGCCGAAATCAAGAGTTGGACGCTTAACAAACTGAGACACCCAGGTGCCCCTGGGTTTGATTTTTTTTTTTAACTGAATCATTGATTTTACTAAAAGTTGTTTGAAAAAAAAAAACTTTCGTTGTCATGACATTTTAAAAAAATATGGGTCTGAAGGACCATTTGTAATAATACTACTATTTTACGTATTTATTGTGCTTAACAATATCCAAATACCTTCAGGTGCATAATCTTGATTCTCTTAACAACTTTTGGTTACAGTAGGTAAGGCAACGGAGGATCAAAGAGGCTGACTGTTCAAGGCCCCATAAATAGTACATTTAAAAGCTGGGGCCCAAAGCGGGGACTTTGGCACCCTGGTGCACTGGAATATCCATCCCATCGTGTTATAAATGGGATTCCTGTGTTGAGAAGGATCTAGTCAGTGTCACTTTAAGAGTGTGTTATTTTACAAATCAATTTTGTAAGGTACTCCTTCACGTTTATCAGTATTCTTCCTGATTTCCATGTACTTATATTCTTGCCATGTTTTATGTTAAAGAATTCAGGTAACCTCAAAAGAAGCAAGAAGGAAATTTCAGAATTGCCCGCCTGCCGCTCTTTCCAAGGCAGCTCAAGAGCTCAATTTAAATGAGACTTTCATTACTTTAAACTCTTATTATAGAAAATCATACCGACATTAAGTTCTTCATCCCATTTCCTAAAATCTAACTTTAGTCTGGGGGAGGGAAGGAAAATGAGAATGAGAATATATTGACGTCATGCTCTTAGAAAAAGAAAATCAACCTAGAAGTCTTATCTTTGTCTATTTGCGACTCGTCTTCATTTCTACTCCTCAAGGTCAGCAGAGCACCCAAACTCAGCCAGGTGTCTCTTCCCTGAGACTCGTGCTTGAGCCCGAACACATCCTTCTCTCCACGTGGGTATACTAAGTGTCGGGTTGTCACAAAGATCGGGCCAAATCAGCATGGATTTGGAGAATAAGGTTCATGGAGTCCAATAACGTTATAAATTGACTACAACACACAGACCTCAGATGTTTTAAAAACCTTTATTACAGACCCAACAAAAAAATACAGTCTATGAGCAACCGAGAATTTGTCCATTGTGGTTATAATTGCAACTTATAATATGCGCCGGTCTCCACCTGCAGGTGACGAATGGTTACTACAGCCTTGTGCAGCAAGTGTGACCATCACTTGCGGAAAAGGGTTCCAGAGGAATTAACACTTCAACATATTCTCAAGTGTTGATACAATGGATCTGTACTGGTGGGACCATAAACTTTTGGTGGTTGGATGGCCCCAGAATGTATGTGGACCATATGTCAATGTCTGT
The DNA here is from genome assembly GCF_046562875.1 of Panthera onca. Lineage (NCBI taxonomy): Eukaryota > Metazoa > Chordata > Mammalia > Carnivora > Felidae > Panthera > Panthera onca. The sequence goes on along the minus strand of NC_138346.1, from coordinate 14,310,046 downwards.
CTCATTCAAACATGGGTGCTCCATAAATACTTGCTGAATGAGTGAATGAATGTATAAATGAATGAATGAGTATTGCAAAGAAATTTAGGAATTTGAACATGGCTAGAAGAACGTAAGTCCTGCTCCAACGACCCATCCAATCCAATCTTCCTGCCGCGTTAAGTAGAGATCTGGAATCATCCAATCATGTCATGTTCCTCTCTGGTTAGAAACATGAACCACTTGGCCCCTTTGAAGTAGCCCAGAAACAAATGAGAAATGGAGGGGCTGGGAAATCCCAGAGCCTAGTTTTCCTTTTTCACCGGATTTCTTGGCTTCCTGTGTTTCTGCTCATTAAACAGGAAAAAACTAAATTGTTTCTAATTTTCAAAACACTTGCATGGTAACTCATTCTAGATGCAAACAACTTTAAAGGCAAAATCACGAGCGGCTATGTAGTATACAGAGCATAGATACCAAAGGAGGCCACATAAAATTAAAAAACACTAAAGAACAAATAGTCCGTGTCGTCCAGGGGGATGAACTATGCAACCCAAGCGAAAATTAAAACCAAAGTGCATACGCTCATCAGCATTGCATAACACAGCTGACTCATTTGCATACAATGCAATTATTTCTGATAGGTGCTGAACTCAACACACCCAGCTGGGTTAGCTGTGTCTCCAAGGGCTTTTTTCCCCTGCACGTTGGCTGTGTTCCCTCCTGACCACGATCGCAAATAACCGTTCACAGCACTGTGAGACTGGGAACAGTTGAAATAAGCGCTATACTGATCTGTGCATGGCTAGCCTTCGGGGCCCCTCACGTGAACAAGAAACAGGCCCGATTCTAGGTCAGAAGGCTCCATTCCTGGAACACTGTATCTGATCTCGTGTTTTAGGAAACCCCACTTGTTTGGTGCTATATAAAGAATTCTTCTTCTTCTTTTTCTTCACCCTGGACTGGCAGGTGAAGGAGACATTTTGACATCGTCTTCCTTGCACCAAGATCCCTCTGGCCAGCAAGGGACAAACCATGGATCCTTTCCTTAGAGATTTTATTGTTCTTGGAGGCAGTTGCCCCTAAGGATGAGTCTGGCAAGCAGGATGGTGGCTGGCTGGCCCGGAGATCCCTTGGAAATTTGCTCACAAAAGATTGCCTGGGTTCACAGTTGACCGTGGTGCGCCCCGTGTCCACATTAGTTTCTGCCTCCAGCTTCTCAAAGCTGTTTTCCGGGCTGAGGACCTTTGCTGTGGCCCCAGGCTGGAGGTGGGGAGAAAGCAGATGCATCCGGGCACCCGCGGCTGCGCTGCGGTCCTGGGATGGGCAACCAGGGTTTTTCCACAAAGTACCACGATAGCTGTCTGACGCTGGGCATCCGCCGGGCGCTGGGCACTCCGGAGAGCCCACCTTGAGCCTCCTGGCCCGGCTTCTTCGGCCTCTGGGCTCTAGGGTCCTCCTTGTGGAGACAGGGATCAGCCTGGAGCCCTGGGGAAGCGTGTTAGCTCCCGAGGTGCCGTTCAGAAAGGAAAGCTCACCATTCCTCACACCAAGTCCTGGATTCAGTTGGACCTAAGGGACAAGGGAAAAAGAAACAAATTCAACAGACGTTTTCCATTAACTAAGTGCCGAGAGCAGACGATGTCCCATTCGTCCTCCGCCATGCTGTGCCCACAGCCGACTTGCGACAGAGCCAGTTGAATGGAAGTCCTAAGTCCAATCTAATTATGAGCTCTATCAGCATTCAGCTCCACACATCTTTCTCTCAGACTCCCTACACTAACGTGTGACAAGGCTACGAATCTGAGAATCAAATGACCGCTTGACAACCACACTGTTCTTGTAGATCATGTGGTTCAAACGACACAAAGATGTTCGAGGAGGTCATCTGGCGGCCTCACTTGCTGATGCCAACAATGTATCACCAACTATGCAATCAAAATCACAATAAAAAGCCACCCAAACACGTGGCCATAGTCAAGATAAAGCCTGGAATAAGAATTCAGTCCTCCAAAGTTGGTAGTTCTTTTAGATCATGCCAATGATATATATCTTGAGCTATTGCAAGACATGTGGGCACTCCAGCCAGACTAATAATTCGACACCTTTTAAGCCAATATTCTTTAAATTGGGGGGGTGCCGTTTGTTTATAGCACAGACCTAGTGTCGTGTGGGAAACAAAGAAAGGAGGGAGCTGTGTTCTCTTAATCCCTAGCAATTCCATTCTGGTTCCAAACTTACAGGCCCTACTCAGCAGAGCTCCCAGCCTAGGGTTTACTGCTGTCTCCTTCTGCAGAATGGAGTTCACTGGCCCATCTCCCATCCTTGGACTCTTGGGAGCCTCATCCCCTACTCTTTACACTGCACTCTGGCCAAGAAGATTTCTGGAAAAGACAATGTTCTCTCTCTTGTCAGTAGCCCTTAGAAATTAGTATCTAGGGCCTACCCCTGCCTGGCCCTGCCCTTAATCAAATACGGGAAAGAATGTCACAAAAGAACCGTAAATACATTTTCTAAGTGAAAGAAGCCCGTCTGAAAAGTCTACGTACTGTATGATTGTGACTATATGACATTCTGGAAAAGGCAAAGCTATGGAGACCATAAAAAGGAAAAAAGAAAAGTGGGGGGCACCTGCACACCTCAGTCGGTTAAGTGGCCGACTTCAGATCAGGTCACGATCTTGCAGTTAATGAGTTTGAATCCTGCGTTGGGCTCTGTGCTGACAGATCGGAGCCTGGAGCCTGCTTAGGATTCTGTGCCTCTCTCTCTCTCTCTGCCCCTCTCCTGCTCACACTCTGTCTCTCAAAACAATGAATAAACATTTAAAAAAAAAGTTAGTGGTTGCCAGGGGTTAGAGGGGAGAGAGGGATGAACAGGCAGAGCTCAGAGAATTTTTAAGGCAGTGACAGTACTCTGTACGATACCGTGGGGGGGGGGGGGGGGGCACACGCCATTATACCTTTGTCAAAACAGTTCGTGCAACACCAGGAGTGAAACCTAATATAAACCGTGGACTTTCAGCGATAATGATGTGTCTATGCAGGTTCATTGATTGTGGGATGGCGGGATGCTGACAGAGGGGGAGGCGGTACCTGCGAGGGGCAGGGGAGCATATGGGATTTTCCAGTTTGCTGTGAACTTAACACTGATCTAAAAAAAAAAAAATGTTTTTAGGTTTGTTAGAAGAAAATAAAAAAGACTGGTCCATATTTATCTCCCCAGGCAAGAAGGAAGAAATCAGAACAGTAAGAAAGCAGGTCTAGAAACGACCAAATCACCACGCACGTGCGTCCGGTAGTTGCTTACTTATGCCATACACATGTAGGCCCAGCCCCCAATTTTCTCTCTGATAGAAACGGTATAGTGACCGTGATCAAACTGCAAAAAGCAAAAGTTGTTTCCATCAACTCCTTTGGCAAATATTCTCTGTAAAGAGCCGTATAATGTATCTGAGGCCCCGTGGACCCAAGGTCTTCATTGCAATTACTCGACTCTGCTGCAAAGCAGCCCGCAGACAAGGAGATAAATGGGTGTGGCTGGGTTTCAATCTTGTGCAATTTTCATGTGTCATGACGTCCCCCCCTCCCCCACCACCAACCATTTAAAAGTGGAAAAACTATTCTTAGCTCCCGGGGCCCATGGTTGGCTGATCACGGCTATAGAAAAAAAAGCAATGACTTCCCACTCCCCAACTGCCCCCCCCCCCCCCTCACCTCCCAACACTTTTTTCAAGCAGAAACTTTTCTGGAATCCCTAGATATGAGGTGCTCTCTGCAGAGCGGCCCTGGTTGAAGGCTGCTGGGCCTCCCTTTGCTCCCCCACCCCCACCCCCGCCCGCTGGGGTGCTGACCCCACTCACCAGGTCCCTAAGGCTCCCCGGAACACACTTTGAAAACCCGTATTCTGCAGTCTGGACCAAGCCACTTACCCTGAAATCTCCCCCACAGGTGTGCTTCCCTTGAGCCGCGCCCCCTCCCCTCCCCTTCCCCCCACTCTCCCTCTCCCCCTCTCCCCCCTCCCCCATCCAGCCCACCACCCCCGTTCACGCAGGGGGAGCCTCCACCAACATCCCAACCCCCTCTAGCGGGGACACTGTCAAAGGGACGGCCACTGCATGCCGGGATGTGTCCTTGTGTGCGAACCCAGAGGAGAAACTTCTGTCCCCAAACTTGGCTGCACACTGGGGACCCCTGGGGAGCTTTAAAACACTGACACCAGGCTCCCACCTGTGGACGTTTTAATGTCATTGGGCTGGGAGCCACCTGGGCCTGAGGAATTTTTAAATCTACCCCCGCCCGGGGGTGATTCTAATGGCGCAACAAAAGTTGGGAAGTACAGCCACCGACCCAGAAAAGGTGGGCGTCCCGCAGCATGCTATCACGTGGTCACCGTGAGTCTCAGCGTGTCAGGCTGACCTCCCACTCCACATTTCTGGTCATTCCGTTGCCTGATTTGCCTTTGCCTCTCTCTAATTCCTCCTGCCTCCCCTGCCCTTCCTGGCTTTCTGTCCCTTTCCATTTTTCCTTTCACCCAGTGTTACCTTCTAATAATATCCATCTAATAATTTCTGGGGCGCCTGGGTGGCTCAGTTGGTTGAGCGTCCAACTTTGGATCAGGTCATGATCTTGCAGCTCATGGGTTCAAGCCCCACATCCGGCTCTGTGCTGACAGCTCAGAGCCTGGAGCCTACTTGGGCTTCTGTGTCTCCCTCTCTCCCCTCCTCCCCAGCTTACACCGTCTCTCTCTCAAAAATAAATAAACGTTAAAAAATTATATTCATCTAATAACTTCTCATAAGAAAAACATGGTAAAGGCAGTGACGGCTCACTGTAAAGCCCATTGAACAAGTGTGTAAAATAAAAAGTAAAAAAAATAAATAAGTAAACAACTATTATATATTTACAATTAGCGGGGAATTAGCCACTCAAAAGAATATGATTGCTTTATAAAGAATAAAAAAATTACTTTAAAAAAATTAAATTAAATTAAATTAAAAAAAAAAAAAGTAAAGGCTTCTCCGCAACTCCCACCTCAAGCGACCCCAAATTCTCCCTCTCCAAGAACACAACTCGTTCATTCTTTCCAAATCAGAGGGAAATAGACTCTCTCCCGGATGCAAGCTGGGGTCTCCTCTCCTGGGAGAACAAACTCCCCAAGTCCCCTCAGAGGGCTGAACCGCCAGCCTAGCCTCCTGGAGAATCGTTTGACACTATAATCTACCTTTTTACGTGACCCAGTGAAGTCTTTTTCTTCCGGAAATGGAAACTGGCCTAGGGATTCCCATACTCAGAGATCATTCAGGGTTGGTATTAGACTATCCAGTCTGGATGAGGAAATCCACTGGTTTGGTTCTGAGGTCCTACTGAATTTTCTGCCAATCCTGAAGAGAAGGAGAAGCCTCAGAGCAACCAGGAAGTGCCTCTCAGGGCAGGGTCTGTAGTCACCCCTCCTCTCAGCTCTGCTCAGCCCATGGCCCCTCCCCTGGGCCTCGCCCCCCTGGCAATGTTCTACCTCCCAGGGACCCCTGAGCAGTCTTTCCTGTTCCAACACTCAGCTCTCCTGTTACATCAGCTCTTTCCCATCAACACCTCCTTCCATGTCAACTGGAGTCCAAAGGCCCTCATGGCTTCAACCACTTCCCCGCCCATACCTCCCACTCCTCTCCACCACTCCCTTTCGTTCCGCCAAAGCCTCCCTCGAGACCTCCCAATTCCGGGTTCCACCTGCGTGCCCACAGGCTCTGAACTTGTGCCTTGAACTGCAGGCTGCAGAAAAGCACACGACTGTTCAGCGTGACATCACCATGAAGGTGCGCTTTCCAACTGGGCCCAGGCTCCCCGTAGGTCCTGTTTCCTTAGCCAACTGTCAGCTGCTTCAGACCTTCCGAGCCGTCCTCACACCGTCAGTGGGGCCACCACACCCCCTCCCCAGGCAGAAGGATCTCTAGATTAGGGAGAAAACAAAAGCCATCAGCAGCTAGCACCTCTCGGCTGCCTGCCATCCAATGTACCGGCAACATCATCATCCTCCCCACAAGAAACGGGACCAGTCTCCGCTCCGTGAATTCCAATGCCTCCTGCCTTCCTGGCCACCGCCAACTTATGGATGATTCATTTCCTCCCACTTTGCTATCTTGTTTCTCCCCTCCTTCTCTCTACCCCATGCTCTGCCCGCTCTTTTACCACAACAATTAAACCTGCTCAGGTCTATCTTGAATAAACACATTCCTTCACCCTCTTGCCCTCCGGCTCTCTCTCTCCTCTCCTTCACAGTCAAGCTTCTCTATTAAATGTATCCACACTCATTTATCCTACTAACCTCCCCTTATTTCCTCTACCCATGGCACTGACTCTCCCCGCTACCAATCCACTGAAATTGCCCTTGCCAGAGATCATCCTCAATCAGCTTCCTTGTCATTCATTGTTACTTGAGCTCCGGTTGAATTTTACAAGGCTGACCTTTCTCCTTTACATTTGAAGTCTTTTTTTTTTTTTTTTTTTTAAGCTTCAATTACTGTGTAAATGATGAAGGCTCCCCAAAGCGTAACTACAGCTCAGATCTGTCTTATAAGCCTCCCACTTGTCTATCCAACTGCCTTCCAGGCACCAGCTCCTCAAACTCAACATGTTCAAAATTGAACTCATTTCCCTACTCATGCTAATTCCATTCCGTTTAGTCTTTCCCCTTTCTTCAAACGCGTTAGCCCCGTGCTAGCAAAGCAAGAGCATCATTTCCCCTTCTTCATCCCCGTGTCATCCACTCCCGTGGACTCTGTCACCCAAAGATCTCTCCGATCTTCCTGGCTCTCCGTGTCCAATGCCCTTAACCCTAGGGCGGGCTCTTGCCATCTCTCGTCTGAATTACTGCCACAGCTATGGGATGAGGCCCCCGTCGATGCCCTCACGTCCCTCCGATCCCTCCTGTACTCCTGTACAAGAGGAGCTTCAGAAACAGCTTTCATCATGTCACCCTCCTATTTCAGATGGCTCCCTATTCTTCTTGAGATAAGAATCTAAGTCCTTTAATATGACCGATCACACCCTCCACAGTCTGCCCCCTCTTCCTCCAGCCTGATCATTCACCACTTCCTCCCTTTCAGCCTCCACTTGCCAAAATCGAGCTTCTTTGGACATGATTTGCTCTTTCCCAGTGCCAGTGTTTGTGTATATTATTTCCTCGGTCTGGGATATGTCTCTTCTCACCCCTCTCCTTAAAAACCCATGATCAGCCCCGGCTTCCACATCACTTCCTCTTGGAAGCTTTCTTAATGTCACTGATTCTGGGTTAGGTCCCCTAAATATTGGCTCTGCCACTTAGTTGTTGGACTTTAGAGAAGTTACCTAATCTTCCTATGCCTCAGTTTCCTCACCTATGAAAGGAAATAATCCTGAGTACCAGCATCATAGAGTTGTTGAAAGGATTAAATGATAACAGTGGCTGGGACATAGCTCTGCTAAATATGAGTTGGTTAGTATCATAGTAATTAGCATTATTACTAGATCTCCTCGCAGCCTGTACTTCCATATCATAGTAGTTTTCGCACTGTTATGCACTTGTCCACTTACATCTCTGTGTCTTTCTCTGAACTTGCCATCTTGAGCAAGGGGTATATTCATCTTCCTCATTATTGTATCTCCAGTCCCTCGCATAGTGCCTAGCACATGGTAAGTAATCAACTAGATGTCTTTTGGATACATACGTAAAGCTTAGCACCTAACAAAATGTACATTTTTACATGTATAAAGGTATGGAGATGTAACATCCTATTGGGCCCCTAATTATTTGACATTAGGTAGATCTCAAGCCTTTTAAAGAAAAGTCAAAATGACTTTCATCGTATGGTTGGCCATTTCTGCAAACATTTTAGGAGAAGGAAATGTCAACTTCTCATTCTCAAAGTAAGGTCTAAGATCTTTAGACCACAGACCACAATTGAGTGCAATATTATTAATGTAGAAATGCAGACGTGTGCAGTTACGGTGAAGAATTTCCAGGAGAAACATAATGCTGAGTGATTGAGAGAAATCCCTTGGGGGAGAAGAAGGCTGCTCTTGCCAGAACACAAATTGAAATGCATTTGTAAGAATTCTGATCATTTAGAGCTCATCTTTCCAAGAAATATTTGTAAAATGTTACAAATTGAGAACTAGCTTTTTCAAGTTTCGGGGAACCCTGGCAGTTATCTTGATGAATAGGACTATCGTGCGCCACTCATTTGATTCTAAATACCTGAGAAACAAGGGAATATGCATCATTAAAAAATGATTAAGCTGTTAAAGAACAGATTCATACCATGAAGGGAAAATAAGATTGTCTCTTACTAAACGTGATTGCAAGAGATAAGAGAATTTCTCCTACACTGAAAAAAAAAATTAAATGGAAACAAATGATGCAGATAATAAGAACCCCCCCGAACAATGCCAGACTTGCTTACTTAAGAGTTGAAACCACAGTCTTCTGATTAATTGTTCTTTAAAGTAAAGGTACTTACCAAAAAAAAAAAAAAAAAAAGTGGGGGCCGTCTGTGGGGGCTCAGTCAGTTACGCATCTGACTTCAGCTCAGGTCATGATCTCACAGTTGGTGAGTTCAAGCCCCGTGTCAGGCTCTCTGCTCTCAGAGAGCAGATCTTCTGTCTGCCTCTCTCTCTGCCCCTCCCCAACACACCCCTCACCCCTCAAAAATAAATTTTTTTACAAGAAGAAAAAAGAAAGGTACTTACTTTAACTGATTAATCACAACCACTGATGTTAACTGCTTTTCTGTAAGAGTGAAAACCTTCTGAGCAATGCCTCGAAGTGTTCCTTCAGGGCAGCATAAACCCAAGTATTGAGTGAGCAGAAGGGTAAGGATGGCTGTGTGTGTGTGTGTGTGTGTGTGTGTGTGTGTGTGTGTTGTGTGTGGTTGTGTGGGGCACATTTGGGGTAGGGATGGAGAATGAATAAGAAACGAAGAGAGTGACAAAGAGGGAGGAGTAGAGTAGAAGCGCACACAGCGGAGAGATTCGGAAATGGGAAAGGACCCTCGAGAAATGCTACCGAAGAAGATGAATTACTTTCTTCAGGACAGACCTTGTTCTTTGATTTTTTGAACGGCTAAGACAGAACACAACGACGGACTTAGCCAAATGTTGGTCAGGTGAAAAGAACCACGTGCTCGCTTACAGCAAACTAGCTTCTGGAACACACACCTTTTCCGAAGAGACAGGCTTATTTCCTGAAAACAAGCAGTCGAGCAACCGGTGGTGCGGAAGCAGCTGTCTACCCGCTGGTCTACTGGAAATAGACATTTACAACAAAGTACTGAAAGGAAGCAGAGAGTCATAGACTTCCAAATTATATGGTACAAGAATAAGAAAATACGTAATCAGTTGTGGGTTACAAAAATTTCCATGTGAAACGTGCACCAAACGGAAGCTAATGTGCATTGGAGCTTCACGGCAGGTTTTGGAGGCAAATTGCCATTCGATCGAGCAGAGCCTGGCAGGGTGGAGAAGTGAAAAGGCAGAGAAAGACATCTCTGGACAAGAAACGGCTTAGGCAATGCAGAGATGCCAGATATCCATAAAATGGAAATTTTTCAACTCAAAAAGGAATGAAATTCTGACACCTGTTACATGGATAAACCTAGAAAACATTACACTGCGTGAACTAAGCCATACGTAAGGACAAGTATTATATGCTATGTGTCGCATCACATAGGTGAGGTGCCTAGAATAGGCAAGTTTATAGAGACAGAAAGAAGAACCAAGGTTACCAGGGACTAGGGAGGACGGAAGAGGGAGTTATAGTTTAATAGGTACAGAGTTTCTTTTTTTTTTTTTTTTTTTTTTTTTTTTAACATTTTTTATTTATTTTTGGGACAGAGAGAGAGACCGAGCATGAACGGGGGAGGGGCAGAGAGAGAGGGAGACACAGAATCGGAAACAGGCTCCAGGCTCCGAGCCATCAGCCCAGAGCCTGACGCGGGGCTCGAACTCACGGACCGCGAGATCGTGACCTGGCTGAAGTCGGACGCTTAACCGACTGCGCCACCCAGGCGCCCCAGGTACAGAGTTTCTAAGTGGGGTGATGAGAAAGTTCTAGAAACAGACTGTGGTGATGGTAGTGTAACATTGTAAATGTACTTAATGGCACTGAACCCGACACTTAAAAAGGGCTCAGGTGAATAAATGTTGTGTTCTGTGTATTTTAGGACAATAAAAAAAACATATCTGGGTGCAGGGGTGAGCCTAGACTTCTGGAAAGAAAGTTGGGCTAGCCATAAAGTTAGCCGCCATTTAAAAATGTGTTCAACTGTGGTGTGCTGGGTAAAATAGGATGCCTGGAGCCGGAGTGAAGAGTTAGAATGTCATAATAAGAATAATAACGCACCATTAAAGCTACGTGGGCTTAAAGAAGGAAGGGGGAAAAAGAATGACCCCAGTAGAAAGCTACCACAGTTTTCTATTCACCTACATTCACTAGGTGTGACTGAATGAGGGGCTTCTGGGAAAAGAGGCTTTAAAAATGACAGTGTTTCAAAACCACTGCAAATGGGGAGAGGGTGACCAGAGCTGGAGAGGTTGGGGGAGGCTGTCGATGGTGTCTTAGGTTTCGCTCGGACTGAATGCGAGGTGCGAATGAGACATGATGGTCCCGTGGTCTTCCAGGGAGCCGGAAATAAGCTAAAGCTCGAGAGCCAGAGATTCTCACACAGTAGTAAGGTCAACAAAGATGAGGCTAAGTCCACAGGATGGTCTATATTTCTTAACCTTAGGGAAACCTTCGGCCAAGGACAGTGGTTCTCAGCTGGGGGAACCTTCACCCCCAGAGGCGTTTGACAAGGTCTGGAGACGTTTTGGTTGTCGCAACTGGGGTGCGGGGGTCGGTACTACTAGCCTCTAGTGACAGAGCCAACGGTGCTGCTCACATCACGTGGACAGTCCTCCACGACCAAGAATCATCTAGTCCAAAATGTCAATACCGCCAAGGCTGAGAGAACCTGATTTAGGCACAGGAAGAAAGAGGTGAGTCCTTGAAAAAAAGATGGAAAGAGAAGGCAAACTTAAAGAGCTGGGTTATGGAAACCCACAGAGGACAGACTTTCGAGGCAGGAGTGGTCAATGTGCATGATGCTTGTGGCCTTATGGCTAAACTCTCCCAGCATTTGTACAAGAAGTGAGGATGAAGGACAAATAGCAGCCCCAGGACCGGAGAGACAGACAGATAAATGCAGGGAATCATGGCTTCTCGGAGCAGAGACTCCTAAGGGGAAATGCCAGCGGGAAGCAGGGCCAGATGAGGAAAACCTGAACTCTGACTAAGGAATGACAGAAGGCTTCGTGTGGACAACTCTGAGAGTTAAAACCTCCAGGGGGACCCAGAGGGGCCCCACAAGCTTGTGAGATTTACCTCCAGGAGCCTGACCAGACTCTCACAATAAATATGGGAGAAACTTCTCCTTGTGCTTCTGGAAGGGGAAGGAGAAAAGAAACCTTTTTTTTCTTTTTTTCTTCTTCTTTTTTTTTTTTTTCTTTTTGAGAGAGATAGAGAGGGAGAGGGAGGGAGAGAGAAAGCGTGAGTAGGAGAGGGGCAGTGGGAGAGGGAGAAAGAGAATCTTAAGCAGGCTCCATACCTCAAGGCTCCAGCCCACCACCATGAGCTTATGACCTGAGCCGAAATCAAGATTCAAATGGTTAACTGACTGAGCCCCCTGGATGCCCCTAAAAAATACAATTTGAAGAGACGGTAAACATCAGAGCCAGGCATGGCAGCGCTGTTGGGATTATCAGGCCAGGAATTTGAAATAACTTGATGAATGTCCTAGGAACTCTAATGGATAAAGCAGACGGCAAGCAAGGACAGGTGAGCCATGTAAACAGAGACAGAAATCCTAAGAAAGAACCAGAAAGAAACACTAGAGATTTGAAAAAAAAAAAAACAAAACCAACACTGTAACAGAAATAAAGAACACCTTCGATGGGCTTACTAGTAGACTGGACACGGTTGAGCAAAGAATCACTGAGCTAGAGCGAACCTCAGAAGAAACTTTCAACACTAAAAATCGGGGGCACCTGGGTGGCCCAGTGGTTGAACGTCTGACTCTTGGTTTCAGTTCAGATCATGATCTCATGGTTTCGTGAGTTCACCCGCAGCACGGGGCCTGCCTGGGTTTCTTTCTCTCCCTCTCTCTCCCCTCTCTCTCAAAATAAACAAACAAACTTTAAAAAAGCAAGACAAAGCTAAAAATCAAAGAGAACAAAGACAAAAAACCAGAACGGAATATCCAAGGACTGTGAAGCAGCTACAAAACGTGTCACATTTGCATGGTAGGAACACCAGGAGGCAAGAAACAGAGAAAGGAACAGAAGAAATATTGGAAATAACCATGCCTGAGAATTTCCCCCAAATTAATGTCAGACACAAGAACACAAATCCAGGAAGCTCAGAGAACACCACCGCAAAAATCCCCCCAAAGCTACACCTAGACATACGTTTTCCAAACTACAGAAGTCAAAGATAAAGAAAAAAAATCCCAACAGATGTCAGAAAAAAAAAGAAAAAAGATAAGGGTCACATCCCACTTTTCAAAAGCCATGCTAGCAAGAAGAGAATGGAGTGAAATATTTAAAGTGTGAAGAGAAAAAAATAGCCACCAAGCTAGAATTCTGTACCCTATGAAATTCTCCTACAAACATGAAGCAGAAATAAAGTCTTTCTCAAACAGAGATTGAAGGAATTTGTGTGTCAGTAGGCCTGCCTTGCAAGAAACATTAAAAGTTCTTTGGAGAGAAGCAAAGTAATAAAGATCAGAAACTTGGAAGGAAGAACATTGAAGAAGGAGTAAATGAAGGTCAACTTTTATTTTTCTCATTCTTAGTTGATCTAACAAAAAAGTGTGTTTAAAATAATAATACCAAGGGTGCCTGGGTGGCTCAGTCGGGCAAGCATCTAACTGGCTCAGGTCATGAACTTCCGTTGGTGAGTTCAAGCCCCATGTCGGGCTGGGTACTGACAGTTCAGAGCCTGGAACCTGCTTCGGATTCTGTGTCTCCTCTCTCTCTGTGTTTCTCTCTCTCTCTCTGTCAAAAATAAATAAAGATTTTTTTAAAAATTTTAATGATAATACCAACAATGTATTTAATTATGTGTGTGTGTATATATATATATATATATATATATATATATATATATATCACATATAGCATTGAATGCATATATTAGAAAAGAAGAAAGACCTCAAATCAACAATCTAAGTTTCCACCTTAGGAAACTCAAAAAAGAAAAGCATATTAACTCCAAAGTAAGGGGCGCCTGAGTGAGTCAGTCCGTTAAGCATATGACTTTGGCTCAGGTCATGATCTCACGGTTCATGGGTTCGAGCCCCACATCGGGCTGTCCGCTGTCAACGCAGAGCCTGCTTCAGATCCTCTGTCCCTCTCTCTCTCTGCCCTTCCCCCACCTGCACTCTCTCTCTCTCAAAAAATAAACGTTAAAAAATCATCAAGAAGAGAATATCCTTTAAAAAAAAATCTGAAGTAAGCGGAAGATAATAAGAATTAGAGCAGAAATCAATGCACTTGAAAACAGGAAATCAGTAGAGAAAATCAATGAAATAAAACGCTGGTTCTTGGAGAACTCAAGCGTTACTTGTAGAGGATCCAGAGGCGAGCCCAGGGACTGGACGAAGCTCACACAGGCGTGATTGCCCGCTCATTCGGCAGAATAAACTGAGAGAAGCCACCAGAAAGGACGGCTAATGACCAACATCTGTTGTTGAGACTCAGCATCCCAGATTGTGCTGACGTTCGGTTCATGTGCTGATGTAAGCAAACCCCCTGCCTGGGTCCGCGGACGAGACACCACCACGGTGGGGCAGGTGGTGGAGACGAGTGTGAACTTCCCCATTTCATTCGTCTTGGGGAGCAGTCAACTCTTGTCAAGAAAGAAGACCTGGAAGGTGGGCCCCCAAGAGATAAGAGGGAACATTTCTGCTCTCGCTGTGTGCTTGGCCTGGAACACCTCCTGGTGACACACGTGCAGCACACACGGAGACGTGTGAGAGAACCTCAAGGTCACGTCTTGGCCAAGGAGCTCTGAATGGTGACACCCAGTGGTGCTTGTAAGTTACCTCTCCTGTAAAGAATGTTCTGTTGTTTTCCCCTTTTAGCCTCAACCTTTCACAAAGACCTTGTTGGAAATTAGAGCCTGGCTTCAGTAGTGTTGTGGAGACGTTGGCAAGGACATGCCCGTGGTGGTCACAGCAGCTACCCGTGGAGGTGGGACGGCCCTGTAGCTGGTGCTGATCTCCCCGGGGTTATTGGCGACACAACCAGAGAGCAGTGGCCCGATGAGGAGAGGAGGCTGGAAGAACCTCAGGGGCCCGTTCTAGCGCACCCGAGAAAATTCACGCCACCAAGTACACACTGGCTTCGATGACATCACGGTCTGCACCTGCTTCTCCCTTTCGTTCCCCAGTTCTTCTCTCTCCCGTCTCCCGGAGTGTGGACGCTTCGTAGATTCTGCTTCCTTCTCTTCAAATTCTACACACGTTTACTCGGTTACCACCACTTCTGCGCAGGGCTTCAGCCATCTCCCCCCGACCCCCGACCCTGCCCGTGTCCCTACCCCAAGCTCCTGCCCTCAGGGGCCACCTGACTCCGGAATATCACCCGAATGACCTGCAGGCATCTCAAGCCCCGAGGTGTCCAGACCCATCGTCACCTCCCTTCTCTTTTAAACCCGGTTCATGTTTAACCTCACGCTTCCATCGTGCTTTCCCTTACTTAAAACTTTGCTAGTCCCTGATTGGGCGGTCGAAGTCACCTCTGGATCGGTCCGTCTGGTGCTCATCCAATCTACCCGCCGTGATGGTGCCGGCGTCATCACCTAAACTGAATCTTACAGGGACCTACTATGTCTGCTTCTTCTCTAACAACCTTAATAAACGCCTCTCTGCTGCCTGTTGTAGATCCCCCTGCACCTATACTCAGCGGGCCACAATCTTTCCCCAAAAACTCATCTGAACTCTCCAGCCCTACCCCTACCCCCCTACCACAGCCCGGTTCGGTCATCCTCCAAGTCACACATGCTCCAATCTTGGTCCAATCAACCCTTTCTGTCCCTATACTCAAGGCAGGGGCGGGGGGTGAGGGGGTGGGCTGCAGCCCTACCAGAGCAGGCTCCTCGTATCGCAGGCTCCTGGGGGAGAATCCAGCCCCCCCATCCGCCAGAAAAGGCAACGTGTCATGGCAAAGAAGACCCAACCACAGGGTAAGAGGGACGGCTGTCTTGTCTCCCACGGGGCAACCACGGAAAAATGCAAGGACAAAGCACCGCTAAAGGGGGAAGGGAAGAATCAAGCCACCGTACAATGGCAGCCATTAAGAACTAAGACAGGGGCGCCTGGGTGGCTCAGTTGGTTGGGCCTCCGACTTCGGCTCAGTCGTGATCTCATGGCCCATGAGTTCAACCCCTGCGTCGGGCTCTGTGCTGTCAGCTTGGAGCCAGGAGCCGGCGTTCGGATTCTGTGTCTCCCTCTTTCTCTGCCCCTCCCCCACTCAGGCTCTGTCTTTCTCCCTCAAAAACAAAGAAACATTAAAAAGTTTCTTTTAAATAAATAAATAATAAAAGGACTAAGACAAATGGAGAGCGGGGCCTGAACAGGTTCCGGTGCAGGGTAGACAATCAATACGAGTATTTGGTGAACGAGGGGCACCTGGGTGGCTCAGTGGGTTCAGCGTCCGACTCTTAGGCTCAGGTTCTGATCTCACGGTTTCGTAGGTGTAAGTCCCTCATTGGGTTCCGTGCACGGTACCGCACAGAGCTTGCTTAGGATTCTCTGTGTCCCTCTCTCTCTACCTGCCCCCCACCTGCTCGTGCTCTCGCTCTCTCTCTCTCACTCAAAATAAATAAACTTTAAAAAAATAAAAAAGTATTTGGTGGGTGAATCAACATGGACATAGTCGACCGTTTATTGACACATCCATTCATTTACTGAGCACCTACTATGAACCCTAATATCACTCTCCGCAAAAATGCGCATTCTGACATTCTGCACTGGCAGGTCAGCTGGGAAAACAACTGTTCCCTGTGTGCCTCTGGCAGGACAGCTGGTGGCTTTCTTACACACACACACACACACACACAAGAATTGCATTGCTTCTGCACAATCTCCTACAGCGTCCACTTTACAGAGCACCTCCATCTATATTTTCTCTCTTTTGATCCTGTACCTAATTGTACCAGTCAGTACCATGCACAGGCTCCATCAGTGACCGCTGATTACAATAAGGATAAAATAGAAGCTCCTTAGCGAGACGCTTGTTCGTCCACACGAGAATGTATTTGCCTACCATGCGCCGGGCCGTCCTAGGTACTGGGAAGACAGAGGTTCCTGCTCCATGGCGCTTACCTTCCAGTGGCCGACCATATTCCTGATGATGTGGTCCCACCTACCTCTCATCTTCTTCCCGTGACCCCACTCTCTTCACCCCAGCCACATAGAACCTCGGGCAGTTTTTTTTGTTTGTTTTTTTGTTTTTTTGTGTGTGTTTTTTTACATGCCCTGCTAAGGAAATGCCACATCACACATTGTCACCCACGGTCTCTCCTCTTTATAACACCTTCCTCCCTTCTCCATCTGGCTCCTTTCTTCCGGGCTGTCCAGCTTCAGGAGGCCCAGGTATCACTCCTCAGGAAGCTTTGCCCATCACCCGCCCACACTCACGTCCATTCCGGTGCTGAGGAAGGGTTATTTGTGGAGAGGTGAATCCATAGTTATGGTTTTCCACTGAGTACGTATTATTTTCTTTCTTTTGGTCAACATCAGTCATCTGGGCCGCCAGGCATTTGTTTCCCTACAATCTTCACTGGGGGTCCCTGACCCTCCCCTGTGAGTCCCAGGGGGGTCTGACTTTATAGAAAATAAGCCTCTGCCTGAGAAGTATACTAACCCCCATGATCCCATTCCCTTGGATGCAAAAATTGGTTTACAGAAGAGAATCTGATCCGAGCTGGTTGGGTTAATCTTGAAAATAAGAACAGTTTAAAAAATGTGCCCCCTGCTGCACACACATATTAAATGTTTATTTGACAGTGAGGTTGATTATAAATTCCGGAGATTAACCGGGGCTGAAGCAGAAACTTTAGATGCCTTGGGAATTGCTGGGTTAATGACAAGGCAACCGACAGAAAGAGTACCTGTCCACCTTAGGTGAACAAGAAGTAAATAACTTAGAAATCTTTTGACACAGAATCGCTATGATTCATATGTTATTAACAGCTCAAAGCTGATGACAACAAAGTTAATCAAAGGGAAAGACTTTTTGTCTTCTGTCCTGTTATTGCTGTATCCAATCGGCCTTAAAGGGGTTTCTGACCATTTCTCAAGGACAGAAGCCACAGAACATTTTGCTGTGAGTATCATGCCCTACCTGCACACACTTACTCAAGCATGCACACTCACAGAGCACCGGGTAAGAATGGAGAATTGCATGAGTTGTCTTATGTCTTAGGCAATTCGCTGAGAATCTCTCCCCCTCAGTTTTGTCATCTGCAAAATGGGAAAAATAGTGATTTCCTAGGTTGTTATAAGAACGAATGAATGGGGCGCCTGGTTGGCTCAGTCGGTTGAGCGTCCGACTTCGGCTCAGGTCATGATCTCACAGTCTGTGAGTTCGAGCCCCACGTCGGGCTCTGTGCTGACAGCTCGGAGCCCGGAGTCTGCTTCACATTCTGTGTCTTCCTGTCTCTCGGCCCCTCCCTTGCTCATGCTCTGTCTTTCTCTGTCTCTCAATAATAAATAAACGTTAAAAAATTTTTTAAATAAGAATTAAATGAAGTAATCAACGTAATACATTAGTCTAGGTCATAATCAATAATAGTTAAAATTGCATTGTGGGCGTTAAGTGTTAAGGCATTTCGCGTGCATAACAACCCACACTCTAGGAAGATGTTGATATTACCTTTGTGGTGCTAATGAAGAAACCCAGACTAAGCCAGGCAGCTTCTAGGTGCCAGGCTCACCCCGAAGAGAATACTCCATAAGAGACGCCACATGATCGCTATCAGGATGGTGCTTGGCTTATCGGGGATGCTTACAGAAGGCTTTTATATCAAGATTTTTTTTAAAAGGAGTTCGAACCACCTAGCTTGATTTGGGGTAGAATTTGACAGTGATACAAGATGCTTGAAAATGAGGTCAAGTGTTCTCAAGGAGCGTTTTCAAGGGGCACCTGGGGGGTTCAGTCGGTTGAGCATCGGACTCTTGATTTCAGCTCAGATCACGATCACCGGGGTTGTAGAATCGAACCCCAGGTCGGGCTCCACGCTAGATGTGGAGCTTGCTTAAGGTTCTCTCTCCTTCTGCCCCTCCCCTACTCACGCATGCACACACTCTCTCTCTCTCTTTCTCAAATTAAATAAAAAAGAAAACTACATAAGTCAACAGGGAAAATATTAAGTCCACAGGACTGCAAACTTAACATCCTCAACTATAATTACAACTTGAGCTTCCTTAGGTCGGATGGAAGGAGCTTACACTATTTCTGAACCAAGAGTGGGCCAAGTATTTGCACACAGTTTTAAAGGACAATCTTGTATAAGCTACAAGCTCGCGGAGCTTGAACTCCCTTATCTGTCAGATGAGGGGATTTTATTAGCCCACTGATGCTCAACCCTGACACTCGCTACATATCTGAGTCGTCCAAGGCGCCCCCCGGAGACGCCAGTCTCACTGACCTGGGGTGCTGCTGTGGCAGGAGACGTTTTCCAAGCCAAGCTCCCCGGGGGATTGTGACGTGCCACCAAGGTTGAGAACCACTGCATCGGATCATCGCTAAGGCCCATCTCAGACATAAAATCACACAGTTCCATGTGCGTCTACAAAGATCAGAGGCAAAACAGGAATACCTGAAGCAGAATCTGGTTGCCGTCATAGTCCTGTGTTTGCCACCTGGTGCGGCTGATGGGGACGCACGGATGGGGTAGAAGAGGCACTAACTGGCCAATCTCTTGGACCTTAAACTGCAGCACTGAAGACTCTTTGGGGTCCACTGACATCCCGAGGGGCAGCTGCTTCAGGGACAGCTGCAGAGCAAAGCTCTCGGTGGCATAGAGCACAAAGAAACAGAAGTTGCTCTTCTGCAAGGTGGCGTCCTTCTGCAGGATCAGCTCGTAGAGTCTGATGGCATCCTCGTAGTTGTCAAAACTGCAGTAGAGTGTCACTCGCAGGATCTCAGCCCCACGGTGCACCTGCCTCACGCCCCAGACGGGCATCTGGCTGTCCAGGCTGTAGAACTCCTGCTTGGCGAGAACGTAGGGACAAGGTCGCCCCGGGGCATTGGGGGCCGGGTAGCACTGCCAGGGCCAGCGCCGGAGGGAGTCGAGGACCCGGAACAGCCGCTCCTCCCCGAGGCTCTCGTGCAGGAAGAGCAAAACAGACATCCCCGGGAACCGTGAGCGCCTGGAGTGGCCCCTGTCATAGTATTTCGCTGGCCGGACCCGCTCTGACACCAGAAAGGGACGGACGTCTGGGCACACGCAGTCCAGGAGCCGGTCGAGAGTTTGCTGCAGAAGCGAGCCGTGCCCAGAGTTGGCCAGGAGGTGGACGGTCATGGCCAGAGGCTCTGGTGTCTCGTCCATGCTGGACTGACCGAGGACAGAGGCAGCAAGGGGACGGGGGCCCGGGGCCAGCTTCCGCGGTGAATGGAGCAGCGGGCGGTTCTCACGCAGAGCCTGCAGCCCACCAGGAAACCCGCACCCCCGCCCCCCTTCCGAGCCGAGCTCCCAACCTGTGCCCCTGGCTGCCGGCGGCCACACGGGAGGCAATCCACACAGATCGGGGCACGACCGCAGCGGGGGTCGATGTCAGCCACAGCGTCACTCGCGCGCACAGTGTCACTGCGCGTTTGGCTCGTCCAGCCACTCTCCAGGGGTTCTGTTTGCCCTAAAAACCTGCAATCCTGAGAAACACCCAAGCGGGTGGTTCTTACAGACACTCAGGAAAGGAAATGACCGGGCAAAAAAGGAACAGGAGTCGGCTCTGTCGCTCTGTCGGGCTGATAGCGATCTGTTTAGTTGAAAAGACACTCGGTTTACGGTTTATGGGCCCACAATGGGTTCTGATTTCCTCCTTACGTCCCTCCAGGCCACCTGAACACAATGACCGCTTTAAAACAATTCTGCAACTTGTCCCCTGGCCAGGATTTCCACCCCCCTCCTTTGTCTTTTTATTTTGTTGCAGGACAACGGATCCTAGGGCAGAGACAGAGAGGATATTTTATCTAAATAATATTGACTGTTCACCAAAAGGGATTTGCTCTACCGCAGAGTCTGAGGGCAGGTACTAAAAAGATGTTTCAAAACTAAGCCCTCCCCCCCGCCCCGTTTATGTGATTCTTCACAAAAGAGTGAGAGTTTTCCAATATCGACCAGTGTGGTTGCTCGTACCTACTGAGGATAGACCAGGCACCAGTCATCAGCCCTTCTAAAGCTTTACATGAATAGGTTTAAGTCTCCAGCACACCTACGAAGAAAAGACTGTTTAGCCCCAAATGATGGATGAAGGTGGGACACAGAAAAGTTAAGCAACCTAGCTAAGGTCTCACAGCTAAAAAGTGGCTGAAGGAAGATTGGAACCCAGGAACCGAGAGGTGCTCTTGAGAAGCAAAGAGGAAATGCTTCGCGGGGACCTGGAAGTCCTGGCCTGGCTTTTCTTCCTAAGGATAGGGAAGGGACACGAAAGCACATTCTAGCTGAGGGCACGTATTAATCTTAGGGACTCTGTGTGCTGTCGAATCTTAAAATGAATAACGTTCGATAAGAATATCCAAGCTCTAGGGACGCCTGGGTGGCTGAGTCGGTTAAGCGTCCGACTTCGGCTCAGGTCCTGATCTCCCGGGTCATGAGTTCGAGCCCCTTGTCGGGCTGTGTGCTGACAGCTCAGAGCCTGGAGTCTGCTTCCAATTCTGTGTCTCCCTCTCTCTCTGCCCCTCCCCCTCTCATTCTCTGTCTGTCTGTCTGTCTCTCTGTCTCTCAAAAAATAAACATTTAAAAAATTAAATTAAAAAAAGGAATATCTAAGCTCTAAACATAATACCCACTGTAATGTGTTCTGAATGTCCGTTTGAAAATCATTTGCTATTTGGATAGCTGCACTCCTAAAAAGGTGTGGACAAGCACATTTTTCCAAAATATTTTTTTAAGAGAGAGAGAGTGTGTGAGCAGGGGAGAGGGGCAGAGGGAGAGAGAGGAAGAGAATCTTTTTTCTCTTTACTGTTTATATATGACTGGGGTGGGGGGTGGGGAGAAGAGGGGGCTTGAACTCATAAACTGTGAGATCATGACCTGAACCAGGAGATTGTGACCTGAACCGTGAGATCATGACCTGAGCCAAAGTCCCAGGTGCCCCGGAGAGAGGGACAATCTTAAGCAGGCTCCATACTCAGCACAGAGCCAAATGCGGGGCTCGATCCCACAACCCTGGGATCATGACCTGAGCCAAAACCAAGAGTCAGACGCTCAACCGACTGAGCCACCCAAGTGCCCCATCTAAGCATAATTCTTAAAATAAGCTACTTATTAATGCTTACAAGGGAACACATTGTGACAATCTTTTTTAAATTAAAAAGCACTTTTATGATTTGAGATATAACTTAGCTTTTACTTTATGTGGGCGGATTCCTTTAATAGTGTAACAACCAACTTTAAAGTCAAATATTGTTATCTGTGGAAAGGAACGATTTCCATTCAGATTTCTTTTCTAAACCACACCTGCCACTCATTATTGCTTCATAAATCCTATACTTTTTGCACTGGAAAAATATATAAGTACAGTTTAAACAAATGAATTCTTTTTTAATTACCAGAGTAATCAAATTCACTTTGCTTCAACTTTCCAAAAATCATTAGAGTTTTTTTTTTAAGGCATTACAGTTGTCAAGTTTTAAAAACAAAACAAAACAAAACAAAAAACAACCTTAATTCACGTTGCACATTCGCCCTGGAAGGCAGTAACTTTCTCATCTCTCAGTAAGACACCCTTCCCTTTTTTTCCGCTCACAGAGCTGACTGTACTCGTGCACTTGAGACTTCAAACACGGTTTCTGAAATGTCCTTTGCAATTCTGGGAAAAAAAACTCTAAAGATTCAAGGAGAAAAAGTATACCCCTGAGACCAAGATACTAACTCGCAACGTTTTGCACAAGGCAAGTACTCAAGCCCTTATATAGAAATGGGTTTGCTTCTTCAAGTTGTTTTCATCTTTTATCCAGTGCGAAAACATACTTTTTTCCTCTTGAGGCTGTCATTTCTGTCAGGACTGGAAAGATTTCGCTAATCTGATGGCAGCCAAAGTGCCAAGAGATACAGGGTCGTGGCGGGGGGGTGGGGTGGAGTGGGCACCAGTCTCCTTTCTGACTGGTTGCCTCTGCAACTATTTTTCCAGAACAACCTGAAGGATCTCCCCTCAGAGTCACTTCGTCCACACCTCCTCACTGCCTTCCATTGCCATCGTGGCCGGCTTCTCGGCCTTACCCCATGCCACCGTTCTCTTTCTTCTTGCAAGCTGCTTCTGCTGGAGGCACAGATGAATATACGAGGGGAAGGCATCAGCTTTGACTCCCAGTACCCGGACAGCTGACCCTCTGCCATCTACCTCATTTCTCTTAAACTTAGCAAAGATGCCCAGGTTATCTGTCAGTCACCAGCTCCTGGATGGCAGCCAGTCGGTCAGCTCCTCATGGCTAAGTGGGGGAGCTGGTGACAGGTGGCACAAGGAAGTGTAAGAACTCAGCTAGTTATGAGGATTTGTTGGAACCTGGGGACAGCCACCGGGATTTGTACCTGCTTCAAGTCGCGTAAATACGGCGGGATACGATGAAACTCTGAGATTCCCACCGCCACTCTGAGAAAACTCGGAGCAAGTTTCTCTCTTTGACTTGTAAAATGTGTTTACTTATCCCACGTTTTGAGAACCAGGCACGCACGTGCCAGGAGTAGACACTAGATAATCACCTTGCCCCCCTCTGGAGAAGCACCTTAAATGGTGTCATTAAGGCTGCAGTAAAGGGCACTGCAGGATGCCATCGAAACCCCTAGGAGGAGCCACGGAGCTAGATGAGAGGGCCAAGGAAGCTTCCAGAGAGAGGAGAAAATGCTACCCCTTGAACTCCTGAAGAGTGAGAAGGAGGGAGCCAGGCAGGCGAGGAGGCTGGGTTGGCGGAAGGGGAGGAGTCCCGAGGAGAGGAAGCCAGTGGGGGCAAAGTGCACCTGCAGAAGAGTGGAGGCCCTGTGAACCATGGGCCAAACCGCCAGCAGTTCAAGGTGGCTGAAGGACGGGGACGAAGATGGCGGGAGTGGCCAGAGACTGGAAAGGCAGCCAGGCCTCGCAGGTCACCCTGAAGGGCTTGGGGTTTTTTCTGACGGGGAACCCCAGCACAGAAAAGTTGGCTTGAAAAAGGAAGCGGTGCTCTGAGGAACGATACGTGGAAAAGCAAAGTCATGGGCAAATTGTCGGCGGGGTGTGAGCAGAGAGCTGCGGGGACGCGTCCAGGAGGCCTCCCCGGGTAGCCTTGGTGACGAGTCCTGCTGCCAGTCACCATGAAAGGGACCCCGGAGAGAGAGAGCAGTCGGGAATGAGGGTGGGGCGCGCAGATGAGACACGGTGGGTGGACGTGGCCGTGGGACATCGGAGGGGAGACGTCCAGTGGCCGTGCGGCAGACAGCTTACAGGGCAGCAGACCAGGAAGAGGGGCTGCGGAGCCCCTGGCGTTTGGGTAATGGGAGTGCAGGGGTGCCCGTGGAGAGCATGTGAGGAAGCCAGGAAAGGCAAGAAGACGGGGCTCCGGGGTGCCCAGTTCAGGGGAGGCGCGACACGTAGGCGGCATCCGGAGACAAGTGGGAGGCCGAGCGTGTTGTCTGCACCCTGCGTGGGTGTCTTAGATTCAAGGCTTTCGGGAAGTGGCGTTGGCCGGGCGAACAGCCTCGCTCCAAGTTTCAGAATCCCTCTCCCTCCCCAATTAAGCGACTTCCAAAGAGGCGCCACGCAGATCTCGGAGCCATCCAAGCCTCTGTTTGCCTTGTTCCCCCAACAACCTTAAGTCGGATTCCTCCTCTGATATTCGGTGGCCAGCCAGGGGCTAGACATCGGAGAGCCGGAGAAGGGAGCCTGCAAAGGGCCATGCCTTTTACCCCTGGCCGCAGCCTGCAACCCTGTTCTTGCAGAGCAGCACTAGAAAGATCTGTGGTGAAGAAGGAATGTGGCATCTCTGAAGAGATAAGAATCTCAGGGAGGGTAAGGGACTCTCCCGCTGGCTGGTGGCCGTGCCCAGATTTCTGGTTTTTCAACTATGCTTCCCCAAGGGAGCAACGCACAGCAGCATGTATTAACCTGTGTCTATTCACGTAAGAGCCATTCGGGGCGCCTGGGTGGCTCAGTCGGTTGACCGTCCGACTCTTGATTTCTGCTCAGGTCATGCATGATCTCATGGCTCGTGAGTTCTGTTGTCAGGGGAGTCTTTCTCCTCTCTCTCTGCCCCTCCCCCGCTCAGGCTCCCTCTCTCTCTCTCTCAAAATGAATCAATAAACTGGGGCGCCTGGGTGGCTCAGTCGGTTTAAGCGTCCAACTTCAGCTCAGCTCATGATCTCCCAGTTCACGAGTTTAAGCCCCGAGTCAGGCTCTGTGCTAACAGCTCGGAGCCTGGAGCCTGCTTCCGATTCTGTGTCTCCCTCTGTTTCTGCCCCTCCCCTGCTTGTGCTTGCACTCTTTCTCTCTCTCTCAAATATAAACATTAACAATTTTTTTAATTAAAAAAAAATAAGTTAATTAATAAACTTAAAAAAAAAGAGAGATAAAGAGACATTCAAGTTCCGGACACACAGCTAGCACATAAAAAAGAAAAAGGAAGGTAAGAGGGGTGGGTATCACCGGTGAACACATGTTTCCCCCATCAGCTATTCCTCCCCCAAAGCCATTCCTGTACTTGGCTTTCACCATCCCAGCCCTGCTCCCAACACCCACATACACACACACACACACACACACACACACGCACACATGTGTGTGTGAGCACACACATGCACTCCCACACATGCACGCACACATGTGCACACACATTCGTGCACACCCACGGCAGGCAAACAATAGAGGTCTATGCATCCCCACCCGCTCTGGGCGCTGGGCCCCTCCTAGGTCAGGGGTGGGAGGGAGGAAGTGGTCACAGCAAGCCTCTTCTCCAACCGGTTGTGCCCGTAGCTGAAAGCCTCTCTCCTGGTTCCCCAGAGGATCCCCCCTGTCCAACCCAAAACAATGCTATCAGGCTCCTATTAAACTGCCATCTGTTTCCCCTTTTCCAGGACAATGTGGCCCAGCAGCAGCCTGGGAGCTGACACCCTGCATTTTCACAGGTGCGGTAAAGAAGGCGTGTTTCCTCCTTGTTCTTTGTTGCGGTCGGCGGCTGTGACATCATTTCCCGTGCTCTGACCAGTACTCGTTCTAGGCTGAACCAGCTCGGTCACTGGGTAAGGAGACAGAGAAGTCCGGTGGCCAAGCCAGGGGCCAGGGACCGGGCCGCTTCACCTGACTCTGCTGCTCACCCCCACGAGGACCTGAGGTCTCAGGTTTAGTTTCGTGGGCTCCACTGAAAATAAAAAGTAACAACGGTAGTAACTGACCTGACTCTCTCCGCAGATGAAATGAGCTAAAACGCCCCAGAGGACCTTCCAAACTCTCCAGTGCCCTGCTAGCGTGATCATCTCAACGGGAAAGATTTTACATTTAATATTGTTTTAACTACCTCCCCCCGCCCCGATACTATCCAGCAAATGCAGTAAGGAACGGGCAAATACATTGGTGTACATTTTTTAATGGACTGCTACTGTTCAGCTGTAATAAACAACGAGAGAACTTTGGAGAAGTAGATGGGCACCTGCTACTAAAATTGAAGAAATACATAGCCTTGGCATTTCCCCCTCCCAGGTTTAATCTCTGGAGAAATCGTCTCACTTAGGCACAAAAGGGGCATATTGAGGAATGTTTTATAGCTGCATTGTTTGACTTAGCAAAAAAAAAAAAAAGTGGGGGGAGAGGGAACCACCTGAATGCACATCAACAGAAGAATAGATAACCAATTATAACATAGTCTTGCAGTAAAATAGAACATATTCTTGCAGTAAAATTATAACATATTCTTGCAGTAAAATAAAAATGTATATTCCCTACCTCAAGGGAAATGAATGAACCTGAACTACCCATTTCAGTCTGAATGAATGTCACAACTATAACGTTGCAAGAAAATGCATACAGAATGATACCATTTATATAAAATTTGGAAATATGCAAAGACTCTCCAATGGTTATAGATATAGACCTAGTCTATAGTCAAAGAACAGAGAAATACACAGGAATAAGAAACAATCAAATTCAAGATGGTGGTGGCCTCATCTCATGGCGGCAAGCGGGGGGGGAACACGATCGATGTTTTTGTAATCTTTATTTAATAATCTGGGCGTGTCCATGAGTGCCCATTGTATTATTTTTACAACTTTCTGAAATATTTCATAACCATCTTAATGAGAGAGATCGATTATATACCAACCTAGAAAGGTAGCTCCAGTATACTGTTCAACAAAACAAAAACATATGTAGCATATGGTTCTGTTTTCCTATAAGAACCATATATGTGCCTGTGTGTTTGTGTGTATGATTGGTAGGCACAGGAACAGTCTGGAAAGATATAATAAAGCTTGCATCAATAGTGTCTCAATAGTGGGCACCACTGGGAGATGGGATTACAGGGTTTAGAAACAGTTTCATTTCTTATTTTATAAATGTCTGTATTATTTGTATTTATCACAAATACCATGCACCGCCTTTATAGTTAAGTAATAAATACTCCATGAAGCAATTCAAATAACACATGAACTACAGCCTTCTAGTCCATTCTTTCAACAGATGTTTATTAAGTATCTGCTATGTAATTCAGGCTAGACGGTGGGGATCCACGACTAACAAAAATTACTACTTCCCTGGTTCTCATGGAGCTTATATCCTGCTGGGAGGGACGGACATCAATCAAATAATCACCCAATGAGATATAAAGTGGCACCCGTGTTAAAGGGTAGTGCACAGGATTTGAGCTGCTCAGGGAGATGAGACAGGCCACCTCCGCAGAAGGCAGCTCTGATCTTTGAAATGGAGAAGTGGGAAGGACATTCTAGGACAAGGACCGGCACATGCAAAGACCCTGTGGTAGGCAGGAGCATGGTAGAGCGAAGGAGTGGCTTATGTGGCTGGTGGGACCATAAGCCAACACAGAAAATTCTGCCAGAAGAGCAGGTCTGGCTGGGACGTGGCTAAAAGGTTTTTGAGATATGAGTACTGGAAAAATGTCATTTGATTCAGGATGATTCTAGCAACCCAGAGAAGGAGCAAATCCAGACAGTCACTGGACAGATGGTCGTAACTGTTACTACTTACGGAGCACTTTCTGTCATAATAACATCTGGGTATGTAAAGCCCAAACAACCTTTAATTATTTGGCATCTTTTTTTCTTCTTGCTACAATAGCAATAGAAAAAAAAAAAAAGTGTAAGGGCACCTGGGTGGCTCAGTCGGTTAAGCATCCGACTTCGGCTCAGGTCATGATCTCGCGGTCCGCAATTTCGAGCCCCGCGTCAGGCTCTGTGCTGACAGCTCAGAGCCTGGAGCCTGTTTCAGACTCTGTGTCTCCCTCTGTCTCTGACCCTCCCCTGTTCATGCTGTCTCTCCCTGTCTCAAAAATAAAATAAACATTAAAAAAAAAAATAAAGAAAAAAAGTGTATTTTTCTATGTATAGAAAAATTTTACAGAAATTTGGGGATCACTGAACTGGGGAAACTAGCTATGTGCCCCTGAGGGACTGAGATCACTTCTATCAGACCTTCTACTGTGCCCAGAGCAATGCCTGACACGTAGTGGGTGCTTCACAAATGTTTGCTAGAGTAAGCTGTTGGCTGAATGTATATGGAGAAGGCTGCACATGATTTCTACTCCTCTGATAGAGGTTAGCTATTTGTCAACAATTTGGGTGGTAAGCCGACTGTAATTGATAAGCAAAAGCAGTCTGTCCTCATTAGAAGTTTCAGGAATGACCCAAAACCAAGCAAAGCAGAACAGCAAAAGCAAAAATCCTGCCGGCATTTGCGAAAGGGATCATGAATGTAGTCACAAACTCTCATCTTGGTTTCGGACAAGTCTCTTTCCAGAAGGACATACATTCATGAAGTGACACATCTATAAACTGGTAAGGGGGACGACAAATAATTTTTTTAAGTTTATTTGTTTCTGAGAGAGTGAGAGAGCGTGCGTGTGCGAGCAGAGGAGGGGCAGAGAGAGAGAGAGAGAGAGAGGGAGACAGAATCCCAAGCAGGCTCCAGGCCTCCTGTGCCGGGCCCGATGTGGGGCTCAAACCCACCAACTGTGACATCATGACCTGAGCCAAAATCAAGAGTGGGCCGCTTCACCCACTGACCTACCCAGGCGCCCCTGAACTGTAAATCATTTTTAAACATTTTCCTGACATATAGCATAAGTATTTGTATACGCATAGCCTTTAAAAATAAGCTAGAAACGGGCAGGTAATGTAATACCACGCCTCAAATTCTGCCAGAGCTGAAGCTCCATCAAAATGTGTGGCCTTAACCACCACGCAGGGTACGAATGCAGATGGATCTTCTCTCCCATGACAAGAAACACCGCTTCCCGTGCCAACCTTGAAATCATTAAAGCTCGCTCAGCATAGAGCCGACAGAGGAGGCGAGCGGACCGAAATCGACAAGCCTGGGCCTGCCCGGCCGCCCTGCCCGGCTCGGGGCCTCACTGTGCTGGTCGGCCCTTCTCCCCTCCGACCGGGCCTCCCTTCCCACTTCAAACATCCCAGCGGCCGCAAAGGGCCACGGCTGTACCGACCAGACGGCAGAAACGGAAGAGACGGGGAAATAACCACGCACATGAATAACAGATCGGTTTTCCAACGACGCAGCAGGACTTGGGGCCCGTTCAGCTTCATGAGAGAACCTGTACAAGACCCAAACCGAGGTTGCGGTCTCTATGGCCACCTGATACGGAGGTCTCGGGGCTGCGTTTCTCCTCGATTGTGAATCATTCTGAGAAGGGTTCCAGATTCGTCTGCGGGATGCATTCCGTGGGATGACACCAGAGCAAAACAAGGAGAGCGCTTGCACTCGCTCTAAGCATAAACCAGAATACCGCTCACCTACACAACTTAAAAAAAAAAAACTGAGTTGCGGCACCAGGAAGAGAATCGGTCTGAGGAGGGAGAAGGATCTGCGTTGGAATCCTCACTCCCTTGTGGGCAAGGGTGTTTCTTTGCTCATTCCCACAACGGGCTGGCTCCATCCGTGGTCCCTGTGGGGGTTACTGAGATGAGCAGCCGGCGTGTGCCCGGCACAGGGTCAAGGCCAGTAACGCGTTGTGTTTTTTTCGAGCAGGCACTGCGTTCAGCGCGTTTGCAACTGTTCTAGTCGGTATGAGCCTATTTGTTTGCTCCGTATTTTCTTAATCCAACCAGATCTAGGCAATCCTGTGATGGCACACGTTTCAACATAAATGTATTTGGATTCACCGGTCTTAATTTAAAAGGTGAGTGGTTCCAATATGCGGGAAACCTACCTAAAATAACCTGTTTGGCAAAGTCATACTTAAAGATTAAAAACAGGAACCTCCTGACTCATGGCTGGCAAACCATCACAGACGCTCCTACACACACACTAAGGCAGGTGCCTGTCAGGTTATTTATGGGAGAAGAGGAAAGACAACATTGAGGTAGCTATTAGCACGATTAGGTCACCAACCTTGACTGTGCTGGATGGGACCTGGGACATCTAGTTCGCTCTGCCGACTTTTCACAGAGAAAATATTCAGCTGCAGAAGATAGGTGGGTTACCTGAGGTCACCCAGTTGAATATGGTCCAACTGGAATTAGCACACGGCCTGATGGAGGCACTCTGTTTCACAAGTGTAGCAGGAAAGGCTAACCTCTAACCCATACTAGTTTACCAGGGGGTCACCATTTCTGAATACTTCCCGTAGGAGTCAGAATTTTTAAATGGCAGTTTGCTTTCATTGTGAGTAAAAAAGGCTTCCCCCATGCCTGTAATACATGTGCACTCTAAGGTTTAAGGTTCCTGGTGACTGGAGGGATTGCCAGTACTGATTACCATTCTGTCCTCGGGGTTTTCGTTTCCATACGAGAAAAAGGCAGGGGCTCCTGGGTGACTCAGTCAGCTGAGCGCCCAGCTCTTGATTTTGGCTCAGGTCATGATCCCCGGGGTGGTGGGATCGGGCCCCCTCTAGGGCTCTGCACTGAGGGTGGAATCTGCTTAACATCCTCTCTCTCCCTCTGCCTCTCTCCCCCACTTGCACACACGTGCTTTCTCTTTCTCTCTCTCAAAAATAAACAAATAGAAAATTTTAAAAATAATAAAAAAAGAAAAAGGTAAACAGGAAGGTCAGGTGTAACGAAGTAAAAGAGAAATTCAGGGAACATCTTTCCACTTCATACGGGCTTCCTGTCCGTGAGATGCTTCACAGAGCTGGCGGGAGACTGCATACCGTATGGCAGGCAACCCCACAGGTAAAGGTGGTTGTCTGAAAACTGACCTCAGAATCAGGGGAGGTAGAAAGAAATCACAGCAGGCATTCACAGAAAGGAGGCGCGAAACCAGCCACTGACTCAGAGACTCATGGAACTAGATCACACAGATTCCAGAATGACTGTATGTATGGTCACATTCAAGTCAGTGGCAGGGTTTGCTTTCGGTCTTGCTTTTGTTTTCTTTGCTCTTGAGGTTGAACGTCAGGAAACGTCAGATCAAAAGTATCAGTGATGGAATGAAGACACCTGGTTCCATTGGGTTGGCAAGACGATCTTGGCCATCGTGGTTGGCTTATTGTTGACCAATGAGTAAATTGAAACTGATTGTTACAAAACACTGGGTGATTTCTTCATCAAGTCAGTGAGGTGGAGGGAGTGGGAGGGACTGTTCTAGATTAAAAGAGACTGAGGAGCCAACCGTAACCAGTGTGGACCTTGACTGATTCAGATAAACCAACTGTAAATAACATTTAAAGACAATTGGGGAAGTTTGGAGGGAAAAAAATGAGTATTAAATACAACTAGGGAATTACTAGTCACTTTGTTATGTGTGATAATGGTATTATGGTTAGGTAGGAAAATGTCCTTCCTTTTTAGAGATCCATAGTCCTTAGTTGCAGAAATGTCACGGTACTATAAAAGTTTTTAAATATTTAAGTAAAAGTAAAAGATGGAATACGTTAGCTAAGAGACCTCGCGATTTCCTTAGGGGAAATAATAGCTATTTCTATTTCTATTATTTCTAGAAATAATAGCTATTTCTATCTAGTACCATGGAAGCTGTATTTCCTTTATATTCCTTAAACGAAACAAACCATGTTACATTTGTGTATTAGGATCCTACGAAAGTAAGGATTACTGGGGCGCCTGGGTGGCTCAGTCTGTTAAGCATCTGACTCTTGATTTCGGCTCAGGTCATGATCTCACCATTTGTGAGGCTCTGAGCTGACAGAGCAGAGATGCGTTAGCTCTATGTTCTTACAAAAAGAGCTCACATCACTGCTCCCCACTGCACGTCTCTATTAATTTTATCTGTTTGCTTTTACGGGGACTCAGAACCTGCTTGAAAAGATTACTATAAATAGCCTCACCGGAGTATCAACAAACATGCTTTTAAAAAAAAAAAAAAAAAAAAACCTCTTTCAAATAATTGTTCATTTGCCCAGTAATTAGGTAACACCCTCGCACACCTTCAAAGGAAAGCGTGACACAGGCACAGTGATTTATATCTGTTAGCAACGTAAGCTCTGGCAGAAAGGAAATAGAGTTAAAGGACTTTAACCTCACTAGAACTGCTGCTTTGAAGATAGGAGTATTTACGCCAAGCTTTGTCGTTCTGGGGCTACTGAGGCTCATCAGTCACCACATGGGCTCCCTCGAGGTCTAACCAGAAACTTCTAACCCAGGTGGATATGATGGATTCTGTGATCTAAGGCATACATAAGTCTCCATTAGCATTCACTCCCTGTAGGCACATACATGCGCGCGCACACACACACACACACACACACACACACACACAAAGACGTCACGTACTTGTTATTAATCACAATCAAAACTGTGAAAAAAACCCTCCCTGTGTTCAGTCAACACAATTTTGTAACGAAATACTTGAGACACAGATGGATGAGCCAAAAATACTCCATTTCCTCAGAGCAGTCATGTCCTACCTCATTAAGAATCAAAAGAACTATTTTCCAGAAAACTTGTCGGCCCCTTGTAATTGCAATTGTTCATTTTCCTTCAGGTTCAAAATATTTTTATCTTCAATGTCAAAGGCTCTCTTCCAAAGATGTTTACCCAGTGGCCCAAATCTGACAGGATGTGCAGCTGTGAATGAGTTGGTGCAATTCAAAAGCTTGAAATCCTGTTTTCAGACTCGACACACTAGATTTTCTGGGTCTTTTGACACTGCTTCCTTTCAACTCTTTTAATCATGCCCTAAATTCTTCAGGCACCATGGGACCAGCTGGAATACAGGTATCTATTCAAAAATTGTAACTTTTCACTGATGCAAAGGAATGCTCTGGGAATTTAAACTAACCCACTTCCTCCACTTTCTCTCCAAATTAAAGCTCAGGAAACCAGACCCGAATGCTAACGTCTCTCCCTAGAATAATAAGGAAGAAACATGCAGGAGACTCAGGAACGTCTTTGGGTCTTTGGGTATCCATGCAGGGGACCATTGTGAATGCAAGACGCCCCAGAGGGACGCCATGCTGGTCCCTTGTAATCCAGCTCTTGGAAGGGATCCAATCTGGGCCTGAGTCATCCCCACTTTGGTCTAGGGTACGGTGGATGCCAAAGTGGCTCTAAAATAAAGTAAGAGCCATAGGAATGCAGTTTCTTTGAAAAACAATTGGGCCATACATTAGCAAGAGGTTTAAAAATGTGAATACCTTCTGACTCAGTAATTCTCTTTCTGAAGAGCTATTCCAAGTAAATATTAGAAACGTTGACAAACATTTGTGGACAGAGATAATCACAACATTGCAAATATGTGAAAGTAGGCGAAAATTAGCCTACATTTCAAATAGACTAATAATAAGCTGGAGTGTATCCACACGATAGGAGTATAGTGAAATAAATCAGGGCATTATCATTTGAAAAGCTTCTTTCAAATAATACCTGTTGACATAAAACCACTTATGTTAATGTTACATTTTAAAAGCAAGGGTTTTATTTTATATTTTATAATATTTTATAATATTTCACTTATAGTGTGTTCCTAGATGGTCAAGAAATATTCACAGAACAGTACAAAAAAATGCAAGTGTGAATGGTGGTGATCTCCAGATAATCGGTTAACTGTGATATTTCTTTTCATTTTTAACTTTCTTATTTTCCAAATAATCTGAAACGGGCACTTAGAACTTTAATAAGAAGAAAACAATAACTACATATATATTTTTAATGTTTGTTTATTTATTTATTTATTTATTTATTTATTTTTAATGTTTATTTATTGGGGGGGGGGGGAAGGGCAAGAGAGGAGACACAGAATCCAAAGTAGGTTCTAAGCTCTGAGCTGTCTGCATAGATCCTGACAGGGGGCTCGAACTCAGGAACCATGAGATCATGACCTGAGCGGGAGTCAGACACTTAACTGACTGAACCACCCAGGTGCCCCAATACGTATATATTTTTTAATAAAGTAACTTAAATGCAGCACCCCCCTCCTTTATCCTGCACAAAAAAATATCAGGTAAAATGAGTTAAAATAAATTTACTATTGAATATATTGGGGGAGACTTAAAGTATTAGACCTTAGAGTAGTTTCTGTAGTTGGTTTTAAAAGAGATTGCAAAACTTTCAAAGTAAATAAATGGAATTGGACATATCCATTTTTATAGGACACTTTTCCTTGGGGCGCCTGGGTGGCTCTGTCGGTTAAGTGTCTGACTCTTGGTTTCGGCTCAGGTCACGATCTCACATAATTCATGGGTTCGAGCTCCGTGTTGGGCTCTGCACTGGCAGGACAGAGCCTGCCTGGGATTCTCTCTGCCCCTCTCACCACTCATGCTGTCTCTCTCTCTCTCAAAATAAATTAATTAAAAAAAGAAACTTCTCGGGGCGCCTGGGTGGCGCAGTCGGTTAAGCGTCCGACTTCAGCCAGGTCACGATCTCACGGTCCGTGAGTTCGAGCCCCGCGTCGGGCTCTGGGCTGATGGCTCAGAGCCTGGAGCCTGTTTCCGATTCTGTGTCTCCCTCTCTCTCTGTCCCTCCCCCGTTCATGCTCTGTCTCTCTCTGTCCCAAAAATAAATAAACGTTGAAAAAAAAAAAAATAAATAAAAAAAGAAACTTCTCCTTCAAGCTTCTCTTGACACTGGCATCCCCATTTTTTGAGCCCCTAATCATGTTTGCTTCCTCTTCCTTTTTATCAACAAATAACTTATTGAACACTGGTTTTAGGCCAAGCGCCACTCTAGGGACGCAAGATACAGTAGTAAATAAAACAGACGTGACCTGTGTTCTCTCACTAGGCTATATGTTCCGGTGCATATTAGGCAAACATTCATAACAGATGACAAACAGTTGTATTAAGGAAAAGAGCCAAGTGGGGGGTCCAATATAGGTGTCCCGTGTCAGAAAAGACTTCTCTGATCAATGAGGGAAAACCAGCCATGGACAGAGCATTCTAGGCATATGGGACCAGCAAATGTCCTGGTTGAGAAAGGTGTTTACTGTGTTTAAGCAACTACCAGGAAGCCAGAGTAGCTGAGGAAGATTAACTGATGGAAGCATGACATTGGGTGGGATTGGAAAGGGGGTTGGCAAGAATCACAGAAGTCAATGATTTCCACAGGCTGGAGTAGAGTTGGACTGGTTGCAGTGGAACATCAATGATTTTCTTCATTGTTACGCAAGTCATTTTTAACCTCGTTCTTTTTTCTTTTTTTTTGAAAGACAGAGAGAGCGCGCACGCATGCAAGTAGGGGAGAGAGGCAGAGGGAGAGAGAGAATTTTAAGCAGGCTTCACACCCAGTGCGGAGCCCAACTCGGGGCTCGATCTCACCACCGCATGATCGTGACCTGAGCCAAAATCAAGAGTCCGATGTTCAATGGGACTGAGCCACCCAGGTGCCTCCTTAACTATTTATAGACGCTCAGGAAGTTGCAAAAATATCTCATCGATTCCCATACTTCACCCGGCTTCCCTCAGCGGTGGCATCTTATATGAGTGCCGTACAAAATCGAAACCAGGAGGTACAACACTGTTAACTAGACCACAGATCTTATTCAGCTTTATGGATTGTGTGTGTGTGCGCGCGTGTGTATAGTTTCGTTCGTATGTGTGTATGGTCCAATGCAATCTTATCCCGTGCATAGATTCTAGCGAAGGATTTTAAATGAGAAATATAATCTGATTTGTTTTTGACCCCAATGGTTGTGAAAAGAACGGGTTGGGTCACACCCGTTAGGAGGCTGCTTCTCCGTCGTGAGAGCCAGTCGTGGGTCTCACTAGTGTGGAGGCAGCAGAAAAAAATGATGGAACTGTGTGGGGGGGGTTGAAGAGTTGGGGCCAACCAAGCTTGAGATCAACTGGATGTAGGGGATGAGGAGAGGGGAAAATAAAATGCTCCGGGTTTCTGGCTTGAACAGCCAGGGGGACAGCAATGCCATTTACCAGTAGGAGCATGTCTGGTCAAGGAGCAGGTTGGGGCACCGTTGCTTTAAGCATGTGAGCTGGAGATGCCATCTACCTCCTCTTTGGGCAGAGGACACACGTGAGAGTCAGCAGCATCCACACAGCATCAAAAGCCATTGCAAGCCCTGCGTGATATTTAATTATTTTCTTTTTAGTTACAACAATGCGCAACATGGGGCACCTGGGTGGCTCCGTCGGCTAAGCATCTGACTTCAGCTCAGGTCACGATCTCTTGGTTCATGGGTTCGAGCCCCACATCAAGCTCTGTGCTGACAGCCCAGAGCCCGCTTCGGATTCTGTGTGTGTGTGTGTCTCTCTATCTGCCCCACCCTGCTCACGTTCTATCTCTGTCTGTCAAAAATAAATAAAGTTTAAAAAAAATTTAAAAAAACACCAACGTGCAATATAAATTTACTTATTGTAATAAAATAAAATCATTTTACTTTAAGAAAAGAAGCCCTGGGGGGGGGCGCCCGGGTGGCTCAGTCAGTTGAGTGTCCGACTTGGGCTCAGGTCATGATCTCGCGGTCTGTGAGTTCAAGCCCTGCTTCGGGCTCTGTGCTGACAGCCCAGAGCCTGGAGCCTATTTCAGATTCTGTGTCTCCCTCTCTCTCTCTGACCCTCCCCCATTCATGCTCTGTCACTCTCTGCCTCAAAAATAAATAAACGTTAAAAAAGAAAAGAGAAAAGAGAAGAGAAGACAAGAGAAGAGAAAAGAAAAAAAAGAAAAGAAAAAAGAAAAGAAAAGAAAAGAAGAAGAAAAGAGAAGAGAAAAGAAAAGAGAAGAGAAGAGAAAGAAAAGAAAAGAAAGAAAAAGAAAAGAAAAGAAAAAAGAAGAGAAGAGAAGAGAAAGAAAAGAAAAGAAAGAAAAAGAAAAGAAAAGAAAAGAAAAGAGAAAAGAAAAAAGAAGAGAAGAGAAAGAAAAGAAAAGAAAAGAAAGAAAAAGAAAAGAGAAGAGAAGAGAAAAGAAAAGAAAAGAAGAAGAGAAGAGAAGAGAAAGAAAAGGAAAGGAAAGGAAAGAGAAAAGAAAAGAAAAGAAAAGAAAAGAAAAAAAGAAAAGAAAAGAAAAAAGCACTGGGTGACACCACCAAGGGAGTGAGTGTAAGGAGGTGGCCCAGAGCAGAGCTCAACGACCCAATACCGTAGTTCATACATGCTCATTCAACTCCACCACGCACTGGTTGGTCATTTTCCTGGGAGTAATGTCGCCTTAGGGAGACTGTCAACCTGCAAGCCACAGAGATTCTATGTTGTTTCACGTTTTAATTCCAGTGTAGTTAACATACAGCGTCATATTAGTGCCAGGTGTACAATAGAGGGATCCAACCCTCCCGTATGTCAACTCAGGGCTCATCACGACAAGTGTCCTCTCCATCCCCTTCACCTATCTCATCCCTCCCCCCGGACCCCCTCCCTGGAGAAGATGCTGTCTTAAGATCTTGCTCTGCTCCTCACGAGGCCTGGCGTGGCTGTATGACCCCTAGGAACGCTCGACGAATTTGGTTTTGTTCAGGAAACATTTACGGATCACGACCCTTTTGCCTGCTATTACGCCAAGCTGGGCTCGGCAGGCACTCCCCGCTCCCACCAGTGTTAAAATGCGGAAGCACGCAGGGTCAGGACAGACGCTGTCCCCTCAGGTAGGAAACCCCACAAGCTCCGACTGGACAAAAAAACGAGGCCAATTTAGAACAAAGGATTCATGTGTTGCGTCTCCCTACTCGCACCAACCCCCTCCCACACTCAGCCAAAAGGGTTATTATCCTCGAATCACCATATGCCCAAATAACTATTGTTTACGAAATACTTTTGAGAGATTTTGGAAGCTATTAAAAACAGGTTGTCGTAGCTGTACAAGCTCCTCAATGACAACGGAAGGACAGCTTCTAAATGAACAGAATATTTCAGGTGCCACAGAAACGATTTCTGTTACGTGCAGTTCGAGCATCGCCATAGGGAGAAATCATCTAATATATCAGAAACAAGAAACACGTATTTTCTATTCCATATAATACCCTTTGCCGCCTTCATCTGGTTCCACAGGCTTTGTGCACAGCTGGATGGCTAGCTTGAAACTGAATACACAGCAAGGAGGCATGAGGATCGTGTGTGAATGGCTGTTTGTTAGGAACCCGCAAAACCTTTTTTTGCAGAACATTCTCCCTCTTCAGAAATTTCAGAATTATTTCCCTTTTCAAAACATCCCATTACTGCATTTGCTTCTTTTTTTCTTAACTTAAAAAAATCCATACCACCGTTCATTCATTCAGTGATTATTTATTGGGCTCCTTCTATAGTCACTCTTTAAAAAAAAAAAAAAAAGTTTATTTGTTTATTTTGAGAGAGCAAGCAGGGGAGGGGCAGAGAGAGGAGAGAGAAAATCCCAAGCCCCGAGGCGGGGCTCGATCCCACAAACCGTGAGATCATGACCCGAGCTGAAATCAAGAGCCGGGTGCTTAAATGACTGAGCCACCCAGACACCACTATATTCACTCTTTATCGGGCTCCTACTATGTGCCAGGCGTTGTTCTAGCAGGTGAGGCTATAGGTGTGAATGAAACAGACAAAAATTCTTGTTCCTCACCCATGCTAGTGAGGAACCCACTATGCTAGTCAGGAAATAAACAGAACACATCTTGTGAAGGAATCCAGAAATGAAGTATGAATGCAGAAAAGGGATAGACAGTTGTGACGTGCTGAAGACCGGGGTCAAAGCACATCCCATGCTCTGGGATCCAACACAAACCCAGTCTGATTAGCAAGCCAGACAAAGCTGGGACCCCGACTTGCTGTGACAGTCCTTGAGAAGTAGGTTCTGATGATCTAGTTTTATAATCTTATTTGAGAGGTAATATTATATCAACCAAGCCTAATGTGTGAAAAAAAAAAAGTCAGTATGTTGGGACATCTGGTGGCTCAGTCGGTGAACCGTCCAACTCTTGGTTTTGGCTCAGGTCATGATCTCGCCGTTTGTGAGTTCGAGCCCCATGTCGGGCTCCTCGCTGGCAGCGTGGAGCCCGCTTGAGATTCTCTCTCTCTCTCTCTCTCTCTCTCTCTCTCTCTCTCTCTCTCCCCCCCCCCCACCCGCTCTGTCTCTCGCAGTAAACTAATTTTTTAAAAATCAGTATGTTATTTGCATCTCAAATTAAATCCTTCGTTCTATTCTATTTACAATTATTTATCCTCCTATCTCCCTCCACACGAGTTTGAGGGTCCTTACGATAAAAGGCATAAAGTGAAATAATGACACCATTGGAGACAAAGGAGACACCACAATCATGAAAAGGGAGGAATATATTCCAGGAGGAAGAAATAACATAGAAATTGGTATT
Organism: Panthera onca; assembly: GCF_046562875.1. Lineage (NCBI taxonomy): Eukaryota > Metazoa > Chordata > Mammalia > Carnivora > Felidae > Panthera > Panthera onca. Next base: position 14,270,949 of record NC_138346.1, on the reverse strand, counting down.
GAGCCTCCTGGTGTCCAGGGCAAAACTCAAGGAAATTGAAAACCCAGTTTGTGATCCCAGAACCCATTTGGGGGCATAGGCACCATGTGTCATCTGTGCTCTGGGTGGCCAGCAGGAACATGGCTGGTGGTCAGCAAAGGAAAACTTTTCACTGCGGATCTCACCCCGCCCCCCTCAAAAATGTGTCTGCAGTGATCTTTCCCGTTGGCATCTAATTTAGCTTCCTGCTCACTGTTAGGACATGAATGAATACCCCTCTCGTGTTAATTTTCACAAATGCATGAAAGTAATTTCAGAGCCACCCGAATCAGCATTCAAAAATACTACTTCTTCGGGTGCTCCTGGCGACAGGTAGCAGGCACAATAAAATTGCACAGAGGGTACCCCAAAAAGGCCTGTCACCCAAAGATCGCCACTGGTCGCCAGCAGGAGACCCCACGAGGAATGTGGCATCCCAGCCGCTGTCCCCGCTCTTACTCTACAGCGCGTCCTCCAAACAGACCTGCCCTCAGCCAGGGGTCTAGGACCAGGTCACAATGTAAGGAACTAGGGATGGACGAGGTGCTGAGAAGAAACACACCATGTGGGCCTTTGCTTGGGAGTGTAGGTCCGTCTCTGAACTCAGTTTGTCATATCTCACTTCCAGCCCCTTCCTTCCTTCCTTCCTTCCTTCCTTCCTTCCTTCCTTCCTTCATCCATTTTCTCTCTTTCCCCGCATCCACGTGTGCACATGCACACACACGCATACACGCCCTCGTACACAAGCGCTTCCCCATCTCTCTTTACCCTGAAGTGAGAAGACAGTCCTTTCTAGATGGTCTACAGGTCAGAACTCAGGTTTGCCTCGTCAGCGTGCACTTGACTATTGGGAAAAGCTGGGAAAATCTGGCAGTCTTTCTTTCTTTCTTTCTTTTTTAATGTTTACTTTTGAGAGAGAGAGAGAGAGAGAGAGAGAGAGAGACAGTGTGAGCAGAGGAGGGGCAGAGAGAGAGGGAGACACAGAATCCAAAGCAGGCTCCAGGCTCTGAGCTGTCAGCACAGAGCCCGACGCGGGGGCTCGAACCCACAGACCGTGAGATCATGACCTGAGCTGAAGTCGGATGCTTAACCCACGGAGCCACCCAAGTGCCCCAGGAAGCATTTCTTTAACAAATGGAGTGAAGTCCTGAGGTCCTGCACTCTTCCCTTGGCTTCCGTAAGCCCCGCCCACACCTCCCAAAATAGTCTCTTTATCAATTTCACCTCAAGACACCCGCTTTGAAGGTACCATCCGTTTCCTGCTGAAAACCTTGACCCCTATGGCCCCGAGGACAACTGCAGGCGCGGGAGGCGGCCGCGCAGGGGCTCCGCACACCCTGTCCCTGCCATTGACTACAACGTGACGCGCGGCAAGGAATTCCATCTCTTTCCAACTGTCCCTTACTTGGTGGTGTGAGGATGCCAGTCGTTGCCGCCACCCAAGGTCGCCGAGAGGGTCAACACACCCCTCTGAGAGGCTTAGCACGATGTAGGGCACACAGGAAGTGGCAGTTCTCTGTAGAAACAGCTGCCCTGGGGCGCCTGGGCGGGGGGGGGGGGGGGGGGTGCTCAGTTAGCTGGGCGTCCCACTTCAGCTCAGGGCATGATCTCGCGGTCGGTGGGTTCCAGCCCGGCGTCGGGCTCTGTGCTGATAGCTCCCAGCCTGGAGCCGGCTTCGGATTCTGTGTCTCCCTCTCTCTCTCTGTCACTCCCCTCTGTCTCCCCTCTCTGTCTAGCAAAAGTTATTAAAGAAACATTAAAAGAAAAAAAAAAAAAAAAGACAAAAAAAGAAACAGCTGCCCTCCAGCCCAGACCTAGGTCCCACCACGGCTACTCATTGTCATCGGTCCAACACGGCCAGTCAATGACCATCCCACCATTGCCCCCTTCTGCCTGGGGACATTTATATAGGGGTTCTACTGCTAACCTCTCAAACCCGATTTTCATCTGTAACCACCCCTTCCAGTCACTTCTGGGGTCTTCCTGCCTTCCTCAATGCCCCTCAGATGTGCTGGCCTCCCAACGGGCCACTCCAACACAGTCGAACACCTTCAGACTCATTAAAGCATCATCGACACCCCGGAAGAGAAATGTCTCGAGTTCCTAAGACCCAGGTCTTCATGGGGTCCTGCCCAGGTCTCTGCCCTGTGTCCCCTTCTCTCTCTGAATGCGTGGCCTGCACCACCTCGCCCGCCCCCTGCCTTCTCCTACTGTGTCATCCAGATTCCTAGGCCTGAGCCATATATTCGCCCAAGCACCCCACTCTGATGTCACGTGAACACCTCAAACACGTGTCAAAACTGAGCTCGTTACTCCCTGCCCTTAGTCTCCCGAGGGAAAGATTCCTATTCTTTTTTTTTTTCTTTTTTAATTTTTAAGTTTATTTATTTCATTTGAGAGAGAGAGAAAAAGCATAAGTGGGGGAAGGGCAGAGAGAGCGTGAGAGAGAAAGAACCCCAGGCAGGCTCCACACTGTCAGCACAGAGCCCGACGTGGGCCTCAAACCCATGAGCCGTGAGATCACGACCTGAGCCGACCGAGTCACCCAGGCATCCCGCTGACTCCTAGTCTTGTTTTGAGCGCCTCACCCCCCAGCCAGACTCCCAGGCCAACAACCTGGGGGGCGGGGGGTGGGCGGGGGTCACCCGTGGCTCATCACTGTCCCCTGCACATCCTACCAGTGGCCAAGTTCTGAAGAACGTCTCCCGCAGCATCTTGTGAATCAGTCCCCTGACTGGTTTCGCTGCTGGCCCGGGGGTCTCTCCTCTGGTAAACTTCAAACACCTTCCCATCGGCTCTTCTCTGGACCGTGCCGCCAAAGCAAGCTGTCTGCGTTCACATTTGATCACGTCAAATTATTATTATTAATAATGGCTCCCATTCATTATGATGGGCTGGTCACTGTTCTAAATGCCCTTCATATATTACATCATTTAAACGCCCCGTAATTTCATAAGGTAAGCTCTATAATTATCCTCATTTTAGGATGAGCGAATGAATTTGCAGGTGCACACGGCAAGTAGGAAGGAGCGTTAACCAGCTTCCGACCCCTTGGCGATTTGCTTCTGCTTCTGCTTCTCCCACCTTCCCCCGCCCCCCTTCACGTTGCCTTACAGAGACTTAAACCCCTTCAGGGTTCTCACTGTCCACCCTGCGGGTTGGAGCCCCAATTCCTGGTCTTGGCACCAAAGGGGCCCCACAGGCCGGTTCCTGACAACTTCTGCCCAGCGGCTGTTACTTTTCCCGAAGGGAAGGGCCCCCAGCTCCGCCTGGCTGTTCACAGCTTCCTCAACAAGCCGCCTTTCTTTCTGCCTCTTCACCCCTAACGCCATCTTCAATAGCCTTCTCCAACCTTCGCCCCCACGTGGCACCTGGTGAATTCTCGCTCTCTTAGAGACTCAGCGTAAGCGTCTCTTCCTCCAAGAAGCCTTCCCTGACCTCCCCAGGCTTGCCCACGCCCATGCCCCTATGACAGCACTTGGCATGCAGCTCCCACACCCCTTACCTGTCTGTCCCCAGAGGGGAGGGGCCACAGCTCCATTCATCTTTAGATCCCCCAGTGCCTGACACCTTCTGGGTTGTTCAAAGCTTGGTGAATATATAAATAAGGGAAAAACAGATAAAGGAACTTGTGAAAGGCAAGTACCAAGAAAGCAACAGAGATGGCCGTGGGCAGCAATGCGAGGTAGCACCCGCTATACATATTTTTATTTTTTATTTTTTATTTTATTTATTTATTTATTTATTTATTTATTTATTTGTTTGTTTATTTTTTGAGACAGAGAGAGACAGAGCATGAGCAGGGGAGGGGCAGAGAGAGAAGGAGACACAGAATCCAAAGCAGGCTCCAGGCTCTGAGCAGTCAGCACAGAGCCCAACACGGGGCTCGAACTCACAGACTGTGAGATCATGACCTGAGCTGAAGTTGGATGCTTAACCCACTGAGCCACCCAAGCACCCCCGCTATACATATTTTTAAGTAAAGAAAGAATTCTAACTTCTTTTTTTAACGTTTATTTATTTGTGAGAGAAAGAGAGAGAAACAGAGCATGAGGAGGGGAGGGGCAGAGAGAGAGGGAGACACAGAATCCAAAGCAGGCTCCAGGCTCCGAGCTGTCAGCACAGAGCCCGACGCGGGGCTCGAACTCACAAACCGTGAGATCATGGCCTGAGCCGAAGTTGGACGCTTAACCGACTGAGCCACCCAGGCGCCCCAAGAATTATAATTTTTGCAACTACAGAGCATCTCTGCTCACCACACTTCCTGATTACATATCGGAGCTGGAGTATGCACATGGGCTTTTTATTCTCCCAACCATACTTGAGTGGACAAATGATGTCATTATCTTGGGAGGGATCCGTTTTTTTTTTAGAGAGCGAGAGAGAGCTGGGGAAGGGCAGAGGGAGAGAGAGAACTTTTTTTAATTATTTATTTATTTTGAAAGAGAGACGGAGACAGAGAGCGAGCGGGGGAGGAGCAGAGAGAGAAGGAGAGAGAGAATGTCGTAACAGCACTATCAGCACAGAGCCTGATGGAAGGCTCCATCTCACGAACCCTGAGATTATGGACTGAGCTGAAACCAAGGGCCCGATGCTTACCCAACGGAGCCACCCAGGCACCCCAGGGGGTTCCTTTTTAAAATCAAAATCAAATAACTCAGGGCGCCTGGGTGGCTCCGTCGGTTAAGCGTTTGACTTTGGCTCAGGCCAGGATCTCGCCGTATGTGAATTCGAGCCTTGCATCGGGCTCTGGGCTGTCAGCACAGAATCTGCTTCAGGTCCTCTGTCTCTCTGTCTCTCTGTCTCTCTGTCTCTCTCTCTCTCAAAAATAAATAAACATGAAGAAAAAAATTATTAAAAAAAGTCAAATAGCTCTTCTTCAAAGTCAAGCTTTATTCACTCAAATAAAAATATCACCCAGCCCTAGAACCACTTTTATACTTTAAATGGAAAATCTTATCATGCAGAGGCCATCAGGCGTGTGACTGGAAAATGTGTGAGAGATAAAAGGCCTGACAGATATGAAAGTTTGAGAAAGAATGTGCCTGGACAGACGCGCCTGATTTCTATAATAATAGTCCAATAAAACGTCACATCCCCTATCGTTCAGGCCTTCCTCTTAGAACTGGGTCCCACGCTGACGTGCACGCATCCCATTCTGATTACTGATTTCCTCTTGACGAGGCAGAGGAATCGAGAGTAACACTCCCCATGACGAAATGACAATATGGTTCCCCTTCATTTGGTTGAAAAAGTGTTTACATTTACGGTGAAATCTCCACAGAGGTAACAGCTGTTGAAAAGAGGGGTTGCCTTGAATGTTTTCAGAAAGAAGAAAGTTATACTAAAACTATCAAACCTGGTCAAGAGTCACTTCTCGGGAACTGTGTGCTCAGCTCTGGCACTTTGTCCTGCTACAGCTGACTCAGAAAATCGGGTTCAGGAAGCGGACACAGAGCCTAGAGGTTTTCACTTGTGAGCGCAAAATTCAAATGTGTTACACACACACACACACACACACACACACACACTAGTTACAAAGGCAGTAAATTAAATTAATACATTTTCGAAGATCTTCCACAGGAGCCGAAATGACGAAAGCAAAATATTCAGTTAATCAGAAAATGGCAAGCCCCTGGAATGCACTGCTGAGCATCCCGACGGCCCAAGGCTTTCCAGAGGCTTCTCGGTACACAGCCTGTATTCTATAAAAATGAGAAAGGCATTCACTCTGCCAAATTTCTTTCTTGGGTGACAGGTCATCAACTGAATCCAGGTAGAAAAAAAAGGGAAATAGTTGGAATGGGGCTTGTTAGAAAGGGTGAGAGATAAGAAGGCAAATAATTGGTGCTGTGAGCATCACCATTTTATGTGAGACAAAGCCATGGAGAGAGGGTATTCTAAGGGCTTTCACTGAGAATCTTTGTGACATTCTCCTCTGTCCTGTGACCGCCCCAGGCTGAACCACTTTACAGCAGAAAAATATAGAAGTCCTTTACTGCTGAGCTCTTCTGTCTGAACCATCATCAGCTAATCCTTGAAAAGGAAAAATAGTCCATTTCAGAACATTCGGAAGGTTTAAAAAGCCTAACCTCAGACCAGCACCCTGGAATAGGGAGGAGATTTCAGTTAAATAGAAGACATTTCTAGTAAATACAATAGTCCAATGCTGACTGGGCTGTTGCTAGAAATTTGAGCTCATTTCAAGCATGGACTTGAGGGTCAGTCTCAATTTAAAAAGTGGCTCTGCCATTTTCAGGGAGTGCATATCCTGGGGTAAATGGTCCACAAAGATGGCCGACAACATTCCTCCCATCCCTGCGGCCTTGATGAGGGTGGCCTCATCTCCCTCTCCTTGCATCTGGGCGGTCTCTGTGCCTTGTTTTGCCTAATGGATGCTGCACAAGTGATGCTATGTGACTTTTTTTTTTTTTTTAATTTTTTAAATGTTTATTTATTATTGAGAGACAGAGAGAGGGACAGAACACGAGCATGGGAGGGGCAGAGACAGGAGAAGACACAGAATCCAAAGCAGGCTCTAGGCTCTGACCTGTCAGCACAGAGCCTGATGCAGGGTTCGAACTCACAAAGTGTGAGATCATGACCTGAGCTGAAGTCGGACGCTTAACTGACTGAGCCACCCAGGCGCCCTGCTATGTAACTTTCAAGGCTCTCCCTTTTGGAATCTTGGCAGCCTCCATATTTGCCCTTTTGGAAACTAGCCGCCATGTAAAGAAGGTCAGGGTAGGCTACTGGATAATGAGGAGAGAGAAAGGGGGGGGGGGCAATCACCCAAAGGGGAACCCAAGCCCCCTGGCCAACAGCCTACACCAAGGCCCTAGACTAGTGAGTGATGCCATCTTGGATTTTCCAGCAATAGGTGAATGGCCCCGACGTCATAAGAAGAGACATCCCTACCAGCCACTCAGCTGAGGCCCCTAACATCACAGAGCAGAGAGGTGCTGGCCTGCTGAACCATACCTGAATCTCTGACCCACCAGATCTGAACAAATACAATGATGATTAAGTCCACGAAGTTTTGGAGTAGTTTGTTACGTAGAAATATGTGATTCATCCATAAAATGCGGTCAGTTATATCAACGGCACGTACTTGCTCACTCTGGTGAGTTGTAGTGAGTATGTGTGATTCTGTGAGCAGGGAAAGTGCTGAGCACAGACCTGTACACCTGCCAGGTAATGAACACTCCATGCAAGTGGGTGTTGTTGCTATTGTCATTTCCAAAGCAAGACTGAATGACTCACCCGTAATGTTGTAAAGGGTGATTGTTCTTGAAGAAGATTGTTTCACATGGCCCTTTGCCCATCCACGTATTCAATGAGTACTGAGACAAAGGTAGCCGGGGCACATTCTCTAGACCTCCCTAGGCCTCATGCTCCTGATCTGAGTTCCCGGAGAGCAGAAAACAGCATATTTCCTGGAAAGTCACAGCCCCCTCTGTGGAGGTGCCTCCTAGAGACACCCGCTTAGAGAAGCAGCCCCAGACAGTTCCTCCAAAATGACTCCCCACCCTACAAAGCTCCCCTCCTGGCCTTATGGAGACTAAATTGGACCAGTTGCGAATTCTTTCTAGGAAGGTGTAAGTGGGCAACATAGGGATAGAAAGTTGATGCAGAGAGATTCCAGAAAGAAGATGGATGGCCTTCGTAAGCAGCAACGATGGGAAGAGAGAAAAAAGACGCCATGTTATTACCGTGGAAGATAATACAAGTCTCCTACAGGAAACTGGTTCCTGGGTCTTTTCATTTTCTGCCAGTGACCTTGATTCTTTTATGATCTCTGCGAAGGCTGCTGGGTTTCTGTGGAAGATAACCAGGGCCCTAAGTTCCCTAATATCTTTATAATAAAAGTGGCTTTTTTTGGCAATCAAAACAGTCCAAACAGTCCAAGCGGAGGTTGAGATGGATGGCACATTAGTTCCTCCCGTCTCTTGAATCTAGACCAACCAACTCCAAATAAATGTGCAGTCTAAGTAAAATCAGCATTTGCCCTGCAGAGATCTTCCAGAGAAACACCCTTAGGTTTCAAAGGAGGTGCCTGCCCCAAATTGCCCCCCCCCCCAATTCTGGAAATTCTGGAGCCGCCCTCAAAGCCTCCCTTCTCCAGCTTTTCCCTCTTTGTGTTACCCTATGATCCTGCCCAGGACTTGAAGTTTCATTCACAGCAGCCCGTTCCTTTCCCCCTGCCCTCTTTTGATTTGTGAGCTAATTTTTTCTTCATTTTTTAATGTTTATTTATTTATTTTCAGAGAGAGAGAGAGAGGGAGAGGAGCTCAAGCAGGGGAGGGGCAGAGAAAGAGGGAGAGAGAGAATCCCAAGCAGGCTGTGCTGTCAGTACAGAGCCCGACGCGGGGCTTGATCCCGCGACCCTGGGATCATGATCTGAGCCAAAATCAAGAGTCAGACACTTAACAGACTGAGCCATCCAGGAACCCCTGGGAGCTAATTTTTATCCCCAGGGCAGAATCTCCCATCGGCCACCCCTCCAGGAGCAGTCGCATAGATCCAGAGGTCACTACTCTTATCTACAGCAAACCCCTGACCACACGGCTTCCTACCACCTACCAAATAAATCCCTGGAAATTCACTCCAAAACGGCATCCATCTTATCACCGTTCACTTCATTTTATGTAGAACTGGGATGCTTTATAAAGAGCATTCAGTCAAGGCAAGTCTCTACAAGTCTTTGCCTAAGAGGATTTAGTTATAAAATACCTAAAGAGCTTCTTTATAATGTAAATTCAACCTTTGTAATGTAAATCCCACTGTAGGGCCCCCGCCAAGCAGAAGGAGAGCAATATTAATTTACTTACTACTTAATTATTCTCTCTACTCCCCAACACCCCCTGGGAGGTAGGGTTTCCTGGGGCAGGAGGAATGTTTTTCACTTCTTTCTAACGTTCCAAAGCACTTCTGCACTTCGGGAAGGCTCGACACTGACCTTGAGAATGACAAGAATTGGGAAGCACCCGAAATCAAAAATCAAAACAGACTTTGAAGGAGAAGCTGGGGCTCCGTGCAGTCCTGACTCTGCCCCCTTCTCAGTCTTTTGTTTTGTTTAACTGATTATACGCTTGATTAGAGTTGTACCAGCTTGTTTATGCCTCAGTCTGTCAACTTTTCTATTATCCTTCAATAGGCCAAATCAAAACTGAGAAAAGGCCAATATTTTAATTTGTTGTAATATTGTCCTTAGTATAAAACAGGAAGCCTGTGAATTAGGGTCATTCATTTAGTTTTTATTATTATTTTAGAGTGCCTATTAAACCTATAGCTTGATTGCTGCAAAGATAGCTTATTATTATGAATCATTAATTTTGGTACAGACAATTGTGTGTGTTCACGGCAACACCAGGTGTGCATAGGCACCGTGTGTCATTTCATTCTTGCACAATCCTATTTAGCAGAGGCTCTGAGAGGAGGTCAGTAGTTCTCCCTGCCCCCATGCAGCATGGAAAGGCATGATCAGGAACTAAATTGATTTCTTCTTTTTACCCCAACTGCTATGTTCTCTTACAAGGCTGTATCCCAAAGAAGAGAGAAATGGGAAGAAAATATCCTTGGTCAGTCTAGAAAATATTTTTTGTACGATTGGGTATTGAAGCCACAAACATTTCCCGTCTTTGTCTCGCGCGCAACTACTCAATCCACTCAAGTGGTAATTCTTGAATCATCTTTCTCACCTTTACCCCACATCGCCTTTCTCCACTTCCCAATTCAACTCTTGATGCTTTGGGGTTCCCCCCCCTTCTCTCTTTCTTTTGCCCAATTGTCTTCAGCTTCAGGCTGTGACGTAACAACTTATCTGCACTATGTTCGCTTGCCAAGGGCCTGCTGTATGTGACATTCCCCAGCTACTTAACCCACTCATTTGAAGTCCACGGTTGTTGGTTAAGTGTCAGGATTCCAAGGCTCAGCTGTTCTTTGCTCCTACAGTTGACTTCCTACCCCCCAAAAGTCACTGTGGGCCTCTGGGGGCAGCTCGTCTCTAATTCAGCCTTTCTTCTGGAAGGTGTTACTCTGGCACGCTGAAGACGAAGTCGCCATTGGAATTTTTCTTCTCATTGCCTCCGTATTACATAAGTAACCTGTAACAGGGTGGCCTTTATACAACACAACCTGATCAACCCCAGGCAGAAAGGCGAGAGGAGAAACACCGCCCTGGATTCTGCAGTTATCCGGAGGCGCAGATTCTATTCCAGCCCAGGTGATGCACCTGCCGCCACACGTCTTCAGCCAGCCAGCCACCCTCGATTGCCTCTTTCACTTTTACTCTGCAATAGCGCGGGATCCCCACTCATCTTTTGGTACAAAGGGAGGAAAGAAGGAAAAGGGCTTTTTGTATCCGTGAGAAAAGTTGTAATTGCATGGGAAAAAATAGGGATAGTGGATTCCCACAAATTCTCATCCAAAGAAGACGGATGGGGCTCCCCATGGGGCGCAGTTTGAGGACCACTCTGAGAACCTGGTGTCTGACTCTCCTACCGAGTCTTTGCGTGATGGACGCGGAGAAGGGGTCGGGGCGGGGACTGGGCAGGGCTCTGCGTTCGTGTTAAGGCGCAAAGTGACCGCTTTATGCTGTGAAAGATGGGGGCTGGGGTTAAGGGGGGGGGGATGGATCTCAAAGGAATTCAAAGTGGGATGCCAAAGAGAGGGCGTCAGGATTCAGAAACCGGGATCACATGGGCCGTGAGACAAGGCCAGAGACCCCGGACGCAGCGACAGCGACAGCGACAGCGAGGAAGGAAAAAAAGAGCCGGTGCCCCCGCATCCCGCGGGCCGGGGTCCGAGGCGAAGCCAGGCCGGTGTCCCCAGCCCGCCTGCAGCCCGCCCGCCGGGATCAGACGGAGCGGCGGGATCCCGCCCGGGTCAGTTCGGGCCACGCCCTCCCGGTCCCCCCTCCCCGGGCCCCGCGGGACACCGTCGCCGACCCCCGGCACGACGGGACGGGCGGGGTGCGCCCCCCGGCCCGCTCCGTTGGGATGGTCCCCGCGGTCGCTCTGCGCTCTCTTCGGCCCCTCGAGCTGCGCCGTCCGGTCCCCAACGCACTGACACCGCCGCCGCGCCCAGGTCCCCGCGCCCGTTTGCGGTCACCTCCTGGGTCTGCCGCCCCTTCCCCCTGCCCCGAGCAAAAGCGACGGCCTGGGCCCCGCCGAGCCGAGGCCGCCTGGGGACCCGATCGACCCAGACGGCGATGGGGCCCGCGGCGAAGGGGATCTATCCGGGAAGGCTTCCTGGAGGCGCGGAGCCCGGAGGACAAAACCAGCACTCCCTCTAGGCGCAGCTTAGTCTGTTTAATAGGCCCGCTCTTCTCCTTTTTACGATGATTGTTTTCTTTCCAATCGCACGTATCACCCCTTCCCCTAATCAGGCCACTCCGTGCCCCGCCCCTCCTGTAGAACAACCTGTAGCTCCCGAATCACTGCCAGAGCTTCCGGTCTAGCTCCGGCGGCTGCCCTGCGGGCGTCTAGTCCCCGCCTCCGCCTGCAGTGAGGGCGGGAACCCCAGGGTTCAGCTCTACCCCGGGACCCCGCCAGTAGCCCCGGGGGCACCCGGCGTCCCCTATGCCTCTCGCGGCAAGCCCCCACCCTGAACGCCGCTGCAGGTCACCGAGTCTCCCTCCCCTCTGAAAAACAAAAGCCAATGCAACTTTAAAGCGCTCCAGATTTCGGGTTTTTTCCCTTTGCCCCCTTCCTCCCGGAGCCCCCAGGGCCTGTGAGGGCAATGCAGCTTGCTAGCTGAAATGCACCCGGCACCGCCTCTCACCGCGCGCCAGGGACCCGCCCAAGCCGCAAGCTGGGTCTGGTTAGGCTGGTCTCCTTCCTCGGTCCCTCCCTCTCCCCCTTGGAGTCTGTCCCGCAGGTGCCGTCCCGTCGGGCTCCCGCTGCCCTTCCTTCCCACCCAGGTACTGGGCAGACCCCAGCATCCCCATTGTTTTCCCTTAGCAGGTGAGGCAGGCTACGGTTTTCCAGGAGAAAAATTCTTCCAAAAAAAGTTGTGTTCGTTTTTTAATCATGACGCGACTTTTTTTTTTTTTTTTTTTTTTTTTTTAATGCATTTTGGAAGTTCGGGTTTCAGCCCTTCCTTGTGTTTGCTTTCTGGCGGGTTTGACCCAGAGATATCCCCTAATCCTCACCCCGGGCCGTTCTTGCCCTCCTCCCGGAAGTCTTCCTGGGAGGGGTTGGGACTCACCGGAGCCTGGCAGGCGTGGTCCCGAAGATGACCTCACCACGTCCTCTGTGCATCACCTTGGAGACAGCTAACTTTAGGGGTTACTGGTTTCCTGGGTATCTTACACATATGAAAAGCACGGCCAGCCTCCCTGGGGTTATTAATTTTCTTAGAGTGACATCATGTGGTAAAGGGAGGACCACCCAGCTGGTCCTTCAAAGTGCTGCTACATCTTAAAGCAGATGCAAGAGGGGAATGGGTAGGGGGAGCCCAGGGGCATTGCATTGGAATCACAGGATCTTAGGAGCTTCTGACTCTACTTCCCACCCAGTTCCAGAAGCCCCCTGGGAACGCTTCCCCCAGCGCTCCCTCCAGCCTTGGAGGCCAGGGAATCATACCCAACCTCGACTTTAAAAGAGAGGAACCGCCTCAAACCCACCCAGAAAGGGAAGCCGGATGTCTTACCATTGGGTGTTCACTACGGAGGCCTCAAGAAACAAATCAGATGTTCAGTTACGTACGGAACAGTCAAAAGGTTCACTAGTGTTCACAAAGCGTCGTCTGATCGTACTCCCTTTAAGTAAACAGCTGAAAGCAGCATTTTCCAAAGTGCACTCACTACGGAGCAATTAGGAGGTGTTAGGTGAATACAAGGGTTCCATGTCAAACAGATGTGGATTAAACAAATACCGGACTGAAAAAAAAAGTAAACACTTCACAGTGGCACTTCTTAGAGAAGCTAATACACTATGCAGTCCTTTAATGTCTAACAGGGGGGGCTTGGTAGCCAGCCCCCAAGCCCGTCCCCAGTGGTCCTTGCTTCCTGCTGTAACGGAGGAGGAGGTACGTCCTGGTGTAAGGGCACTGAACAGGGCTGCCGTGCAAGGCCAAGAGCAAACAGCCCCGTGTGACTTCTGAGGTCAACAAAAGCACTCAAGTTTCTACTTTGGCCTCTTAGATATATACTATTCTGAATTTGGTTTGCTAGTATTTCAATTAGGATTTTCACATCTAAATCATACATGTAATTTGCCTGTGAATTTCTTTTCTTGTACTATCCTTATCCTGTCTTGGCACTAAGGTTATATGGGCCTCAGAAAATTAGCTGGCTCACTTCTCTCTCTCTCTCTCTCTCTCTCTCTCTCTCTCTCTCTCTCTCTCTCTTTCTGAAATGGTTTAAGATAGAATAAATGCTCCTTGAAAGCTTGATTTTCCCACCTATGGAAAATCATCTGGCCTGGTGGTTTTTTGAAGGGGTAAAGGAGAAGAAGGCCAGAACCGATTACTGATTTGTTGTTTCTTTCTTTTACCCCTTATTACTTTCTGCTCCTGTTCTTTAAAATTCCTGCTTTCTATTCTCTTTATATTTTCTGTTCTTGTGGCCAGCTTCTTGAGTTGAATGCTTTACTCATTTGTTTTCAAAATTTCTTCTCCAAAACCTACATTTAATATACATCTATCTACAGAATGTGATTCTAATACCTGTTTGTTTTTTTTTTCTTGGATCCCACCAATTTTGATATGTAATGAATTTATTATCATTCTGGTATTAAATATGCTGCAGTTTTCATTATGACCTCTTTTTTAATTAATTCAGAATTATTCAGGAAAGAACCATAGAGCTTCCAAATGTGTGTACATATTATTTATTTTATGAGTACATCTATCTGTTATTCATTTATTTTGCTATCTTTTGTTCGTGAGTTCTCATCTAATTTCAGTGTAACCAGAGATTGAATGTGGTCTGTGTTACGTATCATTTTTCTAAAGTTTGTTTCGACTTTATTACCTATTCTATTGTCAGTCGTTGAAAATATTTTTTAAAATAATCCGTTACATCAAAACAGATTTTATTTTTTATTGCTACATCCTGACACTTTAAATACATTTTTTTTTTAATTTTTTTTTTTCCCAACGTTTTTTATTTATTTTTGGGACAGAGAGAGACAGAGCATGAACGGGGGAGGTGCAGAGAGAGAGGGAGACACAGAATCGGAAACAGGCTCCAGGCTCCGAGCCATCAGCCCAGAGCCTGACGCGGGGCTCGAACTTACGGACCGGGAGATCGTGACCTGGCTGAAGTCGGACGCTTAACTGACTGCGCCACCCAGGCGCCCCTAAATAAATATTTTTTTAATATTTATTTATTTTTGAGAGAAAGAGAGACAGAGTGTGAGCAGGGGAGGGGCAGAGAAAGAGGGCGACACAGAATCCAAAGCCGGCTCCAGGCTCTGAGCTGTCTGCACAGAGCCCGACATGGGGATTGAGCTCATGAACCGGGAGATCATGACCTGCGCCAAAGTCAGTCACGTAACCGACTGAGCCACCCAGCTGCCCCATCCTGACACTTAAAAAAAAAAAAAAAAAAAAAAAAAGTACCGAGTCAGTATCTTGCAGAGATGTGCTAAAAATACTACATGATGATAGGTTTGTCCACTTTTCTCATGCCAGTTACTTTTTGCCTCCTGGATTTCAAGGCCATATTTTTAGGCACACACAAGCTCATAAGTACTATGTATTCCTCTTATTACTGTGTCTTTATCCATATGCTTTGCCATAACTTCTATTTTGCATGAAACTGATCACTGCCATTCTTAGGGTTATTTTCTTTTTAAGATTTTAAGTAATCTCTACACCCCACGTGGGGCTCAAATCCACAACCCTGAGATCAAGAGCCCACACACCCTCTGACTGAGCCAGCCAGACACCCCAAGGTTATTATTTTTATTATTCGTATGGGTCAAGTTTTTCTACCCCCTTGGTTTTATTTTGTGCGCATATTCTATGAGACTATCACTAGATTTGTACCTTTTAATTTCATCATGCAATCTCTTTTTTTTACAGTGAATTTATTCCAGCTTCAAATTTGTGGATTATTGACTGACTTAAAATTATTTCTACTCCCGTAGTTTCGATTTTCTATTCACTGTCATTTGTCTTTGTTTCTTTTCTTCCCCCTTTCCTACACTCTCTTGATCCCAGAAAGCTGTCTATACTCTCCCGCTTTGTGGTCAGAAATCTATTGACAGTGTTTTCATTTTTTGACTGCTTATCTTTAGTTTTTTAACATCCATATTAGACCATACCTTTTTCTAATAATCCAAAATGCTCAGGAATTTTTTCTTTCTGAAAAACAGTGGCAATAAAAAAAAAAAAAACCTGTAGCAAATTTTAACTGCCATGGACATTTTCTCTTCTATGTATTGTTAGCCAGAGTTTTAGTTTTGCGTTTTTTGAAACAAAACAAAAATTAAGAATTTTTTTACATTTAATAAACATCTGCTTACTTTATCGATGTCCCTATTTCCCTTGTGCTTCATATTCCACTCCTTTTTCCTACTACTGAAGTATATTCTTTAATAATTATTTCAATGAGGGTCTTTGTGTGGGTTTGTCTCTGTTCATAGCATTGCATTTCTGATCCATTTCTGGTCCATGAAATAATGTATTTTGGTTTTGATCCATCTTAATGGTTTTTCCTTTTTATGGCCAATCTGTCTTTCCTATGGGTTTGGAAGCAAGGCGGATGAGTTAAAAGGTTAATTTCTGGAGTCATCTCGACTAGACATCAGAGTTAATGGCTACTGAGTTCCTGGACCTCAGGGAGAAGGATCAAAGCAGGTCAAAGCAAACAATTATGGCAACTTGCCTCAAAAGAAATGTTTTTCTTTTCTTTCTTTCCTTTTTTTTTTTTTTTTTTTTAACTTATGGGCATATGCAAATTCGAAAAGATATTTGGCTTTTCTAAGCTAATTTTTTTTTTTTTTTTTTTTTGGTTTTAACTCACACTCATATTAGAGTGCTAATGCTGTGTGCTGACCCCTGGTGGATTCAGCAAGTGCCTATTTACTACAATTTTTGGAGCTGGAATAGATCTCATTCCAGGAGTCAGAGATTCAAATACCTTCAGACATCAGACATGTTATGTAAATATGTCAAGTAACCCTGTGTATGATAACACTGGAAAATGTAGCTCCCATCAAAGACATATAAACTCAATTAAAAAAATAAATGTTGGTTGGGGCACCTGGGTGGCTCAGTTGGTTAAGCATCCAGCTTTGGCTCAGGTCATGATCTCATGGTTTGTGAGTGAGTTCAAGTCCTGCCTCAAGATCTTTGCTGACAGCTTGGAGCCTGGAGCCTGCTTCGGAATCTGTGACTCTCTCTCTCTCTCTCTCTCTCTGCCCCCTGCCTCCCGCTCATGCTCTGCCTCTGTCTCTCAAAAAATAAATAAACATTAAAAAAAGTAAAAAACAAAATAAATAAATGTTGGCAATACACACACGTGCACACACACACGAAAGAAACCCAGTGAGATCTTGATTGGCCCAATCAGTTTGGCCCAACCTTCCATATTTAAGTTAACACAGGTTGAGCGTCTCTCTGGGGGGAGGTCACGTTGGTTTGTGGGGTGCCTGGGTGGCTCAGTCGGTTGAGTGTCCGAATTTGGCTCAGGTCATGGTCATGCATTTCGTGAGTTCGAGCCCCGGGTCAGGCTCTGTGCTGACAGCTGAGAGCCTGGAGCCTGCTTCTGGTTCTGCGTCTCCCTCTCTCTGCCCCTCTGCTGCTTGCACTCTGTCTCTCGCGTTGTCTCAAAAATAAACAAACATTAAAAACACGAAACAACTTGGTTTGTAAATTAATAACGAATGCTTTTTCCCGTGATCCGCTCTCACTTCCCAAAAATTTAGCAAATACTCAACAATGCTATAATGGGCTATTTTCATTAAATCGAGTTAGACGTTTGTTGACAAGACCCAATGATAAAAAAATAATGTTTAAGTGAATTTCATGTTTCATTTCTGTGTTTTAAGTAAAACAATTTGTGCTATATATTATTTGAGACACAGTACGGAGAAGCTCATTATTTTAAAGCATTAAATGTTACACAAATTAAATTTTTTTTCTCTGCTTTTTTATGCAGTCAACTTGAAGTTTAAGAATTTAAAATCAGAAACTAGTCTCGAGATGCTATATTTTTAACTGGAGAGCATAATTGGAATAAGAGTGAATCATGTAAGAGTGGCAAGAGTTCTGATGTTCTAGAACCAGATACTTTGTCCAAGTACTTTGGAAAAATACAAATTACATGTCTATAAAGGATATTTTGATTATTTTTAACTCTAACTGTTAAAGGGCATTTGATCTTTTTTTCTTTTCTAATTGATTTAAACTTACTTATCCAATTCTTTTCCAGGATCTGTCATGTTCCATTTCAGAACTTCAGGGGCTTCTTATTATGTACCACGTTAAATCAGAAATTTTCAACCTGCCAGTCCTAACCAATATTCTCTCCATTTTAACCACCATATATATATATATATATTTTTTTTTTAAGTAGGCTTCAGGCCCAGCATGCAGCCCAATGCAGCGATGGATCCTGAGATGGATCCTGAGATCAAGACCTGAGCTGAGATCAAGAGTCAGATGCTTAACCCAACTAAGCCACCCAAGTGCCCCTAGCCACCATATTTCTTTTCCTTTTTTTCTTTTTTAATTTTTTTTAATGCTTATTTATTTTTGAGAGAGAGAGCATGGGTAGGGGAGGGGCAGAGAGAGAGAGGGAGACACAGAATCGGAAGCAGGCTCCAGGCTCTGAGCTGTCAGCACAGAGCCTGACGCGGGGCTTGAACCCATGAACCGTGAGACCGTGACCTGAGCCGAAGCCGGACGCTCAACCAGCTGAGCCACCCAGGCACCCCATCCATATTTCTGAGATTCACTGTGCCATTCAAGAAAATCTGCCTGCTGCTGTCATGAAGGGTTTCATCTCCTCAACCCTAGCCTTCCCCATGCTTTGTATGAGTGGGAAGAAATGGGGCACTGCCTCCCCAGGGCAGATACTGAGTTCAGTCTTCAGTGCCAGCCAAGATGGGGTTCTTGGTTCTGATCCTTCCCTCACACGCTCCTCCCTTGATATGCCATTGCTCTCTGTTGATAGTCTCACTCACAGCCAGTCAAGCTCCTGCCAAACCTTTGTGGCAGAATAAGAAATGTCACGAATAGTTTCTGTGCGTGTGTGTGTGCTTGTACACCCGTACAAGCACAGACATAAATACATACGCACATACATTATATACATATATATAAATATATGCATAAATCTCAAAATATTTATTTATTTATTTATTTAGGAGAGACAGAGAGTGCATGAGCAGGGGAGAAGGGAAAAGAGAGAGAAAGAACCCCAAGCCATCTCCACACTCAACTTGGAGCCCAACACGGGGCTTGAACTCATGACCGTGGGAGCCAAAATCAAGAGTTCTATGCTCCACCCACTGAGCCACCAAGGCACCCCTATTTTGGCTTAAAATAATTGCCTAAGAAAAGTTACTAAATGTAAAATAAAATATGCAAATGTATTACAAGGACTCAAAAGTATCTCCAATTAAAAAAAAAGGACATGTACATAGAAACTCTAATATGTACAAATAGCAGACACCCATGACATTGACAAACTTTGACAGTGTTTTAAGAAGCTGTCTTCAGATGTCCGTGTACCATAGAAAACTTTGTGGCTTTGTCAAGTGTGAAAGTTCCCTTGCCCACCCTGCAGAGAGTAGAATTCAGTGGTATGGGGGGAAGTCGAGACAGCAGGGCATCACAGGTAATTCTGAGAAAGGTAGCTCATAGATGACACTTCCAAAATCATTGCTGAAAAGAATAAATTTTCCTCAAATAAAGCAACACCTTTGCTGTCTATATATCTATATCTGTATCTATATATGTATTTTAAAAGTTTATTTATTTTGAGAGAAAGAGAGGGGGGGGAGGGGCAGAGAGAGAGAGAGAGAGACAGAGGATCCCAAGCAGGCTCCACACTGTTCAGCGCAGAGCCCGACGTGGGGTTTGATCTCACAAACTATGAGACATGACCTGAGCGGAAATCAAGAGTCAGACACTTAACAGACTGAGCCACCCAGGCGCCCCAATGTTTGCATTTCTTTAAAATGCCACTGAAAATTCTCTTACACAGGTTTTTCTTTACAGCCTTCTCATTTACTAAAAGACTTAGCAGACTTTTTCATTTGTTTAATGATCAGAAATATTTTCGTCGGTATGCTAGAATCTCTTTTTAAAAATATGCCAACAAGGAACACTGCCGAACTTAGGAAAAAAGACTAACATCCACTTTCCTTGGTAGATTTCTATTGGATTTAGAATAGGTAATCAAATACAGGAATGACCTGATTCTATATTTCTAATCGGATATACCCCATTTTACTTTGGAGGCCAATATCGTATGGACTTTAGAGAAGTCTACTTTTTTCTCTCCAAGAACAGATGCCAGAATTCCGACACAAACTTTCTTTCCTTAGAATATCTCCCAATCACAGACGGCTCAGCGAGGCCCCCCTTCTGTGGGAAGAGTAGAGAGAGACAGGGTATCATGAATCACTTGCACTCCGCCATACCACCTGGAGCCTATTGGCTACGAGTAAGATTACTATAAATATGGTTTCCTCATGCTACAGCCACGCAAAGTTTGTTTGGTGTCTTCTAGCTTCCACATCTAATACCAGATCCAGAATAAGACACCTTGACACCAGAATGACCTTTGGTACTTCCAACAGGTAAGTGTGGATCCTCATGTATTTTACTTGTTCCAAACAGCAGCACCCTATGTCTGTTTTCCTGTATTTTTAGCAACACTGAACATTATCAATATTTTTTACTTTTTCCACTATAGACATGGCCGTTTTAATTTTTCTTTTTTCATTGCTGACACTGAGCAACTTTTCGCATATTTATTGAGAAACTGCCTTTCTTCTGTGAACTGGGAATGCACTCCTTTATTCTGTTCTAGCTTTCCGTGTTGCCGTTAAGAAATAGAATTCATTCCGATGCTTGATCGCCATGTGGAACCTTTCTATCTTGGTCTGGAAACTTGTACACTCTTTTCTTCATTCCCAGCATTCTGAAATTTCATTCCAGGATTATATCTTTTGGATCAGATCTATTTTGAGCCATTGGTCAGCCCATCTCCTCTGAAAACCTGTGTCATTCAGTCATAGGAACATTTTTGCTGAATTCTTTCTTTGATAGTGTTCCCTTGTCTTTGTTCGTTTCTGCCTCCCATTCTGTTTAGGATCCCCTCCTCTTGTTTAGGTCCCCCTCCCGGGCTAGTCTGCTAACCATCTTTCTCTCCCGTTTTCTCCCTCCTTTCCAGTAATTTTTTTCAGCCGTGGCTTCCAATCCTTCCATTGGGTCTTTCTCCTCTGTGATGGTTTTTTAATTTCAAGAAACCCTCTTTACTCTTTAAATGCTCCTTTTCTTAGAGCATCCTGTTCTCACTCTGTTCATACTGTATCTTCTCTGAGTCCTCTGAGGATGCTGATGGCTCTTTTGACGTTCTTTGCTCTTTGGCTATTCAAATATGCAACCAAAAGGCAGACTGGTAGCTCTGAATGCCCATAGGAGGCTTGTCAACCATGGTCTTCACTTTGAGAAGCTCCAACTGTGCTGCTGCTTTAGGAAAATCCCTGACATCGATACCTTCGTGTCTCTTCTCTTGGTCGGTACACTTCCTGCTTGGAGGAGTCCAGTCTGTCCCGCCCAGAGGATGTCCGTCTGGCTGTCAGCCTTCTGGGGGCTCCGGCAGGGAAGAAAGCCGAAAGCCTCGTAGCCATTGTGTCAACTTGCATTTACCTTCCCTGTTTTCAGCCAAACATCCGCACAGGCAGCTTGTTCTGGTACCTTCTGTTTTGTTGTTTCCATGAAAACAAACAACTCTAGTCCAATTTGGGGGGGGGGGGCGCGAGAGAGCCAACAAAAAGGCTCTGTGGAGACTGCAGAGGGCATATCGGAGTCCTGATTTCTTTGTTTTAATATTTATTTTATTTTATATTTTGAGAGAGAGCACATGTGCAAGCAGGGGAGGAGCAGAGGGAGAGAGAGAGAGAATCTCGAACAGCCTCCACACTCAGTGTGTCAGTGCAGAGCTCCACGCTGGGCTCATCTCACAACCCTGAGCCCATGACCTGAGCCAAAATCAAGAGTCAGACACTTAACCAACTGAGCCACCCAGGCGTCCTTGGAGTTCTAATTTCTTAAACAGCCTAGTACCCAATCCTCTCCGGCTTTTAGCTTCCCTTTTTCATCCACTTTTATAGATTCCTGATATGTCCCAATCCTGAGACTTTGAAAGGTCTGTAGTATAAGTCAGATCACTTGTTGATTTTCTCCTCTGCCAGCTTAGGAGTTCTAGAAGCTTGTGACATCAGCAGCCATTGTCCATCGGCTCTGCAGATCCTAACTTTGGCTATTGTTTTTTCTGCCCTCTGGTCTTGAGGAATTCTGCATAACTCAGACAAGGGAAAACAGGTTCTCTCTCATTTTTGTAGGAATTTAGGAGGGAGTGGAGGTTGAAAATGTGTGTCCAATCTGGTACCTTTAATGAATGGTCTTCATTTATTCTTTCAGACGAACTTGAGAACGAATTTGTTTTGCTAAAAATTGATGCACGCACCCCCACCAAAGGTCAGACCCTTTGTTTTATTCATTACTTCGACTTTTGTTTATCAATTAATTTCTAGTTTCATATTTATTATTTTCTTTTCCTTCTTTTTGATTTGTTTTGTGGTATTTTTTAAATTTATTTTTTAAATGTTTATTTTTGAGAGAGAGGAAGAGAGAGAGAGAGACAGAATGAAAGCGGGGGAGGGGCAGAGAGGGAGGGAGAAGCAGGCTCCAGGCTCTGAGCTGTCAGCACAGAGCCGGATGCAGGGCTCGAACTCACAAACCGTGAGGTCATGACCTGAGCTGAAGTCGGACACTTCATGATGGAGCCACACAGACGTGCCCTGTGCTATTTTTATTATGTACTTGTATTGAATGCTTTGTCTCTTCCCAAATAACAGAAGCACTGAATCCTACATTTTCTTCGGTGCGCGACCGTGGCCAAATCCCACAGCAGTTAAGAGCTAATATTCCCGTCGTCCTCTGATTTTAAGGAGCTTGTAATTTCAATGTTGGTTTTCTTTCCGACAGGTGTTACTTAGAAGAGCCTTAACTTTCCCAATGGGATGAAATTTTGTTACCATTTTATTTATTAGTGTTTCACTTTGCTTCACTGAACATGAGAGAATAGAGCTATAAAAGTTCGCCGAGAGCATTTTCATAGTGGGCCTCTCCTCTTTGAAAAAATAATTCTTGCCTTAAACTTCACAACTGCCTTATGAAAACTCTTCAGGCTTAACTCTAAAGTCTGTGCAGGCAGAATGGAGATCATGTTTTTAAAAACATTCGCAGGCTTTCTCTTTTTTTGCCTTTTCCCACACGCACGTGAACCCAAGGTGTCCGTCTGCCACCAAGAGATGTCGGAGAGTGAGACTTAGGAAGATTCACTTGTTAGAGAAGAAATGCAACCGCGAACAAAGACTTTTCAGTTGCTGACATTTAAATGGCATTTCGCAAGAAGACAATAGGCAAAAATGCTTGAAAGTCTGTCAAAAACAAAGGCCCGTCTAAACTCCTTTGCTTCCCCTGAATATATCAAATGCTAGGCCCGGACCACAAAGGAGTAATTCTCCCGCAGTTCATCGAAAATAGTTTTGTCCGCCAGAAGGGATTGCTGGTGGGTGTTAAACAGAGGAAGTGAAAGGGGAGTTTGTCTGTCTGTCCTGGTCCTGGAGGACAGTTGGAAGAGCAAGACGAAGAGGCTGAAGAGGCCAAAGAGGCGGGGGAGGGGAGGAGGTAGGGGGAGGTGGGGGGGTGGGGGGAAGTGGTGGGGGAGGTGGGGAGGTGGGGGTGGGGGATGGGAGGTGGGGGTGGGGGTGGGGGGATGGGAGGGGAGTGGGGGGTGGGGGGCTTGAGGTGGGAGGTAGGGTGGGAGGACAGGGAAGAGACCTGCCAACATGGTGATATGGTGATGGGGCCTCTCTTGCCCCGGGGCTGGGGTAGGGGGGAGGCAGGGGAGGAGTGGGAGGTGCAGGGAGGGCCACGTGCTCACAGGACAGGAGGATCTACATATGCAGCCTTCACCTTGGTTCCCACACGCAGGGGTGCGGGGTGCGGAGCCAGCCCCAGAAGGTTGCGGGGTGGATCGCTGAGCTCGAGCTGCAGCGGACGAGGGCCTGCACGCCGCCTGCTCTGGAACCCGCGCGAAACGCTTCCCCAGAGATTTGCCAACGTGGCTCTTCACTGCTCTTGGCATTTGGCGCTGCAGGCGAGCGTTCGCCTGGGACTCTGATTCTCTTTCCTTCGCAGGCAAACTATATTTTGCGTCTCTTTTGGAAAATGGTTTTTTTTAGCCTTAGAAGTCGAATCCGTGTTTTTCAATTTGTTTCCGCTTTCTCAATGGTCCCGCCAACATTGGCGAGGCATTTTGAGTAAAAAATTCACATGATTCTTTTTTGTTGTTGTTGTTTAAATTTATTTTTTAATGTTTCTTCTTGAGAGACAGAGAGACCGAGCACGAGCGGGGGAGGGGCAGAGAGCGAGGGAGACGCAGAATCCGAAGCAGCCTCCAGGCCCTGAGCTGTCAGCACAGAGCCCGACGTGGGGCTTGAACCATGAGATCGTGAACTGAGCCGAAGTTGGACACTTAACCGCTGGAGCCAGCCAGGCGCCCCCAAAATCCACATAACTGTTAAAAGTGGGGAAATGTTCTCTAGGTACCTGTTTTTTTTTTTTTTGTTTTTGTTTTTTCTTATTCTCCATCGGCTGGCTGGTTTCCTAACCCTCCTATGCACAAATATGAGGTCCCTTTGGTCTACTCTGTATGTCTCTTCTTTTAGAAATTCTCTTCCGTGGTCTTTTTGCTTTGCACCCTGGAATGCTTATTTACCCTTCTAAATCATTATTTCCATTTTTGGGAATGTTTTCCCCACCAGCGCTTCTAATAAGTTAAAATTTTTTTGACAGTTATGGTTTATTTCGAAGAAGTCTTTCTTATTTTTTATAAATAGTCCTTTCTAATGACAAGATTGATTTATTGCTGCCATATCCCTGAAATGTTTAAATCTTGTTAAACTGTCTTCTACTGGGGCCGCTGGGTGGCTCAGTCGGGTAAGCGTCTGACTTCAGCTCAGGTCATGATCTCACTGTGAGTGAGTTCAAGTCCTGCATTGGGTTCTCTGCCGTCAGCACGGAGCCTGCTTCAGATCCTCTGTCCCCCACTCTCTCTCTCTCTCTCTGTGCACCTCCCCTGCTCGCTCACTCTCCTTCTCCAAAATAAAGAATTTAAAAATAAAAAAAGACTTAAAAAATTGTCTTCTGCTTTCTGCATTCATTCTGTCTTATCGGGGCCATTTATGGACTATTAATTTGGCATCCTATTTCCAAGTGGCCAACCTGCTCGAGATATCCTGCTGTCTGCCTGTCTCCAATTTCACCTGTGATACCACAGCCCCGTTGTTTCATGAGATGCGGGCTCTGTTGGTATCCGGCCGCAGGCGGCTGTAGCTTAGGTAGAGAGGGTGTTGGGGTGATCTGATCTCTTGGGAGCTAAAAGTGACCCTCCTGAGCGGTGGAAGCCTGTGGGGGTTATTCTCTTCCCGCAGTGGCCACAGGGAATTTGCTGGGTACGGAAGCTTCCCCTGCAAGAGAACGGATGGTAAACAGGCCCGTCTCATCTGTACCCTCTCCGTTAACACCTACAGCACCGAACGCTGTTGATGGCACCCATCTCTGGTTTGGATGGTGAGAGAGTATTTTCTTTCCACATTAGGAGTCCTGGGTGAGGAGCCAGGAGAGGGAGGAAGATCAAAACAACCTGTGTCTAGACTGCACTTTTGCTCACAAGTGCCTGATCATTAACGGCTGGGGGTGGGAGGGACTGAGGTGTATCAGCTTCCGTGCAGTGTGATATTATTATATAATCCATTCAAGGCAAACGGTAATAGTTTAGGAAGAGGAAATCCTTGTTTTCTCGTAGTAGGTAATAATAATTTCCTACCTCAAGCCCATCGGTACCAGCAAATTGTTCTGCATGTGAAAGAGGTCGGAATGTAGAATCTCCTAGAACTTTCACAAACAGGGAAAAAAAGTAAAATCGCAAGGAAAGAACTTCATCTACATGGTCATATTTCATGGAAGCACGTGTGGGCTGTATTAAAAACTGTATGTTTTATGGAATCCTACTTGGCAATGAGAAGGAATGAAATCCTGCTATGTGCAACAACGTGGATGGAACCGGAAGATATTATGCTGAGTGAAATAAGTCAGAAGGACAGATATCCTATGTTTTCACTCATATGTGGATCTTGTGGGGGAAGGGAAGGGAAGGGAAAAAATAGTTACAAATAGAGGGAGGGAGGCAAATGACAAGAGACTCTTAAATACAGAGAACAAAACTGAGGGTGGATAGGGGGGTGGGGGAGAGGGGAAAATGGGTGATGGGCATTGAGGAGGGCATCTGTTGGGATGAGCACTGGGTGTTGTATGGAAGCCAATTTGACAATAAATTATATTCATAAAAGAAGAACATAAATTAAAAAAAAACTGTATGTTCTAGTTAAAGACCTGACATTACCTGGCTTCAAGACTCACTATATATAAAGCTATAATAATCAAAATAGCATGCTATTGGTGAAAGAATGGACAAGTGGATCAATGGACAGAATAGAGAGCCCACGAATAGACTCACACAAGCATAGTCAATTGATTTTTTACAAAGGAGCAAAGGCAATTCAATGGAAAAAAGATAATCTTTTCCATAAATATTTAGTGGCAGAATTGGATGTCCTCATGCCCCCCCCCCCAAAAAAAAATGTGAATCTCAACACAGACCTTGCACTTTTCACAACAATTAACTCAAATGGATCATATACCTAATAATGCAACTTGAAACTATAAAACATCTGGAGTGTAACACAGCGGGGAGATCTACGTGACCTCAGGTTTGGCAATGAACTTTTAGATTCAACACCAAAAGCCTGATCCATGAGAGAAAAAGCTGGTAAGATGGACTTCACCAAAATTTAAACTTTTGCTCTGCAAACATGGTCAACACATGGTTCAAAGGATGAAAAGACAAGCCACACACTGGGAGAAAATATTTGCACAACACGTATCTAATAAAGAACTTCTGAAAACATGCAAAAAACTCTAAAAACTCAGCAATATGAAAACAATCCACTTTTTGAAATGGGCAAGATACCTGCGCAGACACCTCTCCACAGGAGATATACAGGTGGCAGATAAGCACGTGAAAAGACGCCCCTCATCATGTGTCACTAGGGAGTTGCAAATGAAAATTAACGATGAGATACCACCACCCGCCTTTTGGAAGCACTAAAATACAGAAACTAACAGTAACAAATGTCTGCGAGGATGTGGAGGAACAAGGACTCTCACTGCTGGCAGGAACGCCAAATGGTACAGCTGCTTTGGAAGACAGTTTGACAGATTCTTACTGAAGCTTACCATAGTCTTAAGATACGATGCAGAAATCATCGGTATTCACCCAAAAGAGTTGAAAGCTTAGGTCCACGCAAAACCCGCATACGAATGTTTATGGCAGCTTTCTCCATAGTTGTGAAAAGCTGGAGGCAACCAAGCTGTCCTTTGCTAGGTGAATGGATAAACCAAGTGAGGTACACCCCTACAATGGAATATTATTCAGTGATGAAAGGACTTAAACGGAGGAAACTTAAATACGTATCGCCAAACGAATAAAGCCAGTCACAAAGGGCTACGTGCTATATAGAATTCCAACTATGTGACCTTTTTTTGGAAAAGGTAAATCTGTAGAGAGTAAAATGCTCAGTGGCTATCAGAAGTTTGAGGGAAGCAGCAGACATGAATAAATGGAAGCTAGAGGATTTATTTTTATTTTTTTATGTTTATTCATTTTTGAAAGAGAGAGAGAGAGCACAAGCAGGAGTGGGGCAGAGAGAGAGGGGGACACAGCATCCAAAGCAGGATCCAGGCTCTGAGCTGTCAGCACAGAGCCCGATGCGGGGCTCGAACTCACGAACCGTGAGATCGTGACCTGAGCCGAAGTCGAACGCTCAACCGACTAAGCCCCCCAAACGCCCCTAATGGAAGCCAGGGGATTTTTATGGTAGTGACACTATTCTGTATGATACTGGAATAC
Organism: Panthera onca; assembly: GCF_046562875.1. Taxonomy (NCBI): domain Eukaryota; kingdom Metazoa; phylum Chordata; class Mammalia; order Carnivora; family Felidae; genus Panthera; species Panthera onca. The sequence continues at coordinate 14,243,702 of NC_138346.1, read as the reverse complement.
TGGCTACACGATATCAAGCATTTGTCAAAACCCAATTTAACTGAACCACAGAGTGGACCCTAATGTAAAATGCAAATGTTAGTTAACAATAGCACATCCATATTGGTTCATTAGTTATGACAAATGTAGCACACTAATGCAAGATGTTAATAATAGGGAAACTGTATGAAGAGAAGAAGGGATATGTGGAAACTCTTTGAACTTACTGCTAAATTTTTTGCAAACATAAAACTGCTCTGAAAGAATAGTCTATTAAAGACAGTCTATTAACTAAAAACAAAACAAAGCAAAACAAAACTATACTTTCCTATCCATTCTCCTTCAATTTTTCTCAAGTGAAAATTGAGCCAAGTGAAACACGGAAGGAGCAAGAAAGAACATAAAAGCCTTTCTGGCTTTTAATTTTTTTTAATGTTCATTCATTTCTGAGAGAGAGAGAGAGAGAGAGAGAGCACAAGCAGGGGAGGAGCAGAGACAGAGAGAGGGAGACATAGAATTCGAAGCAGTCTCCAGGCTCTGAGCTGTCAGCACAGAGCCCGATGCGATGGTCGAACTCAGGAACAATGAGATCATGACCCCAGCCAAAGTCGGAAGTTTAACCAACTGAGCCATCCATCCAGGCGCCCCTGTATTGGCTCTCTCTCACATAATGCCTGCACTCCCCACTCCCCACATGGCTAAGTAGTCATGTGATCCGTCTTGTCTTTTCATTTGGACGGCATGTTCTTTAAGGTAGTTAGGTTCCTTGCATGTAGTAGATTCTGGATGGCAAGTAGCTAGATCAGCCTAATTTTACACCAGTTTTTCAAATTACTTTTGATATTTCAGACCCAAAGAGGATACATTAGCAAACACACTGCCCTCAGCAGGGAGAGAATTAAGACACGAAATGACACCGTTGGCCTTATCTTCACATGAGTTTTCTACTGGCAAAACGCTTTTACATGGTCTTCTTCAAATGAATTGTCCAGCCCAATTAAAGGATGGACTTTTAAGAATTCAAAAGTAATGTTTCATATTGTGAGTAACCGAAGAAAAGGAACTGGTCAAGGTGACAAAAAACTACAGGGGATCTAGAAGCTCCTCTGAGTTTTCACTACCCAACACTCATCACACAACTGTAGAGGTCTTTAAACTCCCTGGGCTTCTATCCAAGAAGAAAAGAAATCTTGATCTATGGTTCACTTAACTAATTATAATGTAAATTTTGAAGAAAAAGGTAAAATAGTTTACTTGGTGTGACAGGCTGAATAGTGCCTCCCCGCCCCTCCCCCAAATGTCCACACCCATCCTAATCCCTGGAACCTGTGAATGTTATTATTTTTTTAATTTCCAAGTATTTTTTTTTTTAATTTTATTTATTTCGTTTGAGAAAGAGAGAGTGAGAGCAGGGGTGGGGGAGAGAGAGAGGGAGAGAGAGAATCGCAGTCGGGTTCTGCGCTGTAAGCACAGAGCCTGATGTGGGGCTGGAACCCACAAACCATGAGATCATGCCTTGAGCCAAAACCAAGAGTCAATTGCTTAGCCAGCTGAGCCCCCCAGGTGCCCCAAATATGTTACTTTATATGGCAAAAGGGACTTTGCAGATATGATTAAGTTAAAAATCTTGAGGTGGCTCAGTTCGCTAAGCATCTGACTTTGGCTCAGGTCACAATCTCGCAGTCTGTGGGTTCAAGCCCCGCATCGGGCTCTGTGCTGACAGCTCGGAGCCTGGAGCCTGCTTCAGATTCCATGTCTCCCTCTCTCTCTGCCCCTCGCTCGCTCACACTCTGTCTCTCTCAAAGATAATAAATCAACATTAAAAAATTTTTAAAAATTTTGAGAGGGAAGGTTATCTGGGGTCATTAGTATAGGCCTGAGAGGATTACAGGGTCCCTGTAAGAGGGAAGCAGAGGCGTCAGAGTCTGAGACAAAGGGGTGACATGATAGGGAAGTGGGGTGGGGGGAGGAGGAGAGAGTTTTGAGGAACTTCCATGCTGGCCTTGAGGGTGGGGGACCGTGAGCCCCCCGAAAGAATGTAAGAATTTCAAAGAACACCACGGGAACGTAGGCATCCTTCAGAAGCTAGTGAAGACAAAGAAATGGATTCTCTTTCCTAGTGCCGACGAGGACACAACCCTGCTGGTGCAATGGCCTTACACCAGTGACACTGATTTGGGATTCCTGACCTCCAGACTATAAGGTCATAAATTTGAGCCACTATATCGTGGTAATTTATCAGAGCAGCCATAGGAAACTCATACCTCCAGGCAAATACAATCCACTTAGTAGTAGTTTTCACTCTGGAACAAATGGATTTGAAATGAAGAAAACAACAATAAACAACAACAAAGGATGTGTTATGTGTGCACGCGAGCATGCACAGGAAAATACACGCAGTCGATCCGGGGACTCCAAGAAATTGAAGGTCTACTGGGGAAGGACTAGAAGATATCTAGGAATCTTGGATTCTACATCAGGAAAGAACTCAGATCCAACCAAAAAGAGTTGATTTATAATGACTGGACTTAGTTTAAAATCAAGAAAAATGCAAATATTTGTGATTCTTTGTAGATCAGACTTTTTAAATGTATTATTATTATTTTTATTTGAGAGAGAGAGAGAGAGAGAGAGAGAGAGGGAATGGGGGAGAGGGGCAGAGGGAGAGAGAGAAGCTTACGCAGGCTCCACACTCAGTGCAGAGCCCAATGCCGGGCTCAAACTCACGACCCTGGGATCATGACCTGAGCTGAAATCGAGAGTCGGACACTCGACAGAGTGACCCAGGTGCCTGTAGATCAGAATTTTTAAAGGACAGTGCCAATTATTGGAAGAATTAAATGTGACTGAGACGTCAGATCCCACAGCTGGAGGCCAGGAGACTACATTTGACAGCTGTCCCCTTCACACTGTAGTCAAGTCTCAATTTCATTTTTGAATGGTGAGAATGGACATATCCAGCCTGCAGAAGATGTTTTGTCAGGGAGCTCACTCCCTCAAAAGGCACCAATTTCTTCTTCTGGTTGGAGACAAAAGAAATATACCTGACCTCAAGTTCAGTAGGTAGGAGAAAGGAGAGAAGCAGCAAGAGAAAGTTTCGGTGTGGAAACTGTACCGGGAGGGTTACAGTAGGCGTGTGGTAGAAGCAATCAGAACCTCGTAAGATGAAAGGGTGCGTCGGACACGGACAAGGAATCGAAGGATCCAAGCTGGAGTCAGGCTGGGGTGAACCCCAGACACTCCTTCACTGAGGGCTCTGCCTCCAGGTGACAAGTTGCTTCCAGACATCAGCAGACTCGGAACTAACTTTCTTGGTTCTGCTTTGCTTCCGTGTACGGTGTGGCCAACACCGCGAGAAGACGAGGTAATTGGTGAAGGCTTTTGCTGCCGAGGAGGGAGGTTGGAGAGGGTTGGAGAGAGAAGCAGGACTCCTTTTCAAAGAACGAACATAAAAAGGAGAGAGCCCTCTAACTCTTAAGAACTTGATTTGCTGGTATCGATTTTCGCAAAATACAGTTAAGTGTGTGAATCATTAGTTAGATGCATACTGTACGTGTAGCTCATAAGCAAATTCTTTTTACGATAAAAATTAAAAGGACACACGTGGGTTAACCATTTTTCCAAATACAATTAGCACACCATGAAAGACAACGAGCTCACAAATGGTAGAGTTTGAATGTCAGAATCTTGGGGGTACTAAGGTGGTTTGGGGAGATAAGAGAACTCAAGGTGTGAAAGGAGGGTCAATTGCTGAAGATCGACACAGTGGAATTATCTTATTTAATCTCCTTACTGATTATAGTGATTGCAACTGCCATTCAAAATGCCTCCTCACTGATGTTTTAATTTTGCTCCAACATAATTTTAAATAGCTTCTGGGAAGAGGAATGATGTAAGACTTCACAATGATCTAGACTACACTAGATCTAAAAGAGGAATCTTCCATTTACACAGCTGTCGATTGTCGAAATGCTGGTTTCTCTCTCAAAGCATTAGTAGACCACAGCGAGAGTGAACTTCTCTAATTGCCAAGTTAGGAACGTCTGTATTCAACTACAATAACAAAAGGAGCGTGTATATAAAACATTATCATTTATCCGGCATACACAGAGCGAATCAGACAAAATTTGGCTTTCACCTTCTGGACTTGGCCTTCCCCTGGTCTTTCCCATCGCAGTAAAGAGCATCATCACCCTCCTCCTGGTCCAAGCCCTTAAAATACTGTCCGGTTCCATCCTTGGCTTCCATATCCAATCAGCAAGAGTGCTCGATCTACCTCAAAAACATATGGCCAATCCACCTTATCATCTGAGTTCAAAGCCACCATTATCTCTTAAGGAGAATACTGTAAAACCCTTTAAATTAGCTCTTGTCCCTCATTCACCACACTACTGTTTAAATTGCCACTTAAAATTTCAAGTTATCCCTCCCCTGATTAAAACTCTTCATTGGCTTCCCGCTGATTACATATATATATTTTTTAACATTTATTTATTTTTGAGAGACAGAGCATAAGCGGGAGAGGGGCAGAGAGAGAGTGAGGCACAGAATCCAAAGCAGGCTCCAGACTCTGAGCTTTCATCACAGAGCCCAATGTGGGGCTCGAACTCACAAACCGTGAGATCATGACCTGAGCCAAAGTCGGATGTTTAACCCACTGAACCACCCAGGCACACCCCGCCCCCCCATCCCCTGCTGATTACGTTTAAAATGCAAGCAAGCCAAACTCTTTATCAAAGGCTGAAAGAGGTTGGACTAGCCCTTTACCTAATGTATTTGGAAAAATTAGCTTCATTGAAGCCCAATTTACATACAATAAAACTTACCAATTTTAACAGTACACTTCAATGAGCTTTGACAAATATACATAATTATGTAATGTCTACCACACTCATGATATAGAACAATACCATCAACCCAAAAAGTTCTCTCCTGGTCCTTTTGCAGTTAATCTTCTCTTCCAATCCCCTGGCAATTTTTCTCTGGAAAGGGCTAGACAGTTAAAGAATTTAGGCTTTGCACCCCATATAGCTTCTATTACAACTACTCAAAAGCAACCATGATATGCAAATAGTGCATAAATGAGCATCGCTGTGTTCCAATAAAATTTTATTTATAAAAGTAGTCATCAGGACAGATTTGGCCCACAAGGTGATAGTTTTCCAACCACTGATTTATAGTCACGAGATTTTGAAAAATGTAGTTGATTTTTTCTTCGGTATGTTTTCAGTTCCTCTCCCTGGCTCTCCTACTGGGACGTCAATTACACATATTTTAGATCATTTAATATTGTGCTGAAAGTCATTGATGCTTTGTTCTTGTTTTGTTTTGTTTTTAATGTCTCCATGCTTCCTGGATAGCTCCTACCCCTATGTATTCAAAGTTGAGCTTTTCTGCTTTAATCTCACCCAATGTGTTTTTCATTTCAGATGCTGTATTTTTCATCTCTAAAAGTTCCATTAGGGTCTTTTTCACATCATCTGTTTCTCTCCCCTTTAGGATCTTCTTTTTCTCTCCTTTCAGAATATGTGGACTGGATTTATAAGAGCTGTTCAAAAGTACTTGCCTGCTACTTCATCAGACATTACGGGTCTGTTTCTTTTATTTTTCTACTGATTATGGGTCAATATTCTATTTCTTGGCCTGTCTGGTAATTTTTTTAAGATTTTATTTTTGGGGAACCTGGGTGGCTCAATCAGTTAAGTGTCTGACTTTGGCTCAGGTCATGATCTCATGGTTTGTGAGTTCAAGTCCCACGTCAGGCTCTGTGTTGACAGCTCGGAGCCTGGAACCTGCTTCGGATTCTGTGTCTCCCTCTCTCTCTCCCCCTCTCCCCCTCACATTCTATCTCTCTCAAAAATAAACATTGAAAAAAAATAGAAAGAAAAAGATTTTATTTTTAAGTGAGTACCTGGGTTAAATGTTGAACTTCTGGTTTAGGCTGAGGTCATGGTCTCACAGTTCATGAGTTCAAGACTCGCATCAGGCTCTGTGCTGACAGTGTGGATGGAGCCTGCTTAGAATTCTCTTTCTCTCTCTCTTTCTGCCCCTCCCATTCTCTCTCTCTCTCTCTCTCTCAAAATAAATAAATAAACTTTAAAGATTTTATTTTTAAGTAATCTCTACACCCAATGTAGGGCTTGAATTTACAACTCTGAGATCAAGAGTTGCATGTTCCGCTGATTGAGCTAACCAGGCGCTGCTCTAGTTATGTTTTTTATTGGATGCCAGATATTGTGAATTCCATGTATCGATTGCAGAATTTTGTTGTATTCCTTTACACACTGGTTCATAGTTAAGGTACTTGGACTTAGTTGGTAAACTTTGAGGTTTACTTTTGATCCTTGTTGGTGTTGGTCCAGAGCAGCCGTTAGTCTATAGCTAATTTTGCTTTTCTTCTAAGTTGACACCCTTCTGAGGATTCTATCCAACACCTTTGTTTTGTGAGACTCTTCCATTTGGCTGATAGGGGCACAGATGATTCCCAATCTGTATGGGCTCTGAGAGTCTTCTACATTCTCCTTTCTGGTGGATCTTTCCTTGGCTTTGGGTAATCTCCTCTCATGAATGCTCAGGTCAATACTCAGCCAAAGACTTGAGAGGACACCTCTGCAGGTGTCCAGGGCTTTCTCCTCTGGACCAGGACCCACAAATTCCATCCAATCTTTGACCACCCTAAACTTTGATCTTGGACTCTTCAACTTAGCAAAACTCCCAGGGTCTGTTGGGGCTCCCCCGTCCCTGGAAACTGCCACCCCATCGTGACCTAGCGCAATCGTAGGGATCACCTCATTTTTCCCCTTTTCTCAAGGATCACAGTTATAAATACATGTTTTCCAAAATCTGAAAACCAATGTCTTATATATAATTTGCCTAGTTCTCTAATTGCTTAGGGCTGGAGTGTAAATCTCACCCCTGTTGCTCCATCGTGATGGAAACTAGAATTCCCCCTGCCTGTCTTTTGACCTTATCTTCTACTTATTTCCCAGATTCCACACTGCTTGAGGTCTTGCTCTCCTTTGGCCCCTTGAATCCACATCCTTCTCTCTTTCTATTTGTCACACATTCTATCTAGCATGCGTTTGGTGTAGATTTTTGTTCACCACTCTCTTCGTATTTAGATCTTAGCTCAAATGCTATTTCCTTGGAGAGGATTTGTCTAACCACTGATACAATTCCTACTCCTCTGGCACTCTGCTCTATTTCCTTCATTGCACGTATTGCTCTGAAAACACCCTAGTTTATGTACTTGTTCACTAGCTTACTACCCGTGTCTCCCATCAAAATGGAAACTTCATGTTGGCAGGCTCTTCGCTTTGCTATTTCACTATCCTATCCCAGTTCCTAGACCAATACCTGAAATGCAGTAGACAATAAATATTAGTTAAAATAATACACATAAGGAAGCATTGGAGTACATCTCAATATCCTATGCTTTCTCCATAATAACTGATGCCTCCGATTATTTGAAAACAACAGAAAGCCCTAAAGTTCATAAGTAGAATAACGTAAGTAAATAGTGATACTGTAAGCAAATTAGGATGTTTATCAGGTAGAAGATCTGTCAAGGGCACCTCAAAAGCAGTCTCGCCTTGGGTAGCAGGTTGATAGACTCTTTAGATTCCGTCCAATGTTTCTGCTTTTGCGAAGGCAGCTGGTGATGTTCATGTCGCTACATCCTGATTGTCACGCTCATTGCTCGTCGTACATGACTTACAGTTTTTTTACATAGTCAATAATTTCCTTCTTTGTACATACGTTCTTTGCGTGGCTCCAGTGATACAATGCCACATTCTTTTGATGGTCCTCCCTTGGAAGCAGGCCACTTGCTTACCCCGACTCAGATCTGAGTCCCTTTCCCAGCCTCTGAATGGCGAGGTGCCCCCAGAGCTCAAACCTCTTGACCTTTTCTTCTCTCTCTTTACTATCAGCTCTTCTCTATCAGTCTGGGTCCACTCAGGTGATGGATACCACACAGTAATATAAGTGAAAGAAGTTTAAAATAAGGAATTAGAAAGCCATCTTGGAAGACTATGGAGATTTCAAGGGAACTCTAATGGGCACCTTAGCCCAAGGGAGAGTGCTTGAAGAAGGACAGGCTTGGCAGGGGTTCAGCCCTCACTGAGGAAGTCGAGGCTGAGGCCCACTGGAAGGAGGAGAAATTTGCTGGCCCACTGTCACCGGACAAGCAGGAACAGCCCTCTGGGATGCAGGTGAGCTGAGGCTGACGGGTAGGTGTGCTTTGGGGGCTGGGTGTCTATGTTGGGAAGGTCAAGGGAAACAAGACCCCCAGGTGCAGGAGAGCTGTGGTTGATGATGGGATAACAGGGAATCAGTAGGACAAAGGGGGTTACAGGTGCAGAGGGGGTCGGGCCACCAGGCACTGCGGGGGCCGGGAGCTGGAGAGGCCTGGCTCTGCTGGGACCCGGAGAGGCCTGGCTCTGCTGGGACCCGGTGCACTTCTGTGCCAGGCGAACCCCGACGGCTGGACTATGGCACAGGAAGGCTGTCATGTCTCCCAGCACGTGTGCATGGGGCCGGGTAGGCTGAGGAGGGTGTGAGGTAGCAGTGATCCGTGCTGCAGTATCGGCCCAGTGTCTGGGGGTCTCAGCCAAGCTGCCACACCTAGGTCAAGGGCTTAAGAAAGCACTGGAGTGGGGGTGGGGCAAATGCTGGGGAGAAAGAAGTAGGCCCCGGGGCACCAAGCACCGGGAAAACCACGCAAGCAGCATGAAATGGTGGATGAAAAACACAAAAAGTGCCCTCCCCAAACCCGGTGGTGAACTCCAGACCCGGGACAGGAAACCACTCCTCCCTCGCTGTCTCATCAGTACCTCTAGGGACAAAGCTCCACACCGTGTCAGCCGGCAAAGGAAGACCATCCAAGGACCCAGATCCGATGGCAGAGATGGAACGGGGTGTTGGTAACTGGCCGTGACCTCGGTGAGTTCTTCCAGTCTCCCCGCTAAAAATACCATCTACAGACTCACAACTCCGAAATTCGTCTTTCCAGCCACACCCCTGCCCTAAACCCCTGCCAGGCGGATCCAGGTCCTGCTTGATGTCCACACTTGCTTGTCTACTAGACTGACACTTAAGTCTCTAAACAGAACTCAACTTACCCCTTCCTCAAGATGAAATGACCAATTCTGCTGTGAACCTAAACTTGCTCTAAAAATGACTATTAATAACTAATAAACTAAGTCAAAAACCTAAAAAAAAAAAAAATGAAACAAAACCGCCTTACTCACCCCGACTAGGTAATGGTACGTCTGTCTTGTCAGTTCCTCAGACTAAGAGCCTCGGTGACGTCTCTTTCTCTCAGATCCCACACACTATTCATCAGATGCTACGGGTGAAATACAGAAATACATGCAGAATCCGGTCACTCACCAGCCCGGCCACGTCCACCATCCTGGTCCACGCGCTCATCGTCCTCACCTCGGGACTGTTGCAGTAGCCATAAAACACAGTGGCTAGAGCAATCTTGGGAGGGAGGGAGGTCTGTGTCATTGCCATGCTGACGTCCCTGCGACGGTTCTCCAATCCCCTCAAGTAAGAGTCAGGCTGACAAGTCCTGCAGAGCCCTCCAGGTTCCCGTCCCCTTGGGCTCCCACGTCTCCTACTTCTCCCCCCTTCCTCCTCTACCCCCCGCCCCCCCTACCAGTGATGTCAGCCTCCTCTCTGTTGACCATTCTGGGCAGGTCTTTGAACTGTCCTACTTCTTGGCCTGGAACTTCCTTTCCTGACCATGGCATGGCTTGCTTGTTCCTTTGCTTCCTTCAGGCCCTATCTAGCTCAGCTGTAACCTTTGGAAGAAGGCCTGGCTGATCATCCTAGTTAGGACTGCAACGTTACCTCTCCTCCACCCATACCATTCCTCATGCCCTTGAGCTGCTTTATTTTTTCTCAAAGTACGCATAGTCTGCACATTATATAATTTATCATATTTGGCAATTCTCCCTAATGTATTCTTCTTTAGGGCAAATCTGTGTGTCTATTTTTGTTCACTGCTGAGTCTCCAGTGCCTAAAACTCTATCTGGCATATAGAAGGTATATAGATAAATACATATGAAGATACATATTAAATATGGTTAAATATTTAAAGATATATAATAAATGGTTACCCAAACGAATTCCATGAAAAAATATTATTCAATATAGTTTAAACATTTCATTACCTTCACATTCTTTGAACATAGTAGGTTATACGTAATATACAGACTATGGAACAGATGGGGAATGTTTATTTAGCAACGACATTCCAACTCCACCTGGGGATGAACGGGAGTTCCCACCACAAATATCATTCACTGCTGAAAAGATGTGTATCTTCTAAATTGCACACACTCTGTCTTGAGTAAATCAAGGAATAAACTAGAATTCTTTGTGGGATTTAGTATTGTCACCCTATACTCCATGGTCCCTTTCCAATGCCTTCACTTCTTTGTAAAGAAGTCTTTTGTTTGTTTTCTTAGTAAAGCTGGAATGACTGAAATTTGAGGAATCGGAGCGCAGGATACAGAGGCAATTTCACACTACACGCTTACGCGTTGTTATTCTGGAGGTTAGATTTCCGCTACACTTGAGAACCCAAACCCACATTGCCTCCCAACATCTAGGCAAACTGTCACAAAGTCAGGTCCTTTACTCCTCCCCAACTTGTGTCTTAGCCTCATTCACTCCTCGACAGCAAATGGGCTGTTGAAAATTGTTTTGTTTCCTCTCCAGTACAGGGGAAGCAAGGGGGCTCTTAGAGGTGGGCACCCTGAATAAGGAGGCAACTCACAGCCAGACCGGGAGAGAGGCCAGACGATCCAAAAGGCACAGAACTTGAACTACTGTAGTTGATGCCCATGGATCCAGTCATTAGATAGATCAGTTGGGCATGCACCCAACTCTTTTCAAAAAGTTGTAGATATGTGTAACACTTGCAGAAAGCGGACATCTGAAATTATAAAAAGAATATAAATCACGTATTTGGTTGTGCTAGATAAATATAGCATTTTTGTATATACTGTAGACATCTCTATACGTGTATTTGCTTCTAGTACATTTTTTACCAAAGAAGGAAGTTATTCACATCATTGTATCTGACAATGACACACTTAACCATGGGGAATTAACGTATAAATACAACTTTATTTCTTAGTCAACAAACTTTCTAAAGAGTTCCATCTACGTAGGCTTGCATGTACGTGTACATTTTTTTTGGCCTAACATAGTTTTAGTGATATTTAATAATACACTGTTTCTCAGCAAAGGTAATGAAATAAAACAAGCTTAACTCATTTTATTACTATGTCGTTTCCCATTTGATAAACTATGTATCTAGTAATTTCTAACAGAAGTTATCAATCTACACATCCTCCGTCTCCTACTTCTAAGATCTAATGTCACTCACCATGCATACACAAATGTGCACACACACGTGCACATGTACACCCGTATCCATATGCACACATACATGTGCAGATCATTTGCACAAAACTGGATTTCAACAATGTGATCGGATTGTAACTGTTTTAGTAACTTGCTTTTTGGTCATATTGATTGCAAAAAATAAATAGGAAAAATGGGCCTTTTAAAGAAGGGCTGCAGGAAGTTCATAATACGTAAGCATTATATTTTTAGTTATACGGGATCAAAGGAGAGGGAGGATAGTATGAACTAATTTAGTTTATAAACGAAAGTTTCTAGGCAATAAACTCAGTTGATCAGAGTATGATGCATTTAATAAGGTTAATGTAACAGCTTGGGTTAATATGCAGGGCTATTAACTACAGAAGGGGGAATGCTGTTACTGCCGGGTTAGAATGAAGTTAGCATTTATTGAGAACGAAGTTAACAGGCATGCTACCAGCTGCTCCTTCGCTCGATTCAAGCTCCAAATCTTCCAAGAGACCCTACTGAGGCAAATCCCCCTCGGGAACAGCAATGCTGTTTGTCACCCAGATCTACCCCTGGATTCATAGTTGAGGGCTACGGAGAAGTAAGAGTAACAAAGACAAGTGAACACTGATAGAGTGCATCTGCACTCGGGTCGAAGCAGCAATAATCGTGGCCAGGGTCATGAGCACAACAGCGATAGTGAGTAATCTCCAGAGGGCACCTTCAGAGACCCAAGCACCGGCCGGAAGGGGGCCCTCCCTGTTTTACTAACCTTGAAAATTGGATTTGCCTGTGGAGGAGCTTGTGGGTTCCCTTACGTACTTAAATCTTGCTGAGTCTACACACCAATCTGACGGAGCTATTTTTACGGGTCTTAATTTGGTTTTCAATAATGAGCAAAACAAGCAAAAACACGTATCTTGCTTAATTACTAATACGGGAAGAAGAGAATGCGGATGATTCTACGAAAGCTCATTACTGAGAAATAATCCCGAAGTCAGATTTGGGCAACAGGGAATTGGGAGCATTGTGTTTTTAAGGGAGTCACCTCAGGTCAGATCGAGCGGATGATCATCAGACCAAAGCCTGAACTTCGCCAGGAGCACCTCACACCATCGGGATCACACCAATGACAACCAAGACTACGGCTTATACTTTGTGACCTCACGAAGTTGCCAGCACAGACACACCGATTTTTGTTACCCAGATCTCACTACCTGCTTCACAATCAATGGTTCTTAGACTAGAGGCATAAAGGCCCCTGAACTTTGAATACTTGGTTTCTGGATTCAATTTCTCCCGGGGCTGGGGGGGGGGGGGGGGGCGGGGAAGGCCTGATTATAAAACCTTTAAGACTGCAGGCTGCTCTTCAACTATGAGGACACTATTACTGACTCATCCTCCCCCACCCCCAACCCCCACTCCTAGGAGGATCCACTGATGACCATTGGCAGGCTGTGATTAGTACTATGATCTGTGACCATGACTACCTTGAAATTAACCAGCTCGACTTTGTGATCAAACCTCTTGGCTCGACCAACATGTTACCTTAACCAGCTGAGGTGTTAATTATGTGTAAGACGTTAAAGAAAACCTCACAACTTGCGTATGAAGTGAACTCAAATTGGGAATTTATAAGCTTTAATACCTATCATCAAAAGTAACGGCTCCCAAATTTAGCTGAACAAAAGAAATCACTTCGGACCTACTAAGTAAAAATCTACAAGAGGCATTAGTTCTGTTGGGAAGCTTCCCTAGAAAGTCCTGGTGTGCAATTAGGTTTTAAAACACCAGGGAACTTGCGGCTCCTCTTTTGGGGACAGTTTTTGAAATTCTGTGGCACTCTTGTGTAACCTTAAGGATTACAACCCTTCATTTCTTTGAGAATGGACTGCATTATTTTTTAATTGGCTCACGTCAGTTTTGGTGAATATGGATGCCTTATTACAAGTTTGGAGAATACCAATTCTGGTTAAAAAAATCATTAAAATGCTTTTCTTAGGAGTATTGGAAAATGGGTTTGCAGGCAAACTTAAGAAAATTTTTAAATGGGATGAACACAGTGTGCCTAGATTTCTTACTTTGAAGGCCATTCATTCCCCTTCCTTCCACTTCTTGGTTTAGATGTTTAAGTTACAGGTTTTCAACAGACTTATTTGATAGTTATACACACTACACTGGTTGCCCATTGTGAGAGCTACACGGGAACAAGATGCAGATTCTGTCCTACTCCCCACCGGATCCCGTGCCCTTCAGATAAACCTTCTGTCTCTTTTGGCCTACAAACCCATTCCATTTAAAAATTAGTCCAGTGGTTATTTTTTTAATACAGAGGATAGCATCATATAGGAAATAAGATTAATTCTACAGATATTGGTATCTGACATCAGTTATATAAAATTATTATAAACACAGTAATTTGCATATACCATATATACCAATACACACAGCTAGTAATACCGATTTTTTTCTTATGCAGTCTATGTTTCACGAGATCAAATTCTCCAAGGAACACTTTCTAATAAATCAACACAAACTTTCACCAAAATACACACACAAAAAATCTACTTTCAGATTCCAATTCAGTTTATAAAGTTCTGTCCATAGTTTACCAAATCAACCAGTTACTGGGAACACATGAACACTCATGAAAGCGTAGGTTTTGGAATCAGACAGATTTGGGGCCAAATCCCTACACCCTATTAACTATTAGTAGGATCTTAAATGGGTTTTTATATCACTAAGTGTGAGTTTTTTCATGGCGTGTTGTGGGAGTCGAGAGGGCTTTAAAATCAGTGTTAAACACCATCTGAACCAACAATTAGTCTACATTTTCCACTTTTTCCCTAGTTGAAAACCAAGGATGAAATCCTTTCCATTTATAGAAGTAAAAAATATAATGTTCATACCACGGATATTGTCATACCTCCAATAATGCAGTATAAATTTCAATTTATTAAGTTCTTTTAAGACTTTCTTCTAAGACACTTAGTGATCATTAAGCACATTCATCTGCGACTCGCCGAGTGCCTACGCCCACCGCATGCGACGTGCTGAGGCTAAGAATTGTAACTGCAGAAAGTTTTGAGACTTAGATTTTTAATTTTCTCACACTGCAAGAATTCTTGGTTTCATGTATTGTTTGAACTATACTTTGTTACCCAACTATTCAAATTTGAGAATTTAAGTTATTAAAAAAGATACAAGCCTATCTGGAGCTCCTCAGATCATTACAAGGCCACTTTTGCATGGTTCACTGGAGGTTCAACTTAAGACCCTAATATTGGACGATCAAACATTTAAATGACATAATCACAAATTTGCTACTTGTCAACTTTTTCAAGGACTTTCCAGGACTTTCTAGCTATTCATGTTCTCCTGAGAGCTAGCTTCGTGATGGACCTCTGCACCCCCACTTGCTAAATTCACGGTCTCTCTTAGGTCTCGCCTTACTTCTGGCTGATTTGGTTCAGGGAAGGCACACCATAAAGAAAATGTTCTTTAGAACGCAGGATTTGATTTTGAGCTAAGCATCTATCGTCAACCACTAAAGTATGTAAAAGTTTCACTACGATTCCAGAATAGGAGGCATTACCTCCTGTTTCCCTTCCTACCCAAACTGATTATCAGTAAAATATGAAGATGAACTATCTCAAGTTCCACTTTGAGATGTTTCACATATTATCTTTTAAGTTTAGTTTGTCACACAACATTCTCTAACCTTCCTTCATGTGAATGAGATACGAAGTAAAATAGTGAGTTTATAAACAGAAAGCCGTGTCAATCTACAACACGGAATTCAGGCTCAGCAGTCAGAACACAGGATCAAACCCAGGTCCAACTTCATGGCTCTGCCATCTCCCGGCAGTAACCTTGGGCAATGCTGATACAATGAACAGTTCTCATCTCATAGAGCTGATGTGACAACTAAGTTAAATAATGCACAGAAAGCGCTCAGAACAGTGTCTGGCACATGGTAATAAGGACTTAAATGTTTTTAACTGTTTGCTTAACACTAATTATCCCTGCTTCAGAGAATGGAAATAATTCATAATAATTTTGCTAACCTGGCATGTTTTAACGTTCCTATCCGTGGAGTACAAAATACCAGACTATATGCACCGTATAAATAAAATGTATGCTCTTCAATTTTGACACCTAACAGTTTTCTTCCCAGTAAATACCAGACAGCTTATATAAAATTAGGCTTTAAAAATTGTCTTAAGTGACAGTAGACACGCAAAAATAATACCCTGTATATTCGAAGTGAGTCTCTAAAACTGTGAACAAAAGTAGCATTATCTGGATCTAACTTATCAGAATTATTTTCCAGATTGAGGAACTAAGTAACATTTCGGAGGCTGAGACGATGCCAACCCAACAGCTTCCTAGGGATGTAGGTGTAATCTTAAGATCACTGGTTGTCTCCTAAGCCTTTCCTGCTACTTACACACACACTGTGGGGAGTGGACCATCAACAGGGCTTTACTATGACGAGGATTCTTACCAAGAAGGTGTATCAGCATCTTGGGGGTTTGGGAGTGGTACACGTCTGTGTGTACAAGTCTACACAGGTGATTCTCATATCCTTGACAGACATCTCTTCTGCCATCCCCTTTTAAAATTCACTGACATAAAAGAAATCCTTGCATTCACAACCACATTTTATTTTGTGAGGCTGTGTTCCCTAGTTGCAACGAATTTTCAATCTTTAAATAATATAACTATATAGTAACAGTTCAAAAGAAACACCGTCCCGGGTTTCAAAATGATAGCAGAGAATTACAACTCAGCAAGTGAACACAGATTACATCATTTTTGTCGTTAGAAAACTATGTATCCACCCTCAAAATTCTTCAAGTAAGTCATCAAAATTTATTCACATCAACAGGATTAAATGGTTAGGATGTATTCCTCTTTAAAATTAAGACATTAAAAACCAGAAATTAACAGCATGAATAACCTCTTGCTGAAAAGAAGGTAATGTCAGCATGTACCGTTATGAGCTAAAATAATACGAGTTGAAACATAAAACTGTTAGGTGACCCAATTTTGTTTTTCAATGCGGTACCATTCTGCAGCCATTCAATTCAACTGTAGCTCAGAAATGTGTTTCAATGTATTTGTAAGCATTTAGAGTATCAAGCCGGTGCTCCCAACCTGACAAGTGTCTCTAAGCTCTAGATTTGATCTGTACATCCCTTCTTGAGAAAAAAACATAAATTTAACTCCACTGATTTTTAGTACTTTAAGATGGCACTTAAACTTTTGCTTACTGAGATTTCAAATGAAGTTTTTACCCCTTTCGTATTTGTTAACTTGGCCATCTGAGCTGTTCTAGTTCCCGAGGTGTTATAATTATTTAATTAGGAATGGAGAGCAGTAAGAAAAGCGGTGGCATCTCAAGTACCAGTATCTTTCCGTAGACAAACACCCTCCCATTACAGAAATCCAGTTATGTAAACATCAGAAGGCTGAGCCCGCCAGCTTTCCATTTTACACCTGCCCTACTGTCACTCAAGTGTGGTAACAGTACGCTGAGAATAATGCTCATGGTACTTTTCATCTGCATCTTAACTGCATCATGTGAAAGTGGAAAATGTAGAGATTAAGAGCCTGAGGCTTGCAATTCTACAGTCCAAAAGGAGACAGAATTCAATGCATTGCCAACTCTAAAAGGAAAATTATAACCCAAGACGCATGGGGAAAAATATTTACGTGGAGTTTTTAATCCATATTAGAATTCAGTTGTTGTAACTTGACCATAAATTTAAACAGAAACCATCTTCCGAGACATACATTCTAATAAATGTATCAACAGTACTGATAGTCAACCAAGAGTCTGTTATTTGAACTCATTAGTAACATTTCGCTTTTCTATCAGACAGAAACCTATAGTGGTTTGCCCCGATTACACAGCTGAAACATTGTCTTATGAAAACAAAATGAGACAAAATTAAATAAAATTGAAGATAAAAATACTCTGAAGTTAAAGCAAACTATAATCCTTGGCGGATCAATCAGGTAAAAAACATCGGTGAAAGTTGGAAGCACAGGATAACTGACATGAATCTTCAGCACAAAGTACATCTTTGAGAACATGAAACGATGACTCTTTGGAGGACAATAGCTGAATACCCAAGAATCATCAGGTTTGAAAAATATTGCTTATCACTTCCCAAAACACAGCTGCAAGAACTGAAGATCTCATTAAAAAATATTAAGGTAATCATATTTATTGCATCTTGAGAATGCGTTTCAAAACAGAAAATTAACAGTGCACCCCAGCTTCACCAAAATATATATTTAAGAGAGGGGCAACCTAAGATATTTATAAACAAAGTATAGGCTGCATGTGCTTTTCAAAGGGTCTGAATTAAATACAACCAGCTGCCAACTTTGTGCTCTGACATACTTGAGTTAGTGGGTGTGTGTATACGAAATCATTTATTTTTGTCTACAATAAATGAAATAAAAACACTGCCCTATACAATCCACTATTAGCAGTGAGTACAACAGCAAAAAATTATTGTACAATTTATACATACTAAAATATTTTCTCTCTCTAGAGATAACGCAGAACAAAACCTAATCATTATGACTTAATGTGGGAAATCTCAAATTACAATAGGGAAAAACGAAATCAGGGAGTGTGTGGAGCCCGAAATAAAGGTTCCTGGTCATAAGGCTATAGGATTAGTAAGTGCAAGTGGTAGAATAAAGCATGCTCAAATGTATGCTTGGGTCTTTGTATATTTATCAAACCTTTAAATTAAACAAGACTAGCTGAAGAAATGTCTTAAGCAGAGCAAGATAACTGGGGACTGTGTCATTTCTTTTACCATTTTTGTTACCCAACTTATACAATGCGCAAAGTGCTAAGCAACACTACAAAACACATTTACGTCAACACTGAAGACCTGGGGAAATGAAATCCAACAATTTTATTTTAATGAGCTGTATTTTCTAAATTTTTGTTTTATTTTTTCCTGTTTTCATACAGTATTGAAAACAAAACGCAGCACATTCACATTTTCCCGAGGAACTGTAAAGATGATCTCTACAGGGATAAACGTAAAGCCTGAAGCTCAATCAATTGATGTTGAAAACTCTCAAAGGGAGTAAAGGCTTGATCTGAATGGTCTAGAACATGTACTGTAATTTAATAGCAGAGATGGCCGTCTTAATATTTAATGATTTAAAAGAACTTCTCAGTCCATGCGAAAAGTACAGTCCAATAAATCAAATTTCTGAACGCATTTTATGCTACATATGTGTATACTTTGCGATCCTCAGGTGTTCGTGCCAAATATTCTCTCTCAATAAGTCCTTCAATACGTTTCTTAATAACAACTGGACTTGGTAAGAATCGAGCCTTCAACTGCTGAGTTACCTAGAAGAGAAAGTAGAACAACGAATTCCTACCAGAAACTTTAAAAAATATTTAACATTTCCAGGTAAACACAGAAAAATTCTTACCTTTGAACAGAACTGATGTGTCATTTTAAGATTCGTATCAAACTCTACTAATGTGACTACTAAAGTCAAAAATTGACTTTGAAAATCAAAATAGGTTTTATTTGAAAATGTAATGTACGGGTTAGAATATACCTCATCAGAACGTGAATGCTAAGGTGGGTCAGTAGTTGAATTAGGTGGAATATGTTAGCATGAATGTATACCACACTATGGCTTAACCATTTTGATGCTATCATCTAAACTTCTGGGTTATTCTCCCATTCACAGAATTTCGGAATCACAACGTCTTTAAGAGCACAGACTCTGAACCCAGAGCATCTAGATTCAAGTCCCAGCTCTTCCATTTACTAGCACTGGGACCCTGGAAAAGTTAACTTAGCCTCATGAGACTGATGGCAATGTCTGGTCGGTTGTAAGGGCTACTGCTGTTGTTCTTTTCTCCAACTGCTGTCAGGATTCTAGGTACTGTGACATCGCTGATAATAAAACAGTAACGACAGCAGCAGCCGAGGTCTGACTGTGCACTATGTATCAGTCACTCTGTATATGTTAACTTATTTAATGCTCTTAACCCTGCAAAGTGAGGAACATAGCCAGGCAGCAAGACTGACATAAACTGAAAGTAAACCGAACCAATAGTTAGAGATGAGAATCTAAACCTTTCCGCCCCCAAAGTTCATGCTTTCCCCACTGATCTACCCTGCCTCCCTGCCTCTCTTGCAGAACACCTATCCACCCACAAGCCAGTTTCCTTTTTTTACTCCTGTTGGATCATTTCCCCAAGACCACAATGGATTGACAATTCTTTGAAATCTGAAACTTCAGTACTTTCCCCCTCCAACTAAAATCTATCTCCTTTCTAGTATTATCACTCCACTATCAACACACTTGTTCCCAACCCACCTGAGATCTCTCACCCTCTGACCCTTCCTTATGAGCTACTAGTAACTTCTTCTGACCTTACCTCCTTCTTGACAGGGTCTGGATCACTTCAGCTATACTGTCAACAGTACCCTCAACTCCCAGACTCCTTTGGTTCTCTTCCACAAACACCCGTTCCACGTTTACGACATCATTCAAAATCTACTACTCGGTTCCCTGCAGGGTAAAGTTGTTTTTACACCTTTTGGGCAGACCAGGAATCAACAAGATGTAGCCCACAGGCCAAATACAGCCCCACTGCCTGTTTTTCTAAATTCTTCCTGGAACACAGCCACACTTAACTGTTACTGGTGGCTGCTTTCGCACTACAACTGGCCATTGAAAAAAAAGTCTGCCAATCTCTGGTATAGACTGATAACACACATTTAATGTGTTCTAGTTCAGCAAGTTCCTGAGCACCATCCCCTCACATCCTGTTTCACGCAGGGAAGAGAGACCACTTCAGCACACAGTTCCTTCGACTCCCACCTCCTTACACATACACATTTATTCACACTCGTATCCACCCTTGAATAGCACACACCCTGCATCCTGCCCTGGGTCCCAAGAGGGGCGCAATCAGTAGCATCTTTGTTAACACACCTACCATCCACCTGTGCTCTTTACACAGCTCGTTCTCCTTTCCTCTCCTAGACTCTGTACGTCAACTGTCCCTCAATCCCGTCTTCTTTCCCTTCCTTCCTTAACCTTAGCGTTTAGACACGGGGAGTATCTTCCCGCCAGAAAAACAAAATCCAGGACGCCTCAACTTAACACCCAGTCCTCCAGGTTTGCTCTGCGCCTTTTCCCATGGGCCAACGTCTTGAAGGACAAGGCACTCTCCTGGTTTCCCCTCCACTTCTTTCCTCTGGCCCGGCCAGCAGATGTCCACTCTACCAGAACAATGCAAATGCCCGGGAAAACCCATGAGTTACCTAATTGCCAACAGGTCTTAAGTGTTTGACTTTTTCCACTTTTTGAAAATTCCTGACCGATCACTCTTGTAATTTTCTTCCTTTGCCACGTGATATAAACTCAGCTTGTGCAAAATTCTGCTCACGGACATGAAGAACACAGCGGCACACTGTCCCTCTTCCTCCTTAGCCAGAAACCGACGTGTGCTCGACTCCTCTCATTTCCCACGGACGGCCAGTCGGTAAATGGTGACTTCCCATTTGTCTTCACACAGCTCTCCCCCCTCTACCAATATTTATGCAGCCCTAATCATTTCAATGGCCTTTCAAGGAGGCTTCCCCTTCTTCGTTTCCAAATTTATAATATGTAAGCACTCAATAAATGGTAAGTTTATTTATTTTTGGAAATAAAAGTAGACTGTTTAACATCAAAGCATTAAGTAGCAGCAAAATTGTTTTAATCTTCAAGTGACAATATTCTATTACTTTTATTACAAGGACATTAGTTCTCAAAGTGCACACATATCTGGATGTACCCCTGTGCTCAGTTATCAAGTAAGTGCCATACTTTGTAAGTGTTACCTGACTATGGTTTCCTTATTCTAAAATTAGATTTTAAATAACTTGAATATAGTTCTTCCCTAAATTTGAACGGTTAGTATTATTTCGCCTTTTCGACCCTGATCTAGCCCCGCAGCGCCCTTACCTCTGCTACTAATACATTGTGCTGCATCTTCTTTCTGGACTTCATTATCCGCACTATAGCAGCTTCTATCTCATGTTTTCTGTCGTCGTCTACTTTCTGCCTCGTTTCTTTCCTTTCTGGGTCAGATTCACCTTGTTTGGCAGCAACTAAAAGACAAAGACATTTACCATGTAATTACCACGTAATGCAAAAAATGTAGTTTAGAGACAAAGATAATTTAGTATTATCCACACAGGCCCATTTCAACCTGAGTATACACATACACTTATTAATTCAAGAGAACATTGAAGAGAACATTCAAGAAGAACATTCAAAGGGGCCTACTTCAACGTTTATTTTCACAAATATTTAAATAAGTAACGATCACTGATACAAAAATTCTGCTTATTCTTTTTAAGTATTAAGAATTTAATTTTACAGAGATAATAAAACCAATTTTGTTTTTATTAAATACAATGATCCCTCTCCTGGAAGAAAAATGGTAGCTGGATATATTTAATAGAAAAATTATCAGTAAATAATTTTCATTGCTGTGACTTCCAGAGGTCAACTCGTACTTTACCAACATAACGTCAAGATATCTTAAGAGGAGGAAAGAGTTCTATATTGCCAAGATGTAGTTAGCTCAATTTAAATAATGAGAAAGCACCACTGGGATGTCAGCTGAAAGAACTCCAGAACAAATACTTTATTTGTTCCTCTCACAGAGTATCTAAACAATTTATCGTACGTCTTAATTTTTCTTTATGTCACAATCTCACTATCACTAATGCATAGTACATTCCAACCTTTCGGAGAAGAGAAGTCTTACTCTGTTATTGCCTACTGTCTTCAAGGCAACTGCTCAGGAATAAATACAGAAGTCCCTTTCTCTTAAAACTTTGCTCTCACTGAAGTAGCAGAAAAAGAAAAGTAACAGATTTTTTGTTTATCTGGTCATCAATAAGAGATAGATAATGAAGTTTTGGGAGGCAGAAATTGGAAAATTACAAAGAACCGCCTAACACACTGCTGGCTTAGGCACGGGCACATCCACAAGAGAACAGACTGTACAGTTCAGAAGATCATTCTGGTGTGTATGTCCACTCAGCGGTTTCTTTTTTTTTTTTTTTTTTAACTTTTTTTTATTTTTGAGACAGAGAGTGACAGAGCATGAATGGGGGAGGGTCAGAGAGAGAGGGAGACACAGAATCTGAAACAGGCTCCAGGCTCTGAGCTGTCAGCACAGAGCCCGACGCGGGGCTCGAACTCACGGACCGTGAGATCATGACCTGAACCGAAGTCAGACACTTAACCAACTGAGCCACCCAGGCGCCCCTACTGAGCAGTTTCTAATTAGAATCCCTTGGTTAAGAATTCTTTCAGTACCTTTTTCCAAGTTAAAGATAATCAGTATCTTAAGAAGAGAAGAATTAGATTAAAATGACCTCCTAAGAGGGGCGCCTGGGTGGCTCAGTCGGTTGAGCGTCCGACTTCAGCTCAGGTCACGATCTCACGGTTCGTGAGTTCGAGCCCCGCGTCAGGCTCTGGGCTGATGGCTCAGAGCCTGGAGCCTGCTTCCGATTCTGTGTCTCCCTCTCTCTCTGCCCCTCCCCCATTCATGCTCTGTCTCTCTCTGTCTCAAAAATAAATAAACATTAAAAAAAAAAAAAAATGACCTCCTAAGAAAGAATAATGCTTTTACTCAAAAAAAGCCAACGTCATTAAAAAAGAGAGGGGGAGGGAGAGAGAGAGAGAGGGAGGGGGAGAGGAAGAGGGAGAGAGAGAAAGAAAGAGACAGACAGACAGACAGACTTAGAGTAAATAAAAATCAATGTAATGGGGAAACCTTAACTGAATCCTGGACCTAAAGAGTAAGATATGAAAGGCATTTTATTTTATTTTTTAATGTTTATTTTGGAGAGACAGAGTGTGAGCAGGGGAGGAGGAGGGGGGGGAGAGAGAGAGAGAGAGAGAGAGAGAGAGAGAGAGAGAGAGGGAGAGGGAGGGAGAGGGAGAGAGATGGATGCAGAATCTGAAGCAGGCTGCAGGCTCTGAGCTGGCAGTACAGAGCTTGGCACAGGGCTCGAACTCATGGACATGAGCTGCGAGATCATGACATGAGCCGAAGTCAGACGCTTAACCGACAAAGCCACCCAGGTGCCCCTAGAAAGGCATTTTTTTTTTTTTTTTTTTTAATTTTTTTCAACGTTTTTTATTTTATTTTTGGGACAGAGAGAGACAGAGCATGAACGGGGGAGGGGCAGAGAGAGAGGGAGACACAGAATCGGAAACAGGCTCCAGGCTCCGAGCCATCAGCCCAGAGCCTGACGCGGGGCTCGAACTCACGGACCGCGAGATCGTGACCTGGCTGAAGTCGGACGCTTAACCGACTGCGCCACCCAGGCGCCCCTAGAAAGGCATTTTTGAGGAAACTGTGGACAAGTAAGTGGAGGTGGTATAAAATATTTATTTATACAAATAAGTATTATGGAATTATTAATTTTCTTGGGTGTGATACAGTATTACAATTATTTTGGAAAATACCTTATTCTAAGGAGATAAATGTATACTTAAGTATTAGGGTGGGGGAGTGTAATGTTTGCAGATTAATTTAAAATGCTGTAGCAAATATATACACATATGAAGGGGGAGGGTGGGGTCAAGGGCACCGGAGCAAATGGGACAAAAAATTTAATGACTCATAAATACAGGTGACGGCCACACATACCTTTGTCCATTATCGTGTTTCTCACTTTTTCTATGGATTTGAAAATATTTAAAATAAAAAGGTGGAGAAAAGAATTTTTTAATTTTTTTTTTAACGTTTATTTATTTTTGAGAGAGAGAGAGATAAGAGCATGAACGGGGGAGGGTCAGAGAGACAGGGAGACACAGAATCTGAAACAGGCTCTAGGCTCTGAGCGGTCAGCACAGAGCCTGACGTGGGGCTCAAACCCACGGACCGCAAGACCATGACCTGAGCTGAAGTCGGACGCTTAACCAACTGAGCCACCCAGGCGCCCCAAGAATTTTTTAAAAAACAATCTATTGTGTTCTGCTAGATGTGACCACCTAAATAGGTATATTCCAAGATAAATGGGAAGGCTGTGGTGATACACACTGGATTAGGAGGTTTTTTAAAACGTGAGGGCAGAAGCTCACTCTCAGTCTCGCACAACACCCTTCCCTTAAGAAGAACATAACAGAGGCACATGCTTGTGTAAGGGGGTACAGATGTATCTAGCTATATCTGGGAAAGGGTGGGGGAAAAGTGAGATGCAGTGGTGGGGAAAACTGTTAACTATGGAAATTGCTGTAGATTACAGTGAAATCTAATTTTTTTTTTTTTTAACGGTTATTTATTTTTGAGAGAGAGACAGAATGCCAGTGGGGGAGAGGCAGAGAGAGCAGGAGACACAGAATTCAAAGCAGGTTCCAGGCCCTGAGCTGTCAGCACAGAGCCTGACGTGGGGCTTGAACTCACAAACCATGAGATCACGACCTGAGCTGAAGTCAGACACTTAACCGACTGAGCCACCCAGGGGCCCAGTGAAATCTAATTCTTCTCAAAGACTGTATTATTTGAGTAATATTTTTAACTTCTTTGTCTAAACTTCGATTCCTGACTATAGTAAGAGCAGCATAATTAGGTTAGGACAGAGTCTTTGCATCTTCGATTATGAGCCAAAAGGCAAGGATGTATTTTGACAACTTAGGAAAAACCCATGTGGTCACATACTTATCACCAGAAAGAAAATTTTAACTTCTACAAAATATTTTTAAGAGCCATGATAATCTAAGTGCCATTCCTAAATGAAAACATTATTTCTTCCTAGAATTTTATAGCTGAAAAGAACTTTAAGAGATCTAGCTGAATTCCTTACCACACAGAACTGTATTCCTATTTTAATTAAAGTGTTATATACACACATTTAACATCAAAAATAAAAAATTCTATTTTCATCAGATCTAAAATACTACACACACACAACACACACACACAACCACTGCCACCCCAAATTAAAAATCCGGAGAGAAGACTATTTCTTTTTGAGAACAAAAATAGTATCTGAAATTATTATTGCTGGACATAATGGAATCTAGGATTATAAAGAGTTACTTATTTAGGGTAAAGCAGGGTGAGGTTTGGTAATTCAGATTATGTACCACCATACATCTTCCTCTAAATCTAGAATACAAACAAGTCCTGAAATCCAAAACCTGTATCTACCTAAATC
Organism: Panthera onca; assembly: GCF_046562875.1. Classification (NCBI taxonomy): domain Eukaryota; kingdom Metazoa; phylum Chordata; class Mammalia; order Carnivora; family Felidae; genus Panthera; species Panthera onca. Next base: position 14,218,091 of record NC_138346.1, on the reverse strand, counting down.
TGTAAAGTCTTATGCCCTGCACTGGGGAAAAAAAGATATTTTATTCCATGACTTTTTAAGCATAGTTCTGTTTTTATTTTCAATTTACATCTGTGTCCAAACATGAGGCTATTTTTGGTGATGAAGGTACAATGATATGGTCTGCAAATATGGGACAAATTAGGCAATACTTTAAAAGAGACACCACCCTGCTTCAGAAGGCATACAAATCCAATCAGGGTCAAAAAGGTCAGTAGAAGTGTGTATACAATGTTTTTTTAATGTATCCTGGTAATCAGTTACAGATTTAACATTAAAATAATTTTTAAAAGACTCTTATAATATAAACACAATTTTTTAAAGTTAAGGAAACTACAGTCATTTTAAACTTATTTTAAAATACTATTTTTCTACAAAGACTACAGAGCTGTAATGGATGAGTCAGTCCTGTGAAGCTTATCTAATAGTAATTTTGAAATCAGGGAACAAACTATGTTAGAGGTTTAAACATGAACAAAGGTAAAGTGCTTTTTCCCCTTAAATACATAGAAAACACACGTTGTACACTATGTTAAGTATATAATAAACAGGATGCTCATTATTAATTAAAAATAAACACATTAAAAATTGTTCACAATAGGGTCATTTCTAAGCCTTTAAATGAGAGATAATATGGGTTTTTAAGGTTTTGCAACTTAAAAAATACCCATCAAAACATAAATAGCTGCATCTAAAAATCAAACTTTAGATAAATAACCCCCAACTCTGACAAATTTGTAAATCAGTTTAAAAAAGATGTCCATCATTAGTTAACTCAGCCAATTAAAAACAATTATTTTACTAATCTATAACAAAATTGTATTTAACCTGTTGAAAACCAAATGGAAATAAATACCTTGTTCACACTACAAATTACTTTTTAAAACGCTCACCGTACTTGGATTCAACTGTATTTTGACAGGAACACATATGAATAGAGCTGCTTTAGTCCTTAAACCTACGTGTCACACAGCATCAGAAACGCAGTACTGCTTTTGAAGAAAGAAATCCAACAGATAATAATTTTTTCAGAGGAAAAATATAATTCCAGGTACCTGTTTGAATCTTGACTCTGTGTAGTTTGGATGTGAACTGATCATTAACTGTAAATATGTGACCATTTTCTATTTCCTTTGACTTGGGTTCTTTCGTGAGAACCCGCTGGGTTGGTTTACCACAGGCGAGGGACTGCAGGGCTCGAACAAGCTCTCTTTCAGGTATATCGGTCTCTTGTTGAATTTCCTGAAATTTCACCAGATTGACAGAATTAGAAATTTTGAAAGATTAAAGCAGATCAGTTAATTACTAAGTAAAATCAACCGAACAGGAGAGATAATTACATGAAAGAAATAATTTACAACAAAGAATTCCCTGATTATTAGGACACCTCACTAAAATCTCACTTATTTGAACAAACTAGAGGAAAAGGTGATTCAAATCACAAAATATTGAAAAGACATGTACTTTTTTATTTCAGGAGATATAAGGCCTAGTCTAAAAATGTCATCCAGCAGAGATTATTTGGGACCTGCTCTACTATTTAAGTAAAAAAAAACGAAACAAAGTGTTAGCAAACACGATTGCTTTTGGAAAAGCTCTACTATCCTACAAGTGGACCCACACTACTTCTGCTCAGCAACTTCTTTTCTAGAAAGAAGCAAAGTCAGCCCAAAGCTAAGGCATTCCATTCTACCATATAATCAAAATTCACAATCCGTGTTGACCATTTACTGCCTGTATGACCAAATGAAAAAAACATAAATTCCTGGTAATTAACATTAAACATGAAAAAAAGTAAGAAATGTTTTCAAGTCCAGGTGATAATTTTTGCTTCTTACCATGGTATGAATAAAATGCAATAGTACAAACAAAAGCAGTTTAGAGAAGAATGAATGTGTAATGTCTTGATTCATCATGCTCCTCTCTGGTCCACGGGACAGGAAGGGAATTGTACATGTATACGATGTAGTTCCTACATGTCTACAGATGTATGATGCCACCCAGTCTTCACAGCAGGGCAGATCGCTTTGATTTGCTGTGTAAAAGCTATTCTTTCTCAAGAGCAGCTCAGGAAGAATAGGCATATTGATCGTGTAACTGATCTGGAGAGAGTCATTCTCTCTTTCACAGGAGTCTGAGCACCAGCGTGGGTTTCTCTAAAGGACTATCAGTGAGGAGTGAAAGAAATGCGAATTTTAGTGATGATGAAGCACATTCCTTTGCCTCAAATGATCTCTGTATGTCTCCATACTTTAGCCATTTCAAATACTATAAATGTTAAATCCTGGCAAATTAAATAGGTGCTATTATTACAATGTTGATTATAATTATTATTATGTGTGACAAGTGACTTAATCACATATTCTATTGTTTAGTCATACTGAGAGAAAACTAGAAACTCCTTCTTAGGTGATATTTTACAATTACAGATCATTCCCAGAGGTGACTATTGCAATTCAGTGTGCATCCTTTAGGACTTTTCCTATACATCTACATATCCACACAGGAATACAAATCCATACACACATGCGTATGTACAGGAACATGCCCATTAATATACCAGTATTAATGTTAAATATAAATGGGACACCTCCTCTGTAACATGTACTTTTCCCATTCTGGCACATGTACCCTTTCATTTTCTTTTGCTTTATTACCTTTTTGGTAGAAGTCTTCTACCTTTCTCGCTAGAATGAGTCCTAGGAAACGATGATGATTCTTATTAAAATATTGCTTTCCTCAAGTTATTTTCTGATTAACTGATTTTTATATAAAAGTTGATTTTTCATCTGAACTCTTCTATAAGAATGTTCCCAGGTGATTATCATAGTTGACAATCACCCTGCCTACAAATTTTGTCAACTCCTGATATTTTATAAATTTCACTTTTTCTTAGTGTTAGGACCTGCAGAACAATGCTGAATAATAGTAATCATTAGGCAGATATCCTAAAATCTGTTCCTACCTTTCATGGGCAGAGGTCTAATATTTTACTACTAACTACTGCTTGCTTATTAGGTCTCTCGTTAGATATAACCTTATGATATTAAGGGGATTTCATTCTATTCTTAGGTGGCTAAGAGTCCCCCATATCCTGGAAATATGAAATGAAGACTGACTACTACAAATGCTTTTTGTGTATCTATAGAAATCATTAATTGATTTTCTCCTTGAAAAGTCTGGCGATACAGCAAATGCTCAGTTAACTTTATGATGATGATGATGATCATGATGATGATGAAGGAGGAGAAGAAACCTTCATTATGTTAACAAATTCCTTCTTTGTATTCCAGGGATAAATCCTATTTGGACACACGGAATCATTCTTTCAATATGCTGCTGAGTATGACTTGCCAATATTTTATTTAAGATTTGTGCATTTCTTTTTTTTTTTTTTTTTTTTGTTTACTTATTTATTTTCAGAGAGAGCACAAGCGAGTTGGGGAGGGGCAGAGAGAGAGAATGCCAAGGAGGCTATTCGCACAGAGCCTGATGTGGGGCTTGATCCCATGAACCATGAGATCATGACCTGAGCCAAAATCAAGAGTCAGGCACTTAATTGACTGAGCCACTTCAAGCGTCCCAAGATTTGTGCACTTAAAGTTGAACAACCTATAGCTTTTTCTTTTTTGTATTCTCCTTATTCACTTTTAGTAATAAGGTTATGTCAACCTCACATATTTCCAAGAGCAATAGGTGTATTTTGCTTTCTGAGTTGAAAGTTCTCTGTATAGCTTTCAATTTTAATTTGCTAATTATATTATTCAAATCTTCTAGAAGATCTTTTTTATTGTCTTGTCAGGACATTTGTGAAGGATTTCTGTGATTGCAAATTGTCTATTTCACCTTGTATTCCCAAACACTTTCCTTTCTATGTGAAATTATGTTATTAATGATGTTAGCACTTCTTCATGAGATACCAATTATCACTGGTTTTTAACTGATTTCTATTTAAGTGCTACTGCCTAACATTAATTTTGCTATTATCCATAACTAGTTTTTATATTTCAGACTCACTCTCAAGAAAATTTAAGAAGTATAATAAAGAACATTCAGAAAAACATATATTAATTAATATCTACATGCCTTTCAAAAACCAAATGCTAGTTACTATAATCTATGGTAGAAACTACCACTTTATGTACTTCCTGATTTTAGCTGTTTTAAACCATAACAAACTTCTATTCATTAAAAAAAATACATAAAAAGAGAAACAGCTTCAGCAGCTTGACTACCACGGATGAAATGTGACACAACATATAAATGCCACCTTTTGCAGGCAGCTTCTGAGATGGCCCATAATGATCCTGGTATGTTTTAGCCTTGTGTGATCCTCTCACAGTATTGGGGCTAACTTGGGTGATCAAGAAAATAAGAAGTGACCGTATGCGACTTCAAAGGCTAGCGTCATAAAGGCATGCCAGGTTCTGCCCGGGGCTCTTGGATGGCTCGGGTTAGGGAGAGTTTCCCACTGCTATGCAAGGACAACTGAACAGCTATGTGGTAAGGGCCACGTGAAGAGACACGGAGACCTCTTTTATCAAGAGCTGAAATGAACTTGCCAGCTACGTGGAAGGAAGAATATTCCAACAGCTTGGAAGTGTATTTTCCAGGCACAAACATTAGATGACTGAAGCCCCAGGTGACATCTTCACAACCTCATGAGAACCTGTGAGCCAAAACTCACCAAATGAGCTCCTCCTAAACCTCTAATCCACAGAAACCAGGAAAGATGATAAATTGTTAGAGGCTGTTTTAAACTTAAGTTTTGAGATGTGTTATGTAGCATTAAATAACACATACACCGTTTTACTGAACTTATAAAGAGTATTCAGAGTTAAAAAATCAGCCTCCTTTTAAAGTATTACTTTCAACTATCCTCTCTAATTTGTGGAGGTGAGTTGTGTAAAAGAGCCGGCTAATAATGCTTACACAGCAGACTAGAATGCAACATACGGTATGAGTACAAACTTCAAGTGCCTTCTCACAATGCCCCCTGTTCAAGATGCAAGCAGCCAGAAGGCTTTGGAGCCACAGGAATGGCATTCTACATATGCCATTTATGCTCAGGCATCTGGTTTGTTACTTAGCTAACATTTGAAATATTAGAGGAATTTTCTGCCTAATTTTACCCTCTACTTAATGATGCTCATTAGTATCAGTGATCCCAAGTCGGTTGGGAAAGAGAAGAGTAAGCCTGAACCACTAAAATTACTAGCAATTCTAATAATGGCTTTAGAAAGTGAGTTTATGGTTTTGTCTCATTATTTTCACCAGCTCTTTATAAAGTAGGACTGAAAACCAGCATTAATTAGCATTTATCAGCAGTTTATTTTGCTTAAAATATATTACCCATGGTAGCTGCAGATTAAAACAGTCAAGCTGTTAGAGATCATTTAAGTCCACCCCTGTTTGAAAAGGCTTACAACTTGAGCAAGGTACTCAATACTTGCTTAATTAATATCCTTGGGACTAAATCATATGTAACTTGCGCTGGACAGTTGAGGTTACTCACCTAGGTAAGACACACCTGGAAATAGATAAGACCAAGACCTCTTGGCTTAGCCACCAGACCTACAACACTTGGGTTTCAAAGCATTTCCTTTAGGTGTATCCCATAAAAACAATAATCTCTTAAATGCAAGCATGAAGGTAGGTATAAAATAGGCCTACAGGGGTGCCTGGGTGGCTCACCTGACTCTTGATTTTGGCTCGGGTCATGGTCCCACGCTCACGCGACTGACCCCTGTGTCAGGCTCAGTGCTGGGACACTGGGCGTGGAGCCTTCTTAAGCTTTCTCTCTCTCAAAAATATCTACAATTCAATTCTGCCCTAAACTTCAAGTGAACTTATTTCTATGTTCACGGTATCTGAAAATTAGCTTTCAATTAAGAATAAATATGGCAATAATTTTACAGCTTTTATCTTAAATTTACACTTAAGAATCACATGATCTTGGGGCCCCTGGTTGGCTCAATCGGTTAAGTGTCCGACTTCAGCTCAGGTCATGTTCTCACGGCTACTGAATTCAAGCCCCGCATCAGGCTCTGTGCTGACATTTCAGAGCCTGGAGGCTGCTTCAGATTCTGTGTCTTCCTCTCACTGTCTACCCCGCCCCTCTCATACTCTGTCTCTCTCTCAAAAATAAACAAACATTTAAAAAAAAATTTAGGAAGAATCACATGATCTTTATTTCCACTCAACGTACCTATTAAAGGCATGGGAAAAGACTAATCGCATTTAACGTAATCAAAGGTCTTGGTGGAGGAAAGAAAAAAAAGATGGGTATAAAAAAGAAATTTGACACTACCAAGATAGTGTAAAACTAGCACTAGACATACAAAGCGATCAGATTTGATTGCTCAGAGTGCAGAAACAGACCCACACATATATGGTGAATTGATTTTTTTCATAAAGGTGCCAGGTAATTCAAAGGGAAAAGAACAATGCTTTGGACAAAGAACAATGGAATGAACAACTGAATATCTGTGTGTGGGGGGAAATAATTCTTAATTTTTACCTTATTTTTTGTAAGTAAATTCTAACATTTCTTAGACAGGATATCAAAAGCCATGAACTATAAAAGGAAAGTGGCAACTGGACTTTTTCAATATTAAAAGCTACTGCTCTTCAAAAAATATCATTTAAGGAAAATGAAAAGGCAAGTGACAGTGTGAGAAAATATTCATACCACACAGATCTGACAAAGGATTTGTATCCAAAATTTGTAAAAAGCTTTCCAAACAACCCAATAAAGACAAGAAGAGGCGCTTCACCAAACAAGACATGTAAGTGGCACAGGAACACACCCAGGATTCTCTGCGTCTTGATCGCCATCAAGGAAAGGCAAGTTAAATCCACAGTCACATACAGTTACACACCAAATAAAACAGCTACAATTTAAAAGTATTAAATTCTGGAGACGATATGGGGCAACTGGAACTCTCCTACACTGCTGGCAGGAATGTGAAAGAGCACAACACTTTGGGACATCGTTTGGCCGTCTCTTAAAAAGTTCAACCCATCTTTCTCTTCCTAACAGCCTAAATCTGAGAATGACTCAAATGCCCATCGCTAGGTAAGTGGGTAAAGAAAACGTAGTAAATCCGTATAATAGAATATCATTCAGCAATAAAAAGGAACGAACTACTGAAACCATACACACACCAACATGGATGACTCAAAAATACGTGATGGACAAGCACAACACATATTCTATGATCCCATTTACAGGAAATTTTAGCAAGGCGAAACTCATCTATTGTGATACAGAGCAGATCACTGGCAACGTTGGGACAGTGAGCTGGAACACATTGCAAAGGAGTATACACATTTAGAGGGTAATATTCTAGATCGTGATTGTGATGGCACTTCTACAAGTTCACAGATCTGTTAAAACTCCTAAAATCATGCACTTAGATGGGGTATGTTTTATCATGTAACACTCATGCTACAATAAAGCTGGTTTTTAAAAAAATGAAATGAAATGTGAGCCAGTAAGTATGTGATGGTCAGATAGTTCCATCGCCCAATTTTACGTTGTTTTCTCTAATGGTACTCAAAGGTTACTTAATAAAAATAATACTCAAATGATAATAACTTTAAAGGTTATTCAAATAAAGACCCCTGGTAAGCGGGGAGAATCAGAAACAATACAATTGCTTAAAATTTATATAAGCGACACATACCTCAAACGTGTATTTTTCTCTATTGTTAAAGAGCATTAAAATGGTCATCTGGAAAGTGGAGACCTGCAGTATGTGCTTCCGTGTATTAGAGCCAGTTACTTGGGCCCCTCCAACACCAACTTCGGATCCATCTTCCTGTTTCATTTTTTAAAAAATACAAACAAGACAGAATTATCTCGTGGTAACTTTAACAGTATGTTTGAAAGATAAGCACTGTAATATCCAACTGTCCCCATAATAAAACTGCCTAACTTATCCCTCCATAAAAAGGAAACAGAACTTAAAAAAAACAGGTACGTGTATATGTACGTATGCGCACACACGCACACACACATGCACACTCATTCATTATTTAGGACTGTCCTTTTTTTTCCCCATTATGAACATTTTAATATATCTGAGCAAGTAATGAATCAACGATTCCTTATAGTGATAGCTAAAATTATTTTAACAGTTCAGGATGGAATAAAAGACTTAAAAGACAACACTGTCATCATACTCCTACCAAAAGTAATAGGGGTTTCTGTCTGTGTGGTCTGATCACAGTAAGATCAAATAACAGCACAGGATGAGGGAAAAAAAAATCTCTGCCATCCTTAAGCCTGTTTCTGCTCTATGATTTAAGTACAAAGTAGAAAGTTAAGCCTTCAGCAATTAACATGCGAATTGTTTTTTAAAACCCACTATCTATTTAACCCAACTTCAAAAGAAAACATGATTATTTAGGAAAAAACCCTCTCTTTTAAAACAAAAGCAAGCAATAATTAAAAGCTGAGTTTGTTAGTATCCATAACCTTACTACTTACGCTCAAATATTTAATAGTGTCAAACATGAACTGTAAAGAATATTTTCCATTTCATTTAAGCATAAAAATTAGAACAGGTGTAGACATTAACAATATTTAAAAAAAGCGGGGGGGGGGGTTAGAGTAACTTATATAAAACCATTAGGACTATTCTTAAAATACAGAATAAAACTGTTATTTGCTGCCTAGATGACAGTTCAGGTATTTTTTTTTTAATGTTTTTCTAAAAGATTTATTATTTATTACTTTCTTATTTGAAGGCAAATGACTTTGATTTGAATGATATCCAAGCAATGCAAGCAAGTTATTAGTCTAAACTTCACAACGTTGGATGTAAAAAAGCTATTACGTTTTTTAAACAAAAGCAATTCACTAGTGCCTTGCTAATTTTTAAAGTAAATACTTTTGTAGTATTTTGTACATCTCACAAATGCCATGTTAATTTTCCTGGTTTTGATTTACTGGAAACAAAGATTATAGGAGATGTGAGAATTCTGAAAAGGGACTAACACCTTTGTATGCTCTTAAATAAGCTTTTATTAGCTTATGCAACACTGTCTCAAATCTAATCTTATACATAAAATGCATAATTATATTATTATATATTCCTGAAGGAAGGCTACTGAGTCTTCATAGTGTCCAATAAAGAACAGAAGGAAGTAAGTTAAAGCCAGTTTCCCCTTGTGAATATTTCAAACAGACAGGAAAATAAGAGGAATACATAAATTACCCAGGTCAACAAAAATCAGAAATCAATTCCATAAAGTAATTTCCAGTTACTTAATGTGAGTATGTCCCAACTGTCAACAGTTACCTTTTTAACTGGTCCGTAAAAGGTGGCATTGAGATCTGCAGAACCCATATGATGCTGGAGCGTGAGCTGTCGACCACTGTGTTTGGCTAAGTAAAACCTTTAGCAAATCAAACCAGGTTTTAGAGAGTCATGTAACTTACATATTTGAAATTATAAACTACACGATAATAACCCTTAACAAGTGTCTATGTGTAAGGGCAATATTAATTGCTATTAGTACACTTTGCCCCTGGCCTGCAGATCAGCTGCTACTGTCCCTAAGACCACTTTTCTCCACAGTAACCCAACAATCCGTTTGTTCTAAGCCATGGGCAGACGTCCACGATACAAAATACATTAAGGATGAAGACATGAGTAAACTGGCCCTTTGAAAAGAGTTTACACAACTCATTCTCACACATTAAGAAGCATGAAGAATACATTCGCCTTTTGAACATTAGGTAAAACGTGAAGTACAGGCATCCTCAATCAGGAACACCACTAATGCTCAAGTTTATTTCAACTTTGGACAATTACGTGTACTTACAAATACAAAGTTTGATCTATGTTTACCTTCTGAATATCTCAAAAGCATGTCTTGGTGCTGGTGGGATGTTGCACTTTGGTGTGGCTGACTGAGTGGGCCAATAACCTGTTGTGAGCACCCGGACTGTGAGATCAACACCACCTAAAGATACCTGTGTAAAAGATAAAAAGATGTCCCCCGCAAATTAACTAGGATTTGTTTTCCGTTCCATACAGACACTGTGTTAGAGTTACCCAAGCAGTTCGCCCCTGGTCCGACATCTAGCAAGTAAAACTTAACTTCTTAAAGGCTAGATCCATCAGTGTTTCCCAAATTTTAATTATCCTGGCAAATATTTGCAATGATTGCTTAAGATGTTGGCTTTAAAATAATGACCAAGAGAGAATTCTTACTATATAAACAAAAGTGTTAACGGTATCACTGAGAAGGATAAAGTTTTGGCCATTATGTCTTTTTAGATACAACGTCAAGGTGTCATGGAAGTATCATTTTAGAGAAAATTCTAAATCTTTCATCTTAAGGATATCCACTTTTAAATATTTTTACCATCTTAACACACAACCTATTTCTAATACCTCATTCACATTTCCACTACATTAATCACGACTTTCATGTTTTCAATGTAGTTCTTATTTTAACAGCCTCTGCAGAAGACGCTGCAGATCCAGTTCTACAAAGTGTGCTCCACAAATACTGTATAATGGGTAACTAGCTCTACAAAATAGATGCTAGCATTACTGGCACAGTGAGGTATTTTCTTCTTTATCAACAAATTTCTAAGAAAACAAGAAAGCACATTAACAGTAACTTTTAAAGTTTTTATTTATTTTGAGAGAGAGAGCGCACGTGCGAGAGTAAGTACGGGGGAGGGACAGAGACAGGGAGAGAGAGAATCCCCAGCAGGCTCCATACTGTCAACACGGAGCCTGATGCAGGGCCCAAACTCACAAACTGCGAGATCATGACCTGAGCAGAAACCAAGAGTCGGACGCTTGACTGACTGAGCCACGCAGGGGCCCCAACAGGAACTCTTAAGCGCAAATGAAATATTGTGATTGATATTCACAGCTTGTTTTAAACCATTATTCCGTATTTATCTAACCTGGATGATTAGTGATACAGATTTTTTTAGTCTTTATTTTTTGAGAGAGAGACAGAGCGTGAGCAGGGGAGGGGCAGAGAGAGAGGGAGAAACAGAATCTGAAGGAGGCCCCAGGCTCTGAGCTGTCAGCACAGAGCCCGACGTGGGGCTTGAACTCACAGACTGTGAGATCGTGACCTGAGCAGAAGTCAGACGCCTAACCGACTGAGCCACCCAGGCGCCCCAGTGATAGATTTTTTTTTTAAGGAGATAAATTTCATAAATATCAACAAGTATGCCCCACTCAGATCTCCTGAAGAACTACTCAAGCAGCCGAAGCTAATAATCTTAGATAATGCACAGGAGAGATGACCACAGGAGACTCTTAGATGACGAACAGAGGTGGGCAGTGGCAGCGGTACATTTCCAGGTGGCAGTAATGGCGCCACAACTTGGTTCAATCCCTTCTCCCACATACCCATACATCTTGCTAATTTTCAAATCTTTCCTCAGAATGCCATTTTTTAAAGGAGGCCTTCCCTGACCACTCTGCCACTACAGATTTCCTCTCTATTACCTGTCACCTGCTAAGGTGCTATGTGCTTGTTTATCTCATTCTCATCTGTGACCCAGATTAGAATGTAAGTTCCATCGTGGGAGGGAATTTTGTCTGTTCCATTCTCTGCTGTATACCCAGTGCCCAGAACAGTGCTTGGCATAGAAGGCATTTAATGAATTATTCATTAAGTGAGGGGAAAAAAAGGAAGAACCTCAAAGAAATATTCCTTTAGTGGTCTACATCTCCTCTTCCTAGCTGTCTTAGTAAGTAATATTTTGAAGACATTCACCGTATATTCAAAAGCAGTACATGACAAGGGCAAGTGTACTGAGACTGAAGTAAACAGAAACGGCTAACGAGTTAGGATACAACCTGCTGATATAAACAAATAGAAATATAATAGCAAGTCTGTTTTTCCTGCCCGTCTCTCAGTTTTTAAAATAAAAACACAAGAGAAGTGCCTGAGTGGCTCAGGCTGTTGAGCATGTGACTCCCGATTTTGGGTCAGGTATTGATCCCAGAATTGTGGGATCGAGCCCTACGCTGGGCTCTGTACTAGGCATGAAGCCTGCTTAAGATTCTCTCTCTTCCCCTCTGCCCACCCCCTACTCAAAAATAAGCAAACGTTTAAAAAAATATATGTGTAAGATTAGTGGAAGAAAAAAAATAAACAGGAAAAATAATTATATCTCATGAAAATATATTACTGTATCAGAATTAAGTATAAATCTCTAAATAATCTAAAAAAGAAAAAACTACCTAGGATAATATTATTCAGTTCCTGCCCAACCAAATTTCTATTTGTCACAGACTTGTATCTTTCCTGCTCTCAACCCTTCTCCACAATCAACTTTGAGGCAAATCATACAACTATATATAATGGGGAGAGACCAGAAGTTCCTCTAAGTCAGAATGCCTTAATATATATAAATGTCCATTTCTATAGAATTAGGTATTTTCATATAATTTGGCTTGTGATGACCAATAGAAGTGATAGTCTCATATCTAAATGTCAGAGGAAATGACCTCCAAATTTTTTAAATGGCTGTTATGTCTTTTTTTTTTTTTTTTTAATGTTTATTTAATTTTGAGAGAGTGAGACACAGAATCTGAAACAGGCTCCAGGCTCTGAGCTGTCAGCACAGAGCCCAATGCGGGGCTGGAACTCACGAACCATGAGAACATGACCTGAGCTGAAGCCGGACAATTAACCGACTGAGCCACCCAGGTGCCCCCGCTGTCATAGGTCTGAATTACGAAGTTGTATAAGGTCACTTGAGAAAAAAGGGAAAACCTGTGGATTTCTCTAAACGGAAAGTTTAAGGTGAAGCTGAAAAACAGAGGGGAGGGAAGGGAAGGGAAGGGAAGGGGAGGGGAGGGGAGAGAAAGAGAATAAAAAGAAAATTCTGAACTTCATTAAACCCTCACAAAAACCCCATCGGACTCCAAAGCTGTTTAAAGCTGCAGCTTTACTGTCTTCCAGGAGGCACAATACAAAACCACATTTACAACACATTAATGTCAGCATTTTTATACTCTTGATCGTTCCCTAGGGGCTCTGAGAATGTCAGACTCCCTTTATGCTGATCTTATGGATGAGAATACTGAGGTATAGGAAGGTCAGGCAACGATTCTAAGATAGCACAATCCTGGGGGTAAGGTGAGAGGAAGAGTGTAAAACTCAGCAAGTTTGCCCAGGCCCCATATTCTTTCCACAATCTGTAATGGTTACGACAGTGAAATCATTCTATCAAAGTTTCAGAACACTCCTTCAAGGAGAGAGGATAAACTAAATTTTAGAAGAGGAAGAAAAACCTACTTTAACAGTAAGTTAACAAAATGCTTATATGGCAGAAAATGATCTTTAAAGTATGCACAGACAATACAAATGTTGCCACTAACAACATTTGAAGAAATGACACCAGCAGTTATCTGATACATGGATGAAAATGCCCATTACAAAAGACTTCACACAGATACACACATACAAGTAGAAATTAATGGAGAATCTTACCCCAGTTGCCTGTAGATGCTGCCTGAATTCATCCATAGTTGTGTTTGAGATGCTCATATCCCGAAACATTCCTTCCAGTTTTGATGTGAACTGACATCCGCATTCAGTCTGTGGAAGAAAAACACAAATATGCACAAATAAACCATGGATTTTTCTATCAGCAAATGTGCAAAGAAATAAATTAACCATGGAGTTTTCTATGAGCGAACGTACAAAAATTCTTCCACGTTACTGACATCCTTTCTAAACCTTTCCAATAGTTGCTCTATGCCTGTGGGCACCCAACTTTAGCGGATTTAAGAACGGTGTATTTAAGAATAACGCACGAATAAAATGCAGGTTCCCAGACTCTTTCGGAGATTCCAATACACCTCATCAAAGGTAGGGACCAGCACTCTACATTTTTAACAGGCACCCCAGGCGATATGAGTACAGGTGGTCTATGAACTGCACTTTGTGAAAATGAAACTACACAGTGATACTCTTTTTAGTATTTCCCTTGCACTAATCCTCCCCCACATCTCCATGAATGTATCCTGCCACACCAAGAGAAATTTCAGCAAACTCTGAATGTCTCAGAACCTAAGCAAATCTAAGTGCAATCTGCTGTAAAACATCTAGCTTTATTAATTTACAGAAATATTTTACATCAATTAAACATTTTCTAACCGCATGGTGGCGTTCAATCACATAACAAACATTAGTTAGGTGCACATCATTCCAGTTTATATATACACCTTACCTTTAACTTAGATATCATATTTTTTTCAGAGTCATCAGAAACACTTTTATTTGTGAGAAGTCTCCTTGCCAAGTGTTGTTTATAATAACGTTCAAATACATCTTTTTCTTGCATAAACCTAAAAAGGACCATTGCCTTATCCAATATTGTTTCTACTTCCTGTTCTGTTAGCTGCAAAATCAATTAAAAGACAATTTAGTAATTATAAAATTTTAGTTCTACAAAAATCGCACCACAGTTCATCTGCAGTTATAAGACTGATAACAAATGTAGGCTGGTTGAGAGATGTCAGAAGGAGGGACCCAGCTGGAGAAGTGCCTCCTCCTTCAGAGCAGCCCCATTCTTAAGTCCTCATCTAGTGTAGCACAGTTCAGGGGCCAGGGCAGAGTTCTTTCCCCTCCCTAGAGGGCTACCACTGAATGCAGCAATGAGGTGATAATGGCTGCAGTAAAGGATGACTGAGAACAAATGAAATGAAATTCTAATCACAAAAAAGAATACTACAATGCTTTTCCATAGTATTTAGGCAGAGATTTATATGGGCAAAAGACAGGTATTTTGATGCAAGCTCATTCAAAATCTCAATCGTGCAAGCAGAAGGGTAATAATTGGCTGTAGCTCAAAAACTAAAAAGGCCCCTGCCCTCATCTTTTAAGTAAGGGTAAGATGCTATTATAGCCAATTAAGCATATATTTAAAAAATATGGAAGACGAAATGGTCTTTCCTATGGTGATCTTCCTCTTGTCTGTTCTTCCGTTATAGCTGCTTGGAAAACCTGCATTTATTGCTTTTCCCTTTTGCCTCACAAATTCTAAGAAGAAGTTAAAAAGTGTGTGACACTTTTTAGTGTGTGACACTAAAAAGTATGTGTGACAACAATATGCTTGATATAATAAGCATATATAATTATATATAATATAATAAGACTGATATATAATAAAGGCTCTCAAACTACTTTCTGATAGCTATTCTAATCTACTCCTTCAAATTCTAGGCATCCAAGAGTTGTTGGATACACCACACCCAGGCCAAGGTGACAACAGCAACATCCCAAGCTATGAACAGTGCGGTCTTCTAGTCGCCTCTCATCTCTACAGCGTATCTAACCCTCACAGTCTATAAAGACTGTTTAACAACTGTGACTATGTAGTTGTTTGGTTTTGGTATAAATTATACATTAAGTGAAATGTCAAAGGACTTTGGACCATTTCAAATACCTTAAGCAATCCTTTTCAAAGATCACAGCACACATTTAAGCACAGCAAAGGGCTAGGCTTAATTTTATGTCTACAAAATTCCCTAATTTTCTATTTTGTAGTTCCTAATTTTGTATACAATTTTAAATCTAGAAATAAAATTTCATGTGTTTTCAAATGCATTAATACTTACCCCTTTGACTCCCTTTTTCAGCTTATCATCAATAAATAATGAGAGGTATTCAGGGGACCTGGAGTTGAGGTTGAGAAAATACTCAAAGTCACCCGCAATAGTTTGTTTAAAGAGCCGGTCATTATTGAACGATTCCTGGAGGAAGCGATCAAACCTACTCTTCAGATCCAATAAGCCCTTCCAAATAAAAACAAAGAAATCAGGATACATCATAATAATTTTTTTCTATAAACAAGACACATACGATCAGGTATGTGTGCCTTAAGTTTGCGGGCTACAAATGTGTGCGCTCAGTGTTAAACTTACAGGTTCCATATTATTATTTTCAAGCCTAGATCTAAGCCTGTATTCAAAATGTCAGCCATGAGGGAGCAGCCTGTTTGCTATTCACGTATCACTCTACCAAAGACGTCTAAGAGCTTCTGCACCGCTTCTCCTCATCCTTCCCTGTCCTGACTGAATGGATACAGCCCAAGAAAATCAGCTTTAAAAACGCACCAAAAAAAGCTGGTTATTTATACTGAAACATGAAAAACCTGAGGCATAATTTATTCGCAGTATTGCTTAGAAGAAAACATTTTAGAACAAAAAGGATTTAATTGAGAAGTTATTTTTTCTAATACCTGGAGTGTGAACACTGAAGCATAGGAAAAAGTAGTAACTTTCATTCTTGAGACCATGTAAATAAGACCTTCAACAAGCAGGTTAATTAATAAATGAAAAGCAGCCGCTGAGTTCGGTTCCCAGATATAAATATACACACTTTGCAAAATTCTAAACTATTTAGGAGAAGTAGACATACTTTTCCACTGGGACAATGAAGGTAAAAAAACACGTAATACATACAGCTTAGTAAAAGTGACCTTTCTTTTTTAATTTTTTTTTTTATGTTTGTTTATTTTTTTGACAGAAAGAGAGAGCATGAGCAGGGGACGGGCAGAGAGAGAGGGAGACACAGAATCCGAAGCAGGCTCCAGGCTCTGAGCTGTCAGCACAGAGCCCGACACGGGGCTTGAACTCATGGACTGTGAGATCATGACCTGAGCCGAAGTCAGACGCTCAACCGACTGAGCCACCCAGGCGCCCCAGTAAAAGTGACCTTTCTATTAGCAGGTGTCAAGTTACTACAAACATACAGAGATTCTGCTGTATTCACTCACCTGGATATAGTCAACAGGATTCTTTCCTTCTCCTTCCTCAGAAACAAGGGCTTTACCCTGCTCCCTCAAATAGGAACTCATACACTCACACATTGTTTTCAAGCCATTTGGCACGCGACTAAATAACTTGTACATGCAAGCGAGGTCTGCAATCAGAAAGAACATAAAAATCGGCTACATTAAAGATTAAGGGAAAAAATGTGAATCTCTGTTCATTCTGATTTGTGAAACTTAAAGAAGCTTATCACTACTACTCGCTGACCATGCGAAAAATTACGAGAAAACATCCAGCAAAATAGACAAAAGGAAAAAAAAAATTAGGCTGGCTAATGGTATTATTGCAATTTATGAAATACAGCTTTCAGATAAGATGCTTTGAGAGCATTAATAAGATGTCTCAGCAAATTTCAGTTTACATGGAATATGCCTATACAGTGTAATAAGAAGGCCACAAAAAAAAGAAAACTGTAATTTTGAGTTCCTATACAAGTCTAATCTAGAACCCCATCATATACTATGAAATGTCTATCAAAAGGATAACTTTAAGGATAACTTTATGGATTAATTAGTAGTCAACATAATAAGAACCAATGAAAAGTCTTACAGATATTTTTAGGTATGTCTATCTCAAAGTTCAAACAATAACATGATAATTAAAATAAAATAAAACAAAACAAAATAAAATAAAATAAAATAAACTATACTAGGATTTATTTCATTACACACCATGGTAAAGTGTATATGATATTTATAGTTTTATATGTTCCTATTCCTTAGTATTTTCCTCAAAACAATCCCTAACATTTTCCAGGGGATGTCCTAGGCCAATACTTGTATTTTAAAACTTGGTATGTCACTATATTGTTTTTATTTAGAATGAAAGTTCTGGACTCTGTCCATTTTGTATATCATTTTTCACAAGATCAAAATGTGGACGTAGGGGCGCCTGGGTGGCTCAGTCTTGGTTAAGTGCCCAACTTTGGCTCAGGTCATGATCTCACGGCTAGTGAGTTCAAGCCCCACATCAGGCTCAGTGCTGACAGCTCAGAGCCTGGAGCCTGCTTTGGATTCTGTGTCTCCCTCTCTCTGTGCCCCTCCCCTGCTCATGCTCTCTCAAAAATAAATAAACATTAAAAAAAAATGTGGAGGTAAAATGCTTTGTTTCCCGTATGTCTGGGGTTTCTCTGAAACTTACTGGGAGACTCTAAGTGTAAGGACTGTACAATAATATAAAAAAAGTTTTATCATCAAGAACTTTTGAAATGGAAGTTAGAATAGCAGCTTCTAGATCGGGGGCTGGGAAATTTTTTTCTGGAAAGTGCCAGACAGTAAATATTTTATAGACTCGTGGGCCATATGGTCTCTCTTGCAACTACTTCAGTTCTGCCACTGTAACAAGAAAGAAGCCACATATAACACACAAATAAATGGGCATGACTGTGTTCCCATAAAACTTTATTTATGGACACTGATATCTAAAAATTTATGTAGTTTTCATAAGCAATAAAACGTTATTTTTCTTTTGATGGGGGGATCTCTAATCAGACTGCTGGTGGGCCAAGCTTGACAGACAGGCTATAATTTAGATCCTAATACTGAAGTTTTTCCTATTTGAGAAACACTTAGAAGCAAATTTTAGAAAAAAAGGGCTTCTAAAATTTGTTTCAGAGACTTTCAAAATCAAGTTTTATTAAACACTAAGTTTTCAGCAATAATACACGTCCAAAGTCATCTTCACACAGCAAATCTTACAGTTTCTCACATTTGGCATAAATTACATCCAAATTTCCCATGTTAAAAACAGGTATTAAAAATGCAACAGTTGGGGCGCCTGCGTGGCTCAGTCGGTTAAGCGTCCGACTTCGGCTCAGGTTATGATCTCACGGTTTGTGAGTTCAAGCCCCACGTTGGGCTCTGTGCTGACAACTCAGAGCCTGGAGCCTGCTTTGGATTCTGTCTCTCTCTCTCTCTCTGCCCCTCCCCCAACTAGTGCTCTGTCTCTCAAAAATAAATGTAAAAAAAAATTTTTTTAATTAAAAAATAAAAACGCACAGTAATTTATGGAGATTTACTATAGTAAATTTGGCATGTCAAACCCATCTCTAACAAAATGGTTCCCGACTTGTCTATTTTGTTCCTCTGTTGTTACAGTTTTGCTCAATTATATGTTGCATATTTAACTGTATGGAAATTAATACAATTTCATTGTATTGAATTCACCATATATAAATGTATGGTGTAGTGGGTAACGTGAAAGAGAAAATTAAAAATACTTGGGCATTCAAAAATCAAACGTTTTTGTACAAACTTAGTAAAATGAAGTGCTATTTGAATTTAAATTTCATAGAGCTATCTGCATCTAATAGCCAATCCAATTCAGCCTCCATTCATGGTCAGAAAGCTGTTTCACTTTCTGATTTATGAGATGCTTGGCTTCATAACGGTTAAGTTGTGCCTCTGACATATTCTTGACTTACTGCTCCAGAGCAGGGCCTAACACAATGAAGACATTTTGCAATTAGGTTCCTAGTGGGAAGCTGAAAAAATTGAAGCCAGCGTTTTAAAATTTAATTTACAATCACAGATAGCTGTTTACTTGCTAAAAACATTAAGTACTAGAGAACTATGGTTAGTATTCTGATATTTCTTCATTTATGTACTTATTAAGCACTTGCCATGTTGTCAGGCATACTTAATGCCTTTAACACGTCTCCATGCAGATTTCAGAGATACTGTAATTTAGGTATGCCCAACAACCTCCCCATCAAACACTTCCTAAGCTCTACTCTCCAGCCAATTTAGTTCACCCTCTCCCACCTTCCCCCAGGGTAGACAAGAAAACACTAACTCTAGATGAGCATTTAGATCAGGGTTTGTCGAACTATAGCCCCTGAACCAAATACATACAGCCCACTGTCCAGTTTTGTGCATCTCATGAACTAAAAATGGTTTCTACATTTTTAAGTGGTTGGAAAAAAAAAAAAAATCAGTGTTTCATAGGAACACAGTCAAGTTAATCCATTTGTGTTACTGTCTATGCCTACTTTCTCACTATTACAACAGAGAGGAGTAGTTTACTGTATGGGCCTTTTACAAAAAAGTTTGCCAGCCCTTGACTTAGACTTTAGACATCCAGGGATAGCTTAGTTTAGAAAACATGACAAACATAATTTAAAAATGATTTTTTTTTTTTTGTCTTTTACAAAAGAAAAGGTTTACCAGAAGCATCTTTTCTCTGGTTTAATAAAAACAACAAATTTACATACAACTTTCAGAAAGAAATATATAGAAATATAAGCATCTCAAAACAGAAAGCAAGAATTACACTTGAAGGCAGCACAGAAAACAACTTCCTTTCCTACCACCTTACTTTTCTCTCCTCTTATACCTACCTCTGTTTTAAGTGATTCACTTAAATATTGTTTTCATTCCCTGCAAGCTTACAACCTTGAGGGAGTATGTGTTTCTTTTGTAATAAGTAAGCTGGCTAAAATACTGCTAAGAGATCATCTAAGAAACAGGAAAATACCAAGAGTACCATGTTTATTTTTTTTTAATGTTTATTTTTGAGAGAGAGGGCAAGCGAGTGCAAGTGGGGGAGGGGCAGAGAGGGAGACACAGATTCTGAAGCAGGCTCCAGGCTCTGAGCTGTCAGTACGGTACAGAGCCCAACGCGGGGCTCGAACTCACGGACCACAAGATCAAGACCTGAGCTGAAGTCAGACGTTTAACTGACTGAGCCACCCAGGCACCCCTATTTTTTAACAGCATATTAGTGATTCCTAAAGTCATAGTTTTAAGTAAAACTTCAGAAATTAAAAATAAGGACAACATGACTGTTATTCTTTTATTTATGATTTCTCCTAAGGTACTTATCACAAAATATTGTTTTCAGGAAAAAAAGGGTAGAGGCACCTGGGTGGCTCAGTTGGTTGAACGTCTGACTTCAGCTCAGGTCATGATCTCGTGGTCCATGAGTTCGAGCCCCGCGATGGGCTCTGTGCTGACAGCTCAGAGCCTACTTCAGATTCTTTACTTCCCTCTCTCTGCCCACCCCCCCACCCCACTCCTGCTCTGTCTCTGTCTCTCAAAAATGAATAAACATTTAAAAAAATTTGAAAAAAAAAAGGGGGGAAATAGCCAACAAGAATAAATGCTACAGTTATCTCAAAACTGTGCTTTCACTTTTATGCAATTTTCCTTTCTCTGAAGTCTGTAACTCTGGAGTTCTCAAAACCAGTCTACTCATTTATCTAAAATGTCACATGAAACACACATAATTTTTGCATTTTCAACACCCTTATCACAACTAACTCCCAAAGGAAAGCCTATACAAATTTTATGATTGGAATGTCAGATTTTAAAAGAATCACAAAAACGAGAGAGTACGTGGCAATGGAGACAGTCCAACTCCCTTGTATATAAAAAGGACAGTAACAGAGGACCTCATTGGTCTCACCAATAACACAGACTTCTGGGTTAAGAAAAACACAAAAAACGAGGGAGACTAAGATGAAAGAGAGAGAAAAAAAGCCATTTAATTAAAAGAGACACCGAAAATCCACATTAGTAAGTGTAGAGCTTTCCTGTTAAATCCTATCAAAGTAACAGCAGTTGATACATTAATGACACACACAACTTGAAAACTGACATTCATAATCTACTTTCATTATAGCAAAACAAAAAAAAAAAATTACTAAAATCCTGGTAGAACTATAAACATTTAATTATTTTTCAATTGCTGATGCTTACCTTCTGTCTTTCCATTTTTCAGCATATGTACTAGCCCAGAATTCTCCATTTCTACTATAGTTTTCATGTGCTTGGAAATGAGTTCCCTCTCAACCACCTTTACTATTGGCTCTTCGGTTGATTTGTCAAGGCAGTGCATCACCCGTTCTATTTCTTCATTAATTCTAGCTTCTACTTTCTTTATATATACTGAAGCACTGTTTTCTGCTAAAAATTTCTGGCTTTCCATCTGCAAATAAGAAACATGACTTTTTTGTTTTTAAATGTAGAAGCAAAATGCGTTTCTGCTTTTAAGTGGGTTTCTACAATCTAAATATCATTAGCACTATTGACATTTTATGTAGTTTCTTATCACACGTACCCCCATGGCTGAATTACATCCTTTAAAGCACTGATTACAGAAGAAAAATCAATACATTATCCTTAATCAGTGTTTTCAAACTTTGCCAATACACCTCCAATAACAGAAAAAGTGAGCAAATGGTAGTAAGGGTCAAAAGTACAGAACGGAGCATCTGACCCCAAGTCAGAGTAGGAAATTCTTCTCTGATTTGTTTTAATGTGTATAAATTATGCCTATAAGGATTTTTCATGTTTATCATACAGTTTTGCTCACACACTGCTAGTTACTAAAGTCCAACTGCCACCCACTCCCAGTCTCAAAGGAGTGTGTGTGTGCGCGCGCATGTGTCTATAAACTTATGATTGAGAAACAGAGCTTTTATGTAACTCTTAATCTTGTCTGCTAACACCAGCCTTACCGAAGTTCCACTAAATTATAAATGTTAACCCAGGTGATTTTAACCTATTTGATAGGAGGATTAACAAACACATCTAAGAATCACAAATCAGAAGACATGCTGATATAAACCATGTATAAAATTCAGTAACACGTTCCACTTTTTGACAAAAAGTAGTTTTAGTCCTTGAAAACAATCAAGTTTCTAAGAATAGACATTAACACACCAAATGAAACTCCAGGTAAGACCATCTTTCCACTCACTGTTAACAACAGTATGTACTACGTATATATATACATGCGTACACATTACTGCAGCACATCTGGGAATCTTGATGATTAATCTTCTCTTGGTATGTCGACAATGTAACAAAGGGAATTAAAACGAATGCACAGGTCAAAAATATCTAGAATGAGTTGCTGCATTCTTAGAAAATAGAAACTGTTTCCTACATTATGAAATTAATAGTTCATAAAGCACGGTCCAGGCTCACCAGTGCAGGCCACAAAGGTCTTCTTGATGGGCTACACACTAACTTAACAAACAAACAAACAAACAAACAAACAAACAAAAAAGGCAGCAAGTCTATTCTTTATGTGTAAAGGACGCCAAAATTCACCATTTCCATCTTTGTATACATCTAATGGCTCCTATGAATGACCTACTGAACTATTAAGAACTATTGTAACTTTGTATTCATTTATTTTTTAAAAAGCCTCCTACTGAAGTAAAAACTTCTAGTTAGTATTCAGCTAAGTCTGTTTTAACAACAGACTTAAAGCTCCTACTAGCAATGAGGTTTTCAGGAGGATGCATGGTTATCACGATCTTATAAAAATACTGCCTTCCATTTTGTAACTTCATTACAAATTAGTACTAGTTCAACTTCACTTTTAGCAATTCAGTTGGTTTTGGGTGGTATATACTGCTGCAAGTTTCTATCAGTTATACTTACGACCTCTAATTTCCTCATCAATAGTTTTTAAGATACAGATATACAGATATATAGATATATATATGTGTGTGTGTGCACGCCATGAGATCATGCGTATTTCTATACTTATTTTACCAGTAACTTATATTCACAAAAGACTGAATAATGGGACTTCATTAGTGATGCACTGCCTGTGTATTTATGGTAAATAATTTGTAACATATAAACATAATAAAATATTAAGGTTATGTCTAAGTTTGTATGTTTCATTACACATAATTTAAAAAATCGTGTGTCTGAGTCCACACTCTTCAATTTTTCTTTAATGGGTTCCTTCCCTGGAACGTGAGAATGGGGAGTAGGTGGGGAGTAAGTGCGCTAAAGAGTATTTTTTGTACCCTCTTTCCCAAAAGGGCCTCAGAAGAAAAAG
This sequence comes from Panthera onca, assembly GCF_046562875.1. Taxonomy (NCBI): domain Eukaryota; kingdom Metazoa; phylum Chordata; class Mammalia; order Carnivora; family Felidae; genus Panthera; species Panthera onca. The sequence continues at coordinate 14,194,437 of NC_138346.1, read as the reverse complement.
GTCAAATATTCAAATCAGTAACTGTACTCAGTAACCTTGAGAACATCTTCAAAGAGCATTTATTTAGATCTTCACTGATTACCTGAAAAAATTCTGCAGACATTTCCAAAAAAGGAGCTTCAAAATCTTCTTCATAGACGGATCGTCCTTCGAGACCTAAAATCATTAACATCTGGCAAGCATTTCTTATCGCGCCCCTGTCAAAAGAAGTTAAACCACTTGATCACCAAATTCCATTAAATATTCATGTAAAAAAACTTAACAGAACTTGTTACAAAGACTTTGAGAACATGTTTTAAATCAAAGTGACCCGTCTCCCATAAGCAACTTATTATACCTAAGGATGTGGAGTCATTGTAATTGGAAAGCATATCTTGACTGTACAGCTACTGATCTCAGGTTGTTCTCACATTGTTATAACCTTAAAATCTGCAAGAAAACATGTCTAAAATGTCTAAATATTCCTGTTTATGTAAAAATACCGAACATAAAAAGACTATGAGAAAGCAGGCAGGAGAAGTTACTTGACTCGGGCACAACACACAGCTACTCACAGGCATTATAATTTTTTTGTACCAAATGGCTTCCGGGCAATTCTGATCAAGCACCCGAGCCGAAATAAAAAGAACTTTACAAGTCTTCCTCTGATAGCTTCTCTGAATACAGAGAAACAGAGAACGCAATCTTGTATGTTTCAAGCCACTCTTAACTGCAGTGTCACAAAAACTGGGCTGCAATCATGTAAGAAAGGGGGAGGGAATGTGACTTAACAGAAGGAGTACAGTATTTCTTAGTCATTGTAGACTATGTTCAACATTTTTCTTCAAATATGTTAAGAATGAAAGCTAGAGAGCCTTTTAAAGAAAAAGACAAAGAGAAGAAACAAAAAAGTTATCACACAGCAAAAAAGAACCAAATGCCAGCATGAAAAAAAATAAATGAAAAATAAAAAGGGAAGACTAATGGCTGATTTGCTTTTTTAAAAGTAAATTAAATAGAGGCTTAGGGTGGACTCTTCTAAAAATAGATACGTGCTTTAAGTTAAAATCTAGGTAACTTCGTTAATTGTGAAAAGGTTTTTGAGGATTTTCACAATGTGCTGGACAATAAAACTTTTATTTCAATAGGATTACGAGAGCACATTGGTTCCCAAGACACAACCACTAAAAAACTAAACACTGAAGTAGAAAGAGATGATTATACCGATCTACAACTTCTCCTTTCCGCTCTCTTGCGATCATGTCCAATAGTGTTTGTCGTAGATGATCCCTAATACACCCATAACGTACAACTTGATCTCGAAAAATAATTAATCCCAAATTGTAGACATTCTCCACATTATTTTGTTGTACATATACACGGTCCTGCAGTTAAAACAAAACAACAGAAACACTGAGCACAACTCTTGCAAACATAAAAATAATCACCGTGACCTACAATAATACAGGACCTAAAATTATAAAAGCGGTCCATTTTTTAGGTGAGAAACATTTCACACTATCTTAAGCAACACAGAATTTTCTAGCACCTCCCAACTTACATAAAAGTTGGTCTTTACAATTTACAAACAATTGCTTATATATAGTTGGTCGCGCATTTCACCTTAAGCAAAAAGGGGGTGGGGGAAGAAGGCACTAGCCGCAGGGAGAATCAGGTAAGCAGAAAAAGCAGGGGAGAAAGGGAGGCAGCAAGGTAGGCACATGCACATCTCCCTTTCTCTCCAAAGCCATACCATGCCCAAACATGGTTCTTGCTTTCTTAAATATCATACTTGAAGATCATGTTCTCTGAAGAGCCAAAAGAAATACCGATCCATGTAACTGAAGTTGACTGCTTACTGGTAAATATCAAAAGGCTCTAATGCTTATAATACAGCAGCATTAAGTATTACATAATTAAAACGCTTCTAGTTACTGTCCTTTCAAACAGATTACTTGCAGTCCTCTTATTTTCAAGTTCTTGCCAACTTGATTACAGGTGTCTCACTCTATAGAGCACATACAATCCAGAATTATTGGCTATAAAAGTCCTATTTTGTGCATTATTTGAAAATCCACATTTACACCAAAACACAACGGAATACTGTTTTAATTCACAAAGGATTAACAAGAGAATTCCTTTCTGTTCTTAACCAGGATCTCTCTGGGCTTTGGTGAGTCTCTGAAGAACTAAAAATTGTAAAATTACTGTGTGTTTGCTGGTACGTAAGTATTTTAGAAACGGAGCCCATAGCTTTCACCAGGTTCTTAAAGGCACTTGCAATCCAAAACCAGTTCAGAACCACTGCAAACTGTGATCCTGGACCTTTTAAAAGGCACACTATCACTGCAAGCAACACCAAACAAAGCTACCAGGTGAACATTAACAGAAGCTGGACCACTATCAGCGACGCAACTAAAATGGCACTGACCACATCCTATCCTCCCGACAGTTTTAACTCAGTTCTCCAGGAGTAGCACTCTCTTCATGTGACCGCACTCCTCCGACCTTATTTCATTCAGCTCACCCAAGGGTGCACACCGAAGGGCTACAAGGAAAGCCACTCTTTGATTAGTATCTTCGCCGCTCACATTTCTACAATCCACACCATCTCAGCACAAGCTCACGTTTTCAAAACTGTGCATCCAAGTTAGTAGGTTCAAAATTTTCACTGATGACTCTCCGGTAAATTCTTTCTTTCCTTCTTTTTTTCTTTTTAACAGGCTTGGACATTTTTTCCCTTGTATAAAACTATGTGGTGGCCACAGCTGGAGCCTGGGTCCTCTGCATGGAGACTCTGGTGTGAGTCTTTCCAAGATGTCAGTGAATTCCTGACAGGGAATTGGTGAACACAGTCTTTCCAGACATCAGGGGTGAGGCAGCTGTAGGTCTTGGAAATGGATCAAATGTGGCCTTCGCAAAGCTGCCCAGGGTGGCAGTGCAGCCCCTAGCTGAGGGGCAGCAGTCGTCAATACGAGCCATCATCAGTAGCTTCTTGGGCACAGGGGCTGAGACAATGGCAGCGCCTCTGGAGGCAGGGATGAAGAGCCATGGTGGCCGGTCATCTTGCACAAAACAGTGTGGGGCTTGTTGATCTTGTTCCCCCCAGGAACCTTGCCACACAGGGGCACTAGAAAAGCTTGGCCGGGATGATGACCCCAAGGATGGCAGTGGCTACCTCCCTGGAGGACTTAACACCCGGACCAACGTGTCCGATGATAATCTCGGATGGCAACGAACGCCTTGAACCTGGCCTGCGGGCCAGCGCAGGTCTGCTGCTGCACAGGTATTATCTTCAGAACCTCATTCTTAAGGGATGCTCCCAGAAAAAAGTCAATGACCTTGGATTCTTTGATGGGCAGGGAAGAGCGCGAGATCTCCTCCAGGGACTTCACCTTCACGTCCTTGATCAGGTGGCTCAGCTTGGTGATGGGGGTCCGTTCCCTGTTTCCCGCCTTGCCTCTGCAAGCTCCGTGGCCCCGGCCTCACCCCAACCACCAACCACCGTCGTGACCCCAAGCCCCGATGGTACTGCCAAAGCCGGCGAGGGAGACTCTGTGGCCTCCTAATCCAGGGCCACGGGCCCTCTGGCAGCACCAGTGTCTTCTCTCATTTGGTGTTTTCTTTCTCTGGTAGATACTTTTTTTTTTAATGTTTCTTAAAAACATTTTTTTAACGTTTTATTCTTAGAGAGAGAGAGAGAGCACACACACACACTCGTGAGCGGGGGAGGGGCAGAGAGGGAGGGAGACATGGAATCCGAATCAGACTCCAGGCTCTGAGATGTCAGCACAGAGCCTGACGCGGGGCCTGAACCCAGGAACCTTGAAATCAATGTCCTGAGCCGAAGTCGGACTCTCAACTGACGGAGCCCCGCAGGTGTCCCATCTCTCTGGGAGATTCTTAAACTTCACACTTCCATCTCAAGATCTTAAATTCTGAGTGTCTCCTGACTGCACCCTTCCCCCTTTCTGACGGCCTTGTTTTGTAGGTACTGAAGCAACTCTCTACTCCCCTGCAGGCTTAGTCCTCTCCTACTATCATCCTGACTTTGGCTTACTTTTCTGCATAAAATGAGACACATTCGGGGTGCCTGGTGGCTCGGTTGGCTGAGCATCCGAACGTGGCTCAGGTCATGATCTCACAATTCATGGGTTCGAGTCCCTGTGTCGTGCTCTCTGCAGTCAGCACAGAGGCTGCTTCGGATCCTCTGTCCCCTTCCCTTGCCTCCCCCCACTCTCTCTCTCAAAAATAAACATTAATAAAATAAAACAAGATACATTCAATAAAAACAGTCATAAATCTAAAAATTTTTAAAGCAACAAGAATCCTTTTTATTATCAAAATATTCTATCACATAAGTTATTTATAAATTTGATGTTTATATAGTTTTGAATAGTACCATATACAGAATCACTCTCACCCTATGGGATCAAAACCAATAACTGGCTGCTTAATTGCAGACAGGTGGTAAAAGAGAAAAAACAAGCATACACACACGTCTGCATCTTAAAATTTTTAATTTAAAACATAATACGTGTTCATAGAGATATCAAGACTTTTGTCTTTGAACATGAATCCTGTGATTAGAGTTCAGTGTTACCTTTCTTACACACACCCTCACCTAATAAACTTTTCTACTTTGTTTCATTAAGACGGAGCATGAACTAGAGACATTTGTGAAGCAATATGAATGTAAAAACAGTCCTTCTAGATTTTTACAATCCCCACTCCAGTCTTTTAAATTACCCACACTTAATTCGAACCAATATTTAGTGATTAGCCTTTGTCAAGTCTTTCTAAAACATCCAATCTGTTTACCAAGAAATTCTACTGCTTCTAACACCATTTTATTGGTTTACACAATATTAAATTATGTAGTAACAGGTACAAGTGGCATAAACAGGTTTGAAAATGAATGCAAAAAACTCTCAGTAAACACAAAGCTCGACTGGTGAGAGCAAAATAGAGAAGATAGACTAAAAGTAGTGAAATAGCAGTGAGAGAGTTTTTACTCAGGCTGTTTTACAGTTAGAATAGAAAACACTGGTAATTGTGGCAAGCACAGGAAGTCCCAACTCTACTTCAAGCCCAAGGGACTTGTAGGGTGTGTGGGGGTCATATATGTATATACCATATATGATATATATATGACATTAACAAGTTTAACCTCTTTAAGAAATCAAATGTTCTTAATGAAGAGAAATGTCTAGAGAATCAGGTCAGATTTTATTGTTTTTGGCAAAAGGTGCAATACCAGTAAGAATTATAAAACAAAAGGCACATACAGCATAATCTTCAGAATAAATTATGAGTTTTAGAGTGGAGTTTTTTTAGAGTGAAATTTTTTAATGTTCCCCTTTTTTGGCTTTACTGCAGTATAATTTGCATGCCATAAAATTTACCTATTTTAAGAGTACCCTTCAATAATTTACAGTAAATTTCTATAGTTGTCTAACCACTGCCACAATCTAGTTCTAGACTATTTCCATCACCCAAAAAAGTCCCTTAAGCCCGTTTGTAGTCAATCCCACTTTCAGCACACCTGCCTTCTCTTTCTACAGATTTCCTTTTCTGGTCACTTAAATGTAATTGAATTATATATAATCTTTCGTATCTGATTTTTCACTAGGTATAAAGTTGCTAAGGTTCATTAATGATATAACATTTACCAGTATTTCATTCCTTTGTAGTGCTGAATAGTACTTCATTGTATGGATATGCCACATTTAGTTTATTTTACCAGCTGATGGATATTTTGGGCTCTTTCCAGTTTTTGTCTACTATGACTAATGTTGCTAGGCACGTTTGGGTACAATCCTTTGGTGGATACATGCTTTCCTTCTTCTTGGACCAGATTTCTAGAAGTGGAAGTGTTGGATCATATGGAAATTGCTAAACTGTTGTCTAAAGTGGACTTATCAGTTACAGCAGATTTTTAAATGGAAAAATACTAGATGTGGAGTTAGGAATTTTTCATATGAGCTCTGGCTGTATCACTATTAACCGGCTGGGTGACCCTGAGTAAGTCATTTATCCACTCTGGTTCTGGGTAACACAAAAGGTTGGTAAAGATAATCTCAAACTCTAATATGATTTCTTATGGAGCTTTACTCTCTGATCAAAAGTTAACATATATGAAGGACCAAAACAGACTTCAGTATTACTTATTCCCTTCCTATTTGTTACCAGTATCCCTGGCCTGGGTTTCCTTCTTTTCATTCCTAGGCACAGTGATGTGGGTGAATCAATAACCTTATGGCCTATAATGCCATCTAGCTCAAGTCCTCTGAGAAAAGCCAAAAGCCAAAAGCCAAAAAAAAAAAAAAAAAAAAAAAAAAAGGTGCAGCTGATGGAATTCTCCAGGTATACTCTGTATGGGGAGAAACAATGCTTCAGTACAGGAAGCCAGGTATGATGGGAACACATGGTTAGAGTGTTTGAGGGTACGAAACATTTAAGTCCATGGAAGATGACTGGAGACAAAAGAAATACAGATGTTAGTGTTAAGACCTCAAAGTTTGTCTTTTAATGTGAGACTGTCAAGGTGTATATGATGATTATAATTAAATGACATATAATATTAAAACCTGTCAACCCCAAAATTTGATTATCGATAACAGAGCTAATAAATGGAGAAGAGAAAACCCACAAAATTGAGTGTGGCTGTTTAAATCAGTAATACTAAAGAGTCATTTATATTAAATGTTTGGTATGTATGATTAATTACCATCAATCAAAATTAAGAGTGATGCATACATACACTCAAGTGTTTATAATAAGTGTACATGTTAAATGGAAACGCATGCACACGTTCACAAACTTATGATCTGTGCATAATATATATTAAAGTACTTGCTAAATAAACATGCTGTATCTCGTTTACTGCTTACTAGTACTATCTGAAGGAATTCAGGCTGTGGGTACACAATAGCATTTTCCTAACAGATTCTAACAGGAATGTCTCTGTTAAAAAAATTAGTGGCTGGGGGGCCCCTGGCAGGCTCAGTTAATGGAACATGCAACTCTTGATCTCAGGGCCGTAGGTTCGAGCCCCACATTGGGTATACAGATTACTTAAAAAAAAAAAACAGTTTTTTTAATTAATAAGTGGATAGATTTACGCAATATAATATTAATGCAGCTCTAATTGTTTAAATCACTGTAGGACTTTCATTTTGTATATGTTTCTATGTGAATATTTAATTTAAAAGATCTATTTAAAAATCCCACCACTAGTTAACCTCTAAGAGAATACAACCTCAAAGTAAGGACAGATATAAACTCATACCAAAAATGAAAAAAAAATGTTTAAAAAAACCCTAAAACTATTATTTTCATAATCTCAGGCTTTTTGACCAAAATATAGTTTGTATGAGTTCACAATTAGGCACTGATCTATTGAGGAAAGCTAAGTAGAGATAGAAAGTTGGTGGCTGCTTCCATTCGCCTTTTTAAGCCAAAACAGTGTTTTAAATATAAAATGTTCTAAAAAACATGTTTGAAAGCTTAATGTCTGAGTCAAACATTACATTTACTAAAGGGATATGAGCTTCAACACCACAGAGATAAATTACATTTTAAATCTTTATTTATGGTTCTGTCTCAGAGGTTGCTATTTTTGGCCAAGCAAATCTACAACCAAGACTCTTCACAAGCTAGATGAACCCAAGGGTGAGGAGGAGGAAATAATGATGGGACCATCTCTTTGTCTTTCGTTTTATAGACCTGGGAAAAAGCCAGACTGCTTTTCCATCTGACTTCAACTGCAACACAACACCTACCTCACAATGCTATTGTACTTATTTCCATGTCTAGTCTTGAAAGAATAGCTTTTGGAAGGCCAAGTTCCCTGCCAAGAACAACTATAAAACCTAGATCAGAAATTAAAAAGTACTGGGGCACCCGGGTGGCTCTGTCGGTTAAGCATCGGACTCTTGAATTCAGCTCAGGTCATGATTTCGTGGTCTGTGAGATCGAGCCCCATGTGGGGCTCTTCACTGACAGTGCAGAGCCTGCTTGCGAGGCTCCCTCTGCCCCTCCCCCACTCGCGTGTGCTCTCTCAAAATAAACAAACTTAAAAAAACAGAAACAACTGATAATGAAGTTCAAAAAATAACATTAACTCTTACTACTTAATTTACTTGCAAGAAGTAGTTCAAGTATCTTTAACCAGCTGAACATTTTTTGTTTATTTTTTAAAAACAGGAGGATGAGGAATATAAACAGGTTTAAAAATCTTTACAAATAGTAAATATTTGTCCTGCTCATAAACTAGAGATAAACCCTAAAAAGTTTAACTTATTAAAAAAAAAAAGTAAATGACTCTGTAACAAGTAGCTATTGTCTGTTAGAACATGCTTGAACCTGCTTTCCCAAGCTTAATCACTAGGCAATCTTCTATCAACAAGCAATAAATATAAGTATTTTCAAATAGGGTTCACTTTCAAGCCATGAAATAAATACAAGAAGACTTAACACTATGAAAACAGAAACAGAAAATTAAAAAGCAAAACAAAACCCAGAAAAATAACAAAAAGTTTCTAGTGCAGAGTTATAGTAAAAAAAAAAAAAAAAAAGTCTAATTACAGCAAATTTTACAGAACTGTCCCAATATCTTCCGCAATGCTGGTGTCTGACTATACTGCTGAAAGGGCACTAGTAAGAGATGATATAGTAAATTGCAGACAAATTAACATTTCTGGACTTAACAATGTTACTGGGTAAAGTACATGGAAAAAAGCACAGAATACGGTTGGCTTGAAAATTTAGCTCCATGACTAAATCAAAGTCATAGTTTCCACCACTGTAAAACTAGTTCAAAATCTCTCATGGCTGTCACAGTTTTAAAATATATATATAGTTTTAAGGAATTTTATTTAAAAATAACATTTGGGGCTCAGTTAAGTGTCCTGAGTCTTGACTTCGACTCAGACCATGATCTTGCAGTTCATGGGATCGAGCCCCACATCAGGCTCTGTGCTGGGCATGAAGCCTGCCTGAGAGTCTCAATCTCTCTCTCTCTCTCTCTCTCTCTGCCCCTCCTCCACTTGTGTACACACTTGCTCTCTCTCTCTCAAAAAAATAATACATATGATATATATATTATATATATAACTTCCATTTTAAGAATTGTATCCTAGTCAATCCAACAAATCAAAACCCTAGTCATGTTTCTCTAAAGCTGTGTTAATTGTACCAAATCATAAAATAAACACAATGTTCCCTATTCTAAATTTTGACAATCTCAACAGTGTGGGAGAAAAAAGCATCAACACTAGAAAACAGTCCCTATTAGAACCATACGAGTAATCACCCTCAAGGTCTTGGAACAATGAGATTATAAGACTTTAGGAAAGAAGACCTGTATCAGAGAAGCAACATAATTCAGTGGTTAAGAACTCAGATTTAAGGGGTGCCTGGGGCTCAGTCAGTTAAGTGGCCGACTCTTGATTTCAGCTCAGGTCAGGATCTTGCAGTTCGTGGGACCAAGCCCTGCAATTGGCTGTCAGCGAAAAGCCTGCTTGGGATTCGTGCTCTCTCTCTCTCTCTCTCTCTCTCTCTCTCTCTGCCCCTCCCTCGACACGTTCTCTCTCCCTCTCTCTCTCAAGATAAAAAAACTTAAAAAGAAAAAAAGAGCTCGGATTTAAGAACCAGATGGGTTATTTCATTCCTATCACAGCCATTTACTAGGTGTGACTTTAACATCTTCGTAATAACATCTACCTTAAAATGCTATTTCACTTCCACTTCTAATATTGAAAGAAAAGCTTTTACAAGACCAATTCCTCTGGCAAGAACAACTATAAAAGCTGTATGAAAATAAAAAGCTACACCCCCTCACACCCATCAAAACAGCTACTATTAGAACACAAAACAAAAAACAGAAAATAACAAGTGCTGACAAATATGTGAAGAAATTGGAACGCTTGAGCGTTGCTGGTGGGAATGTAAAATGGTGCCATTGCTATGGTAAACAATATGGAGGTTACTCAAAAATTACAAATGGATGCCACATGATCTAGCAATTCCACCATCCAGGTATATTCTTAAAATAACTGAGAATAGGGGCTTAGTGCAATATTTGTACACCCATGTTCACAGAAGCAGTATTCAAAATAGCCAAAAGATGAAAACAACCCAAGTGTTCACTGACAAATGAATGGATAAGCAAAATGGGGTACACACATGCAACAGAATATTATTCAGCCTTAAGAAGGAAGGGTATCCGCGGGGAGCCTGGCTGGCTCAGTCGGTTAAGCATCCGACTTCTCAGGTCATGATCTCGTGGTTCGTGGGTTCGAGCCCCGCATCGGGCTCTGTGCTGGCAGCTCGGAGCCTGGAGCCTGCTTCGGATTCTGGGTCTCCCTCTCTCTCTGCCCCTCCCCCACTAACACTCTGTCTCTCAAAAGTGAGTATGTGTAAACAAAAAAAAGTTAAAAAAAAAAAAAAAAAGGGAAGGGAATTCTGAGACACGCTACAACAGAGATGAACCCTGAGTCACAAAAAGACAGACACTCTGATTCCATTTATATGAGGTACCTAGAGTGGTCAAGTTCATATAAATAGAAAGTACAATGATGGTGCAAAGGTTCAAAGGAGAGTGGAAAGGGGAGTTACTGTTTAACAGGTACAGAATTTTAGTTCTGCAAGATGAAAAGTTCTGGAGGTGATGGAGGTGATGGGTGCACATCAGTATGAACATACTTAGTATCACCCAACTGTACACTTAAAGTTGATGAAGATAATAAATTGTACGTCATGTGCATTTTATAACAATTTAAACAAAGAAACACCAACTGTTTAAAAGCATCAAAGAACAACAAAGGCAATCTGGATTTGTGGGGCCAAGATTTGGGACAAAAGGCAAGTACACTGACAGGAGGCCGACATTCGCCTTCAATCATTTGTTTTATTTGGAGGACTGGAAATGGGAGGCTAAGAAGAAAGTCACAGGTAGGCTGGCTATCAAGCAGCTAGGACTTATGAAGCCAAAGTCTGCAAAGGAAAGAAATGCAAAGAAGAACCAGAAATTCCACAAGTAATTTTCATCAAGACGTTTCCTGACCTACTACCTAAGCGTGGGCAAGACACCAATACGCTAGGGACAAAGCAGCCCTGGGAGGCTACAGAGTGCAACAGACACCACGGGTAGCCCTGCAGGGGTGAGGAGACAGAAGATGGAATTGAAGGCACAGTAACATGAAGAGCAAACTGGTAAACACCTCAGGCTTCTAGACCCCAGCCAGCTATTCCCTATGAGCAAAGAGATGCCCTGGAATAAAGACAAACTCAAACAGAGGAACCTTAACAAAGCCTAAAGTCAGCTCCAACTAGACCATGGTAATATGCCCGTGCTGTACCTGCCTGCCAGAACTACATGTCCTTTGAAGAAAGATACTACCATCCAGTGCCTCCCCAATTTTTTATATACAATGTTAGAAAAATTACCAGGCCTGTCCCACACACCAAAACAAACGCCCCAGGATTAAATATCTAAAAGCCAAGGGGGAAAAAAAACTCCAGGAAGTCAAAGTATTCTGAAATTCTTATCCAGGAAGTGGTTTAAAATATACACATATGTAAGGTAACTGTAAGTCGGGAATCTATGTTATAATCTCTAAAGTAGCCACTACAACAATAATAAAGGAATAAATAAATAACAGCTAATGAGGAAGGGGTATGGATAATAAAACATACTTGATTCACACAAAAAAAGGCAAGCAAGCTGGGAAAATCAATAAAGAACAGGTGAGATAAATAGAAAAAAAACCAACATAATGGCAAATTTAACCCCAAATATATTAATAATTATATAAACATAAATAAACCATATGCTTCCATTTAAAAACAAAGATTATCAGATGGGGTTAAAAAGCGTGTTACTGTATGGTGTTCACAAGTGACACACCTTAAATACAAGGACACAAAAGCGTGAGAAGGAAAGAAAGCTGCCATACAAACATAAACCGAAAGAAAGCTCATAGAACAATACTAGACAAAGTAGACTTTAAGGCAAGAAGTATTACAGGGAATAAAGAAGGATATTTCATAAAAAGAGTCTTTTCAACAGGAAGATAAAATAGCCCTAAATTTTTATTTTCTAGCAAAACCTCAAAATATATAAACTAAAAGAAGAAAAAGACAAATCCATGATCAAATCTAAAATTTTAACATTTCTCAGGAGCTAACAGGACAGACAACAATATTTAGTAAAGACGTGGAAAATCTGAACATGGTTAATAAATTTGACCAAACAGATATTTATGCACTTTACTGAACAACTACAGTTTAAAAACTGTAATTAATGTAAATTTAAAACTTCTCTTCGGAGAGCACCTGAGTGGCTCAGTCAGCTGAGCGTCTGACTTCGGCCCAGGTCATGATCTCGTGGCTCCATGTCGGGCTCTGTGCTGACAGCTCAGAGCCTGGAGTCTGCTTTAGATTCTGTGTCTCCCTCTTTCTCTCTTCCCCTCTCCAAAATAAAAAAAAATAAATAATAATTAAAAAAAAAACAACACATTTTAAAACTTCTCTTCTGAGTGCCTGGGTGGCTCAGTTGGTTGAACATCTGAATTCCGCTCAGGTCATGATCTCGCGGTTCATGAGTTCAAGCTCTGCGTCGGACTCTGTGCTGACAGCTCAGAGCCTGGAACCTGCTTTGGATTCTGTGTCTGCCTCTCTCTCTCTGCCCCTCTTCCACTCACACACTCTCTCTCTCTCTCTCTCTCTCAAAAATAAACATTAAAAAACAAAACTTTAAAAACTTCTCTTCAACGACATCATAAAGAGAGAAAAGGCCAGCCCAGAGTGGAAGACAGTATCTTATAAAACATGTATCTACAAAGAACTTTTATCCAGGATCCATAAAAGGCTCCTACAAGTGACTAAAAAAAAGCAAACAAAAATCCTAGAAAACTCACATTAAAAAAAAATGGATAAAAAAAGGCTTGTGCACTTTTATTTACGTTATATATCAACAAAAATGTCAAAAAAAATTAGGAGAGAAAAATCAGATAGTACACTGTAGGGCTAGTGTACTACCAAGTGGATGAAATAACCACTAGGGTATCTAATATTTTGGGTGAGTTTCTAAGTATTCCAGTATTCCTGGTTTTAAGTAACTTCTGATGACAATCAGGAATCTTAAGATCATACACCAAGTTACTTCTTCAAGGAGAATTTTAGTATCAGGTGCAAACAAAAAAATGAGAAAAGAAACACAGAATACTATTCTAATATGCTTCAATAGCTTACACTGGGGGCGCCTAGGTGGCTCAGTCAGTTAAGCATCCGACTTCAGCTCAGGTCATGATCTCAGGGTTCCTGAGTTTGAGCCCCGTGTCAGGCTCTGTGCTGACAGCTCAAAGCCTGGAGCCTGCTTCAGATTCTGTGTCTCCCTCTCTCTCTGCCCCTCTCCCGCTCACATTCTCTCTCTCCCCAAAATAAACAAACTTTAAGACAAAAAATTAAAAAAAAAAAAAAAAAAGCTTACGCTTAGATCATGGAAAAAGTCACTATTCTTCGATTAGGTTTAGGGAACCAGGATTATCTGCCCAAATGGAGGTCCACATCATACAACTGCCCAATGACAGAACTTGGAAAAAGGAACCACAATTGTTTAGAGCAATGCTTAATACATAATACACACTTGCTGCATACTTGGTGAATGAATGAATTTATCCTCACAAGCACAAAGGTGAATGAATGTTAGCTCAACCCTTGGTAAATAATCATAAATTCTGTTAAGCAGAGTTAATATACATAATTTTGCACTGAGGTAGTACACACAAGTGGTAAAGACCATGGGCTTTTGACTCAAAAAAGACCTGGATTCACAATTCCAGTAACATAGTTAACTGTGTGATCTTGGCAGGTTAGTTAATCTCTCTAACTTTGGTTTATTCATTCATGAATTGGAGAGTATAATGACCCCTGGAAGGTCAGGTATTTAAAACATTTAGCACAGGGAGACAGCCATGTAGTAAATAGTATGTGTTACATATTCAGAAAAATATTTTTACTTTTTTATAATTTTTTTAAATCTTTATTTATCTTTGAGAGAGAGAGAGAGAGAGAGAGAGAGAGAGAGTGCGAGTGGGGAGGGGCAGAGGGACAGGGAGACACAGAATCTGAAGCAGGCTCCAGGCTCTGAGCTGTCAGCACAGAGCCCGATGCGGGGCTGGCACTCATGAACTGTGAGATCATGACCTGAGCTGAAGTTGGACGCTTAACCAACTGAGCCACCCAGGTGCCCCAAAATATTTTTACTTTTTAAAAGAAATTAAAAATGCAAATCTTAATAAAAAAATAAAAATTTTATTGCTTTCCCAAACTACTGCTTAAAAACAACAATCAAAAGGTATTTTAATGATTAAATGAAATATATTTAAATATGCTTAAAACAGTGCCTGGCACACGCTAAGGGCTTTGAAAGTGTTATGTGCTAGTATAAGGAATAGTACTGGGGAGACTCCTAGCCAACCAAGGCTTCATCAACCCACTTTAAGAGTTCCTAAAGAAACTGTCATCAACTTAATACTACTCTACTCACACCTCCTGTGTTTTCCTTCATTACAGACAACACAGGTAGCTGTTCGCTTTCGGTTTTAAAATAGTATAGGGCACCTGGGTGGCTCTGTTGGTTCAGCGTCTGATTGTGGCTCCGGTCATGATCTCACAGTTCGTGGGTTTGAGCCCCACAATGGGCTCTGTGCTGACAGCTCAGAGCCTGGAGCCTGCTTCAGATTATGTCTCCCTCCCTCTCCCTGTCCCTCCCCTACTTACACGCGCGCTCTCTCTCTCTCTCTCTCTCTCAGAAAGTGAATAAACATTAGTAAAAATTTTAATGGTATTAAAAAAACCTTCAGAGTCCAAAGAACTTGAAAACTTAAAAATGATCTAACCAACACATCCTCCACCAGATCCCACAGACAGGCCACAAGGAACCCATAAACCACTTGACACTGTATGTAAAAGTGTATGTTGTGTGGTGTGCAGATGCACAGATGTCTACTTTTAGTAGACGGTCCATGACTCTTGACCATTCTTCCAAGGGGTCTAAAATCCCAAAAAGATAAAAACCAGAGTTCTTATGCAACAAATCTATTTTACTCACAAATAAGGAAACAAGAGTTTTACCCGGAGAAGTTAAATAACTTAGGCAAACAATGACAACATAGGAACTGACAACACAGGAACAACAGAGGAAGTGGAGGACCTCTTAATTCATCATTAAATTTTTCTCCAGTTCTCCAAATTTCCTGGACACACACACACAAAATATGGAAGCAGTCCCCTTTATGAACAAACGTGTCATTTCCAGGGAGCCTCGGTGGCTCAGTCAGTTAAGCATCCAACTCTTGATATCAGCTCAGGTCATGATCGCGTGGTCGTGTGGTGTGATCAAGCCCTGCATTGGGCTCATGCTGAGCATGGAGCCTACTTAGGATTCTCCCTCAGTCTCAGTCTCTCTTCCCACGCCCAGCCCTCTCCCGGCTCGAGCTCTCTCCCTCTCTCTTAAAAAAAAAAAAAAAAAAAGGTTTAATTTCCTTTACTACCTCAAGAAATATGTGCCGTATTTCTGACTGCACCACTTTATGCTGAGTAAATACTCGCCTCCCTAAAGTCAACGTCATGCACTGCTACATCACCACTACATAAACACAGAAAACAGTTCACAGGGCATGGTAATCAAGGCGTTTATGAGTCTATTAATTTGTTAGAAACAGGAACTGAGATGGAAGGCAAGGAAGAAATCCTAATTACCAAGCACAACACTCCTGACCTTTACAGTATTTATGATGATGCCCTGGTTTGTTTTTTGTTGTTTTTTTTTTTATAACACAAAGGCCTGGTACTTGGATTGTAATCTAATCAGAAAAGGATGCTTCAGTATTTATATTGTCAGTCGTAAATGTGAAAACTACAGTACATATGGGTAAAATGTGTCTTTCCTGGGTCAGAAAAAATACTGAACAGGTGTGAAGCTCAATAATCTCAAAGCCACTGGATCCTATTTTCTATTATTTTGAACTTAAGATGTCATTTTAAAGGCAGAGAAGGTGCCAAAAGACTCATAAGCAACCTGTGCTCTTCCAGAATATAGCTATTTTCAAACTTCTCTAAATGTGCAATCTAGAATATCGTAAAGAAGAAATGTTTTTTGGACCTAAAGCATTAGAACCTAGCAGAAAATACATGAACACAAACTCTATCATCTCCATATTCTCATTCTATCATCTGACCTCCCAAAACACATAAATCCTTGGTAGCTTCAGCAAACAGCTTACTTATTTCTCTCAAGTCGGTTCCCTGCCACCTATTGTCATTGGTAACTCCAACACTGACAATAATGACCAATCTGATACACTCTACGGGTGCCTAAATTTTCACCCCCCACCTTATTTTATTCCCTTCACCCATATGTTGACATGGGTAAACCCTGAGCCTCATCATTAACAAGACACCAAATATCTCTGGCGCTAAAGATCTTCTTTTTCCTCCTACCTTTCCTACTCTGTTACACTGAAAGGAACCTGCTCCTCACTCTCACTAGGTCTCCAGGTTTACTGATCCCTAATAGCTAATACTTCTATTTTCTAGGATCTTATGATTCAGTTGCCTACTTATTAAACACCACAGACCCACAATCAACCGTTTCAATAATGCTACTACCCTTAGAATTCTCCCCCATACCCAATAAGGCTAATTCCATCAGTAGGTATTCCTTATTTTGAACATTCTTGTCTGAAACTGCCAAGTATACCTGGAAAAAGTATAAACTCTGCTGACCGCCTCCACTATGCAAACGTTGTGCCAACTCAACTAAATTATCCCCTCAACAACTACAGATGACCCATTTATTTACAGATGGCGGACCCCAGCACAGGGGATATTCCAAACTTTGTCCTTGTGTGAGATTCCTATTACTGCTGAATAAATGACCGTAAATTTAGTAGCTCGCTTACTTTCTCATGGTTCCAGAGTTCAGAAGACTAAAATTAGTTTCCCTGGACTAAAGTCAAGATGTCAGCAGGGCTGGTTCCTTTTAGAGGATCTGAGGGGGAGCCCAGTTCCTTGCCTTTTTCAGCTTCTAGTGGTTACCTGTATTCCTTAGCTGTAGCCCCCCCCTCCATCTTCAGAGCACATCGCTCTAATCCCTGCCTCAGTCATCACATCACCTCTGTCACCTACTGACCCTCCTTTTGTAATGACCCTGTGATTCCACCGGGTCCACTGGGGTAACTTAGGACAACCTCCTCACCTCAAGATCCTTAATCTAGTCACATTTACAAAGTTCCTTCTGCCCTATAACGTAACAATCCCTAAGTTCCAGATACCAGCCATGGGCATATCGGGGGCGGGGGGGGGGGGGGGGGAGGGCAGGTTACTCGGCCTACCACTTGACCTTCAACACCTCACATACTTCAGTTACCCCAAGCCAATGGTCCCACCTTCTACTTTACTAAGGAGACTAAGAGCATCAGAAGTTCCTCAGCTTCTCTCTTCACAAAGTTGCGGCTACATTTTGCTTGATCTCTTTACTCATCCTTAGTGACTTTCCAAATAAACAGCTTAAACAAGCAGTGAGACCCTCCTTTCCAGGGTGAACTCTCTCCCGATGCCTATGAATTTACAGCCTCGATCTAACCTTTCAAGAAAGCCTGCACTACTACCATGGCTCTATTTGTGAAAATAATTGGAAATATGGACAAATTCAAGTAAAAATATGCAAATACTTTCACCATAGAGTTTTCTGCAGAAAATTTCTCTATTAACCTTCCAGTAACCCTATATATCACAACAGGAAATGCTTTTCTATTTCCTTTGGCATTAACTCTAACTGCTCAAAAGTAGCCTACAGAATACCATCCGTGTATTTACTTTCCCTTCTTATTACATTCATTTTTATAGTTTAAAAAGAAAAATCAACTGAGGAGTAATATATACTTATGGTTTATATTCACAAAGTGATTACAGAACTAGGACAGATTTTCTCCATAACGTGCTCAACTCTTTCCCCAATCACTAATCTTTTACACAATGAAAACTGAAAATGAAACTTTTACTAAGCAGCCTCAAACCAATCTTACAAGTTCAACATGGCAAGTTTCAGACACTAGGAAGGGGTGGAGTGGCAGAAACCAGAAGTCATGTACATTTAGAGACGTGTACATTTTTCTTTTTGAAACACCGCACCTGCCAAACAACAAAGTTACACGAAACCAACTGTGACCAGTGGCTGCCTCCATGTAACCAGTGATTCCATTTTCCAGAGTCAGTGTGTCCCACAGTATCTACACATCCAGTCTGCAGCATGACATTTTATATCCAGACACCTCCTTGTTAAGAGTAAAAGTCAGCCAGCTGTAAGTAGGTGGTAGGGTGGGTAGACAGTGAAGCATCTTCTCTCCTCCCTCCCTCTCTGAGCCTGAGATCTCAAATTCCACCAGTTAGAGCCAGTATTCATAGGAAGAAAATATCGGTCTAAGATCCATGACGGTACAGTCAGTGTTCTTCAGGTATATGCACTATCTAGCAGGTAGTCGCCTGAGAAGTCTGGAATGAGGGTAAAAATCTTCAAGGAAAATAATGTAAACATCAATAGAAAAAAAAAAAATCTTTGTATTTTTGGAAAATTAAAAGCATTTCTACTTATTACCCGAAGTATTGGGTTACATAAATGCACATTTGTCAAAAATAATTTATACACGCCAGTTCTGCACATTTCAATGTATAAACATTACCTTAATCTTAAAAATCACTTATTTAATAAGCTCAGACACTAAATATAAAAAGACAAAACAAAGAGAACGAAGTCTATGACAATGAAAGAATTCTATTTTGTAGGAGGTGAAGATATCTTATCAATACTTTAATTTCTTTCCAAATCGACAGCAGCATATTTTTAAAAAGCATTTTGCAAAAGCGTATCTATAATCTGTTAAAAACCAATCTGTGTGAATTTATTTAAACTACACGTGAATGCCTGGTTTGTTCCAAGAGATGTGCTGCGTGTCGAGGACACTGGCCCCTCCTCCTAAAATTCAGTCTGGCATGGGCACCTGGATGGCTCAGTCGGCTGAGCATCCGGCTCTTGATTTGGGCTCAGGTTAGGATCTCACGGTTCATGGGATCAAGCCCCAAGTCGGGCTCCGAGCTGACAGCATGGGATTCTCTCTCCCCACTATGTTCTGCCCCTCCCCCTGCTTGCCCGTGCTCTCTCTCTCAAAAGTAAATAAACATTAAAAAAAAAAAAAGTTTGGTCTGGCAGAGAAATGAGGCCCTAAACAGTTAATAATGATTATGACGAATGCCGCAAAGGAACAGCACCGGGTACGGTGAGACAACTGCAGTCAGTTGTCTCACACAGCACAGCTCAGGGAAAGCCGCCCAGAAATTTAAGCTAAGACTTAAAAGGATAAGTAGGAGCAAATCACGTAAAGAGAGGAAACATTCTGGAAACATTTCCAGACAGAAGACATATGTGAAAATTTCAAGATGAGCCACACAAATTCAGCAGGGCAGTAACTTGATCATGTGGCTTTCAGACAATAACTCCAAGAGCAATACGGAAAAGAAAATAGCAAAGGACACAGTGAATGTTCTAAGACTAGTTACTGAATACTCCGAGAGAGAAACGAAGGTGCTTTCATCCTGGGTAGTGAGGAAAGTGGAAAAACTGCAGATTCTACAAATCTGTGAAGTAGAGAGAACGGGGAAGATACTGACAAGAATAATTCCCAGGTTTCTGGCAGAGAAAATGGAACGATCAACAGGTTCATTTGAAAATGCCTACTTTGAAGTAGCTCTCAGACAACAAATACAAAGGTAGCCATCAACCTGACAAACGAATGTACCGAACTCAATCTCAGAGAACGAGGCTAGAGATAAAATGTGGGAATCATCTGCACAGAGGCACTAACTGAAGCTATGGTAGCAAACGAGGTATGCCAGGAGGAGGAAAAGTGTGGGTTACTACACCCCAAGAAGGCCTCCATTTAAAGGGCTGAGGAGAAGAAGAGTAAGTACTTGAGAAGAGACACAAAGGTAGGAGGCACACCAAAGGAGTGCCAGGTCACCGGAATTAAGGACCCAGCACACGAGAGGAAGAAAAGAGTAGCCATCTGTGCCAAAGGCTGCTGCAAACAGTCAAAGAGCAAGAGTAGTATTCACAGTGATCTCTGCCTTCAGAGATGCGCAGACCTGGTGATTCTAGTAAGAGCAAGACTGAACAGCACAGCTGAGGAAGCAGGTGGAACTGGAACATACCCAAAGTGACGAAAGATGAGAGAAGGGAGACAGCAAGTGTCGACATTTCTCACGAGACACTTGGCTGTGGATGGCCATGGAGACCCTGAGAGGCAGTGCGGGAGTCCAACAGAAAATTTAGTAGAATTTTATTTTGAGGATGTGAGTGGCCTGAACATGTCTCATGCTGATGAGTAAGACTCAGTAAAAAGGCAGAGCCCTGAAAATACTTTAGGTTTTTGACAAGGTAGAAAGGAATGTGATCCTTAGCACAGGAGGAACACTGGCCTTTACCAGGAGAGGAGACACTGCCCTCCGTTAAAACAGGAGGGACAGAAAAAAACACAAAAGGGGAGAAAATACAGACGAAAGTGTGGGTAGAATGGTAAGAAGCGAACACAGGTTCTACCCGATGCTTCTTGCTCTTTCCCCTGGGAAGTGGAAGGCAAGATCATTTATTTATCAAGAGTGAGGAGGCCAGGAGGAGAGCTGGACATTTGAGGAGAAGTAAGTGGAGGGAAGAGACGACCGCTGGACAGTGTGAAGGGTCAACTGGAGGTCCGTGACAAAGGACAGACGGTGGCACCGATCCACCCCGTGTGGGGTTTCCTCCAGCAGAGGCCCAGGAAAGGGAGCTTGCTGGGTTTAACCAGGGTTGAGGCACTATCAGACGGGTCTGATGAAAGAAGGGACAAGAAATACTAATCCTAGTAAATTGTGACGGAGCACATGACGCTACGGTCCAGGTGCTGTCAGTGCTACGCGTGAATGGCACCTTCTAGCCTCGTGGCTACCCTACCCGGTGAGTACAACAGGATGCTCGTTTCATAAATGAAGAAGCTGAGGAATAAACTAACTAGTTTCTGGACTATGGTCACCTAACAGGATTCAGGCTTGAGATTTCACTTGGGAACCCTCTCCCCGCTCCCCCCTACCCCAAAAGGGAACTGAAAGAAAACTGAAGTTTTTAAAATAATATTATGTCAGAGTGGAGGGTGTGTATAATATTAAAATATTCTTTTATCAATAGAGTAATGGACCATGAAATTACAAGTGGTTTTCTAGCTTAGTGTTTGTGTTAAAATTTAAAGACTCCTCAAATCCAGAACTTAATGAGACTGTGCAGTACAAGCTAACTTGTTTCACATTTATATCCCAGGCAGTACGATGGATGTTTTCACAGGTGATGTCATTTACCTCAAACTGTCAGCACAAGATGAATCTATATCCTGAAGAGGAAAATGAGGCTCAGAAAGGCTAAACGATGCATTATACCTTTTAGCAAAGCCCTGAAAAGTGAAGTGGCCTTTCCCTGCCCGTCTTGCCACTGAGCCCCAGGAAACCAGGGCTCACAGGCCTGACTGGACTCTGCGCAGAACGAAACACTTCACGGCTGTCTGCTCTCGTGGGAACTTCTTTCCAACCATCGCTTTACTCTATCAAGTGAAAGAAACTAGGCCATGCTCTCCCACTATAGCTAAAATCGAACTAAAGAAGCTGAAAATAAAAATTTGAAAAGCAGAGTAAAACCGAGAAGAAAATCTTATGTCCAATTCCCAAATATCAACACTAAAGCAACAAGAAAAGTCATCAGACTTGATCATTCTGCGGTGACACAATAATTAGGCTCCCTACCATGAACACACCAAGGTAAGAAAAAACTTGGTTGTTTAATCTCTTTGAAAGTTATTAAACAGCTCCAGTCAATGTTTTCCAAATTGTCTTGCCGAACAAGATATTTTTCTTGACTCATAAAAACATAAAACAGTCGCAACAGATAAAAAATGGAATATATATCTAAATAACATATATACAGCAAAGATTTACTATGAAGTCAGCAGCTATTAGTGCACTTATTACAAAAATATTTGTATAAAACGACATCCTCATCACTGAAGATGTAAGGACACTAAGCTTTAAAAACTTGTAAGAGAATACTCAGCTTTCATCTGTCTGCTCTCATTCAACCACTGTTACTCAGAGAGATGTCAGTAAGGTTTTCAGTATTTTCCATTTTGAAACACCAAGTGCTAGATACTGAGAAAACAAAATGAAATCTTTCTCTTTCAGTTTTCCATTCTAATCATTAAATATAAACAAGATTTTAGTTCACACAAGCTAAGGTAGGTCCTTGCAAAGGAAATATGGTTTATTGAAAACAACACATTCCACACTGACCTGTAGCATCCAACTAAATGTGACAGAAAGACACCGTGTTTTGAAACGGCTAACTTCTAAAGGAAAAACAAAAAAGCTCTACTTACCATATACATTAGTATGTCTCTAATCATCACCATAGCTGTTTGATGATCATTCCAAGCTTGATTTAGCGTTTGAAGAAAGTTGTTATTCAATGAATTTAGTACATCTTCCCGCACCTATTGACAGAAGAGTTCATTACAGTTTGTTGACACGCCTACACGCTCTTGTACGTATACGTGCACATATCTGTTCAATAAAACAAAGTGGAAATCTCCAATTTTCAATCAAAGAAACACATAGTAGACCAGTGGAATTATCTTAAGCTCTAATATTACCTCTATACAGACAATTAACAAATGTGTCGTGTAGTCCAGACCCATCTCCTGATCGCCAGAATCAGAAAGCCACCTCCTGGGCATTTCTCAACCGTCCAACAACTTAACATCCCAGTAAGAATAAAATCCTAAATACTCGTAAGGAACTACAGGGCCCCACATAACTGGCCCCAGGCTACTGCTCCAACTAAACTTCCTACGACGCCTCCCTTTCCCCATCTTTACAGAACAGTTGAGAATGCTGACTTTGGAGTCAAACTACCCGGGCTCAAATCCCAGCTCCCTGACTAGCTGTGTCACCTTGTGTTAAGTTATTTCAACTCTGTGCTTCAGTTTCCTTATATGTGAAATAGTAGCAACACACTTAGAACAGTGCTTGGTACTCTGAACACTGAATGAGCATCAACTATTAACGCAGTGTGCTCCAGCTACAACGGAGCCGCACACAGCAACCGTGCTCTGCCCTTTCTTCTGCAGGCTTCACAAAGCTCACGCCCTCACTTCTTTCTGCTCAAGTTTAACCTCCACACAGAGGTCTTCCCCGACCGCCCTATTTCAAACAACAGCCTCTATCTCCACTCTTAACCCTAAATTTTTCCTCACAGTACTTGTCACTACCTACTCTGTCACATATTTATCCGTTTACCGTCGCTCTCACTAAAACGTAAGAACGACGGCAGCACGGATTCTGACTTCTCTGCGTGCCTCCCACACCTCACAGTGCCTGGCATCTGTAAGACCCTTTACTTCATTCACCCTGCCCTTGAACACCATGATCCACCTCCAACACCCTAAGCTTTTTCAGGATATCTGCCTTTGCACATCAAGTTGCCCGGAGTCTGAAATGCCGTCCTAATGCAATCCTGCTAAGACAACTCAGCTGTCAAGAATTCCTTCCCACAGTCTACAAGCATACTGCCACCTTCTCTAGTAAGAGGTTCCGGACCACTGCTATTTCCTGCCGTGTGATCATTCCAATGGGAAGACTGCGGACTAGAAAACGGAATGCAGACTCTGGTTCTAGCTTTATCATGAAGAAGCAGTGTGCCTGTTCTCTAAGTTCCTACAACACTTTGGGACCACACTGCCAACCTCTCAATCATTCAAACCCAACCAGTCCTCTGTGGTCTAGCTCAACACCCAACTCCAGTGTCAGCAGACATGTTCTATCCCCAAACATCTGCAGTAGCGGTTAAACATTTTTAGGTTGGGGAGAATCTGAAGTCATGGTGGTCTGTGAGAAATGATTTCATACGTGTGTTGACATATACAGAGATCTATCAACTTGAATTATAAACAGTAAATAAAATGTCATTGTGTGTTAGCACTAGTATAAACAAGTATAAGCAAGTGGTTGGAAGTACCAAAGACTGAAAAAAAATACACGTAACACACTATTCCCAACACACGAGAAAGTAAGTTCAAACTGAGAAAAATGTATCTATCTTTTATTCTATGTTAGAAGAAAAATGGTCATTAAGAGGTTTTAGTGAGGAGACAATATGTCTGTTCTACTCTACGTGTCTTATGAAAACCACTAGCCTATACGACGTAATTTAGAATTTTATTTTATATATAATCTTTTCTTCATAAGACTAAGTTCCTTGACTTCAACACATATCACCCATCAATATTTGGACCATATATATCAAAAGTGATAAACACTCATGTAGGTTCGTAGACAGTACTGTGTTAAATACATTTTTGTAAAGTGGGTAATGTATCATTTATTTCAACTCATTAAGTCTACCGCTTGTCAGATGCAAATTCCCAAGGTAGCTAACGGTAGAAAAACTACAAAATGAAAATACACCTATTTATAAAATTTTTCACCAAGCTTCATATTCGTTCACTGAAACACTAAATTTTGAGTAGTAATTAAATTAAAATCATGACAATGCCAGAGAAATCGTACTATATGACAAAAATAAAATGTCTGTATTCCAAACATCAGAATATCTAGCAATTAATTATTCTTAAGGACTTAAATGAACTTTGGTATGACCCTTTGTTATAAAATCAAGTTACACTTAAACTGTATTAACGTCACCCTAATTTTGGAATGAAAAATGTGCTTGGTATATCTGTCAGATGAATGAAAAACTTGCCAATTAAAAATTTTAAGGTTATTTAAAAAAAGATGATTCCTAAAATCACTAACTTATATACACTTTAAAATAAAACATACCAAGTACTTAAGTAATATTCGTATTTCTTGCTGCCTTTCAACAAAATGAAAAATGTGATCAACGAGCACAATGTGTCATAAATTATAAAACTGCTTTATTTGCATACTTCAAAAACTTATCCTGACATATCAGTAACAATGAATTTTACTTCGCAGAAAATATCTGCTATTAAGTTAATTTTGTTATATTTCATTTGTCTGTCTACTGTTGAAGTGAGACGTGGCCATGCATCTGCTCTGGCCAATGACATAAGCAGAAATGGTTCATCACTTCCACATGATGTAAACTTTACCAGCTTAATTTTTCAGTGTAAAGTTCAGCAGTATTAAATACATTCACAATTAGCTTTTATAACAGGACATGGGAGTTCTAAGAGGTGTCCCAGAAGATCTGTTTTTCAGACATACTCTTACATTTATTTTTGAATGACTATGCACACACAAATAAAGATATGTGACTGGAAGACATAAAATAAATGCCTTGGATACACTTGCTGCATTCTCCTCTTATTCAGATCACTCTGTGAGCAAAAAATTCTTCCTCTAATGCTGCCTCAGAAAAATGTTTTTCTACTCTGAGACATGAAGCGTGAGCAAGTATTTGTTCAAATACATACCATAAAAAGGAGGAAGGAGATGAAAATTCAACCTTTATGAAGATTAAAATGGGGTTCTTAAAAGAAGGGATGTTTGTACATAAGTCAAAAAACACATTAAGTGGGGGGAAAAAGACTTAACCCTTATTTTACAAATCGTTAACAGAATACAGAAAATTTGAAATAAAAAGTGGGGTCAGTTTGTGTGTGAATTAACACTGTTCGTCTCGCTCCCTAACACACCCCTGCACTGGTTTTTGCACCAGCGAAGGCAAGCAGGAAGGAAGCCTGCCGGAGAGGTGGTCCAGTCCCAAGTGGACCTGCAGATCATGTATGTGCAACACTGTTATGTAAGAAAAGCTACATGAAGGTTGTCCAGATGAAGACCTGGAATCTGAAGCGTGAGACAAGGAAAGACCAGTAACAAAGTCATGAAAACAGAGAGTAGGATGGGACCAGCTGACAAGGCTAAAATGAGCAGTTGAAACCTGATGGCTGTTCATGGCCCTTGGCCTTGCAAAAAGCAAGATACAGACAGCAGTCGAGAGCAGCAGATCACAAACCTGACAGAGAATTAGAATCACTTGAAGAGCAACAGATTTTGCTGAAGAGAATGAGATGACAAGACACATACTGGGAGAAAATATCTGCAAAAGGCCTATGTGGCAAAGCACTATTATACAAAATATACAAAGAATTCATAAAACTCAACAAGAGAACCCAATCCAAAATACTGGCAAAAGACCTGGCCACCTCACCAAAAAGATAACCAGGTGGCATCCTGAGAGATATTCAATCTCTGATTAAGAAATTGCAAGTTGAGGGGCCATCTGGCTGGCTCAGTTGGTGGAGAATGAGACTCCTGATCTTGGGGTTGTGTGTTCAAGCCCCAGAGATTACTTAAAAATAAAATCTTAAAAAAAAGAAGGAAATTGCAAATCAAAACAACAATGGGACATCCTTTACGCATCTATTAGAATGGCCAAAATCCAAAACACTGACTACACTAAATGCTGAGGTGGATGTAGTGAACAAGCTCTTCTACTCATTACTGGTGGGAATGCAAAATGATACACAGTCTGGCAATTGCTTACAAAATTACACGTACTCCAAACATACGATCCAGCCATGATGCTCCTTGGTAGAAGTACCAAAGGAGTTAACAATTTATGTCCACACAAAATCCCACGTTCAGATGTTTACAGTAGCTTTATTCATAAAGTCCAAAACTTGGAAGCCATCAAAATGTCCTTCAGTAGGTGAAACAATAAACTGTGGTGCATCCAAACAATAGAATATTCTTCAGTACTAAAAAGAAATGAGGCATTAAAGCCATGAAAAGAGATGGAGGCACCTTAAATGCATATTATCAAGTGCAAGAACACAATCTGAAAAGGCTATCTAACGATATCATTCCAACTACATGACATTCTGGAAAAGGCAAAACTAAGGAGACAACAGAAAGATCAGTGGGCATTAGGGTGGAGGGAGAGATGAACAGGCAGAGCACAGAGGATTTTTAGGAGAGTGAAACTATTCCGTATGGCACTACAATAGTGGATACATTTCATTATACATTCACTAAAATCCACAGAATGTACAACACCAAGAGTGACCTCTAATATAAAATCTGGACCTTGGGTGATAATGATAAGTCACTGTGGGTTAATCATTGTAACAAATGTACCACTCTGGTATGGGATGCTGATGGTGGGGGAGACAGTGGGAAATATACAAAGTGTCTGCACCTTCTCCTTAATTCTGCTATGAACCTAAAACTGATTTAAAAAAATAATAATAAACTGAACTTCATCAAAATTAAAAACTTCTGTTCTGAAGACTGTTTAAACAGTAAACAAGCTACAGAATGGGAGAAAATACCAAATAATTTGTATCCAGAATAAATCTCTCACATCTCTCTCTATATAGACACACAGGGAGAGAAGAACTCTTACAACTCTGTAAAGAAAGCAAGCAATTTAGAAATGGGCAAAAGACCTGAATAGACACTTCACCAAAGACGTTATATTTTGCACGTGAAAAGAGATGTCCGACAACACTGGCCATTAAGGAAATGAAACTTTTAAAATGAGATACCACTACACACCCATTACAATAATGGCTAAAACAAAATATATTAACAATATCAAGTATTTGCAAAGATGCCAAGCAACTAGAACTCTTCTTATATACATTGCTAGCGGGAATATAAAATGGTACAGCCTGACAGGAAAACAGTTTGGCAGTATCTTATGAAGTTAAATATTCACTTGCCATATGACTCAGCAATCCCACTCCTAGGTATTTATTCTTGAGAAATGAAAACTTCTCTTCACGCAAAATCTATATGTGCATGTTTACAACAGCTCTCTTCATAATCATAAAACACTACATACAACACGTAAATGGATATGTAAACTGTGGTACATTCATACAATAGGATATACCATTCAGCAATGAAAAGGAACAAACTACTGATACATACAACACCTTGGTTCAATCTCAAAATAATTATGTTGAATGAAAGACATTGGTCTCAAAAGGTTATAGACTGTGTTGTTCCATTTACGTGATATTCTTGAGAAAACAAAACTATAGTGACGAAACAGATCAGTGGTTGCCAGGTACTGGGGTGGGAGGACGATGTGATTATAAATGAATAGGAGTGTTTGGGGTGAAGAAATGTTCTGTACTGATCATGACAGCATTTACATGAATCTATATATGGGCTAAAATTCATAAAACTGTACATAAAAATAAAAGGCTACTTTTATTGATATTGGCTTTTTAAGAACTTGCAACAATTATGATTCTCAAGTTAGACCATTTTATTATATCATAAACATAAGCTATGATGCCACAATGCTTATTTTTAAAACTAACTTAAGAGGTGCCTGGGTGGCTCAGTCAGTTGAGTATCTGACTCTTGATTTCAGCCCAGGGTCATGGTATCGAGCCCAATGTTGGGCTCTGTGCTGAGCATGGGGCCTGCTTAGGATTCTCTCTCTCCCTCTGCCCCTCTCCCCCACTTAGCATGCTCTCTCTAAAATAAAAATAAAAAATCATCTCTTAAAAAAAAAAAAAAAAAAAAAACCAACTTGAATGCCAAACAATGAAAGAATTATTATTTTGAGAGTGTAAACCTATGAATGACTCTGGAATAATTCATGTTGGCATACTACATTCTTCATTTCTGTGACCATAGCTTTTCCTGTCCTTTTAATTATATCCTTAGCAAAGATTAAAGTGGAATTACTAAGTCAAAAGAAAATGTTTATTTTTCAACATTGTGATAAAATCTGTTCACTGATAAATTAATGTCCAAGTTGCAGGAAACACATTCTCAAGTCAATCAAATTATTGGCAAAAGGAAGAGAAGGATGGAAAGGAGGATGACAGGAGAGGCCAGCAGGCATGAGCAAGGCCTCTAAACTCCCAGTCTTTGCCTTGAGTTTTCTTAACCAAATACCTTCATGGATTGACAAGGAGGCCAACCCTGGGCCAGCAACTCTTGGCTGGTTGGAGAATCAAAGGACATTAATGATCTCACAGTTCCCCCCACCCTCTAACAGCACTAGTACCCGGCGGGGGAGGGGGGCGGGCACACACACGCACACACACACATAGATTAAATCATTAATTAAGATTTTTTCGCCCTCTATAAGTTTCAATGTCTGGGCAAAATCCAAGCCAGCCAATCCTAATTAAATATTTAGGTGACACAAAGAAATTCATCAGCTAACACTAATTATAAAGATTTTGGCTGCGAACTCCGCTGAAACTAGAACTGAGCCATATCATTAACAATGATATGAACTACTGAAAATGAATGCCTTCCTTCTTAAAAGTCTCAAAATGCAGGACAATTTCAAATACAGACAAATCTCTGAAGTATGGAAAATTGTATTTAGCACTATCTTGCATTGAAATACACATTGTGTATTAGAAACACAAAATGGGTCATGGAGCACATGCTAATTACACAAAGAACATTCTAAAAATATCACAGAGAAACTCTAACTTTAAAAGCTGTAACCTCCTAGAAATCTGTCAGATTTTAACAGTCACCCAAGAGTTAATCAAATTAGTATTTGAAAACAACTTTCCAGGGAAGTTAGTAACTAGGACTTTGAATAAGTTACTTAACCTATCTGGTCTAGAGCTCCTCTCACCTGTTATATCACTGGGGTTGACAAGAACAATGGCATTCACATCCTGCTCCACTAAGATGTCTTAGTACCACTGCAGGGCAGGCTCCATTTCACTGAGCAAATGATTTATATTGGTTTTGTAGGATTTTAAAAGTGGGGCTTCCCATTGTTTGGAAAAGAAAAAAAAACCTGAGAGCCACAGGACCTGCTAAAAAGTACCTCTCTGGCTCTAAATTCTAAAACAAATATTGCTTATCTCATCTGAGTGAACTATTTACATAAGTGTGCAACATTTGCATGATCACAAAATAGCGTTTAAGTTCCCGCTTAACAACATTTGAACTTTTTCAGAGTCCCTCACACATGATTTGAGGGCTTGTCACTTTACAAATTTTACCAGTTAGGTAAACCCTATTTTTCCCAGGAATGTCATTAGAGAGTTATTCTTGAAGATCTCAAAAACCTTTCAACCACACCAGAGTGATGTGATATAAACCTGCATAGAAGTGGCTACCTACAGGAGTGATCTCCAGAGAAGCCAAACCATGGAGTACAGAAGACATGTCTCTTAATCGGACAATTTTTAAAAAGCTCCACAGCTCTTCCCTTTCTCCTGAGAATTCCTGAATTAAAAGATTAAAAATAGTGTTATGTTTTGCTATTTTTATGCAACAGTTCCACAGAGCGAATAGTGGCAACACCAGAGTGCAGAGGCTGGAAAGCATGCCTGCCTGATGCAAATGACAGATCCAACACTTAATAGATACGTGACCGTGAGTAACTTAATTTCTTTGTGCATCAAGTTTTTACAAAAGAGGAACAGTAACAGCACCTGTTGCAAGGAGCTGCTGTGTGGATAAAATCAGTTAACATACAAATAGTGCTTATAACAAGGCCCAGCCCACAGTAAATGCCACAGAAGCATTTGCAAGTATCAAAATGTTACTTGTATTACATATTCATAATATTATTAGCACAGATACTTGATCTTGCTACTCTATAAATGTCCACAGAGCAGTGTCGTCAAGATTCATCATCATCATCACCTGGGCACTTATTAGAAATGCACAATCTCAGGGGTGCCTGGGCAGCTCAGTCGGTTAAGTATCCGACTCTTGGTTTCGGCTCAGGTCATGATCTCACGGTTCATGAGTTCAAGCCCCACCATCAGGCTCCGCACTGACAGCACAGAGCCTGCCTGGGATTCTCTCTCTCCCCCTCTCTCTGCCCCTCCTCTGCTCTGTCTCTCAAAATAAACAAACATTAAAAAAGAGAGAGAGAGAAGTGCACAATCTCAGATCCTATGTTAGCCCTATTGAATCAGAATCTGCATTTTCAAGTGCTTGAGATTTTGAAAGCATGGAACATAAAACATACATACATACATATGTTTAAATACTTTATACAATTATTTCCTAAGCCTCAATTCCCACTTGATTCTTGCTTTCCTTTCTTCTAAAACAGTTATTTCTCCCTGTAACTGGAAGGTTTCCTTTTATTTTACAGGTTGAGGAACTTGTAATGCAGCTAATATCCTATCATCTGTGTATTCAATATATGGCTGGTGAATAGATGTTGCTCTCTCTCATAATACATATAACCACCTCAGAATTTTGTATTTCAAAGCAAACTTCTACCAAGGTTGGGAGAATTCATCTTAACTTTTGTAGAGATCTTAAACTTTCCAAGCATTGACTAATGACAAGAGATTCCTGAATGATCTAAAGATCACTGACCTTTCAATATTTCCTAGACAGTGTTGTTTCTCATTTTTTCCACTAACTTTTAGAATAAAGGTGGCCGTCTTGATCAGAGGAATCATACCAGTATCACTGACCAAACAGTAAGATAGTGACTACAGGGAAAACTTGTTTCTTGACTGCTATCAGGAGACTTTTCTATAAGTAATTTTACTAATGTATACGTAGTTAGTAATAAAAGTTTAACCATCTTACAAAGAGCACATTACTTGTAATTTTAACATAAAACTCATTCCTAGTGGCAATATTCCCTCACTTGCTGTTTAAGTGTCAAAACGAAGCTCTTAACTCAAAAGGGTAACATAAAAATCTTTCTTCGAACTATCAGTTCAAGTATTTAATGATTACTTCCGACAAACAAACCAGGGTGCTAGCCACTATGGGGGATACAAAATGAATTCAGCCACTTTACAGTCTCTATGGGGGAAGGGAGAAAAGAGGAGCCTAACATTAGCATTCATATGACCTTGATACAAAGTACAGTATGATGGGAAGCACTAGAGAATCACGAGAGGCTCAAAGTAGGGGCACAGAGTGGGAAATAGGACAACATACTTTTTAATTTCATGCATGAAGAATATCTGCTACATATTTAAGTAACAAACTGTCTAAATTTGGCTTCATTTTTAAAAAATAAATTCACAGTATTATTAACTTAAAAAAATAATACACCTTAGAAAAAGCCTGATTTCTCTTTGAGCACAAAGGAGTACCATGAAAACTGGTAGCTTTTTGCTTAATGGAGCCTAAGTGTACCACAGAAGGACATGAATTATCTAACATTTGTAGAGTATTCCATTCACAATGGTTAAAACAAAAGATATGCATAAAAAACCATTATAGCACTATCATAAACTCTGAACAACAGGGCCACTCACAGAATAAGTAGTAAGACATATACAAAGCATGGCAATATGGCAATCAGTCTTTTCGTTTCTTGAGTTAACGTGGAGGAAAAAAATCCACGGTTCCACAGGATCACACGATCTGGCTGCCAGCAGAATCATCTCAAAAAATGAGAGATATACAACCCAGAAATTACACTGTGCTTTTAAATGGTGAAATACACTCTGCTTAAACAGGGTTTGGATTCAGCAATTAACTTGGGTAGGTGTAAGTATCACTGCACATGTGGAAGACAAAACAGAATTTGGCAGTTCGTGGATATAAAGCATGGTTTCCATTTGACTGCTGGTATTCTCAGGGATTCATTTCAATCGACAATTACTGAGTGCCAACTATATGAAGGAGAAGGAGACATGAAGATGAATAAAACAGGTCTTACCCTTGGCTCATCTGCTTATTTTATAATTAAAAAAAACATCACTAGACATTACAACAAGACAAGAAAGCAGAAAAGGTAGGTACCTGCCCTCACAGTGCTTACAGGCTACTTAACAATTTAAGCGGTAACAGCCGATAGGTAACACATGGGTGAATTTACCAACTAACCTAGGCCAAGCTTTAAGCCTGGCGCTCCCCCAACATGGTTTCTCTGCCAATCCTTTCAAAGTAGTAGCTACTCAAGTTCCTACTCCCCTCATATCCCATGGTTGCTATCTTCCTGACTCTCTAATGGTCTCTGTTCCCTACGCTATCCCCAGTAATCTCTTCCTCTTTGGGGATTACTCTATTCCTATTCAAGCCACCCTTCCAAAACATATTCATTAAGGGTTTGTACCTCTAGCTCAGAGCCTTCTTCCTCATCATCACCCCAAGCAATATTCAATGAAATGGATTCTGTTTCTTTCAACAACTTTTCAGTTAGAAAAAAAGGACAAGACAAGATGGCAGGCGAACGAAAGATGCCCAGCAATGAAGCACCGAAGAAGGAATGCCTACTAAATCTTTCACTCCACCTCCACTCTGGTCAGTCTCTTTTAGAAGGTTAAAACCAATGGTTCCCACCACCCACAGGATAAAACCCAAGTCCCCTACCATGTTTTTCAAAAACGAGTCCAACTAACTTTAACACTCTCATTCCCAAAAAATGCCATCAGACACCTTTTATATTCCATCTACACTGACCATACCTGACTGTGCTCATCGTACCTACCTGCCTTTTTTAACTCACACCACTTTCTGGACTATCGCCTTTGTTCACACGATGAATCTTTAATAATTATCTAAGGCTCGTCGAAAATGACCTCCTCTTTCTACTCTGCCCTGAATTCTTCAGGCAAAATAATTCTCCTTCAAATCTGATTACCTCCACTAAAACTGGGAGAGTCTTGCTGACAGGCATGGTGTCTTAATTATTTTTTTGGCAGATGAAACACAAGAGACTCAGTATCTGTGGGCCTCTGAAATGAAATGTCTTTGCTAAGGAAAATCTTATTCCTGAGTGTTTCTATCAATGTCCTCTTGTAACTCACTGCAATCATTATATTTATATTTTGAACATAAATGCCATTAAAAAAAAAAAAAAAAAAAACCTACATTCATCCACATCTGCCTAGAAAGAAAAGCACTAAAAAGCTTTCTTATAAAAAGTCAAGTCTGTTTAAATAACTGACTTATAAAATAGTCCAGAGCTTACCAGGAAATACCAACTTCATTTTCACATGCAATTAGTACCCTCACAGAAACACTTTAATTTACTGGTGAATACACAGTATTTAAAATTCTGGCTCTTCTCATTCTCTCTTTAAAAATGGGAAGAAAAATCAATATATTGAAAGAATAGTTTACCCAGAGATACCATTTTCAGCAAAGGAAACCCTACATACAAAAAATAAACAGTAGTGTGTTACTTTACAGAAAGACTTTTCAATTTACCAAACATACAAACAAAACAAAAAACCTCAAACAAGAAAGCCATTTAAAAATTCAAACTATTCTTCAAAGCTTCAGTTTTTCAAGTGCTTAAGTCCAAAACTTAAGTTCCCCAAAGGCAAGGGCAAGGACCTTTGATATAACGTAAATGCTTATTAGAGGAGTGCCTGGCACATGATAGGTCCTTAGTAGTTTTCTAAATGAATGAAAAGTGAGCAGGAGGAACCTCTAATCTGACTAATCTGCCTTCCTTCCAAAGTAAGATATTATTTGAAAAACACAGGTTATATGGATGGATTTTTTTTTCATTGTGTGGATATAATTCCATTTATTGAACAGTCTATTAGTTAACATTTAGAGAGTTTTCAGCCTTTTTGGCATTTAAATACAATACTACAATAAACAGTAGCATACTCTTCATATACATATTTAAATATATCTACAGGACAAATCCTTTTTTCTTTTTCTTTTCTTTTCTTAAATTCCAGTTAGTTAACATAGAGTGTAATATTCGTTTCAGGAGTATGTAGTGACTCCTCACTTACATATAACACCCAGTGCTCACAGAAAGACTTTAAATAAATGTTCTTTTTAGCAGTAAGAAGTTGTTTCTAGTAGAGCTGAAAAGTCAGTATCTTTTTTGTTCAAACTTTCAAAGCACAAGAATTAGCTCATTTATGAGGCTCCCACATTACTCAATTCTTACTACAGAGTTAATAATTTGAGAGAAAGAGGGGAAATTAAGCATAAGGCTAATCTAAGAAACTATTAAGCATCACGAAATTAGAATAAAATTCTTGCCACATTAAAATAGGAGTTTCTCCCCTAATTTTAAGAAACAATTAAAAATGTTTTTCTCTCTCAAAAATAAATAAACATTTTAAAAAGGAGGGAGGGGCGCCCGGGTCGCTCAGTTGGTTAAGTGTCCAACTCTTGATTTTGGCTCAGGTCACGATCTCACGGTTTATGAGTTCGAGCCCCATGTTAGGCTCTGCGCTGACAGTGCAGATCCTGCTTGGGACTTTTCTCTCTCCTTCCTAAATATAAATAAATATTTTTGAAAAAGAAAATGTTTTTATTCTAAATACTTATTATGGCACAGGAAAGAACAATGATAAACTTTAAAACTATAATCTTCCTAAGTCTTAATAAACCAAAATTATCGACACACAAGCCATTATACAATTTTAAAGCTCACTGAGATTATTAACAAAAACAATCCCAATCTCATTTTATAAATTAATAATCTGAAATCCAGGAGAAAGTCTAGTAATTTGTTCAAGACTGTTAGTGGTAGAATTAGGCCTAAAGCCCAGTTCTCCCTTCTTTCTACCCAGTACTTTTTCCACTGCAGCTACTTCTAGGTTATTTATTATTAAATATGGAGTGTTCAGTAGTGGATAAAGAAGAAAAAGAAGTCCTCAGTTACTTTACTATGAGCTTAAAGGCTTTCTGTCAAGTTTAAATCCCAAACAGCAATCTTCTAAAAGATGACTCCAAAAAAACCCAAACACATTAGTATCTTAACAATTTTGTCAGCTACACCTCAATAAAGCTGAAGAAGGGGGAAAAAAATTAAAAACAGGATGGTTCTAACCTTACCTAACCCTGCCCACAAGTAACAGAACTGACTGGCACTACACTGAAATTTAAAGTAGTCTTTAGGGGCACCTGGGTGGTTCAGTCGGTTGGGCATCCGACTTCAGCTCAGGTCATGATCTCACGGTTTGTGAGTTCAAGCCCCACGTCGGGCTCTGTGCTGACGGCTCAGAGCCTGGAGCCTGCTTCGGATTCTGTGTCTCCCCTCTCTCTGCCCCTCCCCTGCTCATGCTCAGTTTCTATCTCTCAATAATGAATAAATGTTAAAAAAAGTAAATTAATTTAAAAAAACAGTCTTTAGCTATTACACACACACACACGCACACATATATACAACACAGACAAAATGATTATGAAAAACAAACTGCTAAATAAATGTTGACATTAAATGATTTTATAACTTAAGGTGAGAGCTGAGTCTTAAAGTACCTGGCTATTTTTCAGTTTCCATTGCAATCCTTAAATCTACATGAAACATTTAAATTCCTCAGGGTTAAATCTGAAGTCCCCATTTGTTTTCTTCTGTGTGAATTTATCTACTTCCAAAGCTTTATGTAGCATCTACATGCTCACAATTCCCAAATTTACATTTCCAGTCAAAATTTCTCAGAGAACTAGACTTGCGTATCCAATTTCACTGGCATCTTAAGATTAATATATTCAAATGGAAACTCCTTTTTCTACCCCAAACCTATGTTGAAAAAAATAGAAACACCTTGCTGTTCAAGAACCAAAAACCTAGAAGTCATCTTGGATTCCTCCTCCTCATTCCCTACACAATCTATTCAGAGGTAACAATCTTTCTATTTTCAAAGTATCCTGAATCTGAAATGTCTCTATCCCCAATGTCACTACACTCGTGTAAATCACCACTGTCACTCACCTGAATTACTAGATTCCTCCTTCCAGCTCTGCTCACTTCAACTCTTGGGCCCTCTGATTTAGTCACCACATAGCAACCAGAGTAGTATTTTAAAAATCTGCATCAGATCACGTCTCTGTCTTGCTTAAAATTCTTGAATGACTTCCTAATGCACATATAATTAAGTATGAAACCTTTACACCATGGTTTCAATGCCTCTCTCCAAACCTCATCTTGTCCCATTCTTCCCCACTGCCAATACTTAATTCCCCATTCACAACAGGCTTTGTTTTCAATTTCTCTATTCCAGGGATTGGCAAAGGATGGCCTGCTGTCTTTCTAAAATAAAGTTGTACTGGAAAACTGCCACATCCATTCATTACATATGGTCTACTGCTCCTC
This sequence comes from Panthera onca, assembly GCF_046562875.1. Classification (NCBI taxonomy): domain Eukaryota; kingdom Metazoa; phylum Chordata; class Mammalia; order Carnivora; family Felidae; genus Panthera; species Panthera onca. Next base: position 14,157,335 of record NC_138346.1, on the reverse strand, counting down.
CGGTGTTACAACAGGAGAGGGCTGAGGGACTGCCGACAGAGAACATACGGCTCAGGAAGTTGAAAATATTGACTATCTGGTCCTATAAAGAAACAATATTCTACAGCCATCCCCTTTGCCTGGAATGCTCTTCAACCCACTTTTGTCACGAGCACCTTCTCACTCTTCAAGTCCCAGTCTAAACATCGTTACAAGTATTACTTACTCAGAGACCCCCTTCTTGGCCTACATAGTTACCCTCTTCTTTATCGCCACAGCCCATTTTCTTCACTATGTTTTATAACTAAACATTTGTTTACTTGTTAATCTGTTCCATGTGTGCAGGGATCAAATGCATCCCAACTAATTTTTTACACCTAAGTCAGAGGTAGCAAATAACATACAGTTTTAAATGCTGAATTCTGTACTGATAAACCTTATGTGGATATTTTTGAGGCTTTAACAAAATGATCTACAATTTAAAAATCCTTAAAATTAGAAAGTAGCAGAATTTTTTTCTCTAGTATAACCATGAATTTAAAGTTATTTTATTTAGAAATAAATGTGAAAGAAAAGCCAATCCCTGTGAATTCTGAAATGTTTTCATATTTTCTAAAATAAGACCAGAGTTTTTTCTTATGGCAAGGCACAAGAGCCATATCACACCCTAAGTTTTGCTTTGTGGTCTAGAGAAATCTACTGAATTCCTTTGGATCTCAGTTTCCTCAAAGGGACCACTCTTCCAGAGCTAGGAAGAATATACTAACCAAGTAAGAGAAAAGCATTTAGCTTTTCTATGTCGGCTTCAATTTTGTGAAATTACTTCTAAAGCCAATAATCAGTTACTTTCATCTCAAAGAAGTTCCTCCATTCGTGTGCTCTGATAGTTTACTTACGCCACTCTGCTTTACCAAAGATATTGCCCGGATGTTTACTATTCTCATCTTAAAACCAGGGTACTAGCAACTATGATAAACCAGCCCCAATTCTCCATAAAAATGTATTTCATCTGAAACCTTCAACATTAAAAAAAAAAAAAATAGGTTCTGGCTGCCTATACCATAGCACTGAAATGTTCACTTGAGTAGGAAATAACTTTGCTTTAAAAAAAAAAAAAATGTTACTGCTTACGCAGTTCGGCAAACTGCTAAAAGCACAGTGAACAAAAAAACCCCTGATGACTAGACCACACAGTAAGGCTTTCAGAACCACAAAAAGGAATACATTCTGTGAGACTGAAGATGGTTACTTTGATCCCACAGAACCCTAAACCATTCTCTCACCTTCCTGTCAGAGAATTCAACGAACAAACGGGTAATAGCAATTATCGTGCAAATGTAGTTTGCACATTATGTTTTGCACATTATGTTAGTAACATTCCTAAGTCCCATTTGGTAGAAAAAACTGAGATTTCCTGCACCAGGGCACATTAAGACTACTGTATAATGGCCCTGTTCGTGTCCCCTTCATATAGTAGTACTATATTTGTGTGGTTAAGAGTAAAAATGAAATAAGTTAAGTAGAAAACCCAAAAATGAGCACAGATACTAGCAGAGGTAAGTTAAAAGACTTAATTCAGCTGAAATAAAGAAATGGATTCTGAGATAAACTAGCATTGGTACATCTAGTCAGAAATTGCCTAGTTTAAACTTGTCAAATGAGTGTTTGTCAAAGAAAAAAAAAAAAATCGACGAACATGTTGAGATGCTGGTGATGTATCATTAATGCCCATGTAAGAGAAATAAAAAGAACGTGGCATATATAATTTCTTCAGCACAATTAACTTGACTACACGTTCTCTGGAACATATTATAGGGAACTAACTGCCTATATTTCCAAGTAACAATTAACCTTAGGTATGGGACCACCTTAAGCAACTCACAAATATGCTGAAACTCTTCCAGTTAGCACAGAGTAATGTTCACATGACTTCAATTTCTACCTAACCATGTTTCAGAGTTGAAAAATCACTTAAACACGGATTTTCCACTCCGGTCTCCCCTCCTCTCCTTGCTTTTTGGAGGAGCCAATTCTCAACACAACACATAACTACAGATGTTTTTTCCGCATCTTTGCCCAAGCTGCAAAGCAGCACTTCAAGACAAACAAAAACGGCAAATCGCACATTCAGGCCAACTCCTACTGAGCTATCTTTTTCCTCACTTGCCAATTTCTTAGTATATACCCAAAAAGGGCTACTCCGAGTCTCTTCATCACGTTTCCAGAAGATGCACGGTTTAATTATTAGATTTGTAATAGTTTTAGAACTAAAGAATCTCAGGAGGTATTACTGCCAGCTCCTTCATTTTAATTATAAATAAAGCAAGAGCTAAAATTTAAAGGACTATAGCTTTACAAACACTGAGGCAATTTACTTGAATCCCCTCATTTTCAGTGTGTTTACTGCATCTTGATCCATTCATTGTGCCTCAGGAGCAGATCCACAGAGAAGTCAAGGGCTCAGCCTGAAGCCACACTGCCTGAATACTGTTCCAGCTAGGCCACTTACTAGCTATGTTCATCTGGACAGATCACTAAGTCTCTGTGCCTTGGTTTCCCCACTCGTAAAACAGAGGAGAATCGTAGTATCCGGCTCATTAGTTTGTGACCAAGAACTAAAACATGTAAATGCACTAGAACTGAACCAAGCACACAGCCACTACCATCATTCACCATGGCATCTCCGGCAAATGAGAACGTGCCTCTGTTCTACCGTTAATTCTCAGTCGTTCTCAATCCCGCACTCTCTCCATATCCAAGAACTCCGATGCTCCAGTCTTCTCCCCTTCAACAGGTTGAAGCAAAATTCTCCCACTCCACATTTCTTCTTTCTTTTGATGCCAAGTTTCTTAAATTAGACTTCTTCATTTCCCACACCTACGTACCAGTTTGTTTTTGAAGACTTGTCCTTTGGCTCTGAGATGTTTGTTCTCTGGACTCCAACACTTAATCCTCAGTACGTGCTACCACACGTCCAATCTCGATCTCCAGTTCGGAGTTCCTGCTCAAGCTCTAAACCTGTATATCTCTAAACACAATTCTGTGATGATCTCACACTCAATTTCCCTCACATGTGAAATGATCTCTAAGGCTGCTTCCAACTATAAAAATCTCTAATATTACCGAAAACAAAATTTGTCACCTCCTCAATCTATTCATTTCTAGCCTATCGCTTTACTCAAAAATTTCCAGGTTCTCCCCTGCTTCTAGCAAACAACCTCCCAATTCTACATTTATATATCATTTTCATCCTAATCTTCTTAAAATATTCTGTCACATTGTCATCCACTTAAAAATTTCCAAAAAAACTCCACTGTTAAGTCCAAATTCCTTAGCTTGACATTCAAGTCTTTCTCCAATCTGTTCCCAAACCACCTTTGCAACATTACAATCTATTAATCCCCACAAATTATTATATACCTCAAATTCTTCTTTACCACCTTTAGTACACATTAAGTATACCAAATTTATTATTTCTGTATAATCACATGACATCTGCCATCCTGGAATGCCTTCCACATTGTTCACTTATATCCCAAATTTTTCACGGCTCAGTTCAATTTGATATCTTCCCATGAAATCTTACAGCCCAGGATCATCTCTCCCTCCTATGAATTCCTAAGCCATTTACTGCTCATTCAATTCATTTGCCACTTAATTATGTAACGCCTCACACTGGTATCCAAATGTCTGCATCATCTCTTACATCACAGTAAAGACAAGGGTATCATAACCCTTCGCACCCACTGCACTTTCCTAGAAAGCTGTGGAGAGCGGGCACTAAAAAAACCTGTTGACTGCATGAAGAACATAATCACTTTGCTTCTTGAAACACTAGCTACCTGCTCACATAATCCCATTTAAGAGAAAGAAATTATGGAAGGAATAGTAGAAACAGAAAGTGACTATTTTGTAACCACCATAGTTATAATGATTCATGCAAGAATCATCAATGGATGCTAAAACCATCACATGAAAGTTTCTTGGGGAACAGGATATTTATACAGTCTCAAAATATATCTGAACAAATTACTTATGAATTACAAAGGGAAAAAAGGTACCTTCACAGTGGAGAAATCTGGCGGACACCAAGTGATCAAAGTTAACATCACCAATAATGGGATAAACTGACATCATGTGCCTCCTGATGTGATGCACTGAGGACACAACATCACTTATGTATTATTCCTGCCAAAAATGCATAACCTGAAACTAGTCATGAGGAAACAATCAGACAAACCAAAAACCGAGGGACAATCTACAAAACAACTGACTGGCCTATACTCGTCAAAAATGTCAATGTGCTGAAAAACAAAAAGCTGAGGAACGGAGTGTATGATCCTGGATTGGATCCTGGATCAGAAAATGAACTGCTCTAAGGACATCACTGCTACAGAGGACAACTGATGAATATGAATGTGGACTGTATCTGGTAACAGTATTATAGTAATGTTAAACTGCCTAATTTTGAACATTGTTCTTTGGTTAAGTGAGAGAATTTCCTTGTTCTCAGGACAAACATCCCAAAGTATTTGAGGGTAAACGATTTTAAAACTTATTCACTAATTGTTCAGTAATAGTAATATCAATAATAGTAATAATAACCAGTATCAACAGCAAGATTGGCAAAATGTTAGCAACTGTTGAATCTACAAGAGATCACTGTACTGTTTGGTGCAACTTTTCCATTTCTTTTCAAAATAAAATTTAAAAAACGAACACCCTACTACCACACAAAAACTTTGAGAAGTTTTTATTTATCTGTGGTATTTTACATTTCATCAGACAATCTTAAAAGCAAGACATACTTGCAATAGAAAAGTTTGCTTTATATAAAGATTTATTCTAAAAAAACAAAAACATCATTTTAGAACCAAAGAAACATTTTCTAATGTTAATAGCCCAACACTAATTTATGTTGTTTTTTTAAAAAAATTCATGTTTACTATGGAACTTGGTTAAAACAGTCAATTTCAACTGGTGAAAAGTCTTAGACGATATTTTTTAAACATTGTAGTTTTATTCCTTTCAAGTATACAGAGGAAGTAGAGAAAGCTAAAATGGGCTGACTGATTAAGCATTTCAAGGAAAAAATAATGATCTGTAAATCACACATTAATAAACAAGCATTTATAAGTTAATCAAAGTCTGTTTCCTTAATAATGATTACAAAGAATGTATTTATCATAAATCACAAATTTCATCTTCCCTCAATTATCAAAAATTGTGACTTAGCTGGTTAGAAATTCTGAGTGAGGTTTTAGAATACAGCCACTAATTATTATTTCTCTAGGCTTCCTACAGCCTTTAAAGCTAACACTGCTAGTCACAGTACTATATAGTATATAAAGGATTTTCTAGATTCCACAGAATTAGCAATAGTCCTTTAAGGTTGGATACCTTATTTATGAGATGTTCGGTAACAACTTCTCTTAGTCCAGTGTAGAGCTTTTCTCCGTGTTTATGCAAAACCATTGTATAAGCATTTCTATAGAGCTCCTCAAAACTAAGACCACTGTTATTCTTACGCTGGATTTCTTGAATTGCATTTTTCAGAAGGTCCCAAATGCTGTTTACATATTTTTCATCCATGGTCATCTGTAATATCCAAGAGAGACAAAAAGACAAAAAAAAACACCAATGGTTGAAAATCTTTCTGTATTTGTCCACAGAGAAATTATTTTATTATATGGCTATGACTATAAATCTGCATTACTTAATAAGGATGTTAACAGTCTGTTCTAACAAAAATTAAAAAATACACATAAGAATAGTTTTTAGAGCTGACAAAAGCCATTTTTGTAAAAAAATCCTTAAGACTTTCCTCCTTTCTTACATGCATCAAAACCCTCCAATTTAAATGAAATCATAATCCCCGATGTTAATACCTGGCTTTAGCCAAAAGTGTTAAGACATCCTTCCCTTAGTTTATTTAGTGGAGTACAAGCTCAGAGAGATGCTGAGACAGAAAGAGTTCCCTAATTAAAAACAAAAAAAAAAAAACGAAACTGAGGACATGAACACTATTTTCCTCTCCTGAAGATTTACAGAGCTCCTTAGCAAATTAAAGATTGGAAGAAGACGTGCAATTAAAAACAAAACAAAAACCCCACATTTTCTGTTTAACCTAGGATTCTCTTATTTTCTTCCTTTCCCGGTTCAGATTCCACAGTCCCATCATTTGTAGCTACCTTGTATACACCCATGAATCACTTGCTCCTCTCCCCTCCAAAATACTTACCATTCTAAACCACACCTACCCACCAACTCCTCACACTCACCCATGTGTGTAGCTGAAAGTAAATGAGTAACACACACACACACCCATATTCAATAGGTCTTGGTTTAAATTCATAACCACTAACCACAAGTGGGCCCAGAGTACAACCCCACCATCCTACATTCTAGACCGTTAACTCTACCAAACAGCTGATTTTACACCATCTCCTTCATCCTCATTCTAGGATAATGACTTGCTTCCTGTTCTACTGAGAAAACAGAAACAATCTGAAGACACAATGCACAAACCCCAACCATATCCGCCAATCTATAGGATTATGAATCAATATACCCTGCTAGTCCTGGTGCTCAAAGTACCAAGTTCTTCTGCTCAAATTATAGCACAGGGACTAGAAACATAGACATCATCAAGGACTTACTACAGAAATGCAGAATTTCAGGCTCCACCCCAGACCTACAGAACCATAATCAGCATTTTGAACCCAGGTGATACCTATACAGAACGAAGTTTAGTTCCATGCCAACTCACCTATAAAGAACCTCCCTTTACCAATCTCCCTTCTCCTCATCATCACCACATTCTTTCCTCTCTGCTAGATAATTTCCACCCACATTCAAAATCATCAGTTTCCCATGTTAAAAAGAAATCCTCACAAACCCTCATACTTCTCCAGTACCATCAAATTTCTCTTTTCCATTTACAGAGAAATCACAAGACTTAAGAGATTTCTACATTCACTGACTCCAAGCCCCACTTCCCCCACTGTATCTTGACTCTACTCCAATAAGGCTTTCATTTCTACTGTTTCACTGAAACTACTTGACAAAGTCATCAGCGACTTCCATCCTGCTAAATGTCAACGGTCAGAGTTTTAGTTCTCATCATACCTGACCCATCTGGCAGTTAATGAAAAAGCTGATCATGCCTACTCCTTGAAACAGATTCCTTGCTTTGCCTTCCAAGCATTACAATCTCTTGTTTTTCTTCCTATTTCTCTAGCTTCTATTTGTCAGTCTGCTTACTGGTTCCTTCTCACAGCAACCTCCCACCCTAAACCCCTCTGGCCACAACTCAGTTTTCAGGTGAAGCTGGTCTCATCTATGTTCACGGCTTCAAGTTAACCTCAAATTTATAGACCTCGTTTGGCCTTCTGCCCTTGATGCCAGAGTCCTACATTCAGCACCTTTTCAATGTTTCCACTTGAATACCTACGAAGCATCTCAAATTTACCGTGTCCAAAACAGAAATCCTAATCTTTGCCCCCAAAGTCTGCTTCCCCTGCAGCCTTCTCCAAATGAGCAAATGTCCACACCATCCTTTCGGTTGCTAAGGCCAAAAGTTTGTAATCCCTTGTATTCCCTCATCTCGATTCTAATCCAACAGGAAATTCGATTGTTTCTACCTCCAAAATGTACCCAGAATCTAACTCCTGCTCACCTCTTCCACTACTACTAGCCTTATCCGAACCACCATCAACTCTCAGACCATCCCAACAGCCCCCTAACTGGTCTGTTTCTGCTCTTGGCCCACTATCATGCCACTCTTCTGCTCACAACCCTCAAGTGACTTTTCATTGCTCTTGGAGTTATAAGTCAAAGTCCTTATACAAACTACAAAATGTGACTCAATCTGATCATCTGACTTCATCTGTTCCTCCTTGCTCACTCTGCTCCAGCACACCAGCCTCTTTGCTATTCTTCTGAAGGTGTCAAACAAGTTCACTTTGAGGTGTTTGTATTTGCCACTCTCTACTGTCTCTCAACTGTTCTTCCCTAAGGCATCTCCATAGCTCAATCACTTTATCAACCTCACAAACGCTGCTCATCACCATAAAATAAAGCTTTAACTGCTCACTCCCTTTAAAATAGCAGTCTACTCTTACTAGTGACCCCCAAATTCCAATACTACATTCCATACTTCTTTTCCTGGCCTCCCTCTTCCAGCCAAATGTCCACTCCATGAAGGCAGGGATTTTTTTCACTGTGGAATCCCTCACCAACTAAAGTAATACATGGCATATAACAGACATTCATACTTGTTGACAGAATGATCTCCTACTAATCTCTAAGGAGCTGTTATTATGCCACATATAACCCACATGTTCTGCATTCACAACTTGGGAAACATGGCAACAATTACTCATCAGCTCCGCAAATATTTCTGACCTGAACTGAATAGAAATTACTGAGCTAACGGAATCCTCTCCAAAGAGGGCAGGAAGAAACTTCTGGAGGTGATGATGAGTGTGTTAATTGCATAGGTTATGTTGAAGGCTTCACAGGTGAATACTTACCTACAAATCCATCAAGTTGCACACCTCAATGAAGTGGTTTATGGAAACAAAACAAAACAAAACACAATCCTTTCCAAGCTATGTCCAATGGGTATGAATGTGGAAGAGTAAGGAACACAGGTAGGCAAAATAGTTCTTTCCGTCACCCTAGCAACAAAATATCAGTTCAACCCTCAATCATAGAGGATTCTTAAGCAGAGGACTCAAACTGAGTCTTATTATTCTAATCTTTTCTGGGGTGCTTAAAAAGGAACTCTTTAACAGAACAACTTTTTTACTACTCAAATCTTCTTCAAATCCCAGGTCTACCAGAAACTTTTCCAAAATGGCCTTTAGAGAATTTACCCCAACATCAAAACTACTATCTATTTTTATCACATATCCTGACACACAGGATGCCATCCATATATTTTAAGATGTAGCTGGTCGTAAGTTCCCATAAATAAAATATACAAGTCCATGTGATAATGACGGCCTCAAGTACTCCATGTATGTGTGCAATGTGGTTTTAGTTTGCTGGCAGCATATACAGAGATTATTAAAAAGCAGACTAAAAACATCTCTTGACATTAAATAACGAATGAATAAAGCAAAACAATTCCAGAGAAAAACCAAGTTAATGTGGACTATAAACTCCAGTGATAACTATACTGCTAATAGTTGAGCAAAACTGCAAATGATCTTTCCAGGCTCTAAGTAAGTTCCCATGAAAGCTAGAAAATGTACAAAAATATCTCTACCCGTCATGAATTACTAAATTTGCTATTAGAAACTAAAGAATTTTAAAAAACATAAATCAGAGACTTTGACTACTGTAGGAATTTCCTTTACATTATAATAAATCATTTCTTACATATATAAACCAAGAGTCATTTTATAATCCAAGACTGTATGCAGTATTTTCTTCAGTATTCATGTTTTATGGACAGAGTAGAGATGGAGCGAAAGGATAACAATGTTTAGGTGTAGAAATTTTCAGGTAAATAAAAAGAAAGTAGACCCAGAGAGACTGAATGACTTACCCCAATTCACAGAAATTAGGATTTATATATCCCCAAATCTAGTCCAAACTACTGAATCACATTACATTGCACTGTGCTAATATGATATAGTAATATCACAGTGTCAGTCACTGATTTTCCTGGGAAACATAGTGTGGAATATTAGTAGAGTATCTAACTTTTGCTGTCCAAAAGGCCTGGATTTGTGTCATGGTTTTGCTAAATTAACAACCCATGTGACCTTGGAAAAATTACTTAAATCTTCATTTCCTCACTTGTTAAGGAGGTTCAGTGACAGTATCTAGCTCCAAGGACTAACACGGAAGATTAAAGAAGGTCAGAAGAATTTAGCCCAGCCCAGGACACAGCACAATCCCTCACATGTTGACTAACAAAAGTTTCCAGTGATAGAATCTCTTGAACTCTCATCAATGGGAATAACTGTCACAAAGAAAAAAAACAAACAAACAAAAAAAAACTTTTCAAGCTTAATAAAAAAACAAAAAACAAAAAACATGAGCTAAAACAACAATACTTAAGGGTACAACTATGCTAAATGCAAGTCAATATAATGAAGCCTTCTTTCAGAAACAGTATTCTCTACTTCATATCTCCTATTCTTCCAGTGCCATTTTAAATGGCATTTTAATCCCCAGGGCTCTGTCTTTGGCTGTTTTCATTCTATACTGGGTCACTATGCATTTCCATCCATTATCATGATTACAATTATTACCCACACATCTAAAGTTCAAAAAATTTTAAGACACCAGATTAGCAAGGGATTCTGAAGCTTCCTAAAACTGCATACAAAATTTTACCAAATAATGTTGTGTGCATTTTCTTTTTCTGGATGATGAGTCTTGAGCTCTTTCAGATTTCCCACGAAGTTTGGCCCACATCTCAAAGAATAAGTTACTGGCTTGTGTGGTAATTGCTCCCAAATCTGTACTGCCAGCCCAGATGTTCCTCCAAAACATGAAACTACCGTATTCAATTGCCTGCTGGACATCTCAAACTAAATGCTCCAGAAACAGATCAAACTTACCATGTCCAAAAGCCCTGTTAAACTAACCCTCCTCCTATATTCTTTAATTCACAAACCAGCTAGTTTAGAAGCACGTATAACTAGCTGGTTTGTGAATTATTTATGTATAACTTTTCTTCTTCCTCTCTCATCCCCATCTCATCCAATCATCAGGTGCTGCTAACAGTAGGACCAAAATATTTCTCAAATATGCTCCCATTCTTTCATCCTGCATACTACTGTCCTAAAACTTTCCTCTAGATCACTATGACAGCATTCCAACTATCATGAACTCGAATACCTCTCAGAATCTATCTTCCTCAGAATCACCATTTAAAAAATAAATATGAGCATCATGCCCCTGTTCAAAACCTAGTTCTCATTAATAACAGGGTGGAAGGATGTACTTTAAAAGTGTACTTTAATCATATTCAAAATCTAGTCTATTCCTACTTCTCTAACTTCATCTTTCACTCACTACTACATTTATTCCTAACAACATTAAATCAGTGGTTATTCCCATCCAGTGAGACACCTCCCCCTCATTCACCACCCTCCCATGTCGCCTTTTTTTTTTTCATTAAATTTTGTTTTTTTTTTTACTTTTTCTTATTTTGAGAGAGACAGAGACAGCTTGAGCGGGGGAGGGACAGAGAAAGAGAGAATGAATCCCAAGCAGGCTCCATGCTACCAGCTGCAGAGCCCAATGTGGGGCTTGAACCCACAAACTGTGAGATCATGACCTGAGCCGAAACCAAGGGTCAGGCGCTCAACCGACTGAGCCACCCAGGCGCCCCATCTTCCCATGTTTTCTTAAAATCCTCTCCTCTGCCTCTTCTATATCCGATTCTTTACAAAGATTCTGAACACAACTCTGATGTCCTCTATCCTCCAGGAATCCTTCCCTGACCTTCTATCGCAGAGTGGACTCCTTCTCAGCTCTTTCATAATACTCAGGTCATATCTATCACTACACTCCATACTGCTTCATAATTATCTGTGCATCTTTTTCCTCCAGTAGACTACAAGATACTTAAGGAGTTATATATTTTTCTTCAATGTCACTTAGAAGGCCATAAACAAATGCCTGGTGAAAGTATCTTGATTTATCTGTATTACACTAATGCAATTTTGAAAACACGAACATCTGAATTAGTAAGCATAAGGATATGGAAATATATTTTAAGGTGCTTATCTACTGCAACTAACGTAATTTTAAAATAATCAAATGTCCTTTTCAAATAAAGTATAATCATGTGCAAGCAAGCAATAAACCCTTACATTTCATTTCTCAAGTAGTATTTTCAGATTTTCCTATTCACTTAACTACTTAATCATTAACTTTATTAATAAATATTAACTAGGAAGAAAATCATAGGCAGAAAAGCCCCTTCAGGAGAGGATCCATAAGCTACAATCTTTCCCCTAAATCAAAAAACTGAAAACAAAGGAAATGGGCTTCAAAAGCAGATTCTTCTATATGCATGCTTTTGGTCTTAGAATCTACTGAACATGTCAGTAACAGTGCTAAAATAATTATGTTATTGATGAACCTCAATTTCTCACCCATCCTTGGTACAGAATACAACATTAACTGCCAGTTAACCTCTAATCTCATCAATATTTTTAAATTTTTTTTTTAATGTTTACTTATTTTTGACAGCCAGAGTGTGAGCAGGGAAGAGGTAGAGAGAGTGGGAGACAAAGAATCCGAAACAAGCTCCAAGCTCCGAGTTGTCAGCACAGAGCCCCACATGGAGTTCAAACTTGCAAACTACGAGATCATGACCTGAGGTGAAGTCTGATGCTTAACCCACTGAGCCACCCAGGCGCCCCAAATTTCATCAATATGTTAGCCATAAAAACATCAGTCTATATACTTCACTCAGAGTCATAAAACTTAAAGGCCTTAACATTGTATACTTTTTTAAAAAGAGTAGTAACATTTTTTTAAAGTGATATTCTAAATTATTTGAGCAGGATTTTGATCTCATTGATGAAATTGCTTTACTTAGGATCCATTAATTGCAAATACACTCAGGAAGGAATGTAATGCCTCAACAAAACAATAAAATAATGGAATGCATACATACACGTAATGTTTGCTCATTATTAGGCATAGACAGTATTCTGCTCCAACAAGTTCAAGTTATAAAGTGATCAGCAAGGAAGGTAAATTCATTTAGCAAGAAAACAAAAGTTCCTTTTAAAAGGAAAGCTATAATTAAGTATCCTTAAATGCTTATGGTTTAATGAGACTTTTAAAAAACAAATCAAGAGTTTAATTTTTAAAAATGACCTCCACCCTCTTGCATCTTCCTAATCCAGGATTACAATTCCCTCATTAGTAAGTATCAACAGCAAAAATAACCTTAAGTGTTTATTTTCTTTCACAAATATCTTTGGTTATTCATCTACACTATTTCAAATGATGTAAAAACATAACCTTTAAAATGTCTGAATTTGAAAGGATGTCGGTCTGTTATATACTTACACATCTTGAAGGTTCTGTAATTACCAAGAGTTGGAGAGAACTACAGCATGAGCCAATTAAACTAAAATGAAGAGAACTGTATTCTTCACATCCACTGTATACAAAGCACAAGAAGTCTTTAGTCCCCTGTGAATAATTTTCAACAAGAAATTTAGAACAGGGTGGGTGGGGGAAAAGGGTGAGAATCTGAAATTCCAAGCAATTCAGAATGACACAGCTAGAAAAAAATAAACAAGGAAAAATGCTTAATCTTAATTTTGAGCTTCAGCCTCAAAAAAAAACTGCTCTGGTACAAATATCTGAGGAATGACAGTATTCTAGTGAGACACAACTAAGCCATAAATTATGTAAGGAAGCTGCCTTCCAGATTATAAGCAACTTAGAGTAATATAAAGTCTCTCTCCCTTTATTTTATTGTATCCTTTATAATACATGGGACAATGCCTAGGTGACTTTCAAAAACTATGATTTGAATGTAGTCCAGTTACAGTTAATGATGATGATGAGTCTTATCTGATGACCGATGACATGACTATACAACGGCTTATGACATCTGCAATAATCCCATTTATCCATCAGTTAATCTTTAACCAACCTCAACCATCAAAAATACAACAAAAGACTCAAGTATTAAGGAAAACAGTACAATGCTATACATTCATATTTTGGACAAGTTATTTAACTTTCCAGAGTTTACTTTCCTCACATGCTTGTGGCAGGAGAAATGGGAGATGATGTACTGTGTGGCAATTAAGAAAGTTTGTGAAAGCATCTGGCACACAGCACTTACTCAATACATTCGCTTCTTTACTACACAAAACTGACGTACAGCCTCACTTAATGACTTAAACCTGAATGTAAAGTTGAGACTGATGTTTCTTTAACCAGTTTCTCTGTGGTTACAGTGGAGATCAGATGAGTGCAGAACCATGCTGCCGAAAGTAGGAACTGATGTCAAGGGAGCAGAGAAAAAGATGATCAATTAGAAAGGCACAGGATCCTGGGACAATTCTGTGAAATCACAACCTAAACCCGATCCACATTCAGCTGGCCTCTAATACCATTACAGAACAGTATGTTTATAATGAGAAAGCTAAATCATCAATAGAAGGTTCAATTATAATCTGCATTTCAGCACTCAGCAGTAGGAGGCTGTTCAAAAAAATCAATATGGAAATTTGGAACAATTTTTTCTTTCAAATACCAAAGGTCAAACTTCCAGATTAGCCTATTAAAGTCCATGTAAGTTACAAATGACTTGAGTACAACTAATATATTTCAAATATATCTCCATGAATGACTTTTGCATATATGAGAAAGGGTATGTGTGACATTTCATGGTCTGATAATAATCACAGTAAGATGCAATTTTAAGTATTCTCACTGAGCCAAGAAGTTTGTCACTGTCCTACTGTGCTGTCCTCACTGAAAAAAAGAAAAAAGGGGGGGGAGGGGGAGGCAGGCTACATGCCTGGTACATTGAAACACATTTTATCCAAAGAATACAACATTCATTGTAACTGGAACTCCTCAAACATCATAATTAGAGACCTTCCCCCGTTAAGAAAATTACTTATACTTTTTTTAAAATGTTTATTCATTTTTGAGAGAGTGAGAGAGAGAGAGAGAGAGACAGACAGACAGACAGACAGGGCGTGAGCAGGCGAGGGGCAGAGCAAGAGAGGGAGACACACAATCTGAAGCAGGCTCCAGGCTCCAAGCTGTCGGCATGGAGTCCAACGCAGGACTCGAACTAGCAGGACTCGAACTAGGAGCCGTGAGATCATGACCCGAGGCAAAGTCCGACACTTACCTGACGAAGCCACCCAAGGGCCCCAAGAAAATTACTCATACTTTATATCTCAGCGTACGTTTGAGTTCCGTATTTCCATCCTAACAATCTAAAAGTATTAATTTTAATCAAAAGTGACAATATTTTCTTCTCTTTAGCCTAGGTCACTAAGTGGTTTTGAAACGGGTAAACCTTGTTTTTTAAAACTATGATAATGTGTCAAAAGCCCTATAAATTGAAAATTAGTTTACCCTGAAATCAGTGATACACAGTCCAACGGATGAGGGAAAAAATGTGAAAAAGTATAAATTACCTGTTAGCTTTGTCTTTGAATGAATCTAAACTGTAATCAAATGAGACAGGATACCAAAAGTCCATCAAAAAAATTACTACAAAAACCTGGTATCAAATCTGCTCAAAAATTCCTTGAAGCTACCAATTCACACAAAGTATGCCAAAAAAAAGCAAAAAAACCAGAGCTAATTTCCCACTGCTTCGTATTACTATTTAAGCATCATCACTGAAATAATACCATTCTGACTTTTTTAAAAAAAATTTTTTTAATGTTTATTTATTTTTGAGAGAGGAAGAGACAGAGTGAGAGCCAGGGAGGGCAGAGAGGGAGGGAGACACAGAATCCGAAGCAAGCTCCAGGCTCTGAGCTATCACACACAGCCTGGCCCAGGCTCAAACTCATGAACCACGAGATCATGACCTGAGCCGAAGTCAGAAGCTTAACCGACAGAGCCACCCAGGTGCCCCTTAACACCACTCTGATTTTAAAGAAAATTCTAAATCCAAAAGATAGGTAGCTGACTACTGCACCATCACAGAAAATGTTTTAAACCATGGGAGAACACACCAGCATTCGGCAACTAGACTGGTGTATAAATGCACCGCCTTTTACTGAAAGTTTTAGAGCTGGAATGAGCATAAGATAACCACAAATTAAAATCTCACTTTACAAATAAGGAAACTGAGGCCATGTGGCTTACTCAAGATCACACAGCTAATTAGAGCAGTGAAGAAATCCCAGGGTCCTAAAGTAAGTGTCCTTCTGTTGTTACCTCCATGTCAACTCAAATCACCTGGGTGCACAATTTTAAGACAACATTTAGTAACTGAATAGGCTAATGTGGACACTGAATTATTATGGCTATATGATTGTTTCAGTCTGGTCTAGAGAAAAGACCTTTAAACTGGAAATCAGGCTTCTAGTCATGGTTCTTCCATAAATTCAAGTCATGAGAGTATCCCCTTGGGTAAATCATCCTCTCTAGTCCTCCCTTTCCCCATCTATTAAGGAAGACTGGCACAGATTCTCTCTAAAATCCCTTTTAGCTTTTAAAAATTAAAATATGAATATAAACAAGAGCAAATAAATGACTTGTTTAGTTGGCTAGGGATAGTTTCATCAAAAAACAAAACAAAACACTTTTTTCATGTCTCATTTGCATGTACCATAAGGAAAAGTGAATTATTTTAAAGTATCTGCTCTTTGTGCTTCAAAATTGATTTTACTGTTTAACCTACTTCTTAGTATATTCTCAAAGACAAAAATTAAGGATTATATTAAAGTATAACATGTTAATTTAAAAAAAAAAAAATCACTTTTTTCTAAACCTATACTTAAGATGAACGTCTGCTAATTGGAAAAAGTTTATAAAAAATTGTGCTATCAGTCTTCTAGTTTAAAAAGGAAAGTGTTAACTCACAAATGTATCAACTAATGTCTTTCTTATAAGTTATGACTTTGCTTAATTCAAGTCAATACATATAAGGATACCCTTAATTTATCAACACAAATTTTACTGAATATACACTTCCATTGATTTCAAGTTTTTAGTAACTTTTATTGTCTTATGAGAGATGCATTTTATCTTCAATCTAGCAAGATTTATACTTTCAAAGGCTCCTTCCAATGACCAAAAACTAATTTCGATTTCTTTTCATCAGGAGTACTGCACTGTATAAATTTTAGGGCCCCTGGACCTGCCCCTGGTTAATAATTTGAACAGCAATCTTAGAATTAATTTTCCAATATATTCCTATTGAGAAAGTAAATATTTCAGAACCTAGCAAATGCTTAAAAGAATACACCCAAGCAGTGTGGTACAGCGGGAAGAACATGAATTTTTGAATCAGATCTGGGATCTAAATCCCAGCTCTGCCTTTTCTTAGATGTACATGTGATATTATGCATACCTTACCAGGTATCTCTCGGACCGAAACAGATTTAAAACAGTAACATCTAAAGGATTTGAGATAATTATAGTTCCAAGTACCTAAAACACAGCCTAACATAAAATAGACATTCAACAAGTTGTAGTAATAATCTCATAAAGCAATTTCTCATACTATCTATAAATTGAAAATAAAAAAAGAAAAAGAATTTATCATGATTACTGTCAAGAGGATAGAGCAAATAGGAGAGGTTAAGGGTTGCTCAGTTCAGAGTTGCTTCAGAAAAGAATGACGTGCAATCATTATGTTAAAGAATTCCTCTTACGATTGAGGGGTTGCTTTTATAGAAAAATATCTCCAAAAAAGCTTGTATTTTCTTAAAGTAGTTAAAGACATTCCTTTGAAGTCTTCTTCGTTTGCTTAGCAGTAACCTTTGTCACTTAAAGAGTAAATCTGGGTCCATTCCTTTCTCGATTGCAAGTACTAAACGAATGAAAATCAAATTTAAGAAGTTTTACTTAACCACATTTTCAACTTGAGACTGACTTAAAAAAATAAAGGAATGCTTTCTAGTAGCAAAACCTCCGGATAAGGGGTTAAGGCCAACGAAAGGAATCCGTTCTCAATTTGTCAGTAACTGTCCCAACTTGAGCAAGCAGGGCTCTCCTTGACTTTAAAAAGGCTGGATTAACGACTAGTGATTTTAAAGCAGTGGTTAATAGAACTTTTTAAAATGAAATCTTTTGTACAAATGACAACTACAGTTGGCTTTAAATAACAAGAGAAGGAGATTTTTGAAGATACACCTCCTCCACTCCTCCTATGCCTCCTAGGTCTTGGAGACCCTGTAAGTATTTGAAAATGACTGTCCTACATCAAATGTATTACTTTTGTTTGGAAACTCTGCCTTATGATTAAAAAATTCTTTTATAGGTCTCATTGATGCCACTGTTTCTCAGAAAGCACTTTCTCACAACTAACCTGTGAGAAAGACTGCTGTAGTTTCCCATCTTAAAGACAGTAAAACAAGAGTGTATTTATTCACTGATTCATGCAACGTTGCTGGATACTATGGTGCTACACTGACAAAGATCAATACAAAAAGACTTAACGCCTCCTCTAAAGAAAATCATGTTCTAATAAAGGAGATACAGACTGTAGACTTAGAAGACTTTTGAAAATAAAGAATAATAGTTATGATAGCCAGTTACCATGATAAAACAAGAAAAGAACATCTTCCTTCGCTGAGCCCTAAGGGGCAAAGAATGAGTAAAGACAGAGGTCAAAGGCTATAACTGAAAGGAAAGAAAGCTGAAGGAACTTATACAAGATAACATCAGTTTTCACAGTGAAGCAGTGGTTAAATTTCTGGAAGACAGATAAAAGAATTCTCAATAAAGAGCTTAAAGACAGTGATTAAAGTTCGGAATAGCTTGCACAGGAAAAGGAAGCAGGAGCTTACCAGGGACACACAAAAAAAAACCTGCCCAGAGGCCCTGGGAGTCCAGCTTAGATATCACCACCGTCCAATTTTCCCCAGGAGCGCACAACAGCCTAAAAAATATAAGCAGTGAAGGCAGATGGGTGGAATGATCCAAGCCACTTTGTGCAATTTCTGGCCTTACTCTGGGGAGGTAGTATGAAAGAAGAGGCAACTAGTAACTAGCAACTAGTTAACGAATAAGGAGGCACCACGGCTTAAAAGAATGAAGGGGATCTTCTTGAGATCCAAGAGCACATTAATGTCAGAAGGAAAACAAGCAACAAGTACAACAGAATAATGAAATAATAACAACCTGCATTTATTCAGAATGCTTACGTTGTGCCACACACTATCCTAAGAGCTTTACGTGTATTAACTATTCTGAAGAAGTAGGTACTGTTTTCTCTTCTTACAAAAGAGGAAACAAGGGATTTGCTCACTACATCTAACAAATGGAGAAGCTAAGATAGAACGTAATATCAAAGTTTAAGATTTCTAAAGCAACAAAATGACAAGCTCTAAGACAGAGTGAAGACCACTGTAATAAGAAGAGGCCAGGTCTGTCTGATCATCCTGTTTGATCCTGACCCCCAGGAGGAACACATAATAACTGATTTTAAATTGAGTAAATGAATGACTGTGCCACATGTATTGGATGGAATTAAGATCTGAACTGGAAAGAATGTGAGGAAGGTATGAAAGTCTTCAGTGACTAAAGGAACACGTTTAAGAAGTTAGGACACAGTCACAGGGAGTGCAAAAAAGAACAGTTCACAATGGCCCAGGCCACAAAACGTGACAGATGTGGTTAATAAATGGTTTCTGGGCCTAATGATTTAAGAATTCCAAGGAAAACAGACACATCAACTTAAGAAGATAAGCCTGAATTCCCAGGGTAAAGCCAGGTTTCAGATGCAAAGAAGGCAAAGAACTCTGAGAACAGGTTGAAGATACAGAAGAGTCAATCTGCAATGAAAATGGGGGTTCACAGTGGACAGCTCAACCGGCTGAGAAGAAAAAATCATGGAGAAGGGAGTCAACTGCAGAGTACAGCTAGTGAGCAAAAAAGACCGGACTACAGGTTTGGTCTTCAAAAGCTCAAGCCAAGGTTACTACCAGTGCATCATACTACTCTACTTTCAAATCATTATTGTTTCAGGAGACTAGGCTGACTACCCTTCAAAGGAAGTGCACAAGATCATTAAAAACCTACTACATCTTAAGACTTCACTTACAGTCGCAAAGAGAGTTCAAACATTTCAGAGCGGTCCTTGCATCAACTTATCCAATTAATCAATTACTATGGTTTAGCTTAAAGGCCTAGTTTCTCATTTAATCAATCATTCGCTAACCATCCATACACTGTGTCTAACACTAAGCTAAGTGCTTCGTGGTTCAAAAGGGTGTCTGGTGTAAGCTTTGGGCAGGGTCCACAACCGAGCTCATGAGAGAAACAAAAAAAGAAGGGAACGGAAAAGAAAGGGAAGAAATGAAGAGAAGCAAAACGTATTTTTACATAAATATTTGGCGTGTACTTTCTATTATGTACATCACACTCCCTCAATAAAGTTATCCAAGATGTGACATACTTATTCCAATGATTATGCAAGAATCATTATCACAACTTTTCTGAATCTACCCCCAAGAGCCAGTAGCATTCTTTGCAAGTGTCCCAACGGTACCAAACCTATATCCTTTGGGACTGATTTTCAGTGTGGTTCAAACTGGCCATGAAGGCTTTTCAAAATGTAAGCTCTAAAAATTGTACCAAAAAAAATGGCAGCATCACTAAAATGAGCATTTAGTATTACAACATAACAACCTGTAAAAATAACATTCAATCTTAACATTTAACTTGTGGCATAACCATGGCTAAATAGTGGTACAAACCGCACCTTCGAGCTAGGTAGTGTTCTAATGCTTTATTCTAGTTCACAACAACCCTGTAAGGTAGGTCCTATTAGTATTTTCATTTCAGAGGGGGAAACTGAAGCTAGAAGAAGTTAAGTAACTTGTTAAAGACGATGCAGCTAGAATAAGGTAGAAATGACACTCAAAACCTGGCAGTCCAAAGCCTACACTCTATTATATTCTCAGTCTATTTTTTAGTCAGACTCCCAACACACACGTTGAATAAAGTAAAACTAAAGGAAAATTCCCTACAGACTATCCATAGTTTTATTCTCAGGAGTCGTCAAAGACATGCAAATTAAAGTATTTAAGTACTATTTTTTCACCTATGAAACTAAAGATATGAAATGCTGGCTAAGGCACTGCTACAAAATAGAAATACACTAATATAACCTTGACTTGTATAATTAATTCTGAAGAGCATTCCCTTTAGAGCCAGAGGGTCTGCATTAGGATCCTAGTTCTGCCACTTCCGAGCACAGTGACCTTAAGAAAATTTCTTAGGTTTTCAAGGCTTCTTTTGTAAAACAAATGATGATAGTACTCCATACAGTTGTGCAAATGAAATGAGTTTACACACGCAAAGCGCAGTAAAAGACAAAGAACAGTGTGTGTGGCACATGATAAGCATTCATTAAGTGTTAGCTATTATTAATTCCTACCTTTCTGGAGGTCAATTTGGCAACATATACCAATTCTGTCTGGCTCAGTAATTCCATAATCACGGATAGGTTCAGTATTTATGTGCCTAAATAATCACAGTTGCATTATCTGTAGCAGAGGAAATACGAACTAACTGGAATTAATCAAAATACCTGGCAGTAGGGAAATGGTTAAGCAAACTGAGGTACGGTAGAGTGTTACTCTGTACAAGTCATATTGATATATTTAACATGAAAATACTATATTTTAAAAAAAGTTTGTAACATGACATAGTACCTCAATTTTACTAAGGGTTCAGGAGTATACGAAAAATTAAAAGAAAACACATCAAAATGTAAATATTGCTTATGTCCAAGCAGTAGAACTAGAGGTAAGTTTTAAAAATTTTTTAACATTTATTTTTGAAAGAGACAGAGCACAAGCGGGGGAGGGGCAGAGAGAGAGGGAGACAGAATCTGAAGCAGGCTCCAGGCTCAGGGCTGTCAGCACAGAGCCCCATGTGGGGCTCGAACTCACAACTGTGAGATCATGACCTGGACGCTTAACCAACTGAGCCACCCAGGTGCCCCTAGGGGTGATTTTTATTTCCTTATTTATAAATTTAGATACTTAACGTTTTCTATCATGAATATGCATCACTTTTATAATTAGAAAATCTACTAAAATGAATTCACTGCTTTGACAGATTATGACTGGTTTTCACAATACACTGACAGACACTAATTGCAATTCCTTTTATAGCTCAAGGATTTGTGCTTACTAGTAACACCTTTACTTTTTTGTTGCATTTACAATGAACAAACGAGAACTACTTTCAAAATTGGATTATTCAAAACTACAAATTGTCAGTAACTTTTACAAAAATTTAACAAAACTGCTAACGAACATCAGATGATGTTGAAAGTAACAGCAAAAAGTTATCTCAAAGGGACAGCTGGGAGCAACTTAGAATACAAAGGGAAGGCATACTACTTTCTCTAGTCTTAAACATATAATCTTCATAAACTGGAAAAGTGCTGTTATTACTTAGCTACATTTAATGAATGAATAACGTACAAACAAATGAAGCTTTCTCTATTTTGTCTCAATGAACTGACCTTGTGACTGAAGTATTATTTAGAAGGTCAATTTCTACACTCTAAAATAGTTGCAAATTTAATATTGATACTAATAATTTTCCAGGCTCCTGTGAAGGGTTATCTAGGAAGATAGTGCAAATATACACATCTTATAGATACCTACTTTATGCTTTTGTTTTTTAACTTCTAAAGCCAGAGAGGTACTAACAGCTACAACACAACTGGCTGTCCTGAAACTATTAGAAAGAATCAGTCTAAGTGTAAGTGACACTTCAATGAATCTGTTACACCTTACTCCTTAATTTCTCTACACTAGAGAACAAAAAATAGTTAATTCCCCACCCTGTGTGATTTGTCAGACTGTCATTCAGCTTTCCCGTCTATACACTCCAGTAGTCCTAGACAACAACTATGTTCTCTAAGGAAGGGAAATCTATTATGAACATCAAGCTATTCCCCCAAATTTAGCAAATTTTACTATAGCCAGGAAAAACAAAAACCTTAACTGTCTCCATTTGTTATTAAACTCTTGTGCTCACAGGTATATCACAGATGATCTTAAAACTCATCTCTCTCTAATGTTACTCTGTGCTTTCCACCTAACAATCACCTCCACGTCACTTACTGCTCATGCCACACAGACAGGAGCTCTGTGAAGCTCATCTGGAATTATGGTGTGGACATCACAACCTGAGACTCTTCATCATGATTTAGCATGCGTCTATAAACTAACAATTGAAACCATTTCCAGACCACACTCTAAAGACCATCACTTTCATAACATGATTCCTACTCTGACGGCTAAGCCAAAAAAGACATACCAGAAGAGAGGCCAGTTATTTTCATTCAAACGTATCTCCTCCAATCCAATCCAATCCAATCTTTCAAGCCCATGTGGACAGAACCCATGCGGAAAGTACAGATGGTGAGGAATGGCTTTTCAAACGGAAGAACAAAAGGTTCACCTGACAGCAACTAATCCTACATAGCGGAACAAAAGCTCAGGGGTGAGACAGACGGCAACAGCAAGGAAAGAAGTGCAGAACTTCTTGGGGCAGCACTCTGATCCAAATCCATAGAGCTTCCAGGAGTTCCACAACTCCAGGCTCCTTTCTTAAAAATGTTTTGTGGCCCTTGCTGTTATTTAGGGTACAAAAAAAAAAAAAAAGAATGTGAAATGCCATATATTTTAGTGCACTGCAGGAAAGCTAACAAACTGGGATAAACTTTAAGTCCATCAACAATTTATAAATCCAAAAAGTCCTCTATTGTTTTCCATCTTAAAAAGAACTCATTTCTCTTAAAAATCTTATAAAAAGCTCTACTTAAAGTGCAAATTGTGTATAAAACTGTGGTATGGCATAACTTTTACTCTTGTGAACAATGATGAGGGCACACTTACAGTATGCCCTCAAAACGCTAAAAGGAACTTGACTTTACTGATGGGACTGTATCTGCAGTAGGCTTAGACATCTATCAAATACCTGGAAGTCCACCTACCACTCTATTCTGCAACGAAAACAAAACAATCTCAATACATATTTTACACTTTCTGCATCAATTTATAAAACAGAATCTGAAATGAGCACTTGAGACCTCTGGTAAACTACAATTTTCTTAGACTACAGTACCTACAGTATATATCCAAACAGTAATGCAAAATACAATACCTGTAAGTACTATACATATGTATACACATAAATACTCTTTTTTCTTTATGGAACACTATGTATTTGCTACTAGAAGATTGCTAACCTGAAAGAAAAAATTTGAAGGTCTAGGAAGTACTCAAACATTTACCAAAGGATAAGTCAGTGAAATACCATACCACCAACGCATGTATCTTAGTGAAGGCTCAAAGGACTAGGACTTAAAAATGTATGTATTAAAAAACAGGATTCTTTTCAGTGGAAACTACTTAGGAGTATGAAGACTTATGAAATAATGAAAAATTATGCTTTTAAAAATTAGCAGATATTAAACCACTGAATATCAAACACCTGTCATTTACAAACTTCAATAAAGGATTTTAGAAAATCTTAGATGGCAACAAGTGATGGACAGAAAAGGTCCAAATGAGATCACAACCATAACACTACGTAAAAAAAAAAAAAAAAAAAAAAAAAAAAATCAGTTTCAGTAGTCAGCGCTAACGTATCATATATTATAGTCCTCTGCTAAAGGAATAATGAAATTCTCTCGCCTCTTCCAATAAGACAACATCCAGAAAGAAGGGATCTTGATTCTTCAAGCTATACTGACATATCCCAAGCCCCTAGAACAGTGTCTGGCACACAGTAGTATTTATTGAATGAATGAGGGAATGAAGACCAGGTAGGAACGGGTAGACCTAAAGAGACGAAAAAACTGATCACACTTAAATAAAAGTACAAGTGGTTACTCACAGTATTAACAAAAACGAGTTAACGTCAAACGTGAGCTATTACAGATTTTACTAACAAATCTGATTTAGAAGAACTCAAGACTTCAAGAATAGCAAATTTTCCTAGAAAACTTACTGTATAAAACTATTTAAGATTCTTTTTAATTCTAAGTTCTGCTAAAAATGTTCCAACTGATTTAGTAGCAAAACACTACCTAACCCATTACAAACCCAGCTCACTTCATTATAAGGGAAAACATGCTAATCGACTTCACGAGTTCTTTTCTGTCAACATTTCTCACTTTCTTTTTCTTTCTCATATTTACTGGGGGGGAAAAAACTTCAAAAACTCAAAATCCCTTTAATTGGTGTATCAAAACACTCAATTTTCCTGAGCATATCCTATCTTTACTAAAAGCCTGGAGTCTCTATGCAGTGACATCACCACTCAGGTTAAGTACAATTTCAGAACTCTGCATCAGGTCCATTTTTTTTTTTTTTTTTTTTTTTCTTAAACGTTTTAAGAATTCAGAGCAGTCCTCAAGTTCTCTGGGTGGGCTTCTTACTCAATTGGGACAACTGTATTAGTAAGTCTCCCCTCGCTGCAAATCGCCCTCGTGCAAAAGCATGCTCTAAGAAGCACATACAAACCACACCTTTCCCCCTTCACAAGTTACGGGTCTGTGATGCTAAGACACCGGAGATCTTTCTCCAGTTTCGGTGTTTTACAATCTCCCGTGCAATTGCTAGTTTGTCTGTCTTGACGTAGACCTGTTACTGTAGCGACACGAGCAAGTACGTCCAGTTTCTCTGTTACAACAGTGCATTTTAATCGCTTGCCATTGGCTACCTGGATCAGCTCTGACATCCAAAGTTATACCCCGTATACGGAACGCTGCAAGCGCCTGTAACTCAGCGTAAGGCTCAGAAAGAAAAGTTTCTAGGCAGAACCCGTTGGCGGTCACTAAAACCTACAGAGACGAGCAACTCGGGGCGGTGACTACTCGTTCTTTTGGGCTTCCAAGGCTAAAGAAGGGGCGACACAATTGTCCAGTGCGTTTTCTCTGGCTTCCCCTTGACCCTCCTACGAGTGGCGAGGCAATTCCTGCGCAAGAGAGTTTGTAAAGTGCTTCGGGAGCCTGTGGACGAAAGACGCTATCAATACACCTGATGTTGTTAGTCCACAACTAGCGAGCGTTACGTGGAACCACGGTCACTGCGTCGGGGGGCAGGTCGGTGGCAAAAGCCTCCCCGAGGAGAGGAAGGGAGACGGAGAGGGAGAGGACAGTCCCCTTCATCATCCGACAGGTCTTGGTTGGCCATCTTTGAGGCCAGGGGATTTGTGAAACGGCAGCGAGCCCACACGTGAAAAGTTACACGCACGCCCCACACACGGAGGACTTGCACAGTCCCCGTCCCTGCGGGTCCGGTGGTCCCGGGAAGCGGGCCGGGAGGGGAGCGCCAGGGGCCGGGCCTACACCCCCAGGGACGTGGGAAGGTGCCAAGGGGCCCCGGCAAAGGGGCCCCGGCCGCGGCCGCCGCCCGCGGCTCGGCTGGAGGAGCAGCCCCCGGCTGGGTGCGCGGCGCCGGGCGCGGGGAACGGCCCGGGAGGGCGGCCGCGCAGGGGCCCCGCGCCGCCCCGTTGCCGGGAAGGCTCGCGCCCCGCGGCCGGCGGCGTGGGGGAGGGGAGGCCGGGCCTGCGGCCTGTTGGGGGGGAGTTCAGCCCGGGCCTCGCGTGCGGCTCTCCGCCGGGCCCCCGGCCCCGGGGTCCCAGGCGCCGACGAGAGACTCACCGGAAAGGCCCGGATCCGCATCTTGGTGTCCTTCCGGCTGCCCGTGCCTTTGCTCAGATTCGACATGGTGCTCGTCCCCTCCCCGGCGGCGGCTTCGGGTCTCACTCCGAGGCGCCGGTGTCACATTTAAGGCGGGCGGGCAGGCGAGGGGCTACGCTGCGGGCGGCGGCGCGGCCCCCGGGCTGGGCTGAGGAGCTGGCCGGCCCCTGGGCGGCCGCGGCGGGGGCGGCGGCGGCTCGGGCTCCGGCGGCTCGGGCTCGGCTGAGGGGGGGCTGCGCTGGCGCGGCGGCTCCGCGGGGTCCCCCTCACGCCCGGCTCGGCTCCCTTTATCGCGCTCCTCCGCGATGGCGGCGGCGGCGGCGACGGACAAACATCTCACTGCGCAGGCCGAACGTCCTCCTCCTCCTTCTCCTCCTCCGCCTCAGCGAGACGAGATCCGGCCCAGAGGGTGGAGGGGGGAGGAGGGAGGGAGGAGAGCCGGAGAGTGGAGAGATTGGGGGGAGGGGGGTGGGAGGACGGGAGGGGGAGGCGGGCGGCCGCGGCGGGGACGCTCAGATCTCGCGAGAGGAGGGCGAGCGCGCGGCCCCGAGTGGGGCGGGGCGAAGCTTGGGAGCGGGAGGGGTCAACGGGAGGGGAGGAAGGGGCCGGGGACTTAGAGAAGTGGGAGGGACCAGCAGGACGGGGAGGTGGGGAAAGGGGCGGGGCTGAAGGCGGGAGGAGAAAGCTGCCTTTTTGAAAGGGGAACGTCGCGGACGGGGCTGCGGACAGGGGTGGTTGCTAATTGGTGGAGCGCGGAGCGGGGGGGGGGGTTGGGGGGGGGTCGTGGTCACGTGAACGAAGTGGGCGGGGGAGGTTCAGAGAGCCCGAGCGGGACTGTAGTGGGCTGGGTCTTCCTGGGCTGGGCAGGGCTGCGACGGGCCGGGCCGGGGCCGGACCTGGGTTGGGCGGGGCCGGGGCCGCAGGATTGTAGTCTCGGGGAGGAGCGTAGGGGTGCCAGGTGGATTACCAAGTCCTGGAACTGGTTCCTGTGCTTTTCTAGGGCATGTGGACTAGGGAGGTGTACTTGAGCAGAAGCCAGAAAGTTGAAAGAAGAGTTTGTGCAGGAGTCACCTGTAGTGTTAGAAATTAGAGGCCTGTATGCCTTAGGAGGTATTGTGTTTGGATGCACCGACCCCACTTCTCAGCTCTGAGGGATGGGAGATGGTTAATCCATAAAATTTCCCTAAACTCCAAAAGTTCCAGGGCCTCTTGATTCATTGATACTTCCTAGGGGAACCCAGGACTTAATAGCGTTAAAATCTCTTTTTTCATTATCATTGAAATAAAATGACAACTCCCTTGATGTAGTGCAATATTTTGGTAAGTGGTGAAAAATAGGCGATAGGATGATAGAAACCGGCTTTAACCTGCCAAATCATTTTTACCATTACCAAAGAGGATTGTCGACTTTGAAAGACAAAATTATTGTCCTTTATTCCAGTTTTCTGTAATTTGGGGAGTTTTTGTTATTCTAGTCAAAAGGTCTAGTTGGATTCATCAGTTTTGCTTTTTATCGTTTATTTATTATGAATTTTACTTCCTAACTTATGTCTTTACCCAAATTAATATTATATTTAGACTTCTGACAGCAAAGTAATGTATGAGTTTTCACTAAACTTTGCAATCTCCTTTTAAATAAGAACCTATTATTGGGATGGGTGTCTACATTTGGAGGCTGAGGGTTTAATACTTCATTCACTTAATACTTTTTGATACCTTTTATAAGTTAGGCTTTTAAACTTTTTATAGCATTTGGAAACTGGTTTTTATACTCTTTTAAGATAAGGAAACAGAAATATACTTTTTAATTTGTGTGCTATAAGGTTGAATTTGCCCTAAGTTAACTTAATTGTGATGACTAAATTTAGGAATGTCGTGCTTTCATTCACTGTTCAGATGAAGGCCCCTTTGAAAATATATTTTCTTGCTTTGTTTTCTGGTATTTACTAATTAAAACTTGAGTTCAAAAATTAAGGATATTGCTTGATGCAACACCTCTGTAAATACTGAAGCTAAAAATAGGTCATCAAGAACTGGGTTGATAAGGTAAGATTGGGAAGGGCTCTGATTTAAATATAAGATAATAGGAGTCTTGGATAGGAGTTTATAATCTGTATGTTGATTGGACCTCTATTTCCATAGTCATTAGAATATAATAACAACTGATGTTTTCTCTTGGTTGCACTGTCATTTGGCCCAGTTTCTTTGTAATTTAAGACTGTAAGTTCTAGAGCCAGCACTACCACTTTACTAGCTATATTTTGTGTCTTTTGGGGAAAGAGTCCTCATCTGTAAATGGGGATAAAAATGATACTTCCTTCTTGGGCTACTGTGAAATTTAGATGATTAACACATTTTTAAAAGCCCTAAGAGCAGTGCTCAGCACTGAGTAGCCACTCAACACCTGTTGGCTATTATTATCATGGGTAATTAAGGCCAAGGGTGTGCTATCTTCCCTCATTCAATATGTAGGTTTCAAAAAAAAAAAAAAAAATACTTGCATGCTTTTTAAATGAGTCTTGTTTTATTTAATTTTTTTTAAGTTTATTTATTTCCGAGAAAGAGACAGAGCACGTAGGGTAGGGGCAGAGAGAGGGAGAAAGAATCCCCAACAGGCTCTGTGCTGACACAACCCAACACGGGGCTCAAACTCACGAACTGTGAGATCATGACCTGGGCCGAAATCCAGAGTTGGACGCTCAACCGACTGAGCCACCCAGGCGCCTCTAGATGAGCCAGTCTTCAACACTTGGATTTCACAAACCAATAAAATATTTTTCAAAAAGCTGAGGAGCTAATATAGGGTTGGCAACTTTATTTTGGCAAGTAGGGCATTAGAAAGGAGTAACTAGCATAGACTAGCCCCGTTATCTAATTTTTAAAAGTATTTTTTAAAGTATTTTAACCACAGAAACAGGAGAAGGTAATTTTTGAATGAAGGACAGTTCTTTAAATCGATTAACTTAGCCTAATGAAGAATGATACATTGACCCGGTTTTTCTTATTTCATCACGAGCCTGAGAAAATATCATGGGCCAGCATTTAGGAACCTTCTGAATTAAGGCATATTTCCATGTAATTGTGAAGCATATCATCACCCTTTAATTTACAGTATTTGTTTTGTGAACCCACATTTTCGTATGTTGGTTTTGCTTAAGCAAAATTTGGCTGCATTTTATTTTTTTTTTAATTTTTTTTTTAACGTTTATTTATTTTTGAGACAGAGAGAGACAGAGGATGAACGGGGGAGGGGCAGAGAGAGAGGGAGACACAGAATCGGAAGCAGGCTCCGAGCCATCAGCCCAGAGCCCGACGCGGGGCTCGAACTCACGGACCGCGAGATCGTGACCTGAGCCGAAGTCGGATGCTTAACCGACTGAGCCACCCAGGCGCCCCAAAATTTGGCTGCATTTTAAAAGAACCACTATCAACGGCATCTTTTTGTTAGGCCAAGAAAAACCCTTCAAAATGAATATGCCACTGACATTACTGCTAACTTATTTGTTCATTTATTCATTCACTCATTCAAGAAATATTTATTTAAGGCTGCTATATGTCAGGCACTAAAGGTGAATAAGACAGACGAGACCTGCCATCACAGAACATACACTCTTTTCCACATCTCAAAATTTGGAAACCACAGACCCAAGTAGGATTTGGCAATAACTTCCTATACACTGCAGCCCAGAAATCAGAGATTTTCTTTGTTAGAAAACCAGCAATCTCTCCTGTCAGGGTACCTGGAATCTCACCTTCTTGCTTATGGACAAATGTCCCAAATTACTTGGAAGACTTGTATGGGGACATAGGAAATAATGCGCTTTATAATCTGAAATAGTGACGGACAGAAAACAGGATGCATCTAGAAGTTTCCTCACAAGCAACCCGTTGAAGATAAAGAGGAAAAGACTGGAGAAAAATGCATCAGATTAAGCAAAAGCACTTTATTATCATAAAGCCTTTTCCATAGGTCTTGGAATCCGTGAATCAAGCTAAGCCCTCTGAAAATGGGATTTAGTACATCCTTAGAGGGAAGATATGAGGCGAGACTCCAACGTTCCAAATATCAATTTCCATCACACATCCCCTGTTTTAGTATTCCATCATGACTCATTCAGGACAAAAGTTTGGTTCAAACTTACAAACTGCCTGTCTATAAAACACGGTTTAGAATGCTCGAAAGAAAAAAAAAAAAAAAAAAACCACCAATCTCAAAATGAGTATGAAATATTTTCTAAAGCAGGTATTCTTCTGTACCCAGTGGTATTCCCTGATTTGCAAATAGCAAATGAACTTACAAAATATTAGTTTTTCTGCCAACTGCCACCTGATCTAGCAGAGAAAGCAGTCCTGGGATAGGAACTCACTAGATGCTGCGTGCCTGCCGTTTGGTATTCTTACTTATGCTGACCATGTCCTGACACAGGAGAATAGTGGCCCCATTTCCATTTATTTGTATGGACCACGTGCAGTCAGAGAACCCAGGAGGCTGAGTGGGCCAGCCCCCTTTTGACATCCCTGTCTAAAACAATGGCACAGACTGTGAGAAACCGGTGACAGGGAATGGCCCCCTTCTTGACCATGAGTTTCTAGGTAGCCAGGATACCAACCCACTTTAATCACTGTATCAGACCTGATTTGACTGTGTAGATATTCGTTATTAAAACAGCTGACAGCCTACCAATTCAATTAGAAAGACCGGTTCTAGGGTTTTGAATAGACCAGGGAAAGATGTATTTTCAAATGGGAAGGGGAAGATTTATAGATGTTATCACTTCTTTGGAGATAAGGGCTAGCTCTGCTTTCTTCCTTGTCTCCTTGTAGTCCATTAGGTTTGTACGTATTTAGAGTAGTAGCATTCGTATGTGCCTTATAAGAGGATGTGTTATAGGAGTATCCCATTGAGAACATAGACACAGACACGAACATATATGAAAGCTGCAGGTTCATTCTGTGTACCTTTCCTACTATGTCCTTTCTATTTTCCAAATAAGAATCACATAAGATGTGAGAGCGTATGAGACAAGTTACACCATGAATTAAAAAAAAAGTCTTAAATATCTGTTATATCATAAAAACCCATCTCCATTTTTCATCACGTCATGCTAAATAAAATCCTCTCACTGGAAGCTCTGGCAACTTTCCACTTAGCCTGGACAGTGTTGTGTCTATTCCACATTTATCAAGTAAGTTAATATTTTGGAATTATCCATACAACCGAATTTAACGGATTATGAATTCTCGATTTAAAATTACAGGTGTGGGCAGTGCATGTAATTTTGTAACTTTATTTCGAAGAAAAAGAATTTATTTTGAGGAAAAGGAATTTGCTCTCACTGATAGCCGTAACTGTGTCAAGAAACCTCCAGGGGACAATTATGAATATGTATTTCTTCATGATGAGTAAAGTATATGCTGAATTTTATAACTCATCAGTTCTTTGTGAAGTAGGTTAGTTTTGGAGTTGAGATAATAAAGCATGGTTCCAAAGAGCTATAAAAATAAATAGTTTAAATTTTATGCTAGATGTAGTAATCCTGTGAATTCTAAATACAATAGTCAACAGTCAACAAATGTAATAATATGGCACCTTCAGACTTCTTCAAAAAGTTTCTTTAGTTCATCGTTACACTGTATTCTTTACTATATCTTGAACTAGTAAAAATCAAAATATGGATAAAGCAAAAGAGTGCTCATAGAGGTGAAGAATAAACTAAAAGACTAAGAAAAAATGGTGGGGCCAATTTCTAGCTGCAAATTGATATCATGAATTAATTCCTAGAGACACGTTGATTTGAAATTACTGGTTTCTGAATCTTCTGCTTGTTGAGTGGCTGGGGATTGGGCAGAAGACCCAATCAATGGGCAATTTTTAAAGAATTTTATTTTAATGTTTATTTACTTTTGAGAGAGAGAGAGAATGCAAGCAGGGGAGGGGCAGAGAGAGAGGGAGACACAGAATCCGAAGCAGGCTCCAGGCTCTGAGCTGTCAGCACAGAGCCCAACGCAGGGCTCGAACCCACGAACCCGTGAGTTCATGACCTGAGTTGAAGTCGGACGCTTAACCGACTGAGCCACCCAGGCGCCCCATCAATGGGCAATTTTGAGAAAGGGGACATGGACATCTTGTTAAGATGAAACCAGCAACTAACTCTTTCTTTCTTTCTTTCTTTCTTTCTTTCCTCCTCTCTCTTTCTTTTTCTTTCTCTTTCTTTCTTTCTTTCGAGAGATTGAGAGCATGAGCAGGGGAGGGGCAGGAGAGAGAGAGAAAGAGAGAGAGAAAGAAAGAATTCCAAGCAGGCTCCATGCTCAGCACGGTGCCTAACTTGGGGCTTGATCCCACAATCCTGAGATCGTGACCTGAGCCGAAATCAAGATTCGGACCCTCAACAGACTGAGCCACCCAGGCACCTCAGTAGCAACTTTATTTCTAATCCAGTTGAAAGTCTTTTAAAGAATTTGCTTTTATGAGACCTTTAGAAATAGTATTTCTCTACTCCTGAAATCCTTGTTGAGGGTTGCCTATCTCCACATGAACCTTTATCCTTTGGGAAAAGTTGCTTTAGATGCTTGGATTGTTAAGCCACTGCCACATGTTTTAAATTAATTTTTGTAATGTTGTTTGTCCTTTTGGGGGAGGGCGGTTGCTTTCTATTACCATCCTGATTTCTTGTTTCCAAGGATTCGGCCATTAGGTGGGGTCTTAGTCGGTGGTACTGTTCACTCCCTGCCACAACGGCCTAAAGGCCCGATCACACTTCTCCGCTTCCCAGCTCGGCCTGGGGATGTATAATGTACACCCAGCAGTCAGACCGTCTCTCCCAGAAACTCTTGAGTAGGTGACTGAAGAACACAGGGACAGTTGGTGAACATGCGGGCAGTGGCAGGTGGCCTGGCTCTTCCTGCTGCATGACTCATTGTCTTTCCTGCTCTTCAGCTTTCCACCGGTCCCCTGGTTCCTGCTCGTTTTCCAGCCCTGGTCCTCCCACCTTCCCTCGTGTCTTTATTCTCATTATTATACATTTCTAAGTTTAAGTATAACACACAATGTCACACGAGTTTCCAGTGCACCACATAGTGATTTAACAAGTCTCTAGGTTACACCGTACTCACCACAAGTGTTCTACCGTCCATCACCATAAAACACTATTATTACAGTATCATTGACTCTACTCCACGTGTGGCACCTTTTATCCCCACGACTTACTCACGTTAGCTGGAGGCCCGTGTCTCCTACTCCCCTTCACCCATTTGCCCAGCCCTCACCCTCCCCCGCGCTCTGGCAACCACGGGTTCATCTTCGGTATTTATGGCTCTGTTGCTGCCTTTTGTATGTTTATTCATTTGTTTTTTTACCGCCTCCCTTCATTTCTGTGACTCCAAACACGCCTCCCCCAAATTCCATATTTGCTTAAAATAGTCAAAATTTGTTTCCGCTGCGTATCAGTCAGGGTCCTGACAGGAAACAGATGGCTCAGTCGAACAGGGAAATTGAGGCGAGTTTAATTCAGGGACTATTTACAGAAGTGTGGGCAGAGACAGCGAGTGATCAAGGGCTGATGAAGCATCTCGGGATTAGCAGCAGTCGGGAACCCTGCAGCCCTTCTGGGTTAGAAGGGCTAAGGGAAGAAGCGGCCACCGGACTGGAGAGAGGATTCTCTCTGTAGCTATGGGAGGGAACTGCCTAACAAGCTGAGGCCCCGGGAGAGGACCCAAGGTACAGACTCGGTAGGGAGACAGCCATGGGAAAAAACACCGCAGACTCAGTCTCCTCTTTCCCCTGGACTTCTGGCTGATGGCTTCCATTCGATGAACTCACCTGGAAGCCAGAAGGCAAGGCAGCCCATTGGTGGAGCCCATAAAGGCCAGCCGCCCAAGGCACAGAGCAGAGTGAAGAAGGGTGGAGAATAGATCTGCAGAGGCCCACAAGATCCGTGTAGCTTGCTTGCAAACAAAAACTCTTGCTTGACGAAGTCAAATAGACCTATACACTATTTTTTTGTTTTTTAAAGCCCCCTCATGTAGTTGTGAAATCTGTGCACCGAACGAAGGTGCTTTGCTGAGGATGTAAATGGAAGCTGATATCCAAGGCACGTGTCCCGGCAAGTGCCGTCATTACCCGAAGGAAGGAGCTCCTGTTTCCTTATCAAAGATGCCACTGCCCTCTAAGCTGTGAAGCTACGGGGCTGGGTTTCTCTGGGCGGCGGCCGGGGTTCTTTGGCCTTGTCTAACTCTCATGAAAACCGTCATATACACTCGCAGAGCCTGCATATTGCCAGTATTTGAGACCGTGAGATAATACAGCACCGTGGGTCAGAGTGCCAGCTCTGAAGTAGAACCACCTGGATTCTAATCTGAGCTCTGCCACCTATCAAATGAGTCCCATGGATTCTCAGCAGTAAGATGAGGTCGTTAGTAGTGCCAACCTCACGAGGCTAATGTGAAGATCAAATGAAGTACTGTAGATAAAGTATTTTATACAACAGCGGCCACGTAGTTTGAACCCAGGGAGTATTAGCAATTCTTTTATGGTTCATCGCTAATCCCAGTTTTGACTCTTTGGTCTAGGTTTGGTGAATGACGGGGTTTACAGGTACACCTGCATTTGTGTAGCCACCACCACACCCAGTTGGCTCCATCTCTTCTCTAGGGCCCAGCCCCATCGCCCCCTACACGACGGCCTCTCCGTTATCCATATCTGGTACCTGTATCCCCACCCCACCCCCCCCCCCACCCCCCGTCAGTCACATGGTTTCCCAATCCGCACTCATCTTCCCCACAGCTTTCCCTTCTTTTGGCCAACTCGCCAGCTTTCTCTTGTCTAGGGAGGAGGTTCCCAAATTATCCGTCCTTCTGGACAAACTCAGGAGCAGCAAGGCCCCTGAAAACAAACAGAAAGAAAAAGCAATGATGGTTTGACCTTCAAACCAGGTCAACGTCTTCAACAAGCTTTAAATCGTTAAGACGCCCTCTCTGTCCTTGACTTAGATGCGGTTTGACCTCAATTCTAGGATTAAAACTTTAAAGCTGCTACGCTTATTTTAAGGTCAGATAAGGGACTTTTAATAATAAGCACACAAAGCGATGTATCCCAACTATCACTTCTCCTGATCTTTCTTATGCCGTGTTCTTTCTCACTTAAGGATACAAATTATGAAATTTGGGTATGTAAATCATATATGGTCCAATTTGTCATTTGTGCTTCTGTATTCCCTTCCTCACTGCCACGTCACATGTCTCATACATACACCTGTCTCGTACACAAAATGATGAGTCTCAAGTCAATGTTAAGTATGTGACAAATTAAATTTATCCTTAAGACTTTGATCATAGTATGATGTTATATTATCTGCAATATTTTTATGTCTACTGATAAGAAGACTCTTCTTTCCATAATTGTGTCCAGACTTTTAGAAGGCAAAGAAATGGTCCATGTGGCTCTCATTGGATCAACTCATTCACCATCAGCTTTTAGTGAATTCACAAAGCTATCACCTAACGTTACACCAACCAGTGAGATATGGTAGTAAATGACCATGGGTAGGAAGAGGGAAGGATTACACACTAACAGAATGTGAGCAACATCACTTTTAAAGCAAGCCAGCGGACTCTCCTTTATATCAATACCTGGCATGTAGTTTGAACTCAATATTTGCAATTATCATATGGTTACATCAGCGCAATCGAGTGGATGAGCATCTGAGGAAATACATGAAATTAGATGACTGTTAACAACTAAAATTGTTCACAAACATAGTGCGTCTGAATTAGCTAAATGGCTTTCTGCTTCAAGTAACAGAAACCCTAACTCGACTTGGCATAAGCAATGATCAAATCTATTATTGCACATAAAAGAAGTTCAGAGTTAGTATGGGTTCCAGGGATGGCCCATCAGGGCTCTGTCCCAGCTTTGTGGCAATTTTCATGACGCTGATGTTGGGCAGGGGGAGGCGACTGTAGTCATTATGATTATTACTTCACCTCACAAAGTCCAGACTAGAAGAAGAAGAGAGACTGGCTCTTTTTTAGGGCTGTATGTTACCAGCTATGAAACTATTCCCAGAAGCAGCCCAGGAGACTCTTCTATAGCTCACTGGCCAGAACTAAGTTACAGGTTTATTTTAACCCACACAGTGGCGGGGGTGGGGTGGGGGTGGGAAGGTGGGGGGGTGGAATTTATACTAATCACTGGGGTGGAATAGATCTTGGGAGTCGACTACTACCACCCATTGGTACAGAGTACATTTATTGATCTCTGAGGAGATTTTACATGGAAATTAATGAATTTGAGGAACTATAGTGAGCAGTGGTGTGTGTGTGTGTGTGTGTGTGTGTGTGTGTGTGAATAATAGAGTGGCTAATGAAGGGGGCTCAGGCTCCAAAATACACTGAAAGAATAGCTCTCAAACACAGATAAGGATATCAAAGAGAAGCACGTCACAGCAAGGGACCCGCGGAAAGGTGCAGCTTGTTTCAAGAAGATACCACGGGTGTGCACATTTACACGGACACCTGCACACTCCTTTCAGGGACTGTAAGCTTCACTTTCAGAGATGCTGGAGACACCTTATTCTTTGCTCCCTGCTTTCATGAGATCTATAGACAAGGATACCCACAGGCAAATGAGGACAAGGCGATTGCCCACATAAGGCAATCTGATAGGCGATAAAGAGGCCCCTTTACCCTCCAAACTCTCCCCTCTAAAAATAAAATGAAGCCAGCTAAATGCACAGCAACACAGAGGGATTAAACTAGCCATCTGCTTAGGTGGGCAAGATAGTTAGATATGGGATATGGTGTGAGAGGCACCGTGTTTTCTCTCTGGACCCCATAACACTCCACTCTGAGCCCCAAAGCCAACAGTTCCACTACTGGATAAAGCATTAGGCTCTGAGGTCTTTTCAAAAGTAAATGCTGTGGGAAGAAGACCACATCAAGCCTCCAACACCTTAGCATTAATTATTAATTATTATTTAATTATTTAATTATTAATTATTGTTATTAATTATTGATCATAGAAATGAGGTGTACCTGGAAATAAGCAGATTTCCTAGACGGGCAGGATCTTTAAAAAGGGAAAACCAACTGCTTTACCATTTTGCCTGTATTGCCAACAAGACAAGCATCTCTATGTAAAGCACATGGGAAGATAATGTGGTCAATAGATTCAAATTCGTGCCCTAGATGAGTCAATAGATGGGACAGAAAGCATCAAATTAAAACTCTAAGGAGAGGAGCCTGTGTGAACTTCTGGGAGCTCCTCCTCTCTTGAGGGGGGTCCTGGGAACCTTCTCTCCACTTCCTGCTTGTGACCAAGAGGTTGGCTCCTCTCCGTGTTCCAATGGAAATAATAATGACATCTCCCAAGAATGAAATCTGACCTAAGGCTCATTTTAGACCTTCCTCAAGGGAATGAGTAGGTATGTGAGGTTTTGTATTGGGATTTTTAGCTCAGAAATGTTTGCACTTGATGCAGAAGTGTTTGTTGATCATTCTGGAAGCTTTCAAGCTCTTGATCCCATCTTCGCTGTTTGATAGTAAAGGTGCATCTGTCTCCCAAAGATGCAAAGAGATGGTGTAACAAGGAAACTTCTCTCTGGGAATAGAAGTTAGTATTTTAGGTCAGACCTATTTACTGCCTTTTTTTTTTACATTCACTAAGTTCCTAAAAGTAAAAAAAAGAAATATCTAAAGTACAGTTTCTGGGTGTTCTTATTTGGATACACTTTTGCAGAGGAAAGGAGGGCTACCACTGAGCATTTATTACATGCCTGTTTCGCTCCTCAGTTTTGCTCAGTTTGTCTTTCTAGAAATCCTGTCCCATGCCAGGGATGAGGACCTCTGGATTGGACCCAGGCTCCGTACTAATTAGCTGAATGACCTGGGTGCTCCTGTTGTTTCCTACCTCATGAGATCGTGTGAGAATTCAATGAATTAAGAAACATTAAGTGCCCTTAGCACCTTGTAAATAATAAGCACTTAGTAAATGTCTGCTCTCATTTTATTGTTTTCCTCACTTTATAGATCAGAAAGTCTTATCTGAGACGAAGTAATTTGTCATATCTGAGAGAGATTAAGTAATTTGTCTAAGGTGGCCACATACGTAAATTGTGAGAGAGGGATCCAAGCTCTTATATCTAATTTCAGCTTTGCTAATTCTAGCGTCTGCACATTTCACAACTACATTATTTTTCTGCTGAATCATCTATTTCAAACACTCACACAGGAGAGTAGGATAAAGATTCTAAAAGTTGAGGAACTAAAAAATAGTAATTTTCGGTATCACCCTGAGAGCTCTACACCTGAAGGGCACTAAGCGGGTATTGTTGAATGCCACCAAATGGCCAGTCTATGCCTAAGACTCTGACAAACTACCTTTTGCAGTTTTAAGTGATGAGCCCAAACGGTAATACTACTCATAGCTTGGGAGAGGTGATGTGGTTTGCCCGGGATCACATAACTAGCAGGTGACAGAACCCTGATGGGAAGTGTGTGTGGCTGCAATGCCCATGTTTCTGACCACCTGCTGGATCACCCCCTGCTTTGAAAAAACTCTCAATGTGTGGTACAATGTACAGCAAAACATTGAATGACAAGAACCTGAGAATCAGGTGATATTAATCAGGGTTTGCCAGAGAAACAGAACCAATAGAAAGTGGGAAGGTAGAGGTAGATAGATAGATAGATAGATAGATAGATAATAAACAATTGATTCATCATATATGGAGGCCAAGAATCTCACAATCTGCTATCTGTAGGTTGGAGAACAGGAAAACCGGTGATGTAATTCATTCTGAGTCTAAAGACCCAATAACCAGGAGGGCAATACACAAGGGCAGTAGAAAATGAATAGCCCACCCTCAGGAGAGAGTAAATTCCTTCTTCCTCTACCTTTTTGTTCTATTCTGGCCCTCAACGGATTGGGTGATGCCCACCCACATCAAAGAGAAACTTGATGATGGGTATTGAGGAGGGCACCTTTTGGGATGAGCACTGGGTGTTGTATGGAGACCAATTTGACAATAAATTTCATATATTAAAAAAAAAAAAGAGAAACTTGATATAGTTCAGCTGACCTTTATAAGGTACGATTGCCCTTTGACACACCAGGATTTTATTTTTTTTTTATTATTTTTATTATTTTTATTTTTTCAATATATGAAATTTATTGTCAAATTGGTTTCCATACAACAACTAGTGCTCATCCCAACAGGTGCCCTCCTCAATACCCATCACCCACCCTACCCTCCCTCCCACCCCCCCCCCATCAACCCTCAGTTTGTTCTCACTTTTTAAGAGTCTCTTATGCTTTGGCTCTCTCCCACTCTAACCCCTTTTTTTTTTTCTTCCCCTCCCCCATGGGTTTCTGTTAAGTTTCTCAGGATC
Source organism: Panthera onca (assembly GCF_046562875.1). Taxonomy (NCBI): domain Eukaryota; kingdom Metazoa; phylum Chordata; class Mammalia; order Carnivora; family Felidae; genus Panthera; species Panthera onca. The sequence goes on along the minus strand of NC_138346.1, from coordinate 14,117,590 downwards.
CACATAAGAGTGAAAACATATGGTATCTGTCTTTCTCTGTATGGCTTATTTCACTTAGCATCACACTCTCTGGTTCCATCCACGTTGCTACAAAGGGCCATATTTCATTCTTTCTCATTGCCACATAGTACTCGATTGTGTATATAAACCACAATTTCTTTATCCATTCATCAGTTGATGGACATTTAGGCTCTTTCCATAATTTGGCTATTGTTGAGAGTGCTGCTATAAACATTGGGGTACAAGTGCCTCTATGCATCAGCACTCCTGTATCCCTTGGGTAAATTCCTAGCAGTGCTACTGCTGGGTCATAGAGTAGGTCTATTTTTAATTTTTTGAGGAACCTCCACACTGCTTTCCAGAGCGGCTGCACCAGTTTGCATTCCCACCAACAGTGCAAGAGGGTTCCTGTTTCTCCACATCCTCTCCAGCATCTATAGTCTCCTGATTTGTTCATTTTGGCCACTCTGACTGGCGTGAGGTGATATCTGAGTGTGGTTTTGATTTGTATTTCCCTGATGAGGAACGACGTTGAGCATCTTTTCATGTGCCTGTTGGTCATCCGGATGTCTTCTTTAGAGAAGTGTCTGTTCATGTTTTCTGCCCATTTCTTCACTGGGTTATTTGTTTTTCGGGTGGACACACCAGGATTTTAAAGGCATTTCAATGCGTTATGTTCCAGGCTATAGACAATATAATTGGTGATTCGATTTTGAATATTGAAGTCACCACCAGAGTCAAATTGGAATATTTAAATCACCCCCAAAATATTTAAAAAATGAATATTTTCATTGTATGTTAAATTTCACTGCAAATTATGGAAAAAAAAAAAAAAAGAGCCACAAGCAAATCCTGGACTCTATTTAACGATGTACAGACTAATATGTTTAGGAGAGAAGTATACTGATGTTTTCCACTGCATTTGAAATGCATTAAAAAGATTTGTTGGATGGCTAAAGGAATGGGTAGACAGATATGTGACAACACTCTAGTGACATGTTAATTATGTGATCTAGGTGGTGGCGCTACGGATACTCACTGGAGAGTTTTTTTCAACTTTATGGTTGATTTGAAAAATTACAATCAGATGTTGGAAAAACATGAATGTGCGGATTACATTAGTTATAATCAGATTTCAGTTAAAAGAATAGTTCAAGAGGTCCCACAGGAAGTGAATTTGATACATGAAAATGTAGAATTAACAATGATATTAATTGAGATTATTGAGTGCCTAGTATGTTCCAGGCACTGTGCAAAGTGTTTAATAAGTGTTACCTAAATTAACTTAACACTCATCAGTATTGTTTGAGGTATGTGTTACCATACTTACTTTACAGGTTAGGAAAGAGTGTAAGAAGTTTCCCTAACTTGCAGGAGAGTGCATATCCAGCAAGCAGAACAGCTGAGAGTCAAACCACATTTGTCTGAGTCACTGTGCTCTGTGAAAGGGAAATCTGAATTGGAGACGCTTAGGGATTATCTAGTTCAATTTCCCCACCCCTTGTTACAAATGACACAAAGGGTCAGTAGCACTACAATCCCAGAATTTCTACTCTTTGGCCAAGGCTTTTGCCACTAATCATAATGTCTCTCTAAGAGCAGTTGTTGTTTTTACAAAATGGATTCACTGTAAGATTCCTTTAAGGAGCAAATTTCCATAACACCCTTTAATTATAATTTGATGTAGTCGAAATTGATCTATGCACTCTTTTCAGGCATCGTATATGTCATAAACAATGGCACCCCGATGCTGTAAATAGTATGTCCAACAATCTACCATTAGCTTGTGCTTTTGAATGCGCTTAAATTGTGCATGTTTCCCTGGTGGGAAAAATGCATGAAATTCTGAAATAAATATGGACTGCATCCGTTTGAGTTAAAATGCTACCATTCTGATAATTCTGGAATTTTTTTTTTTTCACAGCTCAATTCCAAACCCACGACTTTTCTGGGACTCAGTGCAAACCACTTAAAAAAAACCCATGAATATAGAAAAGGGAAGTTGAACATTAAAAAAAAAAAACAAAAAAGGACATATTTATGCCCTCTCCTCTGCTTGCACCTCTCCCTTGACCCCAGCTCATGTCTTCAACACCGTTCCCCAAATTCTGGCAAGGGTGTGTGTGGCATTGAAGAAATGAAGAGATCCACTAAATCTTTTAGATTTTTAAGTTCCAGATAGCTGACCATGTACTCTGGCGCTACGAGTCAAATGTTTGGCAGTTTAGGGTTAGAAGTCCTCAGTTTAACTTCTGTTTCTACCACTTACTAGACGAGTGCCGGTGAAGCTGCTCCTTATCTTCTGAGCCATTTTTTCACCAGCTATAAAATACTTACCTGACAGCATTATTGTGGACATCAAAGTAAAATGTATTTATGAGTCGACAGCAGAATAACAAACATGTAAAAACCAAGAACGAACATAATAAACAATTTTTTAATGTTGTCATTTGCTTATGTTATAATTTTCTGTTGAAGACATAATCATGGTTTCATTGTATGATGAAACCGTGAACATTTTTTTTTTTAAATTTCAAATCACAGAAGGCAATCCTCCATGGATCTCTCACATATTGGCGTACTTTTCAAGTGAGGCATTGATTGCTTTTATTATGGACTCTCTTTTCAAAGATTTTGGTATAACTAACAGCCTTGAAAGACAGAGACAGCGTCTCTCTCTGGAGCAAAGAGCAGGCAGAACTATTGTCCCCTGAGGTTCTCTAACCTCGGGGGTTTTCTCCCATAACACAGTCCACCACGCATAGTTATCCACCCGGGCTAGTCCATGTTGCCTAGTGGGAAATGAACCTCCGGGACCTGGTGCAAATCCGGATTCTCTAGCTCCTGCTATTGTCGTGGGTAAGACAGTCTTTTGTGTCTGACCCGGGAATCTTGTGTCTTCCACCAGCCTTCATCAAACTATGGCATGCCAATTTGTTTGCTGGCAAGCAGAGTAAAATCTCAGACCCTTCACGGTTCTTGACAAGAAGTTGGGATGCAAGGTGACAAATGAAAACAAAGATTCTTCCTCCTACCATGTCTTGAGACAATTTTTTATAAAATATACGCCATTGGGGGGGGGGGGGGAGAACGAGCAATGTATTGTATTGCTTAAACACATAGACTCTATGGCCAGACAGTTTTAGTTCAAATTGTCTCCTTTAGTTTGGGTTCCCCAGAAACAGACTCTAAGAAAAGGATATGAGTGCAAACAGTTTACTTGGTAGGTAATCCCAGTAATCACTAGTAAAGATTGAGGCAATAAGAAAGGGGAGGGAAAAGAGCTGGTAAATAATGAATATTCAAGCAAGTTATGGCTGTGTGTAACCTAAGTTTAGTGCCCCTTGGGAACTCTTAGTGGCCAATATAGTACTTGTGTTTCTTAGTTATCCTACCTGAGGAGTGAGGGACCTAGGGCATTTTACACGAACTCCCAGCCGTCAGTCATTGATTGAGGGCTCCTGGGAGGGCATCAGTGCAGATTCTAGCTCTGGATATTCTGGCCTGTCTTACATATAACACAAAGTGGGTTGCAGCAGACCTTGGCAGTTAGAAGTGAGGCCTCGGTGTGAACTCTATTGAAAAGGCCCAACGGGATATAGTTGGCATATCCCCAGTCTTTGCTACAGACAAACTCCAGCAGCGTATTCTTGGGAAGTCACCTGTTTATGTCCTTGCTTCGTCATCTATAAGATGGAAATTATAATAGGACCAAGTACATAGGGTTGATAGAAGGATTAAAGAAATATTCAGCCTATGTAAAGCACTTAAAACAGGCCATAGTGTTTCATAAGCACTTAGTAAATATTGGCTATCGTTGTAGAAGAATATAATATTCATTTGTTGATATTTTTGTCTATATATCATTCTCTGGAAGTTGACTTCTAATTCCTTAACACCGTGAGATTTATTTTACTGAATGCCTGAAACGCACTTTTAGAGATTCAAGGTGTATTTATGCTTGCCATTTGTCAAGGACCAACAACATTGGCTGCCTCATAGAAAGCACCAAGAAAGATGTGTTTAAAACTTATTATTCCTATTTAAATTTCCTTAGAGAATTTATGAGGCTAAGCACTCCTGAACTCTTTAATTTAAAGATTTACTGCTTTGTCAGAGAAACTAATTAAATCTTATTTGAAGTGTCAGTAACACAGCGGCATCAGACTGGATTTTCTATTCTTCTATTATGGGAACAAAAATATAAAAGAGAAGTGTGTTTTCAACTCAATTTTCTAGCATTATGTATCATTTATGTCAGACTCCTGTGAAGCAGCATCATAGTAACTACAGAATTCACCTAAACAAAACACTTAAGAATTTTAGTAAGTCTACTGAACTTTTTGATTAAGGTAAAATTCTACAAGTAAGTGAAACAACGCGAGTAGGAAATTACAGCTTACCAGGGAAGAGTCTCCTGTTTAGGGAAACCAACTCTTCAGAGATCTATAGATTTGCTTATTTCTTACTCTAGTAACATTCCTGAGCCCTGTGCCTTTTTATTCTCCCTAAACAGTTCTCTGGGCTTGCTCTGAATCTCTTATTTAAAGATCTCAGTCTCTTTTTACCTATTACTGGAGTCTTAATATTAAGAAAATTGTCTCGGAGGAGGCTGGGTGGCTTAGTCAGTTAAGCATCTGACTCTTGATCTCAGCTCAGGTCTTGATCTCAGGGTCATGAGTTCAAGCCTGCATTGGGCAACAACATCAAGCCTACTTAAAAAAAAAAAAAAAGGAAAAAGAAAAAGAAAATTTTCTCAAAAAATTTCCCCTAAATCCTTTTTTTTTTTTCTCCATTTTTGTAGTGCCCATCAAGGTCTTTTCTCTGCGTCTATGGATATCTTAACACAACATTACACGTCCATATGAAAACCATTAAGAAAATTATAATCTTTCTATAAATATTTTATCAGTCCTTAGCCTGAAAGAAAATGAACCATAATCTTCCACAGTAAAATTTGGACAGTTTTAATACGACATGTTTTGTTTTTACCTCTTGTTTATTGTTTTTTTTTCCATACCTGAATGACTTACACTTCACTTCTATTAAGTGGTGCTTAGTTTTTATTATGGACCAAGCAGAGTTGGAAAAACCGGTAGGCTTTCTTTTCCTTCATTAGTCAATGGTTGTTCTTCTGTTGTTGTTGTTTTTTTTTTTAATTTTAAACGTCTTACTGTCCTATAAAACTTTCAAAAGTAGGAGGTAGGATAAAGTTTCCTATAAATTTAGTTCATGTATACTAGGATAGTATTTTTATATCTTGAAATTTCCTAGCCATTTTCTTCCTTGCTCAACATCAGCTTAATAAAATATTTTGCCGCAGATAATATGAATCAAATATTTTTTCTTAAATATAGGATTTTCAGGCTATTAGGGAGGAAACATTAATGAAATGCAGCTTTTAACCTGTGCTTTTATAAAGAAAGCATAAAACAAAGTTTTTGAAAAACAAATTTGAATTGTATCACCGATTTATGGACGGTAAGCAGTGTTTTAAATGTTTTTGAATGTTTTAAGAAAGGGGTGCCTGGGTGGCTCACTTGGTTGAGCATCCAACTCTTGATTTCAACTCAGGTCATGACCCAGGGTCATGGGATTGAGCCCCGCCTTGGGCTACACGCTGAGCGTGGAGTCTGCTTAAGATTCTCTCTCTCCTTCAGGGCGCCTGATGGCTCAGTTGGTTAAGTGCCCGACTTCAGCTCAGGTCATGATCTCACAGTTGGTGAGTTCAAGCCTTGCCGTTGGGCTCTGTGCTGATAGCTCAGAGCCTGGAGCCTGCTTCGGATTCTGTGTCTCGCCCTCTCTCTGCCCTTCCCTTGCTCACGCTCTGTATCTCAAAAATAAATTTAAAAAGAAATGTTACAAATTAAAAAAAAAAGATTCTCTCTCTCTCCCTCTGCCTCTGCCCCTCTCCCCTACTTTCACTCTCCCTCTCTATAAAATAAACTAAAATAAAAGTTTTAAAGTCTTTCTGTGTACATGTATAATTATAAAAATAACGTAATTTAGTCATAACTAAATCTACCTCTTTGCTACCTTTATTTAAGTTTTAAAAATTCTTCTGAAATATAAACATCAATCCATATTCTCTGAAAACAAATTTGTATTTTACCTTTCTCTGAATGCCTTCTAGGACTTTAAACTCCATTTTGAAAATTTAACATTTATTGGTTCCTTTACTGACTAATGCTATGGTATTTATTGAATGTTTACTATGTGCTAAGCTCCAGGAATGTCTTGGCAAGCAATGTGCTTTCTGGCCAAGGAGACAGGACGATCATCAAATAATGCCACAAAAAAAGCTCACGAGAGACAGCTGTGTTAAGTACCGTGTAACGAAGCTGCCGAGCGCTGGGAGAACATATGCTAAGGAGACTGACCCGGCCTGTTGCATAGAGAGAGGGCTTCCTTGAAGAAGAGACTTTTGAATTGAGATCTGAGGGAGGTGTAGGAGTCAGACGAATGTGGTTTGGGCTGCAATCTGAAGTCTGTAGCCTGAGAGCCAAAACGCAGAATTCTAGATTCAGATTTCACAGTTAAAGTAAGTAGCACATCGTAATTGGTGAGCCCTACCCTTCTGGTTTCATCAGAGATCTGCTCCCTTGGGGCGCCTGGGTGGCTTGGTCGGTTAAGCGTCCGACTTCGGCTCAGGTCATGATCTCACGGTCCGTGGGTTCGAGCCCCGCGTCGGGCTCTGTGCTAACAGCCTGGAGCCTGTTTCAGATTCTGTGTCTCCATCTCTCTCTGCTCCTCCCCTGTTCATGCTCTGTCTCTGTCTCAAAAAAAAAAAAAAAAAAAAAAAAAAAAAAAAAGAGATCTGCTCCCTCAACTACACTATAGCTCTCCGAGCCTTGTCACTCCTTTAGTAGGCAAACAGATTATAATGCTAGCTCCATTTCTGAGACGATCCTCTAAAAATAAAATGCATAGGATATGGGTGAGCGTTCTTTTCCAGCACGATAGAGTTCTGTGCAAATACGATTTATTATCTCGACGTGATCTCCATTTTATTTTCATATAGCAAGAGAACAAAAGGAGTTGATGCTTTAGAGGAAAGGGTTATCTGTCATCTCCAACTAAGATTTCTAAGCGTTCTTGCCCAGTTGCTTATTAACAGATAATTCGTAGTAAGTGGTTCCTTGATACAGCTTTCTCCGAGACCCGGAATAAAGTAAAACGGACCTCCTTCTTCCCCAAAAGAATGACGGTAACAAAGATGGGCAATCAACATAGACGACATAATACCAAGAGGATAGGTAAATTCATTTGTTCATTGATTCATTCATTCCGTTTTTAGCTCTAGAGACACAAGGGGGGAAAAAAGCCAGCGAGATAGAAGTGGTTTCTGTCCACATAGTGTCAGTGATGTGGTTCTAGGAAAATGTGAATACGTGCAAGGTATCCGTTTCATTTCTGGAACACGTACTAGAAACGACATGAGCTAAGGAGTACTATCCGCTATGGAAATTGCAAGGCCAATGATTCAGTCAAGATTTCCGTGTGGACCTGAAAGCCATTGATGAGTTGGAGAAGGTCCCTAAGCTGCTTGTATTACATCCACCTCCTCTCTGGCAGATGTCCCTCTGCTGTTTATCTAGATTCCAAGCTGAGAGGGAAGTCCCAGCCGGCAGAAGCCCGCTCACCCCATCCCTACCCAGTGAAAGGGAAAGATTAGCCTCCTCAGGAAAAGTTAGACTTCTTGGGAGCTGGATCTTCATCTTCGTGGGAGCTGCTAAGCCTGGCTCGCTGTGCTGGCAGAGTGGAGGCCGTCTCCTGGCAGATCTGCACACCCACTGGCCTCTGAGCAGGCTTTGCAGGAGACAGAGAGGCAAAGCCTGCATCCTCAACAACTCAGCGCGCTGCCCGCCCATCCGGTACCCTATCAGTGCCCCAGGAAACGTCAGCCCACTGCTGGAGGGTCATCCGCTCAATGGCCTGCATCCAGAAGAAGGGCAGGGACTTCCTCAGGAGGGTCCCACCGACCTTGAAGCCCATAGCCTCTCGCAAAAAGAAGACCATTGTCCAAGCTTAAGTTTCATCAGCAAGATAAAGGAGGCCAACTGTGTATTTGTGACACTGTTGCTCTCTCTTTCTGCATCGTTTCCTTGCCCCTCCAGATGCCCAGGGTTCAAGGCCACACTGTGGCTGGCTGGTGTACTCCCGCAGGGCCCCACTAAAACTCATCTTTCCTGCACGTACTCTGAAGCTAACCATACCCATCTTTTAATAGAAGTTACTACCTTGTACTCTATTCCTTATGGACCCCCCTCTTTTTTTTTTGGCTGGGTGGAAGATAATCTAAAAAAAAACATTTCTGATAAATTGTTAATGGTGATAATAAATTTAGGACACTCTCTGGCATATAAATGCTTCCTAAGAATATAAAACCATCTGGTAATCTATGCATACGTATATATATATATTTACGTATATATGTACAGATAAATTTATCTCATATGTAAATATATTTACACATTTATACATATATTTGAACAGGGGCTACTTACAGACATTTCTTAAACTCTAGAGAATGGCGCTAAAGTTTAAAAGTTCTAGCCCTGTAGGAGAAAACATTTCAGGGTATATTCTCCATTTATTAACTTTGTACCCTCATATAATTTCTACTTATGGTTTGATGAGCTTGATTCAATGAGGTGAATCTGACGTTATATGAATGTACATTGAGTCCAAGGAGCACTGTTGAAAATTCAAAGCTTGTCAAGTTGACTCTTTCTGGGCACTGGTACAAGGCCCCAGAAAGAAAGATCAGTTACATGTTTTCTTTGGTGATGACATGAGTTGAATAGTATACCCTGGATGAAATTTGTCATCTATTCAACACAGAGTTCTTACAAAAGCCTTCAAGCAAATATAATCTATTAGGAGTAAAAATTGGGGAACTTTGACAGCTGCCAAGCTCGTGTGGCTTTTACACATGACGTGAGCAAGCACGTCAGTCTGTTCGTCTGACCTACCTGTGCCCCCTTCCTGAGAACCTGTTCTCATTGCTTCTAGCAAATGGGCAGCAAGCCATTTGACCTCACGCTCCTGACAGCAGCTGATTGAAACAGGGATGAAAAAGACATCTAGAGAAAGAGAGACAAAGACAGAGAGAAAAAGAAGACTAAGGTCAGCGGGCATCCAGACAGAAGGCAGTGACCTTTCGGCTCCAGTGAGAGAGAGAGAGGAGGAAAGGAAAAAAGAGTGCACATATCCTCATTCCACAGAACTTTCAGATTTCTTCTGACTCTGTGGGTGGCCCAGATTCACTCTGTATCTTGATTCTAGGTGATTATCCGTGTAACAAGGGAGGCTAATTTCCATGGCAGCATTAGCCAATGAAAAATAGAACGTAAGCAGAGGTGCCTGGGTGGCTCAGTTGATTAAGCATCAGATTCTTGATTACGGCTCAGGTCACACACTCACAGTTTGTGAGTTTGAGCCCCATGTCGGGCTCTGCACTGACAGTGTGGAGCCTGCTTGGGATTCTCTCTCCCTCTCTCTCTCTCTGTCCCTCCCTTGGTCATTCACTCTCTCTCAAAATAAATAAATAAGCCTAAAAAAAAAAATAACAAAGGAAGAGGTCTCTTTTTAAAGAGATACGGAACATAAGCCATCTATGTAATTTAAAATTTTCTAGTGACTATGGTAAAAAAGTTAAAAGAAACTGGTGAGATTAATTTTAACTATGCATTTTATCTAATCCGATATATCCACGGTGGTCCCATTTCAATATATAATCAATATAAAAATTATCAATGACATATTTACATCCTTCTTTTCATACTAAGTCATGTCAAATTCTGGTGTGCGCTTTATCCTTACAGCATAGCTCGACTTGAATGAACCACATTCCAAGTGCCCCAAGAGCTTCAAGGGGAGGATGGCCACCATATTGGACAGAACAACTATTGGCAAGCAGCTCTGCTCTCGGAGACTTCACTTCCCAGCTACTCGCATCGAGAAAGGGCCACGTGACTAAGTATTGCCAAAGGCTTGGGAGTGGAAGTCATATCTGTCACTTTTAAACCAAGGTGGTTCAGAAGCAAATGTGACTCCTCCACTCTCTCTGTCCCCTTTCACCAGCTGGATGCAAATGCACGTGGAGCCCATCAAAGATGGCAAAAGAGAGAAGAAGCATTGGTCTTTGAATCATTACTTTGAAGAGAGCCTGCCATCAATTGGAAATATTTGTTTTGGATGTTGCAAAAACAAAACATAAACTCGGAGGTGTTTGTTTGTTTGTTTGTTTGTTTGAACAGTTTTACATTTGGGGATTTACTGGTTTCACCATTCGTGCACCCTGTCTGCTACACCCACATTTTCCTGTATTTGTGTGAAACGGTTTTTCTATTTTTTGCCGCAAGTGATACCCTAACACGTGTAAGTGTGTATCTGGATAGGCGAGGAGATGAATAATACCTCTGCGTGCATTTTTCCAGGCACGTTTTTAGTCTGCAGACTTTCTCTGGAAAAATAAAGCCCTGAAAACAAACGCAAGGAGGACATGGGTAAGTTAGAAAGCCCTCAGAAGAAAACATAGGACAAAAGCTTCAAAATGCTGGATTTGGCAGTGTTTTTTTTTGGATGTGGCACCAGAGGCACAGGCAACAAAAGAAAAAATGGACAAATCGGACTTCATAAAAATAAAAACTTCCGTATGTCAAAGGACAGTACCAACAGAGTAAGACGGTAATCCAAAGAATGGGAAAAAATATTTGCAAATGATACCTCTGATAAAAGATTAATATTAAGAATATATGGAGGGGGCGCCTGGATGGCTCAGTCAGTTGAGCGTCCGACTTCAGCTCAGGTCATGATCTCTCAGTCTGTGAGTTCGAGCCCCACATCAGGCTCTGTGCTGACAGCTCGGAGCCTGGAGCCTGCTTCGGATTCTGTGTCTCCCTCTCTTTCTGCCCCTCCCCTGCTCATGCTCTGTCTCTCTCTGTCTCAAAAATAAATAAAAACATTAAAAAAATTTTTCTTAAAAAGAATATATGGAGAGCACCTAAACTTCAACAACAAAAAACCAAACAACCCAATTAAAAAATGGGCTTGAATAGACATTCCTCCAAAGAAGATATTCAAATGACCAATAAACACATGAAAAGATGCTCAACATCACTAATCATTAGGTAAAGGCAGATCAAAACTACAGTGAAATAACCACCTCACACCCGAATGGCTACTATAAGAAAATGAAAATAGAACATAACAAGGGTTGGTGACGATGTGGGGAAATTGGAATTTTCGTGCACTGTTGGTGGAATGTAAAACAGTATAGCCTCGCGGAAAACAATATTCCCGTTCCTTACAAAATTAAAAATAAAATTACCATATGATTCAGCAATTTCACTTCTGGGTGTATACGCCCCAAAATTGAAAGCACTGCCTCGAAGTGATGTTTGTATGACCATGTTCATAGCAGCGTTATTCACAATAGCTAAAATGTTGAAACCCAAGTGGCCATTGACAGATAGCGGGATAAACCAAATGTGGTATGCTATTCAGCCTTAAAAAATAATGAAATTCTGACACGGATGAACCTTCAGGATATTATGCTGAGTGTAATAAGCTAGTCTTGAAAAGACAAATACTGTATGATTCCACTTATATAAATACCTAAGGTAGTCAAATTCATAGACATGGAAAGTTAAACGGTGATTGCCAAGGCTGGGGAAGAGGAGGAAATGGGGAGTTTTGGTTTAATCAGTATTTCCAGATTTTCAATTTTGCCAGATGAAAAGAGTTCTGGAGATGGATGATGGTAATGTTTGCACAACAATGTGAATGTATGGGGCGCCTGGGTGGCTCAGTCAGTTGAGTGTCCAACTCTTAATTTCGTCTCAGATCATGATCTCACAGTTCATGGGATAGAGCCCACTTGGGAGTCTCTCTCCCTCCCTCTCTCTCTCTCTCTCTCTCTCTATGCTTCTCCCCCACTTACACGCTCTCACTCTCTCAAAATAAATAAGCATTTAAAACAAAAACAAAACCAAAAACAATGTGAATGTACTTAATATCACTGAACTGTACGTTTAAAAATGGTTAAGCTGATCAATTTTACCTTTTGTATATTTTACCCCCTAAAACAAAGTTTTATTTTAAAAAAAACCAAGAGAAAAATGTGATCAAAGCCCTTAGAATTCCAAAAGTTTTGATGAAGGAACATGTAATACACTACTGCTGAGAGGTTTTCCAACCCCAAGGTATAGACAGCATAAAGAAGGAATGGTTACATTATGCCATAATTATTTGGGTTTTTTTTTTCATCACACAAACATGACTAGGACAAAGTACCAAAGGCTCCAAAGGCAGTGTGGTAGGTTCTGTGATAATCCTACAAGAAATATGTCTGTATTTTTATGGAGGACAATTCTGAAGCACTGAACTGTTAAATAGCTTGCCCAAGATCATTTGCCCAGTACTCGAAAGTAGGGTTTCTCAGCTTCAGCATTATCTACATTTGGGGCTAGATGATTCTTTGTTGTAGGGTACTAACCTGTGCCTGGTAGAACGTTTGCCCGCGCTTCTGGGCTCTACCTGCAAGATGCTGGTAGCCCCTCTCCTCCCTCAGGTTGTGATAACAGATGTTGCCAGATGTGTTCATTTGAAAACCACTGCTCTGACACCACCGGTTACTAAGATTAGGATGGTCTGACAGAGCCCCTGCTTTAGAACTGTACACAAAACTAAAAGGCAACTGGGGCCCTGGGGTGGCTCAGTCGAGCTTCTGACTCTTGATTTCAGCTCAGGTCATGACCCCAGGTTGTGCACTGAGCATGGAACCTGCTTAAGATTCTCTTTCTCTCTCCCTGTGCCCCTCCCCGGCTCTCTCTGTCTCCCTCTAAAAAACAAAACAAAACACCCATGCACACACAAACTAAAAAATTAATAAAATTAAAAGACAGCCAGTGGGATAGAAGATATTTGCAAATGACATATCCAGTAAAGGACTGGTATCCAAAATCTATAAAGGACTTTCAAACTTAGCGCTCAAAAGATAAATCCTGTTAAGAAATGAGCAGAAGATATGAACAGACATTTCTCCAAAGAAGACATACAAATGGCTCATGATATGACAAAATGCTCAACATCACTCATCATCGGGGAAATACAAATCAAAACCACAATGAGATACCACCTCCTACCTGCCACAATGGCTAAAATTAACTCAGGAAACAACAGATGTTGGTGAGGATGTGGAGAAAAGGGAACGCTCTTACACTGTTGGTGGGAATGCAAACTGGTGCAGCCGTTCTGGAAAACAGTCTGGACGTTCCTCAAAAAGTTAAAAATAGAACCAACCTATGACCCAGCAATTACACTATGAGGTATTTACCCAAAGGATACAAAAATAGTGATTCAAAAGGGCACATGCACCCCAATGTTCATAGCAGCACTATCCACAATAACTAAAATATGGAAAAATCCCACATGTCCATTGGCAAATGAATGGATAAAAAAGAAGTAGACTATATATATATATATATATATATATATATATATACAGTGGAATATTACTCAGTCATCAAAAAGAATGAACTCTTGTCATTTGCAATAACATGGATGGAACTAGAGTGGATTATGCTAAGCAAAATAAGTCCAGAGAAAGACAAATACCGTATGATTTCACTCATGTGGAATATAGGAAACAAAACAGATGAACATAGGGGAAGGGAAGGAAAAACAAAATAAGATAAAAACAGAGAGGGAGGCGAACCATAAGAGACTAATAACTATAGGGAATAAACTGAGGGTTGCTGGAGGGGAGGTGGGAAGGTAATGGGGTAAATGAGTGACAGGCATTAAGAAGGACGCTTGTTGGGATGAGCACTGGGTGTTATATGCAAATGATGAATACTGTATGTTAAGTATGTTAAGTAACTTGAGTTTAAATAAAATCTCGAAGAAAAAAAAAAAAAGAGAACTTTCAGAAAATGACCGGTCAGGGCAAGGTAGGGTCAATTTGGTAGGATTGCATAGGCCAGATTCTCAAAGCAAGGACAAGGATAGAATCTGGTCACAGAAACAAGCTCAAGTCTGACCACTTTAATACCATCAGAGCAGTGCTAGGCCATTGAACTAGAGCAGTTTCTGAGGATAACAAAACACAAAAAGCTACACTAGGGCTTTGGTGGGGGTTAAGCCTCCAGGAGGAGGCACAGTGACTAGAAGGTAGTGAGAATAGACTAGCAGGCAGGTCATGACAAGGTAGCATTGTGAGACAAGAATCGTTCCAGTTGGGAGAATTTAGAAAACTATCGTGGAAGATTTGTCCTCTGAGTGAGGGTGGTTTTTTTTGTTTTTTTTGTTTTTTGTTTTTTTTTAAGGCAAAACTCAATGGTTGCAAGGGACGGAAATCCACTCAAATTAATTCCAATTGAAAGGGAGGTTTATTTTTAGGATACAGAGCTCTCACATCAATGAGACACAGCTGGGAATGAAGCTTCACCCTGGGAGCTGCCAAGGACCATAGCTGCTTTTTCTCTCAGTGGTGGCATAATTCTGCACGTAGTTTTCCAGGCACACTCTCTTCTGTTTGGCAAACAAACTTTCTTTGCTTACTCTTGGTCTCCGACTCTCCATAACTTTGTCTTGCACGTGGCTTCGGGTTGAATAAACCCAAGAATAAACCTTAGCTGGGCTTTTACATAACGTTCTGTGTTGAAGTGACTGTTAATTCCAAATTCCCAGGGAAAGAATCTCATTGGTCCAATTTGGCTCAGCTATTTATTCTACCCAATTTGTTCAATTGAGAAACCACATGATAAAATCGCTGTCACCTACACCTACCTCTTCCTTCAGCCGTCCAAGTGTTGAGGAACGGATGCCGGCCGTTTCCAGAAAAGGGAGTTTGCGAAGACATGTTTCTGAATCACGTCTACCGTGATCTTCAAGTGTGAATAGAGTACGGAAGAAATCAACTACTGGAAGAGGAGATGGAACGAATGAAAGTATGGAATGAAGGTATTTTATATATGCGTCCAGTACATTTTCTGGATTAATTAAACCCTGAGGTTCAGGGGTCATTATATAGTCTGGATTTACTGTAGCCAAAGGTTCATGCAGGGAACGACTAGGTAATAAGGGTGGACAAATCAGATGGTATCAGATGGTCAAGGGCATTAGGCATTTGGCTGAACCATTTAGATTTTTTCAGGGTGTCCATTACCTCTGAGGACACATCATGGAAAGAAACAGCCATGTTTTTCTAGCAAATGTTTTCTGGTTCTTGGGTAAATCCTTGGCCCCAGAGCCAAGTTGTGGGGTAATTGGATTTTACAGTGTGTTGAGAGTTGAGAGGAAAATCAAACCATGAAATTAAACTATCTAGACACAAGGCAATGGAATGGGAGTTTGCTTAGGAAGCTAGTGAAAAAGAGAGACTATCTGATCCTTCAACTCTTTTAAAATAAAATTAGTAGATTGCCAGAGACAACTTGATCACATCAAGCCAAGAAACCAAGAGCCATTCTGCCACAACTACAAACAACAACTAACATTTATCAAGCTTCTTCTATGGGCCGACGTTGTATTAAGCATTTGTGTGAAGGCAGGAGCGTGAGTGAATGAAGGATGCATTCACTGTCTAGTAAACATGTCTTAACCTTCTCTTCCAGGGCCTAGGATCGCCAAATCTGAGAGTTGTAGGGCCTTTGAAATCCATGCCAGCCGTAGTCTCCTCTGATACCCACCTGTTACTCTACCTGTTGCCAGCGTCTACCTGGAGGTATCCAGCTGGAACCTACCTGCGTCCAGCATGTACTTGAGCTCGGATTATACAGCCCTGCGAGTATGAGGACGGGACAGGCAGTTCCACGCACAGAAGTATGTTTGCTTGGTTCCTCTTGTTTTCAGGCTTAGAGTTCCACATTAGAATATCAAAAGTGGTTTGTAAACTACATGTCTCCACGGAGAATAAAAATCTATTCTAGGATTTAATAAGCCTATTTCTTGCTTCAAATTTAGTGCTAATGGTAAACTGGAAAAAAATGTCTAGTGACCGATAATTGGTGATAATGGTAATTCCTGGCCTTTATACAGTCTCTCACCCAAACAGATGGTAAAGAGCTTAAAAAAAATGAATGCTCTGAGGCATAATTTCTCCCCCTTCTTAAATAAAAGTTCCTCTAGGGTCAACGATGTTTGTATTTAATACACTGCATTATGTTACCCACACTAAATGACAATTTCTGGGCAATTCAGTTCGTCTGTTAATTTGCTTAGCAATTAGCTTGGAATAGCTTTCTACCCTGAGTACATCACAAATGTATGAATGCATGTATGCCTTATTTGTTTTTCTTATTCATTTGTTTAACTCTTATAAGGCGCTGTAGTTACCATCAGGGATGACTTCTAGGTCACAGTAGGCTCTGGTCACTTAACAGCCTCTCTCAGTGGCCCACAAAGTCCCTGCCTCCATTGAAGGAAGCTAACCTCTTTGCCATGTATAGGGAAAGAGCCAGGTTTGAGATCTGTAGGTATTCCTGGATCCCTGGAACCCTATATTAGGGCTGCATTTTCTGGGTGTCTTCTCTTTCTAAAATAATTTTTAAAGTTTATTGGTGTATTGACTTATTCAGAGAGCATGTGTGTGTAAGTTGGGGAGGGGCGGAGAGAGAGGGAGACAGAATCGAAAGCAGGCTCTGCACTGTCAGCGCAGAGCCCGATGTGGGGCTCGAACTCATGAACCCCTGAGCTCAAGTCAGGTGCTTGGCTGACTGAGCCACCCAGGTCTCCCCTGGGTGTCTTGTTTTTTTCTTTTATGCAGTTTTAAAAACAATTTTTTTAATGTTTATTTATTTATTTATTTGAGAGAGAGAGAAAGAGAGAGACAGAGCATGAGCAGGGGAGGGGTCAGAGAGAGGGGGAGACACAGAATCCGAAGCAGGCTCCAGGCTCTGAGCTGTCAGCACAGAGCCCCATGCGGGGCTCAAATTCATGAACCATGAGACCATGACCTGAGAGGAAGCCAGACGCTAAACTGACAGAGCCACCCCTGACTCCTGTGCAGCGTTTTACAGACATAATATTAAAGAGGCATCAACGTTCATTCAGGATGTACCATATGTTAAACTCTGAAAGGGAACCTTGAG
This sequence comes from Panthera onca, assembly GCF_046562875.1. Classification (NCBI taxonomy): domain Eukaryota; kingdom Metazoa; phylum Chordata; class Mammalia; order Carnivora; family Felidae; genus Panthera; species Panthera onca. Next base: position 14,100,491 of record NC_138346.1, on the reverse strand, counting down.
ACTCTTCCCTACCTTCTTCTCTCTTCCTTTCCTCGGCCTCCTCTCTTGGGCAGGGTGCTCAGGTCTTGTGTTACTTACCGTCTGGTTCCCATGGGATGTGTCACAGTGTGATCTAGGGAAAATGCTAGGCTTAATAAAACTGGGCTGTATTAATTTGCAAGAAATAAAGTGGAGGTCATGGGAAGAATGTGAATTTTTATTCTAGTCCCCCAATCGAACCTTCGAACACAAGAGTCTTTGTGTTGGTGGATGTGTTTAGTTTTGCTTCTCTGCAGAGGAGAGGTAGATGGGGGGTTGCAGCCAGGAAGAAAGAGTCCCACTTTCCCTTTCTTCTCTTTGTCCCCAACCCCCAGTTCCTTCCCTTTCCTGGGGCAGACTTTCACAGCCTGAGTTGAAACGCAGCTCTTTCCTCTTTAAGGCAGAAGATACTAGGTGGCTAAGGTAGAAAACAGAAGAGGTACTGTAGTCGAGGGCCCAGGACTGGCCATCTGCATCGGAATCCCATAGCCTGTGACATCAGAACGTCCTTCTCTGCCTGGAGCTTCAGCTTCTTTGTACGTAAAATGGGATTAAGAGTTTCCTTGAGCATTATATAAAATACCAAAGCGCAGAGTGCCTGGCACATAGTATAAACTCTACCCATATTACTTACCTCTTATTGTGATTATTAGCCTTGGCACTCAATGCCTGGGTTTGTGATTTCCCTGGTAATTTCCCTAGGGAAGGGTGAAAAGTACTGGGAAAAGACAAGGGAGAGGGTAGTAGAGGGGGCAGGATTAGAGGGAGCAATCATAGGTGGGAAACAAGGGAGACCCAGGCATGGCGCCTTCTGAAAGCTTGAGATGCTTCCTCGTGGGCTATAATCCCGCTGCCCTGGAAATGAGGCATGAAATCTTAGCCACAGGGAAGCTTAAGGGAAGTGAGCATCTAGACAAGGGGTGCAACGTTCGATCCCTCACCCCCTATTCAGAGCAGCTTTGGAATAAACACCAGTGACTTGGCAGTCAGGACCTGCTTTAGAAGCTACAAATTCAAAAGCCTTCAGGGGCCACAGATGTACAGCAAATGTCGGAGGCAGCCAAGCGTAAGACAGCTGGGGATTGTGATGGGTGTGTGTTTCACTTAAAGACCCTTCAGATTCAAATATTAAAAAAAAAAAAAAAAATTGCCCTCTGTAACAAATGGTTCTGCCTGTCTTGGTTGGTTGTGAGATTCTTAACTAAGTAGCCCCGAGCAAAGTGGCTTTGGCCAAAGGTTCGAGAGGTGGGGGCTGTAAGAGGGAGAGGCATGGCCCCTCTTTCCCTCCCTATCCCTTCCCTGGCCCCCACAGAGTTCTCATCAGGGGCTTCTGGGTCCAGAAGAATCACCCCTCAGACAGTGAATACTTCAGAGGGACAAAGAGCAAAAAAAAAACAAAAAAACACTACCCCGTGGGTTACCTAACAATGTACTTTTTACTGGGAAGAATACGATTAGTGTCGTTTTGGATCTGCAGAGAAGGTACTGAACACAAACAAACAGCCAGGAAAAACTGAACATTTGGGAGACTCCGATGGAAGGCGGTGGTAACCCTGATTTGGAGTCTGGGATTCTGAAATTACCAAAGCCTCCAAGCCTCGCAGTCCCGGTTTGTAGGATAGGATCCTACTATTACCTGGCGGAGACGGACGCATCCAATGAAGCCACGTGTAGGAAAGCATTGCTGTGTTAAAATTTCCACCGCCCCTTTATTTGCATATGTTCTCACCATCTACATATATTTCCAGTGGACCCTATCATCACATCATTCCTTTTCCTGAAAGTTGAAGTTCAGTTCTTAATCTCCCCTCCCCCCCAAAATACCTGCATGTTTCCTAGATACTTTCATTTGTCTTTGGCTTCTGTCATGAGTGAGAAGATAAATTCCTTTTGAAAATATCCTTGTGTTCCACCCCTCAATGTCAGGAGTGTCACTAAATGTTGAGATCTTATTAAAAACTGTGCTTTGTCAATCGCAATTGGATTGAGCAAATTCTCCGTCCTGGCACGTCTGTTCCAGCTGCTACTTGGCTAGTATTTTGATCGATAACCTGCCTGCAAAAATGCATGTGTTTATTGTCCGTTGTGGCTGGAGTTCTGTGCCATGACTGGAAGGATGTATGTTAAAAATCAGTATCTCCTCAGGGTCAAGCAAATCTGTTTATTTATAAGCAAACCTTTATACACAATTCATAGATGTCCATATTCACTGGATGAGCAGAAGCAGAGTAAAAACACTAGCTGCTATTTTATAGGACAAATTTGAGGTTCGTTCAAGAATATATGTGAAACAAATAAGAAAAAAAAGAAGCTAGCATCAACATTTCTAGTAAAAGTGCTAGGAGCATGTGTCTAAACCGCCTTCCAAGCTATGCTACACTTTTCTGCCAGGAGGAGCCATTTCTACGAATTGGGAAATTGCATGATCTGGGCTTCTCAGCTTCTCTGGGGCCATGTTTCTTTGAATCTGGTACGTATTAGTGTTCTCCAAAGAAATGGCATATATATGTGTATATATATATATATATATATATATATCTCCTTAAAAATGTGTGTATATATACATGTATATACACATACATA